>NC_086323.1:82010157-82658490 GCF_036172605.1 Pelobates fuscus | reverse complement strand
TAAATAGGCTGAGAATCATGGGAGTTGTAGTTCAGCAACATCTGGAGGGCCGGAGTTTGGGGAAGCCTGCTTTAGATCTGTGTTTAACAATGTATTGCCTATTCACTGATTTCAGGTGGAAGGTGGTTTCAATAACCTTTTTCCCTACCATAACTTTCTGGACATATATACATATACAGAAAGACTTGTTCTTTAAGTATCTATAGCATGATTGCAGTTATAAAATGTCACTAATTCTTATTTTGTTTATATATTTAATTGATAAAGCAGAACTATTTCTAAGGAGTGAAATGATTGCTGCACTGTGAATTTATTTATTTAAATTGTTTCTTTGGTAAATATGGATTTAAAAGTCATCTCATTGGGGGGGCGGGGCCTGACTGCCATGCCGAGCAGACGTGTCTCGCAGGAGCTCCTGCATTTTAAGCAATAAGCTAAGGATTTCTGCCCAAAATCGACTGAAAACTAAGCAATAAAGCAGCTTACCCCTACAAACGGTAAGGGGGCCTAGCTTCAGCAGACATTCTGAACCTTAAGCGACTAGAACCCCGGAGAGTGGGATGTCTGCCCTGCGGCCTGGTGACCCAAGGAGAAGTGGCCGATCTCGCATTGGGGATCTCCCAGAAAGCAGCGGACGACTCCATCCAGGGCCCTGCAACCCCCCCCCTTTGGACCGGCGGGGGATATCCCGGTCCCAGAGGCACCCCAGCGGTTTTCAGCCGCGCCTTGAGGCGGCCTCTACAAGCGGGAAACACAACGACATATCCAACATGGCGGGCGCCACGTGTGCAACGCATACTACAACTGCAATCCAGAACTCACCAGCGACCGGGATTGATAATGCTTTTGCGATCTTCTGGGCAAAGCTGAACCAGGTGCTACAGGCTCCCATCACGCACAGGCCGACATATGGCACTCCACGACAGCGGCCGCTGATCGCTCAACTCCCACCAACAAGCGAGGCCTCAGGCCGGCAACGTCGCAAAACAAATCCTCCAGCCGCGAAACATGGGACAGCCCTGGTGGGTGCACAGGTCCTCAAGTGGAGGGGAGGTCAGACGACGGCACCGGGACATCCAGCCACTAAGCTCACAGGCGGAGAGGCCCCAAGACTACACAAAAAGAAACGCGCAAAAACAACGACATCCCCCCGCTACCATCCGGCTGAGACACCGCGACAGCGGGAAAAGAACCAGAGGGGACACTCACAGCCCAGCGGCACTCAGCCCAAACCACGCAGGACGACACACAGGAGGGCACCACGGCTGGCTAGCAGTGGGACTTTTACAGCATCGAAGGTACCGGGGGCAGCCCCTCCGTATGGCGAGGTTAAGGCCGCGCCTGGCGGCTTACTGGACTCACACAAATGGCACCACCGATCCTGCCGCGCAACACAGCTGCAGCAGACAGTGCAGGGGGAGCCCATACAAGGCATCGGATGAACCACACAGCACTGGGACTACAAGTCTAGCTAAGGACTCTTCACTAGTCCTATTTTTCTGTTTATTTTTGCTTTAATAATTTGTTATAACTCAGATGATCTCCCATACAAGTCTACATAACTAATACCTGCACAATGCTTTTTACCCGCAGTTTAACATTCCCCTAATGTCTATAAGGGAATAAGCATACAAAAGTCAGGGTCAGTTCAAGCAACAGATTTTAGGTTTTGTTTTAATTTCAGCTTAGCCTTAACGTTTAACCTATAGCAATGCATTAACTGATTGCAGACACTCAGCATGTTACTAACGCGTTTGTTTAATTAACTATGCATCATGTAGTCCTCACGACATACCAGTCTAGGTCTGTGTGCACAGTGTACTCCCTATTAATGTTGATGCTTTGCCTAGCTTACAACTTAACCATTTAATTGTATAACCAGCGTAAAGTCTGAGCGTGAATAACCTCAATATACTTATTTCAAAAAAAGGTGCATGGATTTATACTAACCCCAATGTTAAAATGTTGATACTCAGCGTGCGGAATGCTGTTGGGGCACCACACGTCTACTGTTATGGTTTTTATATGCACTGCAAAAATAAAGAATTACAAAAAAAAAAAAGTCATCTCATTACAGATGATTGAAGAAGCTGAAAGATAAGTGGATTGAAGCCAAGTATGTAGAATAATAAGAGAATAGAACCCGAGCAGAGATTTGAGGTTCTCCTACAGAATAGAGGAATTGCATTTTGCATATATAATGAAATATGTATTTATACCAAAATACATATGAAATATATATCATATATACAGTGAAATATGGAACATATGGAGCTGTGGCTTTTACCCTCTGGCAAGACTATTTTAGTGGGTTTAAAGCACGTCAATTGCCAGGTAATTGCCCATAATCATGTCATTACTGCTGTAACGCTGTAATCTTCAGTGCAATTGAGACCCCTTTGACACTGGTAGGAGTACATGAAGGTGCTTGTAGAATTTCAGTTTGCATGTTATTGCAAGTGAGACTTTGGTCTCTGAGCTAATTTCTAGACATGTACACCAGTGAAATTTTCGTTTCGTACGAATGATTTCGTACTAAATAAAATTTTCATTAGTCAAATTTCGGCCATGAACATTCGTTTTCGCAAAATTTGGTAAAAATAAATTGTTAACACTGTGCATGCTAACTATTCCTACACCCCCACAGCCCCTCCCCACATCCCTTCCCCACACCTCCTCCCCCATGCATTTAATCCTATGGGGGTCACTCTGACCCCCATATTAGTAAAAAGGAGGCTAAATCCTCCCGCATGCCCCTACTCGCGGCTGTTTGTTGTCATTTAAAACTGGTTATAAAAATCAGTATCTTATATAAAAGTTATAGAGAGCTACAGTAAGAGTATGTGTAACCAATAGTTATTGCATAAACAATAACAATGTTGCAATATGAAAAAGTGGCTATTTAGATCAGTAACACAATAATGCTGTGCTACTGGTCTAAATAGCTATTTTTACATGTACTCTTACCCAGTCTACACTTCTTTGCAAGATTGTTACATTTTTATCTATTTATATCAGTGTCTGCTTGCTGTCATTTAAAGGTATCCCTGACCCTATAGTGTTAAAACCACATCTAGCCCCCCTGGCCTCCTCATGCCTCCCTAAATATAGTAAAATCTTAGTTGAATTTAAGTCTGGAGCTGCTTGCTTTGTCCCTGTTTCCTTTTGACCTGTCCACTGCCTGCTGACATTATCAGAAGCGGTGGCCTGATCCAATCACAATGCTTCCCCATAGGATTGGCTGAGACTGACAAAGAGGCAGATCAGGGGCAGAGCCAGCACAATTCAAAAACAGCCCTGGCCAATAAGCAACTCCTCATAGAGATGAATTGAATCAATGAATCTCTATGAGGAACGTTCAGTGTCTGCATGCAGAGGGAGGAGATACTGAATGTTTGGATGCATTTTAGTCAGCCATGACCCAGGAAGGATCTCTAACAGCCATTCTCTGAAAAGACAGTGCTTACTGCAAAAGCCTGAAGGTAATGATTCTACTCACCAGAACAAATTCAATAAGCTGTAGTTGTTCTGGTGACTATAGTGTCTTTTTAACCCCTTAAGGACACATGTCATGATTCCCTTTTATTCCAGAAGTTTGGTCCTTTAGGGGTTAAACTTACTAGTGACTGGTCAGCTATTGGCACAGGTCCCCCCATTCCCCCATGGTGGGGAACACTAATAACTAAAGTGAGGGGGACATAGTGCCCCCCAGGCCCCACCCGTGACCCGCGGGTGGGGGCTATTAATATAAACCGGGGGGGACCTTAGAAAGCAACCAATCAGAGTGTTATGAGTCAAATTACACAACATGGGAAAATTCCAAAAAACTTTCCCACTCTGTGTAAAATGACTCAGAGCATTCTGATTGTTTGGATTCCAAGCCAACCAATCAGAGTGCTGTGACAGGTAAATGTAGAGACTTACCTGTCAGTCTATTCATTTACCTGTCAGAGCATTCTGATTGGTTGGCTTGGAATCAACCAGAGTGCTCTAAGCCTTTCCCCGCCCTGCGGAGCTCAGTCTGCGCTGTGTCCTCGCTGGGTGAAGAATGATAATTTTTTTAGCATCCGGATGTTTTATTTTTTCAACGTGTTGTTTTTTGTGCTCGGGTTTTCATTTTATTTTAACAGTTGCAACAGGTATTATTAATTTTTAGTTGGCCTTTTTTGGAGCTGAAGAAAGAAAAGAAAAGAAGAAAGAAGATATTGAATGGTAAGTATGAAATTTTATTATACAGGGTTAGTTTATTGCCCCCCCCCTCACTATTACTAGGGTGAGGGCAGTAGGTAGGGTATTTATTATTAGGGGGAATGACTAGGGGCTTGGGGAGCCCTAGTTACTTAATTATTTGTGGTCCCCACCCGCCAGTCATGGGTGGGGACCTTGGGGGGACATTAGTTCCCCCTCATTATTTATTTATTTAGGGTCCCCACCTGACGCTCATGGGTGGGGTCCAGGGAGGGGGCATTAGGTCCCCCCTTTAATTAATTAGGGTCCCCACCCACCGCTTATGGGTGGGGACCTGGGGGGGACATTAGGTTCCCCCCATTATTTATTTAATTAAGGTCCCCACCTGACGCTCATGTGTGGGGACCTGGGGGGGACATTAGGCCCCCCCATTATTTATTTAATTAGGGTCCCCACCCACCGCTCATGAGTGGGGACCAGGGGAGACATTAGGTTAATTAGGGGGGGGACCTGGTGGGACACACTAGGTCCCCCCATTTATATTAATAGCCCCATGTCATGGTTGGGAGCGTTGGGGGCACTATGTCCCCCCAATTTTAGTTATTTGGGTTCCCCATCATGTGAGAACAGGGGCTACCCAGTCACTAGTAGTTTTTAATTTGTTTGGGCGACATGCCCCTACTCGCGGCTTGTGGGATGATTTAACCTCCCTTTATTAATATAGGGGTCATAGTGACTCCCAAAGATTTTAATGCAGGGCGGGAAGAAATAGTTTATTATAAGGAGGGAGCTGGTAGGGCTGCCGGCTCCCTCCTTGTTTTTTTATTTTTTTATTTGCGCATGTGCACTGTTATTTCTTCGTGCTGTGGGGGTAAATTCCCTTGTAGCACGAAGTCTATTAAACTAAAGAAACAAAATAAAAATGTAATGCATTCGGCAATTGCCCTTTTGTTTCGTTATATTTCGTATGTAGGGCTTTCGTTTACGTTTTAGTAAAGGAATATGAAAAAAAACTAATTTTCAGACGAATGCGTATTTCAGATTTGAAGTGTGAGTTGTCATTCTGATGCTGTGCATATAGTTGGAAACCAAGAATGTTAAACACCGTGGTTCCAGGAGAATATAGAACCTGAACAAGTAGGTCATAGTGAACCATTACACCCTTTGGAAAGTGGATATAACATAGACACCTATGGGTGGTTGGAAGAGGATTGTTTAAGACAAGGGTGTAGGGGAACATTTTAGGAGAAGAAAATATTGATTACCCAGTATGTCCCTTGCTCAGCTTTTAATATTTTTTTTATAGTTTATTTATTTCATTATAGAGTTGTTGTCTGTGTAGACTCATTGTTAAAATGAAGGTTAGTTGGTATGGAATACTTTGATCAGCCAAAGATAGTTTTTGTAACTTACCTATCGGGCCACTTAAATTAAGGCAATCTAATATTAATATGTCTACTGAGTTTAAATTAAATGACTCAAAATGCCATAAACACTACAGTGTGCTGTAGTGGTTATGTTACCAAGAGTGCCCTTGTATTGGTAAGTCGTTAAACCATTTGAGAATGGTTTGACAATGACCTGGGGTCTACATGTTACTGGTCACTTCTGGGAGATCCTGCAAGGACCTCTGTTAGCAAACCTGAGCTAAACCTTTCTGTGAGGACAGACTTATTAGTTCAGAGTAACAGCAAAGTGCCCTCAGCTAATGAACTAATCCTTTAACTTGTGAGCTTAGTTCAGTGCTCTGGCTCCTGGACTACCTTGGCGGAGGTGACCGATACCTGCTAACTCCAAGAAAGTTGTAAAACCGTTTGCAAAAACTACAGTTACGTTCTACAACATCTTTTTATGAATACATGTTAAAGCCTGAAACTATTCATTTAATTGATTTTGTTAAAATAAACTTCTAATTTGAAAATCTCACAATACTTCCAGCAACCAACATATTTACCAAAGTCATACAATACAGAGACAGTTTGTAAACCAAATCAAACAAATTGCAAGGACACCACAAAATGCAATGCACGAGGATTTAAATTCTCGCCTTTCAAGCAAATAGCAGATAAAGTTTGAGTCAGCAGCAGTCAGCCAAAAAAAAGGCAGCTCGGCAGACGTGCAGATAGATCATCTGTTGTGAAAGCTGGTGTCAAAGATCATAAAAATCAAATAGAATATGGGAGCAGACAGGTGCTGATTGGAGCAGTCCCCTCACACTGTGTCCTGGAGCCTTGAGCTGGCCTGAGACACTGGAATTCTCCTACAGCAGATGTTTTCATGATTATAAATGCTGTATAATTTATAATCTGCAATCTTCCTGTCGAGCAAACTTAGAGAAATCTGTTTATGGGAACTGGCTGATAGATCCCCTTTCATAATATCCCATCTGAAAAGCATAAACGATACATTGTCAATGAGCAGAGTAGAAACTGACCAAACAAGAAAACTCAGATGTTAGTGATGGCTCTGAGGTCCAAGTTGACCAACTCTTGCAACGTATTACACGCAGAGTGTGACCACCGCATACGGGGAGCTTTTTGTTTTGCTTCAAAAACTGAGTATAATTTAGCTGAATGTGGAAATCAGCTATTCAATAATTATTTAGTGATTGCTTTTATTAGAGGAGATGGGTAATGCAGAATAGGCCTCCCTTATCTAGGACAGATGTAGGTATCTGGGAGTACCGTTAAAGGGAACGTTGGTATTGAGGTGTGAGAAATTAAAATCCCCTAAACTCTGAGGGTTTTTATATCACTATAATAAAATGTGCACATCTCTCTGCCATCATTTTTAAATTATGGTGTAATGAGCTGTTGACAGACTGATACCAATATTTGCAGCATCTCTGACTTTAGGGCAGTCAAACGCAAGAATTGAGAACGGTAATAAAAAAAAGACAGTGTATGCAAGTTGGTGTATTACATAATCACATAACCCACATTTCTGCTCTGACTACACTGTCCACTTCACCACTGAGAAGGAAAATAATTTTCTGTCTCTCTGTTTGTTTGCATGCTTGTCTATCTATCTATCTATCTATCTATCTATCTATCTATCTATCTATCTATCTATCTATCTATCTATCTATCTATCTATCTATCCATCCATCCATCCATCCATCTATCTATCTACCTACCCACCCATGTTTTGGAAGCAAATGTGCTATACCCTGTAAGGACACCAATGCCTATACGGAGCAACACACAATCGTATGTTGCTTAGTGTGAAGCATCTCATTGAGGTCATTTCACTTCAGTGGTTAACTTTGACTTCCTTAGAATCTCACCAAAGTTATATTGGCATTTGAGACACTGTTGCAAATGAATTACTAGCAACAGTTTATACTAATCTCTCAGTTGCTAATAAAGGAGCTAGCTGGTGTGATATATATTGGTATCCTTAATGGAACAGTAGACGGTCCCTACAAATATATTTTATTTCACTGTATCTACACTTTCATCATCATTTTTTGTCTCACTGTATATACACTTGTATCACTATTATTATTATTTTTTTGGCTATATTTTTCCTCAAGAGGGGTTAATAAAAAGTTATTATTTTTCCAAGTTTTCTCTATGTTCCATGACTGGCAATCTGTTGCCCTATACTAGCGGAACAGCCTCCTTCAAGGGTATAGGGACTGATATCTGGGAGGACCATTTTGTAATCCCATTTCAGTCTCTTTGTTTCTATTTATCTATCTCTATCTATCTATCTATCTATCTATCTATCTATCTATCTATCTATCTTAGATAAATGCAGCACATTGATTGCATTAAATGGGCACTATCTCAAACTAACTAATTTTGCCCTAGTGAGTTTTGTTTTCATAGCAAGCAGGGTGTTATGGGAAAATTAAGGTAGCTGCAAATGCATAATGATTAAACCGTTTTTTAAGATTTTGCTCCTTCTAACGACATATATGCTGGTGTGTTTGACATTATATAGCAGGTGGACTTACATTATCTAGCATAATAATACTGCTGTTGAAAACAGAATGTTAGACCTTCATGGTTTATAGGTTTGATATAATGTGCAGGTCCTTTTACTTTCTTGCTTGTGGAACGTAGCTAATAGTATGCTGTTTCGGCCAGTCTTGGACAGACACTAGGCATACTGTTTGAAGTTTGATAAATCTGTAATACATTATAAACAAAAAAAGTGGTTGTGTATCCAACTCTACAGGAATTGCAGGCTTGCAGCTAACTAGTGTCGGTAAAAAAAGAATGCGCATGTAAAGCAATGGGGCCGGAGCTGTTATGCATGTAATTGCTGCAACAACTGCATTTTAGACAGAGCAGGTAATGCTGACAGATGCAGGTGTGATTGTAGCTGAATTGTATTGTAGATATACCTGTATTCCTATTGGCTGAAATGCAGATATTCCAGAGTAATAAATATAAAAATGTACGTGATTTAAAAGTAGAAAAAATAGATACATTTTATTGAACAAATTTACTGAAAGAAAAAATAAAAACGCAGATATATTGATTTATAACTATACACAGAAATGACCAATGGACTTCTAGATATCAAGAATAAAATAAAAACACAATTTTATTTAGATATAATTAAACAAAAGGACATGAGTATCTCACATAGAAGACACAACACATCCCATAAAAAGAGCCTAACGGCTCATCAGAAAACGGGGGTAGGAGGATAAATATAGGGTTCAAAGGAGCTTGTTCGAAGGAGTGGGTTAGAAAGCAGACCAAGTGTTAAACTTAAAGAGCAAACCTAATATGCCATCTATATAGGGAAATATAAGGTTGTAAGCTAAAGTGGAAGGAGATGTCCAAGACTTGTGGGGTATATTACGATCGAATATCATATCATACACATGTCCTTTTGTTTAATTATTTCTAAATAAAATTGTGTTTTTATTTTATTCTTTATATCTAGAAAGGACCTTTTGTGTCCTCTGGACTTTAAGTCCATCGGTCATTTCTGTGTACAGTTTTGAGTTGTTATGGTTATCCCCTTTGAGGTTCTCTTTTCACACCACCAGTCCCTTATTGGGACTATCTTCCTTTTTTTTGTTTTTATTTATAGCTATAACAACAATAAACATTACATCATTAATATTATATACATTTACAAAATAACACAAGAAAGAAAGACAGCAATCTAGGATAATTCATTCCTTCTTAAATGCCCAGGCACAATCTCAGACTCTTTGGTAAGCCCAACATTTTAAGCCACAAAGCCTTTATCAAAGGCTAGTTAGCAAGCCACTAAGTCTTCATTGAGGGGTTAACAGGACCCGCTTTAGCACAAAATAAGCACAATAAATAATTTGACAAGAGAGAGACACTGCTGTGGGTCCAGTGGCTAGGGGGTAGTGGGGGAAGGCTGGAAGTGAGTTCAACTTACCTAGATGTACTCTTGCAGGCACCACCATCTTTTTCCAGCCGGTCCTCTTTTGCTCCTAGCGCTTCAGCGCTAGAAGCTGATGTCACTACTGTACTCTCACACGTGAGTACAGCATGTGGCTGGGAGATTGACACTTCTAAATGGCAGGAGCTCCGCCCACTGTGTAGAACTGTCAGGCATAGGAAAAATACTGAGACAAAGTAGTCCCTGTTCATCTCAGTATATCTTTTGACTGGGTTAAAATTCCAACACAGTCAATATGAGTATTTCATAAAGATGTTATGCTTATGAAATACTCATTTTGCAGAGGGCGGTGACAGGACCACTTTAAGGCAATTTCAAAGTTAATTTCAAATTTAAGGTCATAATACTGGTCTAAGTGAGCTATGCTTTCAGTCTGGCCTTACAATTTTAAAACATGTTTTAATTCACTTTGAATTCTCACCTTAGTGAATAAACCTGTATATATTATTACAGTGCTTGTAATTTTCCTTTAAATTCAAAAGCCTTCAACAGTACATATACAAAACTTTTTTATACAGCGCAGTTCATAGAGATTGTGGGTTGAATTTTTTTTATTTTTTTTATGGACAATATCCCACAACGTGCCTAATCAAATGAGTTACACTGGAACAATGAAATAAATATAACAATGTACTAAAATGCACTGAGAGCACTGGGCACTCATATTACCTGTTTCATAAAGCACTTTGTTCAGAAGGGCCACATGGCATTGATTGATGGCAGGCTCAGAGCTGACACTGTCAGAATAAAACCAGGATTGTATCCAGTCGCAGACATTTAACCCATTCCCTCATTTTACATATTAGCAGGCAGCCACCAGCACCGTCAATAAGTAACTTAAATGCTAGAATAGCATTGTTTCTTCCATATTCAATGCCAGGTTTCAGCTGCTGTTAAGGAGGCGTGAGCTTGCCTCTCAAATGACATTTTAAATGGTCTGCCTTTTGCTAGTCTAGGGATGGAACACGGTATTTTTGAGATGCAAGGTATGGCTAGTTACTCGTTGCAACCAGGATGTGTCCTGTATTGACATTAAATACATCTCATAAGAGATGCTGAGACCCTTCATCAAGCACTCTCTCCCATTCCCCCTTCCGCTGTTACTGCTCTAATCTTAAACCTGCAGAGAGCTGATTGCAACTGCTCCATCATATATTCCACCTTGTCAGGATTGCTCCATTATCACTTCCAAGGGTGACCAGGCAAACTGTGGATCTGCCTCTTCAGTTGACAAGGTCTAATTGTCTAGCTTTTAAGGGCAGAGAAAGAGAGGCTTCCTTGTGTTCGGGGAGCCAAACTGCTTCATGTGACCGACCAGTCCAAAATGACACAGAAAACATATAATCAATTGGAGGATAAGAGCTGCGTGGCCCATGAAATCTGACCCTTCATATCATCAACAAAATCTGAGGCCCCACTTTGGCCTTCTTTTATATTCAAGATCGCCTTTCATCAACAACGCATGCACAGCTTTTGAATAACCTTATTGAGGTATTGTCTCAAACGTGTAATAAATATCTAAAGAGCTCTGAAAGTCAGAAAATGTTTTCACGTCTAAATTATTAAGTATGCAGCCTGAGAGAAAATGAACAAAGAATGGTGGTTTTAAAGTTAAACCAGAGTAAAAAAACAAATATGTGTTAATATTATCGCATAGATCATGTATTCACTAAAATAGTTTATTGCACAAGAAGAGGTCATTCCAGGTTTAAAAAATGGATTCCTGGTGGTCCAATGAGAATTTTACCCAACTTTTTGCTAAAACCGTAAATTAGCATTTTACAAAATATGCAACTCTAATTAAAGTAATTGACTAGACCGTCAGATTGTGCAACATATTTCAAAGGAGCTTAGTTTCAAAAGATTTTAATACTTTATTTATAACTGTTTTTGTACAGTTCGGGTGGGTTAAGATATGAAATAGAGAATGCTGAGGTAAATTTTGCATTTGGGTTTTATCTTCACCACAATTCACTGTTTAGTAAGCAAACACTAAAATAAACATAACAGATGTAATAAAAGAAAGTGAGCATTCAAATTCCTGTCATGGTGGAACTGTTTCAGAAATACATTTCTATAGTGTCAAACAGCAAAAATATTTTCATAGTAAACTGATTAAATATACAGCCTTAGAGAAAATAAGCAAAATGTTTTGTAAATATTTCATAACAGTAAGCAATATGTCTTCACTGAGATAATTTCATTGCATAAGGCATGAAGAGGTAAGAAGAGGTCAATACAAATCAAACAATGGATGCCAGGTAGTCAATTGATGATTTCACCAGGGCTCAAAATTGCCATTGGGTCACTAACCATTGGCTAGTGAAAATTCATCCTGGTGAATAAAAATTTACTTCTGGTGAGTGTGACATGCAGCCCCCTTAAACGTGACATCCTAAGTCTAGGCTTTGTTAATCAAATGATACATGGGTCAAAGCTACCAGGTCCTTACCTCAATATCAGGGAGGTGAAAGGGTCGGGTGACATAACAGTGTTACTATCTCCACCCCAAAGGGCCAGACATGTCTGGAAAGGGGGCATGTGGAACAATAGTTTATTATGTGGCAGCTAGCCAGCGCTTGCTAGCTGTCTGCCACGTTAAAATATTTAAAAAGTAAATAAAAAGCCTTATGGGTGATCAATAAGATCCCATATTACCACAAGGTTGGGGCATATCTACTAAACTTTTAAAACAAGCAACTTAGAAGTCATTACTGCCCAGCTGTTAGAAAAGGTGCCATGAAGCAGTGAACAAATAGGGGCTATTTTAATATGGCAGCAGGTGGAGGCCCTAAAAATAACATTCAGGAAGAACCATTGGCTAGTGAAAATTCATCTTGGTGAGTACAAAAAAAAAAAAAACCTACCCCCACCATGTCCCCACTGTCAAACCACCTGCTCCTACATGTGGCCAGTGGGTGGAGGCCCTAATAATAACATTCAGGAAGAACCATTGGCTAGTGAAAATTCATCCTGGTGAGTAAAAAAACATACCCCCTCCATGTCCCCACTGTCAAACCCACTGCTCCCACATGTGGCCAGTGGATGGGGCTATTTAATATAAGGGGATCCTAGTGTTCCCCCCACACCTAGCCACAGGCAGCAGGTGGAGGCCCTGATAATAACATTCAGGAAGAACCCTTTACCCACTAACCACGAGTGTGGGCCATAGGAAGGACACTGGTCCTCCCTATGGCCCACACCTGTGGTCAGTGGGTAAGGGATAGTGTTAATGATATTTGGAGAAGGACCATGGGTGGAAGGTTGAGGTCCTAATTATATTTTAAGGTGGGATCTAATGTGCCCATCAGCCACCACCCATAAGCGGCAGGTGGGAGTTCTTAATAATTCAACACAGGGGGCTAGGAGGGCGGGGCCTGACAGCCAATCAAGCTGGTCGCGTGGGACTACAGCTCCTCAGGAAATACAGCTAAACTTTCATAGTGCAACCTTGGCACAAACCTTACTTAACCTCCGAGGAAACACTCTCCCTATTGTTTGACCAACTTCTGCCTGGTTCCTGCGGGCATTCATCGTGACAAATGATCCTGCGGCCTGCTGTTATACTGGAGGCTGGGGATGCAGCCGATCCTCTGCCCTAGTGTGCCAAAAACCTTATGCCCGAGCTCTGTTCGCCCCACTTTTGGACCAGTGGGGGTTATACTGGTGCCCACTGAGGTGCTCGTGAAGCCTTACCGGAGACACACCGAAGTATCAGGTGACCCTGGGGGCCAAAGCCTGCCTTTTAAGATGGCTGCCGTGCTTGAGCCTACAGCTTCTGAGGTATCCTCACATCAGCCCTCCATTGTGAGTCCACTTCTCCAAAAATTCGACCAGCTGTGGGAGCGGTTCTGGGAGACTTTATGTAACCCCCTGCTTTCTTGACTTCCCATAGGTCGGGCTAAGGCCTCACAGGTCCCGACTGCCCCACGGTGTAGCAAAGTGAGACCTTATGTGGATATCCCCCGCATGGTGTTTTGCGGAGCAAGAGATGTGAGTGGAGACCACGACCGGTGACTCGGTCCCAGCAACCTAACCCTCAAGCTGGCACATACCTACTTGAATGGCCTGTTGTACGAGTAATTTCCTCATGGTACGACTCCCCAAGAGCAGCGAGCATCGAGATCTCTACCAGGAAGCTTACCAGCCACAGCAATGAGGGCCAGACCTGTTCAGACCACAGGAAGCATTGTCCGGACGAGTGGCTGAAGTCCAGTGGGGCATCCCGTTCATCTTGTATGGACTCAGGTACCACAAAGACACACCTCCTTCTAAGGGCATCAGCTGAGCAAGCTATGCTTCTCTTATACAGCAAAATATATTTCATTATATGATTGCTAGAGTTTGATCTCATGTTTTGCAGTTAACCTTTCGAAGTATACAATATGCTGTGGTCTGGCTCTCTGCTCTTATGCCCTAATTGGTCCTAATCACACAGTGGTTTTCACAGCTTTATTCTACAGCATGCTGCACCCTTTCTTTGTTTACTTTGATGGAGCTGTGCTTCTCATGTTTTTTTTACTTGCCTTCTCATGTACTCAATATTTGAAAAACAAAAAAAGATGTTCAGTACACTAAACATTTACTTTTACATCTCTACTTTATTAATGTCCACAACACTCTTTCAAAATGTCTCTGCAAGCTTGTAAGTTTAAATCTGCACTGCAAAAATAAAGAATGATCAAAAACAACGTGGCCTAGACATGCCATCATTGTCCACCACTCCAAATAATTAGATGCCCCCTCCTTCCTTCCCAGGTGGCTTGAGGTCCCCAATCCTCTAGCTGCCCTCTCCTACTAAAAATAAATAACCCTACATACCCACTTCATCCTAATAATAAAGAGGGAAACCAACAAAACTAATACACGAAAAAATAAAAAATTAAGATTATTTACCATCTGAAGTCTTTCTAATAACTCTTCTTTTCTCCAACCCCCCAAAAATGTAAAGTTAAAATCCATTATAATGGATGCAACTAATAAAAATAACGAAAAACCGTGATTGGCAAAAAATAAATAAATTTAAAAAATCAAAAAATATACACAATAAAATTATTCCATCTCCAGACTGAGCTCTCATGGGGGGAAGCCCTTGTATTGTAAGCCAACCAATCAAAGCGCTCTGACAGCCAAGTTTTGAAAGAAGTCTCACTCTTTTATTTATTTATTTATTTGCATTGGTTATTATGGATTTTAATTTGGCCTTTTTGGGGTTGAAGAAAAGTGTTAGAAGAAAGAAGACTTCAGATTGCAAGTATAATTGTTCTACAGATATTAGTTTTATTCCCCCCCCCCCCCCTTCTATTATTAGAGTGCAGCAATAGGCAGGGTTATTTTTTTTATGGGGTTTGGGACTCTAGTCACTTGGGAGGGCTGCCCAGTTGCAATTTAAAAAAAAAATATATAGACTATTATGGGGGTTTAATTGGCTCCCAAGCTTTGTATTCATTTATTTATTTGGAACTTTTTTAATGTGGCAGCTGGCTAGCTATCATTGTTCAGCTGCCACATAATTAACCCACACATTGTTGCTAGCAAAAAAAGCAAGTGAACTATAATTTGCGAATGTGCATCCTGTCTGATGTATTGTGTCCTAAATGTTATTAAAAATGGTACTTTGTGAATATTCCGAATCACATACATTGTATAGACTTTGGATACAAAATAATCTATTTTAATCCAGACAGCGAACACATCTCGAGGATTGCTGCAGATTTGTTTGGGCCAACCGAACGCCAACCGTATTTGGCTTTAGTACATATGAAAATTGCCATCGCAGTGAGAATACAATCATTTTCACCAGATTTTGTCCATCTGGAAAAAATCCTGTATTTAGTGAATAACCCCATTTATATACAAACAACTGGATGAGAGACTTCAAACATTTTAAGTATATCAAATGGTAAGGGTGTGTGATTCTATTAAAAAGTTCTAGTTTTATGTCAAATATATAATAATAACTATATAAATTAACATTTTTGTTTAACAAAATATACTGACCAAAAAATTCAGATTTTTTTTTAAAAATGTAAACCAAAGTATTGTGAATGTTGCTCAAATAGTTCAAGTATCTTCATTTGTTATTCTTTTTTTAAAAAAAAAACAGCATAAAGCAAGTCACTTTGTAATAGGACCATGACATAAAACATGTGTTTTCTGTTTAGCACAATACAGATGTTACCCGAAGGTTTCTGAAGTTGAACAGAGATGGAGAGAGATCATCTAAAAAACACACATTTTGCTGCTGCTGAACCTACTTCCTTTCCTGTGTGGCAAACACAGTTAACCCTTTCCTGTCCCAATAACAAAATTATTTAATTATGGTCTCTAAGGCCAAAACATCCCTCAATTAAATAATTAGATTATGCCACTTGTACACCAGCAGGAGCTAATTCCCTAGTTGTTTTGGGACTTAGCATGTATCTATCAATGCCTATCCCTCCCTGTGTGGCTGATGTCCAACTTAAAGTGACTATGGCTGGGTTTTCCTTGTTTAGCCACAGCACAATGACATAAACGGTGATGAAAGATCACAATCAAGTCTCTTGCGTGTTGCCCTCCCACCCTGTCACACAATGCAGAATATGATAGGAGTCGGGCTCAGAGCACTGTGCTCATTAAACTTGGAGATTCGTCTCGGGCCGAAGTACAATTTGGATTTCCGAGATACCACATGCCAGAAACTCAGGGGAACCAACTCGCGCAAGACTGAACATGCTCGTTACAGTTCTTGATTCACAGTGCCATTCCTGGCTCCAGAAGATGGAATGTAAAAGAGGCTGTTTCTGTTTGTTTTTGCAAGAGTAAATAAGCAGCCTAATTTGCCATGATGGACAAGAGGTCTACCTAATCATGTGGGCTGGATCTCCTGCCCAGTGGTGAAATGAACGTAGAGAGGGCCCTGGTGCAAGAAATACACTTTTTAGGGCTCCCTTCTAGTGCAAGGTTGGTCAAAAGGTAGATCCCTCCAACTGGCAGAGACAGTGACACATAGGCAGAGACTGTGACACACACACAGTTACAGGCAGACAGTCTCACACACACACACACACAAACACTCAGTTATCTTTTCCATTATAGGCACTGGCTACAGGGAGTGGAGGCTGTGCATACACAAATACACACAGTCACATACACAGATGCATACACAGATACACACACATACATACACACACACACACACACACACACTGACAAATGGGCCCCTGTTCAGCAATACTCATCGGGTGACCCTAAGTGCATAGTTCCACCGCTGCTCCTATTTAGTAATGAGGTAGCAAAAAAAGATGATTGATCGTTAGAGGACAACCAGTAAATGTTTATTTTATTCACAGACCAGTGAGACAGACCAGCAGTGGTACTGTGGTTTTTTACCCTTGCTGTGCCTGTGTCGGAGTGGGAGATAACCTGGGTCATTGGTTTTAGCTATATCTAGCTACTAGCTTCTGTTAGGGGCACTTGATATAACTTTGAGTGGGAGATAGGAGATTTACATTTTGCCATAGTTCCTAGCATGACTATGTTACCAATGCACGGTTGTTACATTTGCGTTTTTGTTACTTTTTTGGACAAGAAAAGCCTTATTTTATGGAGTGTGGCATTCGGTAACAAAGAATACAAACAATCCTCTTGCCTAGTACGGGTCAGTGATTATAGTATATGAAGGTTTAGCCTGCAGCTGTATCTAACTAGTAGCTACTGCCAGAATTACTTGAAACTTTGAGTGGGAGATAGGGGATTTTTTTTAGCTGTCTAGAGAAAGAAAATCCTTATTTTGGGGAATGTGGCATTCAGTAACCTTGTCTAGCCTGGTCAGTAATTCTAGTTTGAAACTTGGCTTTGCTTTGCAGTTATATCTAGATAAAAGCTTCTTCCAAGGGCACTTTAAACAACTATGTTGTCTTGCTATGGATTTAATACACCTTATTTAATTAAATGTAATCATGTTTTAATCATGTTTTGTTTCATAATGTCTTAATAAATGTCACTGTGGGACCAAAATATTGTTGAGCATGCTGCTTTTGAGCAAAATAAAGCCAAAAATTGGATCAGATGTATTTGGAGTGCTCTCCTTCATTTACAACTGATTGTGATTAGGTAGAAAAAATGCATGGAAAATTAATACCATATTGGATAAACACGCCCCCTGGTAAGGTTCAACGTAGGATATATGCAGGATGTCTACTTTTGCAAATGGTCTATATTGATCTTGCCCCACAATGTGACGTAGATCCATGTTTCACTGGTGCTGCCATTTATTTAGAAGTTATCAATGTTTGACATTAAATTCTGGATAAATTCTGGATTGTAAGTCAATGCTCTTTGTGCTTATCCAGTCCATTTAACAAACATGATATAGATTGAATGCTTGGCATCTTCTTCAAACTCTTTATAAGCAATGCAATTGATGCAGCTATTAATCTGTAGTTGGACTTCTTCGTCCAGAACTCTAGAAAGCATCCATTTTCTAGATCTCTAAAACTGGGCACAATCACATTCAATGTCCAGTAGCTACGTTAAAATATAGAGCTAAACAAAAAGGAGTTGGATCGTAGATGTCTTTATCTTAATAAGGCAATTTATGAACTCACCAATTTATATTCCATATATACAGCGAGATATTTGTAATTTTATTTTACACAGCACAAATGGTAACCCTCCAGGTTGCTCCTTGTTTTATGACCTTATTTGTATTCACAGAATGACTTTCAATTCCTTATGGAGTATTTGCATTTTCTGCTTAGAGGCCAAACAAATTCACCCCTATTTCAAAATCTCTCATTTGCTTCCGTTTTCTAACCAAGTAAATCAGCGAGGAAGCAGATATGTAAAGGGATTGTGTTCGCGGTGGACGCTGATCACTGCCTGTGATATCTTTCTAGTGCAGTCACTACACACAATACACAGGAAACCAGAAAGCTCATAAATATTCATCAGGAGGACATTTCTATAATTGTCTCCTTACGCGTCAAAAAATACGCATTTAATCAACAAGCAGCAAAATCTTTACTGTCTTCTGAACAAAAGGAGCCATTTACACATTCAGCAAATATGGCACATTAACAACACTAAGTTGAAACACAAGAATATTGAGGTTAATTTATCTTAAAATCCTATCACACGACCTATCATTAAATATTTACTAATGGACAACGTTACTTCCAAAGTACCCTGGTTCATATGTTGATTGAGATGGGTGAAAAAAAAAAAGTTATCTTTATTGTAAACAAATAATAACATTTAAGTCAACAAATACACATTTTTAGATGTTTTTTTTTTTTTTTTAAACCCTTAAAGGACGGAGGCACTTGTGCAAGTTCTGAACCAAAACAAACCGTAGAAAGTGAGCAATATGTCTGTTCAACCATAATTCACCTCTTTCATTTTAAAGGAACACTATAGTCACCTAAATCACTTTAGCTAAATAAAGCAGTTTTAGTGTATAGATCATTCCCCTGCAATTTCACTGCTCAATTCACTGTCATTTAGAAGTTAAATCACTTTGTTTCTGTTTATGCAGCCCTAGCCACACCTCCCCTGGCTATGATTGACAGAGCCTGCATGAAAAAAAAACTGGTTTCCCTTTCAAACAGATGTAATTTACCTTAAATAATTGTATCTCAATCTCTAAATTGAACTTTAATCACATACAGGAGGCTCTTGCAGGGTCTAGCAAGCTATTAACATAACAGGGGATAAGAAAATCTCAATTAAACAGAACTTGCAATAAAGAAAGCCTAAATAGGGCTCTCTTTACAGGAAGTGTTTATGGAAGGCTGTGCAAGGTCACATGCAGGGAGGTGTGACTAGGGTTCATAAACAAAGGGAATTAACTCCTAAATGGCAAAGAACTGAGCAGTGAGGCTGCAGGGGCATTTTCTATACACCAAAACTGCTTCATTAAGCTAAAGTTGTTCAGGTGACTATAGTGTCCCTTTAAGTGCACCAACACTTAAAAATAATTTTGTTCAGGAGAAATAGGGCTTTCGTTTTTAAATTAAAAGATTAAAAACATAATTTAAAACAAATAAAATATAAAAAAGTGATAAATTAAGAAATGTTATTTTCCAAGTTCTATATGGCATTTTAACCGCAAAAAAAATACACATATTTGTGTGAAGTGATGTCTCACGAGTATAACAGTACCCCCTATGTACAGGTTTTATGGGGTTTTGGAAAGTCACAGGGTCAAATATAGGGCTTTCCCCTTCTCAGTTCATACACATTGAAATTTGCCAGAATTAGGTTACCTTTAAGACCGTATGGAAGCCCAGGAATGAAAATTACCCCCATCTTGGCATACTATTTGCAAAAGTAAACATCATAAGGTATTTACAATGGGGTATGTCCATTCTTTTTTAGTAGCCACATATTTACAAACCCTGGCCAAACTTAGTGAACATATTTGTATTTTGCATTTTTTCACACTATAATTGCCCTTTCACCGATGATATAAATGTCATTACATGTTTTACTGCTCTAAAAAAATCACATTTGTGTTCAGCGATGTCTCACGTGTACAACAGTACCCCCTATGTACAGGTTTTATGGGGTTTCGGAAACTTACAGGGTCAAATATTGGGCTTGCATATTAAATTCTCTGGAATTTCTGCATGGACTGTCAGGCAGGTCCCCCAATATACAAATAATAAAATTACGTAATTATGTAAAAATAATACATAACTATACACACAAAATTAAATTAAATATATATATAAAATTCCATTCTATATATGATTTCATTCTCAGTGTATTTTGAGATATATGAGGTCTGTTAAGAAATGTAATATGAAAAATAGAGAAATTTAAGATACATGTAGGATACAAGATATAAGAAACATTGTACATAGAACAATGATGACTCAGTCCCTTTTCGAAGTAGGCACCTTGGGTCTCTATACATTTCTCCCAGTGTCTCTTCCACTGTTCATAACACTCTGCAAAATCATTTGTTGGAATCGCCAGCAGCTGCCATGTCTTATTTACCTAATCTACCTAATCCAATCTCATCGATGGTCTGAAATCTCTTCCCTTTCCAAGGTGATTTTAGTTTTGGGAAACAACAGAAATCGCAGGGTGCCAAATCTGGTCTGTAAGGGAACTCGTCATCGAAAACCTTCTGAATCATCTGAATAGTTTCCGCTTAAAGCAACATTTGATGCAGATTTGTTGCTCTACTCTCGCAGTAATTTTGAAATGCGACAGCTACACAGTATTCATGCTCACTCAACGGCGTCTAGCGCCACCACTGACTAGTACAGTTAAGTCGTTATTTTTCATGCATCCAGCCCATTCTCCTTGGCTGCCATGTTACACCGATGTCACGCAAACCGTTCTCGTTATATTAACAATGTTTGTTAATGTAATGTGTGTCAAAATATAGTTAGAATGATATTACACATACAATTTAATTTAATTGTCATGATTGGCTGGAGGATGTCAGGCAGTCCCCCCTGATCGGACTCATTGCAAAGAGGGTGAGTATGCAAACCAGATGTAGGGCCCGATTATTAAGGTGTGCTGTGCCTCCCTAATGGTGTTAAAGCCCCTCTTTGTAGGACGGCAAAGTACACACTAATGTCAGGAATGGGTTAAACAATCAACTTTTTTAAGAAATGGGGCCCCGGTGCGAAAACTGATCCGTGGCCCCCGCCCCGCGCGCGTTTTCTCTGCGCGGGCTGGGGCCCCAACACATGGCGGAGGGCACCTGGCCGCAGGGCTGCGACCCCTGCGACCGCGGTATGTACGCCAGTGCATGCATTAACACATACACTTAAAGGACCACTACAGACACCCAGATCACATCAGCTCAATGAAGTGGTCTGGGTGTCAGGTCTCTCTAGTTTTAACATTGCAGCTGAAAACATAGCAGTTTCAGAGAAACTGCTATGTTTCACTGAGGGTTAATCGATTTTCTGCGATTCTCACTGTGAAAATCACAGTGAGAAGACGCTGAACGTCCATAGGAAAGCATTGAGTAATGCTTTCCTATGGGCGGTTTGAATGCGCGCGTGGCTCTTGTCACGCATGCGCATTCGGAGCTGAGAGGCGGATCGGGGCGGAGAGATCCCCAGCGCCAAGGGAGTCCGGTAAGTGCTTAAGACACACACGCACACATTTACTGACAGACACACACTCAGTAACAGACATACATACACACTCAGTGACAGACATACATACACACTCACTAACAGACGCACACACACACACACTCTAACACACACACACACTCTAACACTAACACACACACACACACACTCTAACACTAACACACACACACTCACTAACACACACACACACACACACTCACTAACACACACACTCACTAACATACACTCACACACACTCTAACATACACTCACACACACACTAACACACACTCACTAACATACACTCACACACACACACACATGTTTTTTGTATTTTTTTATTTAATCCCCCCAGCCTACTTACCTGTGGGAGAGCTGAGGGGATTCCCTGGGGTCCAGTGGTGTCACCCGGCTGGCTGGTCCTGCGGGCGCGCGAGGGAGCACTCTCCCCTGAGTGCTTCCTCTTCAGCTCCCTCGCGCGCCGCGTACTGATACCGGAGCCGGAAGATGACGTCATCTTCCGGCTCCGGTATCAGTGCGGTGCGCGAGGGAGCTGAAGAGGGAGCACACAGGGGACAGTGCTCCCTCGCGCGCCCGCCAGCCTGGTGACAGCAGGGCCAGCCTCGGGGGCCCTGAGGTGGAGAGCTCCTGGGCCCCCCAGGAGAAGAGGATGGCCCAGTGGGTACATACCTGGGTCGCAGGGTGGCCTGGTCCCCTGGTGGGTCGGGCCCGGTCGCAGCCGCGACCCCTGCGACCCCGGTTTGTACGCCACTGTGTTAGGATCTATATTGACTACAACCAAACAAAAATGAAAATGAAAATAAACCAAAGACTAGAACCAATTATAGAAAACATGATAAAACACATTAATAGCGTTAAGACCCTGTGGTGGCATGGATTTCAATACGCTAGCATAACATAGGCATGTCAGAGACTCTTAAAATAATAATCACAGATGAAGAAAAAAAAAAAACGACCAAATTAGAGTTAACGTGAAACAGCACACATTTTGTTTGGCAGAAAACGGCCATGGAAAGTTACTTAAAACCATTAACGCGCTGAAGAGAAATTCACAAAAGAATCAACTGATTAAAAACTTGCAAGATTTAATATATATAAATTATATATTGGACACTTCACGAGAACAGTTGTTTCTTTTTAACATTCTATTCAATGCCAAATGCCATGTAAAGTAGTGACAGTTGACTCTGTTTAGATAAGGAAATATTTGTTTCATAAATTACTTCTAAATGGAATAAGTTGTAGTCATGTCAGTCAATGTATATTTTGATACCCATAGTTTTCCATATTTTATTGTAATATGTGATTAAAGCTTAGTATACATGTCAGGTATAGCCAAGCTCAATTCTGGAAACACATCTGTTTTTTGACATTAAATGACAGATGTGCCCCTTCTAAAGATTTTCATGCTGATTTTTTCTACTTTGGGATCTTTCCCATGCCCATGCTGGCTGTGTAGGGAGGTGATTCTTTACGAGGGTACAAAAAGATCGATCGATAAGCTTCAGATCATTTGACACAAATTCCACTGTTTTGAAGATGAAGATCTTACAAGAGAGAGTCCATCATTTTGAACATGTGTGTCAGTTACACTGTATCACGTCTTAGCAGTTTGTGTACACCCTGTTTACACTATCCCAAGATGGCTATAAAATAATTAAAATTATATTAGTCCATGGGAGTAAAATAATAATAAAAAAATTACAAACACAATGAATGTAGGGAAATTAATTGTTTTTCCTAATAAGATACAAAAATAAACAGATGGTAATGCTGTTTTATTGTTCTTCATGCTATGTCAAATTGCCACTTTCAGCCCGAATGAAATGATAAAGATACATTTAGGTAATGAAGTAGGGTACGTTAACTAATTGGCGAATTGTAGTCAAATGACAACTGAACAGCGAAAAGCCGGCCAAAGTAAAGAAGTCTAGTTTGGCTATTCTAATATTAGAAATGATATCATATCATCGAAATTTACTGTTATTGTCCTTAAAATATACCCTTATATATAATTCCTAAAGTATTTTTTTATGCATATACCATCAGAAATATAATATATACACTATGCACCTGGTATTCCACCAGCACTAATTTTATGTACACCCATATATGTGACCTTCTGTGATCACGCCACTATCAGCCCACACAGGAGAGCCTGTGACTTAGGCCAGGTGAAGTAAGGGTTAATAAAATATGTTTTCTTCTCTGTCCTAAGTCAAGCCACTCACCTCTGACTACTGCCACCAACAGGACAATATCACCGGGAGTCCTTTGGGAATATTTTACAGCACAAATGTGTTACACTGCTGCTTACAGTGTACAACTCTACTAAAAAGGACACTACGATCACCAAAACAACTTTAGTTTAATGAAGCTGTTTTTGTGTACAGATCATGTCCCTGCAGTCAATTCTGCCATTTAGGAGTTAAATCACTTTTGTGTCTGTCCACAGCTCTAGACACACTTCCCTTGGCTGTGACTCACACAGCCTGCATTTTTAACCCTTTAATGACCATGGACATACTAGGTTCATCCGACAAAAAACGGTCGTTAAGGACCGCGGATGTTCCAGAGCGCTACACTCACCTGGACCGGCAACAAAGGCAACATAACCAATCCAGCAAATTTCAATGTGAAAAAAACAGCCTTATATTTGACCCTGCAAAATACAAAACAGGCAGCGGCCCCAGCAAAGGGAATCCCTCAAAACCCTTTGAAGAGAACAAGAAGAACAAAAGAAAATGGAAGGGCTGTGCCACAGGTAAACACTAATAGTACAACTTATTGGCACAAAAGCAGAAATAGGCATGGTGCAAAAAGTCTCACAAAGAAAGTTCCTATAATCCAAAGATGAAAAGCCAGTGATTGATAAGGTGTACTGTCCTCAATTCAACTTGACCATAGATCATTTGGAAGACAAAAAACAGGGATATGTGCTAGTGTAGCTTTTTGAGTATAGTCTTTTATATAAGGAAAAGATAACAATGGGACACTCACATTTGGAAGAGCTCTAGCTAGCTCTAGCAGTATAGGCGTACAGTGGTATAATCCCCGCTTTAAAGGATAAACGGCAACTGTCAACCACGTTCACACCAAGATGATATAAAAGACAGGAAACAGGAGCAGGTGATAGTGCAGGCTGTATAATTCAATCAGATAAAAGTATACGATAATGATGGAACACTAACATTTAGAAGAGCTATAATCAGCTCTAGCAGTATGGGCATACAGTGGTATAATCCCCACTCTAGAGGATATGCAGCAGATGTCCAGCACGTCCACACACTCAGGAAGGAATAAAAAGGCAACAGATAGTGCTCTCAATAAAATAGAGAAATCTCTAAGAAAATGAAGTAAAATTATACTTACATATAACAAAGGAGACTGGCACAAAAAGGTGACCAAAAAACCTTTAATAAGTTAAAATACACAATATTAAATGCCCATGGGCATTTAATAATGTGTATTTTAACATATTAAAAGTTTTTTGGTCACCTTTTGTGCCAATCTCCTTTGTTATATGCACTTTCCCTGGTAATTTTAAGTTGTATACTTCCCAAGGTGGGGATAATAGAGTAGTCAGCCTGCTCTATCCTTGTAAGTATAATTTTACTTCATTTTATTACAGATAACTCTGTTTTATTGAGAGCACTATCTGTTGCCTTTTTCATTCCTTGTGTGTGTGGACATGGTGGACATCTGCTGCATATCCATTAAAGTGGGAATTATACCGCTTTATGCCTATACTGCTAGTCCTGGCTATAGCTCTTCCAAATGTGAGTGTCCCATTGTTACCTTTTCCTTACATAAAAGACTGTAGTCAACAAGCTACCCTGTAACTTTCAAAAACACTATAAAACCTGTACATGGGGAAACCGTTTTACACGGGAAACTTCACTGAACACAAATATTAGTGTTTCAAAGCAGTAAAACGTATCACAACAATATCATCAGTGAAAGTGCCATCTGTGTGTGAAAAATGCAAAAAAGTCACTTTCACTGACAATATCAATGCTGTGATATGTTTTACTGTTTTGAAACACTACTATTTTTTTTCAGCGAAGTCTCCCGAGTAAAACAGTACCCCCCATGTACATGTTTTGTGGTGTTTTGGAAAGTTACAGGGTCCATATAGGGCTTGCCCATTTCAGTTTGCCAGATTGGTTTGATGGGTCTGTGTTGCCTTTTGAGACCATATGGTAGCCCAGGAATGTGAAATAACCCCATCATGACATACCATCCGCAAACGTAGACAACCCAGGGTATTCAAAATTTGTTCAATTTATTTTTTACATGGGGGGGGGGGTGGGAGGTTACTGTTTTACTTATGAGACATTACTGAATACAAATATGTGTAATTTATTGCAGTAACAGCTAACAGTATTGTGATATTCATTAAATGCTATGCAGAACTTGAAAAATAAAAATAATTCTTTCTTAATTATCTTTCTCATTTCTTAATTATGTTTCATAGCTCAATATTTGATGTTAAATTAAAGCCCTGTTTCTCCTGAACAAAATGATATATGATAAGTGTGAGTGCATTTAATATAAAAGAGGCGAATTACGATTGAACAGACATATAGCGTAAATGCCAGGTTTTGTTTACGTTTTGTTTAGATCACAACTTGTACAACTGCCTCAGTCCTTAAGGGGTTAAAGGCCAGTGCAGCCGAACTGAAAGCATAGCTGACTTAGAGAACCTTTCCAGTCCAGCAGTTTTGACCTAAAATTTGAAATTCACTGTGAAATTTCACTTTAGTGAATAACCCTGATAGATTTTTTTTACTGCTTCTCCTTTTTGACGTCGTCAGGGAAGGAGCGAGGGCGGAGTCTGACCCAGCGCTGAGGGACATCGGCGATGGATTCAGGTAAGTGTCTGAAGGGGTTTTAACCCCTTCAGCGACGTGGGTGGGGGCAGAGGGAGAGGGGCACTACAGGGTTCTCTAGTGCCAGGAAAACAGGTTTGTTTTCCTGGCACTAGAGCATCCCTTTAATCATCTTTTTTTCCCGACAATCATCTTTTTTTGGTGCCATAAAGCACTGTGCAATATATTGGTGCTACATAAATGGTAATAATGATGATAATAATAATAATGTTTATTTTCGAATAATGACAAGGACAGAGTGATCTGTTATCTCCTGTTCTGTTAATAGTCTTCTATAGCTTGCAGAAGCATTATGTGTAACAGTTCAACTTACAGAACAGGAGTCAAGAACTTCTAAACTAAACAATCTGTGATGTATTATCTGGTTGTAAATTGAACCATTTTTTTCATGGAGGCTATGTGACTCTCAGCCAGTGGTGGTGTGACTATGACTTCATAAACAGAAAGAAAAGTGATTTAGCTCCTTATTGTCAGAGAATTTAGCAGTAAGACTGCAGAGGCGTGATCTATACACCAAAACTGCTTCATTAAGCTAAATGTGTTTTGGTATTGATATGGAAGGTGGATATGTCATACAAGGAAATTGATCTAGGCCAAGAGGCAATTAAGGATCAAGAAATCAGTCAAACTTGGTACTGGATTTATAGGGTATTCAAACAGAATTAGTGATAGAAACTCCAGAAACTCATTCTTTAAAGTGTGCGTTGGTGCAGTCCCGTGGTTTGGATTTACTCACACCCAATAATCATGGAAATAAGAGTGTGTAGGTGCACTTTCAGTTGAACAGGCAGGAAGATTATAAGGTAGTATTTCAATGTTTTCATCTGATGGTAACTCCAAACTTACAATACTGACGTACACACAGCAGCACGGCATTATGAGCAAAACTTCAAAACTTGGCACTTTTCATGCCAAACACTGTCATATCAAATCAATACAAAAGATGTGTATATATATATATTAATTTTGTATTTTTGTTGTGAATATGCATGACTGACAAAAGTATGCACCAAAGTGCGACATAAGAGTAATGGCAAAGTTTTGATAAAACAAATCTATATATCTGCACAGGTTTTTATAATAGGTAAACATGCAGGGAGACTTTTGTCCAACAAGAGTATACCACCCTAGATGGCACTAAGAGTAAAATACAAATGTTCAAAGCACAATCAATAGGACATATACTGCTATATGAACATAAAAATAAAACTTTCGATAAATGAGAAAGGAACACGCAAAAACAAAAAATAAACTAGGGTGCAGGAAAAGCGAAAGCTCTACCATGTTTCTTGACGGTTGGGTAGGAGGGGAAAGTTGACATCCATCCAGCCATTCCGCCTATGCCTGTCAATGGCAGGGCACAGTCCCACAAAATGATGTAGATTGGAAAGCTTAGGGGCAGAGGTGCTATTGTTGTGGTAACAGGGGGTAGGGAATCACTCTTGGCTCCGTTCACTCTCCCTTCTTGGCTTCTGACTGCTTAAGAATCCCACTTCTTGCCTTGCCGATGTAGGCCCATGAACCTCACTCCTCAAGAGCCAGTGGTGCAGTCTCGGCTGCCTTAGGCGCGACATCCCAGAGCCCAGAAATCACTGGCCGTATCCGAGGTCATTAGGGTGCACTCTCAGGTGAGTAATCCTGAGCGACTGCTGGAGTAGGCATATGTTTCTTGAGAAACAGCTTCCTCCAGAAGTCGTCAAATATTTTGTCCAGCTTGGACATAGCATCTTGATAATCAAGCAGGGGGCGTGTGGCATTCATCATTTTAGGTGTACCGCTTTTTATGCTGTTGCTGTTTGTGGTTCCAGGTTGATAAATGGTAAGTGTGGAGCTTCCAGGAAGGGCAGCAGACTTACTGGTGAACGATCTTGAAATTGTATTAACCCTGTCAATGCAACTCAGGTGGGCATTGGTATGCTCATCTGGATATTCTTGAAATTTCACATGCCTTGCATTCTACTTTACACAATATTTATTGTACCAATGCTGTTAAACCTGTTGAACCTATTAACTTTATCGTTGCCAACAATGCTCCTCTCCTGTCATCTCTCCTGCTAACCTTGGAAAGGCTGGTCATGCTGATTCTAGTGTTTCAAAGCCCATGAGCCTGTGCCATCAGTAGGCGCAGAACTGGCTTTTTCAAGTCTACTCCACTCTTCCGTGGAGCGAACATTACTTCATCCTGGTGTCAGGGCGGAGTCACTGTTTTATTCCACGCTCATTCCTAATTTGTCCAATGCCCTTGTTGCTCCTGAGTTTACTTCTATTTTGCAGGAGCTCAGCAAGCAAATGTCTTCACAATTGCAGGACAAATCTGGGCACATGCACAGCGATGCAGTCCTATCTTAGCAACCTTGGCGAGTGTCTGTTGAGGTGGTCCCGCCTCAGTAACCATTAAATAGTTATTCTTGTGATCTCTCTCCTGCACTGGCAGGGCCAGGACAGAATGATCTGTAGCCTCCTTCCCATGATCCTAGGATTGATGAGTGTGTACGCAGCACCTTATTCTTCTCTTCTGTCCAACGCTCAGGGTCAGAGGATCAATGATCATTGAGTCTTATAGATAAAGGTCAGAAGTTGATGTTTAGGATGCTTAGGAAGTTGTTTTCTGTTCTGCATGGTTGGTGCCTGGTTGTCTCTGCTGAGGTTTCTCTCCCCCAGTCCTCTAGTGAAGGGGTGCTGAAGTCAGTGGCTATGCAGAGGAATGCAGCAGTGCCGTGGGCCTTTATCACTGTTCAGTTTATTCCCGGCATGCACACTTAAAACCAAAGATTAAGTAAAAATTTCGAGTTTTTAGGTATATTCACATCTTTAAGCTCTCTGCTTATTGTCTTCAGAGAGGGTTGAGGATGGCACTGGGTCCAAAAGGTCTATACGCATGGAGTCATTTGATGAGTGGCAGCGCTGTTTTAAGGTGTTGGCATTCTGTAGTTTGGAAAAATACCCTGAGCAGGCAATACCACTTTAGAAATACATGGATATGGTGGACAACATCCACCATGATTTCTGGGAGGGCGCTTGGAGGAAGTATGACTCAGATTTTATGCGCCGTATGGTCTCTTTGTGTTTTGGCTCTCAGGATATGCACTTGTGGTTGCACTTGGGTCCCAAGAGGTTTTACCCCTTAGATCTGGCATTCTCCTGGCATTCTCATTTCTTTGCTCATCTTAGAGGAAGAGGTTGTGAATGTTGGAAATTTCAGGAGAAAATCATGTGACAAAGGGCACAGCTAGCTCCTTCTACCATATCTATTGGTACTGCAGGGGAAAGGACCACCAGCAAGATGCCCTCAGTTGCTCTGCCTACTTCTCCAAGGGTGGTGTGGAGGTACTTACCTTATCTGGGAGCCGAGCCGACAGTGTCCTCAGCTCGAGCTGCGAGTGGCTCAAGCAGTCCTGCTTCCACACGAGCCACGCGCGGCTCAGTCTTCCCTTCTGAGCGTTCACTGACTGCAATAAGTGGTCACGTGGCCCACCTGGACCTAGGAACGCGTCATGAGCATGCTCTTAAAGTGCAAGTCTACTGGGTTGTTGCATAAAGAAACAATTTAGTTCCAGGTAATTTCTTCTCCTTCTTCCCAAATCATATTAGGGTATGCTTGGTTGCACAATCCCACTTTTAATTGGGAGTCAGGTCAAGTAAAATCATGGAGTACCAAATGTCATGAGTCTTCCATCACTCCCTTGAACTCTATTAATGTACCAACAGCTCCTCCTTTGTCTACTGTTATACCTCCTCAGTACATGTCTTAAAGATCGGTATTTAACAAAAGAGAAGCTGAGAAGTTACCACCCCATAGACCGTATTATTGTACGATCGATCTACTACCTGGTTTTATACTTCCCAAGGGGAGATATCCCCTTTGTCTCCCCAAGAGAACCTTGTCATGTACATTAAGGAATCATTCGAGAAGGGGTTTATCAGGAGATTCTCTTCTCCGGCTGGGGCAGGATTCTTTTTTGTATCCAAGAAGGAAAGTGATTTAAGACCACACGGGACTACAGGGGTCTTAATAAGATCACAATCAAAAATGCCTATCCTATTCCATTGATAACGGAATTGTTTGATAGACTTAAACAGGCTACAGTTTTTACTAAACTGGATCTATGGGGTGCCTACAATCTAGTACATGTTAAAGAGGGTCATAAGTAGAAAACTGCCCTTAACACCAGGAGTGGTCACTATGAGTACACTGTGATGCCCTTTGGTCTCTGTAATGCCCCAGCTGTGTTTTAGGATGTTTTCAATGTTGTCTGAAGGGAGTACATACACACGTTTGCAATAGTGTGCCTGGACGACATATTGATATATTCTCCTGATCTGCGTACTCATCATATGCATGTCAAACAGGTTTTGAAGACTCTTAACGGCCTCTACTGTAAACTCGAGAAGTGTTTGTTTGGGCTATTCCTGGGCTATCTAGTTTCTGCTAAAGGCTTTCGTATGGATCCCAAAAAACTTTCTGCAGTTATAGACTGGCTCTTACCATGTGGTTTGAAAGCCATCCAGCGATTTATTGGCTTTGCTAATTATTATAGACTTTCAAAAAAGGTTTTTCCTCTATTATTGAACACATTACCAGAATGACAAAAAAAGGATGTTAATACACATGCTTTGACCCCTGAAGCACTTTATTTCATTTTCTTAAGATCGCATTTGCTTCTGCTCCTATTCTTCAGCATGCTATCCCTTCCTTGCCTTTTGTACTAGAGGTTGATGCCTCAGAGGTGGGAGTGGGAGCAGTCCTGTCCCAAAGAGAGTCCCCTGACAAACCATTGCATCCTTGTAAATTTTATTAAAAACAAATGTCTAAGGCATAAAGAAACTACGATATCGGCAACTGTGAATTACTTGCCATCATCGTAGCACTCATGGAGGGGGTCTAATTAGAAAATACCTGGGCTGGTCCCTAACCACTACAACTTTATATGCTAACTGGTAAATAAACAAGCATGCAATCAATTCAAAGACCACTTTTTCAAATTGTCTCAAGACTGAACCTTAACTTCACACTTCCTTCCTACTGATGTCTTTTTACCTGTCTCTAGCGAGCTGATTGATTCCTGCCCTGTCATGTGTAATTGTTTTTCGATATGCTCAGTCACAATAAATGGAGCTGTCTCCAGTCCCCACCCTGACAATCCTGCACATCTTAGTGTCTGTATGGACAGGGCAAGTAATATATGAAATCTCTGCACGCCCAGCAGCTGATACAATAAGATGTGTCTGTACCACATAATGTTTGTTAAACCAGTAAATGACACTGGCTGGAAAGGATCTATGCTTCTTGCTATGGGATATGATTGTCAAACCCCCAAAGAGGACTGTAATCACCCTTCCTGGGAGAAGGAACACAAGAGGCAGCAGTTCTGCATGCGAAAATATGATTATAGGAAATGAGTTTGCATGGACAGAATATAGATGAAATTTTGCATTGGATTTTCAAAGGCTGCTAGCATCAGGCAGGTGAGAGGTTGAGCTCTTGTTTTCTGTCTATGAATAACAGCTCTGACTTAAATACCCTAGCGTGTTTGCAGATTCAATGAACAGAATATATGAGATTTAATCACAGACCTCTGGAACTGCATTGTTAACCAGAATTTTTCAAGTCTATTAGGGCATGTTGTTATATGCATAGTGTGGCATTATAGCCATGGGTTCTGCCCGTCTATTGGGCAACCCATAGCGAGTGCAGAGTGCCCAGGTAATATCCTGAAGAGCAGAAGGATTTCATACATTTTTTTTGTGACAATCTATATCCCCTATTCAGTAAATCAGTTGTTTCTGCTCTATTACAGCAATCTTTTCTACGGTTAATCCCAATCCAAAAGCAAATGATAAATGGCACTCCTTAAATATTTGGACTACTGGGACCAAGACTCAGAAAAGTCAGGGACGTAACGACCTTGAAAATATTTATGGATCAAAGCAGGGAAATTAGAAAACTACTTCATTGCCAAAGAAACTCAGAATAAATTGCAGTGTCATGTTCATGATTGAGTACGGTGGACAGATACAGTATAACGTAGATAGTCAGCTAGTGCTAAATAGAAGATGACGAATTATAGCAACATCATAACATGTTCACATGGCATACTGAATGTAGCAAAATCCCATCCATGGCTGCAAAGAGAGTTTAGCGAAGATGGCAAAATCTATACTGGTTGTATCCTCTCGCCAGTTGTCCTGCACTATATGATTGCTTTATGGAATACGCTTCTTATTCAGAAGTAAATTACCATTATAATGTGAGCTGATTTGGACTATGTTGCAATTTACTAAACTTAACAGTTGATAAGTCAAATGATTAAAAGGAAAATCAATTAACGACTTAGTTGTTAAAATGTTTATCATATATTCATATGTACATGTCGCGTTTGAAACAATTATGTGAATGGACACATGGATTTTCAATATTTTCCTGACAGGATAGAATTTCATGCACTCCTTCAAAGAAAGACAAATAGTGGAATTTTACCCAAAGTGGAAACTTCCTCATGTAAACATACACATTCTGTTCAGTAAAATATATTTATTCAAAGTATATTTGCATATAACCAGAACACCTTAACAGAAAAAATGAAATCAATCTTCCCCATGCGTCTGGGTCTCCTTATGACAAATTTTAAAGGACTTTGAAGGGACACTCACCCCCATAATAATACATTGCATATTGCATTTAGAATGAAATATAAATATTAAAATATTGGGAACATTTTCAGCAAATGTTTGGTGCAGTTTATTAAATTTGTCCTGATGCGAGCCGCACTCCTAGTACTAGGTGGGCCGCGTAATTGCTCATTGCAGTCAGCGCACGTGGCCCGCTCAGATGAGGAGACAGGAGTGCTCAAGCTGAGGTCCCCGGCCGGCCCCCGGGTAAGGTGAGTACCGCCACAACAAACTATCATGGCTTCCTGTATTCCACATATTTTCCATTCCCCAATTCTCATATCTTCCATTAACCCTAATGTCTATATTCTCCATTACCATAATTTTCCATATCTCAAATAGCCTCATGTCCTTCATTGGTAATACCCCATACTTACAAGCATAGCTTTTTCATCCCCCAGATCCCATAGCACCCACTACCTATCTCCAACCTATCTCCCATAGCCCCTATTCCCTCAAAAGTAGCAAAGTAGCACTATCTTTCCAAGCTAGAGGCACACCTTGTTCTAAATTGAAGCGTTGGTATATCACGGCTCTGTGAGAGACAGAGAACTGCATATGAGGCAGCATTCTGCCCACACGTCCTCTTTCTAAAGACCTCAAATTTCAGTGATCACAATGGTCAGAGTTAAAAACACCACTAGTTCACTGTAAAGTGTCATTCACTTTGTATGATAACTGAGGATGAAGGACATGGAAGCAGCTTCAGGAACAGTGACCATGCAAGCAGACAGTCTCACTATGGTTAGTGGGCCTGTTAAGAAGTTAATTTACAAAATAGATGAGATTCCTTGTAGTGGGTTTCACTGAATACAGAGACTTTTTATTTACATTTACACTACCCTGAGTCCTTGGCCTCATATTCTGAAACTCATCAGTTATCTACTACTGAAGTACTTGTGATTTTATAGCTAAAGGTCAGTTTTGGGGAATCTGATCCATATTTTTTATTACCTACAGTTGTTCTTTAGTAATAACCCCTAATACATTGGTATCAAATTCACACACGATACTTTTGATTGGACTAGAACTGGCATGGAATTCTGAAAGTTGCAGTTTAACAACAACTGGGCAAGTATGGTCCATGATAAATGCCTTCCTAAACTCACTGCTACACTAATCAGCAATCAAGGTTAGACTGACTAATTTGACAGATTAGGCCTGGATTGAAATCCTGAGGGCACATAGGAGCCTGCTCATGTGCTGTGCAGACATGGGCTGGTTGAGGGAAATCAGAAGAAACCTCAAACCAGCTTAGTATCTTTTTTTTGTCTTTTCAGCCCCAGAGATAGCTGAAGAACCACTTGTCCCTTGATAGGGTTGTGCAACCTGGAGCAAGTAGGTCCCTTTCTGCTGCCATAGGCACTGCCAGGCAGCATCGTGTTTCTCTGCCAGGTCCATTATCACAGTTCAGCATGGACACAACATGAAATTAGAGGGGGAATATGACCTTTTGTTATGGTTCCGTCCATCCTCAAAAGGAGGACCACAACTAAAACTATAACAGCAATAAAGACAGCTGTGAGAGGGATGCATGTAGTCATGTGAAAGATGTCTCTGAAGGGAGCCTCAAAGTTAGGGAAACTGGGAGAAGAATCATGTGTGGAAGATTACACGGGGAGGCACATTTGGGAAAGAAGAGGCAGATCCACATGTGGGAGATAAAGGGAGGTAGTGCATGTTGGAGACTGGGGTAGCCACACATTGGAGATTGAGAAGCATATGAGGGAACCTAGTCTTTTTTTATATTTAGTCTACTTCAATACAGAAAGGAAACAGCTCAATCCTATTTTCCTACAGAGCACCGCAATTATGGATGGCCTTCCACATACTTTCAAATCTTCCCCCAGCCTAAAATCCTATAAGAGATCCCTCTCCAGTGCCGACCTTATGCCTTAAGGCTCCCTGTGCAAAAAAATCGTCACAGTGCCCCTTCCCAGTCATTTCCCTTCATTTATGTATAATGTATGTAAAAGGATGTAGTGTTTATATTGGGGATTTATTAAATATGTGCAAGAGGCGTGATGTCTGTGTATTATATGTATGCTATGTGCTGGCTGTGTGACATTTGTGCTGGGATTATTGGCTGTGTGTAATGGGTATTTAACTCAGGTAAAAATATGCATGTAGGCCCATGTGTGAATGCAGGTGTGTAATTTTGCAGATTAACATGCACACAGTATCACGGTCAGATGCACACAATTATACACATACACTGTCCAATACAGCCACATGCACAAAGTCCCAGGCACATAGTCACACACAGTTACAGGTAAATATGTAAACACACCGTTAAAGGCAGTCACACACACACACACACAAACACAGTGACAGACAGTTATGCACACACAGTTACAGACAGTCTCACACACACACAGAGTTAAAGAGTATCTTGCTTTTTCACACACACACAGGTACTAGCAGACAAAGTTACAGACAGTCACACACACTCAGTTACAGACAGTGTCTCTTACACATACACACACACACTGGCAGACTCTCCTACACACATACACACACACAGTTACAGACAGTCTCTCCCTCTCTCTCACACACACACACACACACACAGTTACATAGTTACATAGTTACATAGCTGAAAAGAGACTTGCATCCATCAAGTTCAGCCTTCCTCACATTTGTTTTTTTGCTGTTGATCCAAAAGAAGGCAAAAAACCCCAGTTTGAAGCACAATTTTGCAACAAGCTAGGAAAAAAAATCCTTCTTGACCCCAGAATGGCAGTCAGATTTATCCTTGGATCAAGCAGTTATTACCCTACATTGAAAGATTATATCCTTGAATATTCTGTTTTTGCAAGTATGCATCTAGTAGCTGTTTAAACATCTGTATGGACTCTGATAAGACCACTTCTTCAGGCAGAGAATTCCACATCCTAATTGTTCTTACAGTAAAAAAACCTTTCATTTGCCTTAGACGAAATCTTCTTTCTTCCAGTCTAAACGCATGGCCTCGTGTCCTATGTAAATTCCGGTTTGTGAATAGATTTCCACACAATGGTTTGTATTGGCCCCGAATATATTTTTATAATGTTATCATATCCCCTCTCAGGCGATGTTTTTCTAAACTAAATAGATTTAAATTTGTTAACCTTTCTTCATAGCTGATATGTTCCATTCCTTTTATTAATTTTGTAGCCCGCCTCTGCACTTTTTCTAGTGCCATAATATCCTTCTTTAGAACAGGTGCCCAAAATTGCACAGCATATTCAATATGTGGTCTTACCAGAGGCAAAATGATATTCTCGTCCCGAGAATGAATGCCCTTTTTCATGCATGACAATACCCTACTGGCCTTGGCCACTGCTGATTGACATTGCACATTGTTGCATAGTTTGTTGTCTATAACAATTCCCAAGTCCTTTTCGTGTGTTGTTATCCCTAATTCGCTTCCATTAAGGGTATATGTTGCTTGTGTATTCTTTACGCCGAAGTGCATAACTTTGCATTTTTCAACATTAAATTTCATCTGCCATTTGAGTGCCCAGTCCTCCAGTCTATCTAAATCCCTCTGCAGCAAAGTAATATCTTGCTCACGTTGTATTATTTTACAAAGTTTTGTGTCATCTGCAAACACCGAAACATGACTTTCAATGCTGTCTTCAAGATCATTTATAAACATGTCAAATAGAAGGGGTCCCAGAACAGAGCCCTGAGGGGCACCACTTGCCACCTCTGTCCAGCTTGAAAATTTACCATTAACGACAACTCTTTTTACTCTGTTTTTAAGCCAATGTTCTACCCAAGAACAAGCATTTTCATCTAGACCGATTTCCTTGAGTTTTAACACTAATCTTTAGTTAAAGAGTATCTTGCTTACACACACACACACAGTTACAGACAGTCTCTCTCTCTCTCTCTCTCACACACACACACACACAGTTACAGACAGTCTCTCTCTCTCACACACACATTTAGAAAGTCTATCTCTCTCTCTCTCTCTCTCTCACACACACACACACACACACACACACACACACAAACACACACAGTTACAGACAGTCTCTCTCACACACACAGTTACAGACAGTCTCTCTTTCTCACACAAACAGTTACAGACAGTCTCTCTCTCACACACACAGTAACAGACACACATAAACACAATTACAGACAGTCTCACACATACTCACACACACATAATCACAGGCAGTATCTCTCACACACACAGACACACAAGTACCTGTTTCTATTATGGGCTGGCTGGGGGAGCAGGGGAAATGCAGTCCCTGAAGTATAGGTGTTTGGGGAGCAGGGACTCCTACCTGCTTCCCCCACAGTGTCCACAAGTTCCCATGCAGCAGGTTTCAGGCTGTGTGTAGCTCTGCCCCTGCCGCTTGTGTAGCTCCGCCACTGTGTGAATTTAGCCCCACCCTGCCTTATCAGCTAGTCCTGGCTAATAATAATAAAATACTCCCCTCAAGTGCAGCGTGGCCACGCTACATAGCACGACCGCGACCTGCATTATAGAAGAGCTCTGTGCACTCCCTGACACTTCTCACCCAGGGAGTATGTGAGATGTGTCGGCCACGTGGCGCCCCCTGCTGCTATGGCGCTCTGTGTGACCGCACAGCTCGCACACCCCTAAGGCCGGCCCTGTCCCTCTCTACATATATCAAAACAGAATGCATCTGTAATCATGGTTCATTATGTTTCTTACCTGTTCTGTGTTAAATGTATATATGTGATGTGTATTAATATTATTTTGTATTTTTAATATTACATTGTACCCTTTTGTAGTGATGCAGTGTTAGTGGGCTCAGGACATACTTGAAAACAAGAGAAATCTCAATGTATTCCTACTGGTAAAATATTTTAAAAATCAATAAATAAATCAGGGAAATTAAAATGGAAAGTGCATATGAAAGAGATTGTCAGAGAGCTCTACACAGGAGATTGGGAGAGGCCAATATACAAACTGGGAATGGGCAGAGACAAATTAGGTAAGTGAGGGTTTACACATACTAATACAAATGTTTATATTTCACATTACATGTAACATTTGTTTAACTCATATTTCATATTTCTGGGAAGTACATCTGTCCCCTTGGTTCTTATTTCTAAGGGGTACCGCAGTCCATTTATATTCTCACTGGCGAATTCATTGCTACTCATACATAAATAAGACACATACAGTACTCACACTGAAATCATGGATACAGCAGTATTGGCAGAACAATCTCAGCCAGTTCCTGATCTTTGCAGATGCCTCATTGGCTCTTGGGTATTTACTGCATACAAGAATCATTTAAATATGCTGCATATTTGTTTATTTGATGCTGTTTTCTAATGCATTATATAGTTCATTCTCTTTTTAACCCTTATTATAGGGTTCCTTTAACCCTTTAACCCTCAGTCGGCTATGCTCTTGCTCTCTGTCCATTTGTAACATAGGGCCTTGATGGTCTGTTCAAGACTGGCTTCATCTTACACAAAGATACCCAGCAACGATAACATGCCCACTCTGAAATGCATCTAAAGCAGCCTGGATTGCATAGCAACATACAGCACGCACATTACAAATAAGATAGCAGTGCTTTTAACATTAACAAAATAATGCTGCTGTAATTACACTGAATTGAGATAAACATCTCTGGAATTATCGTTATCGTTTCCTTTCTCAGTAATTAACATAACTGCTGTTAAACATAGAAATTCCCTGTCCTTTTAATCACTACAAGTGAAAAGTTTCAGAGATAATGGTATTTCATTTCACATCAAAAAGCTGCATACAGCACAACTGGGGGTGGAAAAAGCAGGGGCCTTTTATTTAAATGCAGATTGAGACAACGTTCATATACAATTAATTGCAATGTTATCATACTATTTTTACCCTGTGTGCACCAAGGGAATATGCAGATTGCCATTCAAAGAGTTACAGTGAGGGAAAAAAGTATTTGATCCCCTGCTGATTTTGAATGTTTGCCCACTTACAAAGAAATGATCAGTCTATCATTTTAATGGTAGGTGTATTTTAACAGTGAGAGACAGAATTAAAAAAAAACAAATCCAGAAAAACACATGTCAAAAAAGTTATACATTTATTTGCATGTCAACGAGTGAAACAAGTATTTGACCCCTTCAACTTAGTACTCGGTGACAAAACCTTTGTTGGTAATCACAGAGGTCAAACGTTTCTTGTAGTTGGCCACCAGGTTTGCACACATCTCAGGAGAGATTTTGTCCCACTCCTCTTTGCAGATCCTCTCCAAGTCATTAAGGTTTTGAGACTGACTTTTGGCAACTCGAACCTTCCGCTCCCTCCACAGATTTTCTATGGGATTAAGGTCTGGAGACTGGCTAGGCCATTCCAGGACCTTAATGTGCTTCTTCCTAAGCAACTCCTTTGTTGCCTTGCTGTGTGTTTTGTGTCATTGTAATGCTGGAATGACCCCTGGCTGAGGGAAGGAGGTTCTCACCCAAAATTTGACGGTACATGGCCCCGTCCATCGTCCATTTGATGCCGTGCAGTTGTCCTGTCCCCTTAGCAAAAAACAACTCCAAAGTATAATGTTTCCACCTCCATGTTTGACGGTAGGGATGGTGTTCTTGGGGTCATAGGCTGCATTCCTCCTCTTCCAAACACGGTGAGTTGAGTTGACGCCAAAGAGCTTGATTGTGATCTCATCTGAAGAAACAGAGTTTGGAACCTGTTTTAAATGCTCATAATCTCAGATTGTTACCTGTATAAAAGACACCTGGGAGCTAGAAATCTTGCTGATTGATAAGGGATCAAATACTTATTTCACTCATTGACATGCAAATCAATTTTTTGACATATGTTTTTCTGGATTAATTTTTTTGTTATTCTATATTTCTCTGTTAAAATACACTTACCATTAAAATTACCATTAAAATTATAGACTAATTATTTATTTGTCAGTGGATCAAATACTTTTTTCCCTCACTGTAATGCACTGCAGGCAATGTTTATCAAGGCAAGCCATATGTTTTTATAGGGAAACCAAGAAATTGGGAGAAACGTTCTATTGCTTTCTTTAGAGAATGTTCTACTTTTCCCATGTCGAAATTAAAGGAACACTCCAAGCACCATAACCACTACAGTGGTTCCTGGGGTGCCATGGTGCCCCCCATTGTAAGTAGTCAAACTGTCTTAGAGAAGATTGACTTCTAACATAGAGTCTGCTGGGTGCCACGCACCATTTCCACTATATGCTACATTAGCCAGAAAGTCAGAAGCTTGCTGTCTAAGCTACAAGAAGTGGTGCATGGCTTAGGTCATTGGCTGAAAGTGATCAACTGATGCTCTCAGCCAATGACCAACCCAAGCAGGAGCTTTTAGCTGATATAGAGGATCGGTGGAATCCAAAGGTCTCCAGGTAAAACGTCAGACCATTCTAACACAGTTTGACTTGTAGTGTTCCTTTAATACATTGGGGATATCAATACATTCCATGGTGAGCTGGCCTCCCCCAGTGATCTGTCATGCACTGGCAGAGAATCTACCTATATAGGGTAACTATTCATTGCACAACACAAAGTGATGAGTGCAGTGATCACAGGCGGCCTAATTTAGGGTTATGTGAACCTGGAAATAAGAGACTTGAGTTACGTTTCTTTGACTGGGTGACAGTATAAGGTGTGTTAAGAAGAAGCACTTTGCTGTCATTAAAGTGCCAGTGTCACTTTTGCATTTTTCCTCAAGATAAAATATTTATGAAAAGTTCATATAGATTGTGTTGGAATTTTATTGAAATTATAAACAATCTTGTAGGTTTCAAGAATCCATTAAGTTGTCTTGGTGCTTTACATGTAAGAAGCTGAAAGGGATGATGGTATTGTCAATCTGATGAGAAAGTTAACAGAACTTATAAACTAGGTTCTACACAAATCCAAACAAGCAAAAGAACAAAAGAGCTTGTTAATGGAGGCTGAAATTGTATTAATTCTATTTTCACTGTGTGAATAAGTATTATTGAGTCATTTTACATATTTTAAAAAGGGTCAAAACAAATGACAGGCTCTGTTAATTAAACCCAGATATTTATTTTATTTTATTCTATCCTGGTGTTTCAGAGACTTTTCGTTCGTTTACCAGGATATTGATGCTGAGTACCTACATTCACTACTGGATATCTTTTTAATTACTAAGTGCTTATGTTATGGGCAAATGCAAATATAGTTTTTCTCAAACTGTGTACTTTGTCTTTAAGAGATATTGCAAACTGTCATACATGTTGATACCGGAGAAACTGACGGAAGCCAAGCACAGAGAAGTGGACACAGGTTTCTTCAGGAAGGAAGAGATTCTTTATTCGATTCACCGACCGGGGCTCAGAGGGACTAATGTAACCAAAATACAACAAGATCTGAGCCCAGAACTGACTGTGTAAATGCATAATATAGACATATAGCTCCTCCTATAGTTAACTCTACCCACATATACTCTTTACCCAATCAGCTGAACAAAGCCTAACTTCCCTTACCTGTTAGACCACATGGCTCACCCAGAACAATGGAGGAGGGGAAGTGTTTTCAGTTTCTACATTCCTGCACTTGCTCAATACAGTGTTGATTGTATCTTAGCTATGTGTAACTGACTAACTGATACACCAACATTTATACATATGCCACATGACAATCTTGTCCTAGTAAATTTATTTTTACTGAGATTCCACCACATTCCCCCCTTTGATGCTTCTGATATTTCACAATTCCAGATGCATCACTTAACCATAGTTTGCTTACACCTCAGGTTGCCATGAATCAGAACAGACCTCGTAAGCATCTTAGCATCATTACAAATTCCTTCAGCACTCCTCATTCTGAATATATTCTCTCTGGGCTAAGGGTTCATACTTGCAAACAGCCATTACATGCGCAGCTGTTTTCCTTTCTGTCGTGCTCTCTATGACACTCTGTATGGACCTAATTACCAATGGAATCAAACATGGTAGAAAGAGACACACTATAATCAACATGACTCCTCCTACCAATGTATTGAGCCCTCCAAGCTGCTCGTACCTACTTCCAAACCAACTACTAGAATTGTACCCGTTCCAGGCTTAAGTCGGTACATGCGTCAGTTTAGCCATGTGGCTTGTGAGATCAGCCACTGCCTGCCCTTCATCATCTATGTGCAGACAACAGTTGCTGAGATTGAACTTTCCACATACACCTCCTTCTATTTGCACTGGAAGTGAATGGAGGACTTTATCAACAGCTCAACTGGTTTACCTGGTAAGAAGGCTATGTGCTTTACAGAGGAATCCATAATTGCCTAATGGTAGAATGAGGCTTGAATCCCTGTATTAGAATACAATAACACTTCATGGGCATACAGTTTGGCTGTTAACCAGTTCCCTCACATATTACATCCCTCCTATTGGCAATGAAGCGCGCTAAGGTAGCCAGTGCCACTCATTATCTTCCCAGCTACCTACATTCAAGGATGCTAGCTTCTTTTTATGATTCACATCATAAACTTTAACTCCCAAGGTCTCTCCTGTTTCAATTGGCAACAAGAAGAAGGATGGTTTGAGCATACCTAATACACATGCCCCTTCCCAGTCCTGTGGTAACTCCGAATAGGCTTTCTTACCACAGATCCAGTACAAATTTGCTGGGGCTTTCCAACTAGATGTAGCAGATAGGTCAAACCACACATCCTTTAAATTGGTATAAATTGCAAACGGATTAGGTGGTTCTGAGACATTTGAAGCTGACCACCAAGTTGTATCTTTTGTACTATCATTATAAGCTTTTTGCCCTAGACAAGTTAGTTCTCCTACAGATGTGTATTCCTTTTCTTGCTATGCAAACATAACCTATAATGGAGGTCTTTAATCACCACTCAGATTTACCTCTAACACTCACTTGATAATCAGTTTGAGAAGATATTAACTGCTCAACTGTCTCAGAACCGGAATACATTACCTCCTTTGCTTCCCATGGCCATTGGTCTCCCATGTTAGTACCTCCACACACATAGCAGTTGGTTACATTAAGACTACCAGCAATACTCTCAGCTAAATCAATAAACAGGTTCTTAGCATTATGGGGGATCTTATTTTCTACACTCATCTCTTCATAAAAAGAATGGAAAACCTGATGAGTTTGGGATGCTACGGTATCGGTCTCTATTCATATAAATAATATTGTCCCAGGATCCAAACCTGTTCCATATATCTGGAACCCAAATAAGTTCCCAAACCTATCTATGAATTGTTCTGGGTCATTGATAAGTATATGGACTGGGTTACACTCCCTAGACTTACAATATGGCTTGGTAGGCAACTTAGTGACGATCATATCCTTATCTACTGTCTGTCCCCAGGTTGCCCACCCTACACAGGACCAATACGGACAATAATTATATCTTTATTTGGGCACTTTGGATCCATATGTTTGTACTTACTACTGGGGCAAATATATTTATCATTAGACCCATACGTTCTCTCCCACTTAAGATCACCACATACATTCCACGGCTTTCTACCACTTGATATCGCTTTACATGCATCAAATAGCAGAACACCCGAAGAATGTACGGTTTCTAATACAGTCTTATTTATTAGGGTCCCCTGTGGATCTCCATTCCTGAGGGTCAACCAAATGGTACGGGGTTGATAGCACTTAGGTTCTCCTACTCCTAAATGGCATACACTATATTCTATACCTAGGTATCTACACCTAGACACATATCCCTTACACTCATATTGTGAATGCCAAATTAGGGTCTGGGAAATATGATTACCTGTTATAGTAGTCTTAATGCAAACCTCACAGCTAGGAGTGTCGGTACCTCTACCTTCCTGAATATAAAAAGACACAAAAATATACATTATCAAAAGCACTTCTTTCGACGTCTTCATCCTCAGTCTTCGTCCGTGCGATGGCACCTCAGCTTCCAGGGTGTAAGGGCTGCAGGGAATGGAGTTCTGCTCTTCTTCACAGAGGTCCCTTCGAGACACCCTGGCTATGATACGTGGGTGAGTGGTCAGGCTTTATTATGGCCGTCAAAAACACTCACTTGTAGATCTTTGTTGATGTTCCCTTTTAACAATATTAGCTTCGCAAAAAACACTTTTAATCCTCGGTCACACGCTTCAACCGGATCTTGCAAGGATTCTCTGGATCTATGGTAGCTTGTCAGGAATCTGCCGCTGTTTTTTTTTTATTTTTTATTATAGAGTAGAAGTGCAATTCTTCTTCCCTTTGCACCAATACTGATATTATGCCTGGTGATCTATTAAACTTCAGAGACGTTCCTCAAGTAACTGACCTGCCTCACACACTGGCGACGAAAGCGGCTCAGAACCAAACACATCTTCCAACTACAACACTCCTGCACAAGCGGGGTATAGGCTGAACTGACCACACCAACAAGGCACCAGATCCCCCACTGCGGGACGCATGCAGGTCGGGGAAAGGGTACATAAGCCCTACACACTGACACTGAGACTCTCTCACGCTGACCCCGGTGATCTAGTTGCCTAAAACGCACTCCTAACATGGCTCTGAGCAGCTCCTTTATAATGTGTCATTCATATATATACTGACCAGCGCACTGTTTTACAAATATGGTTCACTTATATAGCCAGCGTGTAGCCTAATATAAAGTGCTTGCTTACTGTTACTCACTCATGTGGACTGCCTCCCCTACTCCCACTCAGATAATTTAAGCATGTAAAACTACCTAACAATAGCTAGTAAAAAACCATACGCTTGTCTTAGCACCAACAACACAGCATGTCTTAGCTTAGCCTGTGGCTGGAATAGCATGTTGAATCATACTCACGCTTCATTTTTAGTATGCCTATTTACGCTAGCATGTTATGATCTAAAAACAATGTTTAACAGCCTGTTATTTTCGTGATTATACAAACCATAATATAAAATGAGGTTATGTGTTAACCAGGGATGATGTAAATTGCATTGTATTATACCCGTATTGTACAACACTTTATCGTCTCCCCTTTTCTATTCTGTACCCTATCTAATTTTATGCCTCAATAAAAAAGAGATTGACAAAAAAAAAAAAAAACTTCAGAGACGTTGATCCGTTGGGTTTAAAAGTTATCTGGGCTTGAAGCTTTAATAATAGATCTCGTCCTAGAAGCTGAACTTGACACTCCAGCATATATAGGAACTGGTGCTTAACAAAATGGCCTCCTAGAATACAAGTATGACTCCTGAGAATTGGTCTAGCAGCGCTTTTCCCAGTAGCTCCTATCATAATTATAGTCTTCCTGAAGGAGGAGCAACTAGGTTAGTTACCACAGAGTACTCAGCACCAGTGTCAATCATGAAAGAGCTCCTCTTTCCCTCTATTGATACATCGACCATAGGCTGCACTCGGCTAAAGGGGGATGGAGCCCAGTCGATATCAATAGTCTTCCATGACAGTGTCAGCCAGACCGAAAAAAATCTCTATCTTCTCTATCCCTTAATCTCTGGGTAGGGGAATAGTATCTACTTCCCTGAACACCTCCTCTGTTACTACTGTCATTCCCTCCAAGACGTTCTCTATAGCCACCTCTGTAACCATCTCGTAACCTTCTCTCTTGTCTTATCTATAACTTGCTTTATATTCCCTCTGTGGGCAGTCACTTTTCCAATATCCTTCCTCTCTACAATACGCACAGTGATTCCTACTTCCTCCCTTACTCAGCCTATTCTCAACTCATCTATTCACCTCCCTTCCCTGTCTCTCTACACTTATGATAGCTACAGCTAGCATATCTGCCTTCATCCTCATTTTACGTTCTTCCTCCTGCTTTGTTTCAATCTCCCTGTTCATATACACCTGACTTGCAATTTCCATTAACTGTGATATGGACATTCCTACAAATCCCTTTAACTTTAGCAATTTTCTTTTGATATCACCTTGGGTCTGGCTGACAAATGCTGAGTTGTTCATTCAAGAGTTCTCAGGGGCCTCTGGATTAAAAAGGAGTATATAATCTATATGACTCCAGCAATCTCTCATAGAAAGCACTAGGTGACTCGTCTGCTTTCGTAAAGGAATTATGGGTCTTCCAATTAAACAGATCAGTCATGGTGAACGGGACATAAACAAATACAGGGTCTGCCAACTGTAATTGACCATTAATATCAATGTGTGGGGGACCAGGGGTAAGCTGCAGTGGCATTTGTAAATGTCAAAGTTGGAGGGCACCAGTCATTTGTCAGGTTAGGGTGGGACTTAGATAGGGTTGTTTAGTCATAGGTTCCAGTCGGGGAGTGGTGAGGTAGGTGGAAATGGATAAATTAATTTTACTGGTCAGTAACTTGGTTAACAAAATGTTTCGGACAGGGCTAGGAGGAGCCTGACCAGTAACCAAAAATGGTAACAGTGTATTCCAGCGTTCTATACCATTGACCATTTCATCCAGTTGTATTTCAAAACTAATTTACTGTTACTAAAGGCACACAAGGCTCAGTAATTATAGTGTTATGTCAGTGGTTATGGTGTTTTCAGTGATTATGGTATTATCAGTGGTTATGGTGTTTTCAGTGATTATGGTATTGTCAGTGGTTATGGGGTTATGGTGTTTTCAGAGATTATGGTATTGTCAGTGGTGATGGTGTTTTCAGTGGTTATGGTATTGTCAGTGGTTATGGTATTATCAGTGGTTATGGTGTTGTCAGTGGTTATGGTATTATGTAATTGCTGAGAATTATCTGATTCAGTGGATTCAGTTACTGTTAAGAATTCTCCTCACAATTTTGACTGCTAATAATAAAACTGAATACAAAGAACCAGTTTGGGGGGGGGGGGTAGGTAGGCACAGAAATAGGAGGGGACAGGCATCTGAGAGCCAGAGACAATTAGAGCACAGGTGGACATACCAGCTGCACCAGTTCTTGCTAAAGAATTTAGTTGAGGGATGGTCAGATGGGTCAGATTCCATTGGGGATGGACAAACCAGCTTTGGTAACCATCTAGTAACACAAAATATGGAAACTGGTCATTGAATTCAAGCATAATAGATACAGCCACATGTACTAGATTTAAAGAGGCCAAGACAGATTACCACAGAGGCCATTCTCTACTACATAAGGTAGCCAATTTAACCCCAAAATCACACACATTATATCCCTTTTTAAAGTTATTTAGCATACATTCTAAGGGATCAACAATGAATTTTAGCAACGGAGCGTCTAATTCAAAGAAACACAACAAACACACCTCCAACAGTCACACTCGTTTCCCTGGCAACAGCACCATGTGGCACAGTTACTAGGTCAAACTCATACAACAAAACATACAGGGAATTCCCGTACACACACAGCTGTTACACCAGTCAGTAAATAACTAATACTGTGCCCTTTGGCGAAACTATACAGTCACCCACGCTATAATTCCCTATATCTGAAATAAAGTAACATCGTCTTTACAAACAGTAGTTATAGTACGGTTAGCATTGGTTAGAGTACAATTTAAAGTCACAGTTCAATTAGTAGTGGTTATGGTGTTAAACATACAACATAGATAACAGTTATTAGTAGTTATTTACAATATCAGTAGTTATTATACATGGTTATGGTACCGTGCGCTATAATACAGTTACACACTATTCACACTCTCGCTAGACGGCAGAGCTCACGCTATCTGGCAAGATATACACTCTACTACAACAATCTTTAACACATTTACAATTCCCAACTAATCTATTGGCCAGTACCTTGATGGACTACCTAAAACAATTTACATCCGTTTTGGTTAGCCACGCTGCCCAAACACCACATATAGCGAACTAGAGGGCGGAATTTACACAGAACCCTCTTAGTCTATATACTCTATCAAAAATCTAGTGGGTTCCAAATTTACACGCCTTCCCACTTAGCCAAGATAGGTTGAGATCTAGCGGACCGAATTTACACAGACGCCGCTTAGTCTCCCGGTCCCTCCGACCTAGCGAACGTAATATACACCCTAGAACACTAGTCTAGACAAGACACCGGTGTCCGGCTAGGGCTATTTACACCAGAACCCCGCCTGACTCCAAACCAAAATTAAACGGGCTTACTAAAGGGCGTTTAATTGAGCGGTGCGCCTTCGCTCCTTCCCTCCACTGGAGGGGGCAGATTCCATACACAAATAACCCCTTATGGGCCTACCGCACAATCAGTATCCAATACCCCTAGTGGGTCCACCGTCTAAAACAGTAGTCGTCTTACCTCCTCGTTCCTGAACCTGGGTTCACACTCATCGACGGGGGGCACCCCAGCACTTACTACGTAGAAGCCGATGATCTCCTGGACAACAGACCAGTGGCGCCGAGACGCAAGGAGGTCCACGCAGAAGTTCAGGGGTGCAGCCGTAGAGAACGTGGGCAAAGATAGACCGTCTCACGCCTCTGCTTCTCAGCTACCGTTGAACGATGAGCTTCCCGGCCCAATGCACCAAATGATACCGGAGAAACTGACGGAAGCCAAGCACAGAGAAGTGGACACAGGTTTCTTCAGGAAGGAAGAGATTCTTTATTCGATTCACCGACCGGGGCTCAGAGGGACTAATGTCACCAAAATACAACAAGATCTGAGCCCAGAACTGACTGTGTAAATGCATAATATAGACATATAGCTCCTCCTATAGTTAACTCTACCCACATATACTCTTTACCCAATCAGCTGAACAAAGCCTAACTTCCCTTACCTGTTAGACCACATGGCTCACCCAGAACAATGGAGGAGGGGAAGTGTTTTCAGTTTCTACATTACTGCACTTGCTCAATACAGTGTTGATTGTATCTTAGCTACGTGTAACTGACTAACTGATACACCAACATTTATACATATGCCACATGGCAATCTTGTCCTAGTAAATTTATTTTTACTGAGATTCCACCACAATGTTACTTTAAGCAATAACCTTTTACCTACTTTCAATGTATAATATGTTTACGCCAGTTTGTCCTAAACAAAATACAATAACAATAATGCATAAATAAGCTTCAAGGCTATGCTATGACTCTTTCAGTACATAATATACTGCAGTAACCCTAAATAGATAAAGATGTTTAGACTTTAAGATGCCATCTTGTCCTAGGTCAGGGAATTTTCCATGACGTGTGCACCCTTTTAGTTATGGCCTTGTATTTTTGCCAAGTTAAGGGAGGTCCTAAAATGAATAAAGTAAAAAGTGTTACTTTTTCATGTATGAACTACGGTAACTCTAAAATTAAGTAACCTAAGGTATAAATAGGTGTACTTTTAAATATTAGGGAACACAGAGAGGAGAGATTTGGAGACAGAAGCTCCATTTTACAATGACAGAGAGGCTGACATGATGACATGTTCAGGAGGGTATGTTAATCTATTAATGATATTGCAAGCATATAGTTGAATCTTATAAACTCTGCTATAAATTATTGTAATGGATTTTATATGTCTATATTTATATTTTTATATACTAAAATATCTAAAAGACAAAACTTTATTGCTTCCAAGACAATCCTTATTTATATTGTATTCTCAATTATTTATATACTTTAAATAGAGGACCTCTTGCTAACTATATAATATGATGGCTAAAGATATCGGTATGGTTAGCCCTGCTAAGTTCTATGCTTTAAGACTTTATAGTGGTAAATAAGGGAGCCAGCTGTCTCTCAGTCAATGCTACTTCCAGTTTCAGGGCTCTGTGGTATAGGGATGTGAGTGTCAAACATTAGCATTGAGAAAAGGCTGCTGCCCGAAACATTTGCTGCTTTAACTTTGTCCTCTAATAAATTGTGGTAGCACCTGGGTGTGCACACCTATACTGGATGCGCAGGACTCTTGATTGTTGTTTGAGTGTCAAACCCAGTCACCATTGTAGCCTACTTTGCATCTACTGTGCCTACTATTCTAAACATCTGGATGGTGATCTCGCCTCCAAACCATTTAGACAAGCCCCAAAAGATAAATGGTAAATGGGGCATAGGCCAAACCTCCTGAGGGAATATGTACTCAATTTGCACAAATACCCCATGTGATACAGGATTGAAGAAAGTTCATAGCTATTTAAAATGTGATAACATTGCTATTTTTTCAGCTTGGCTGTTATCTTAGATGTGGTTTGTTCACAAACCTCTCACAACTTATTGTTTAGTGAATAATTCCCTCTGGGAGATCTTTATTTACTCATGTGAATCCAAAATGTATCTACACAGTCAGTTGGTTGTTTTCTTTAGCCGAGCCACGGATAATAACAACAGTAAGCTCATGTTATCGGCTCTTTTTCTTTCATGTCAACCTAGTTTTTACTTTAGATATAAACATTAAGAAATTAAAATGATGCAATTTTACACAAAAATGTTACACAAAAAATCAAGTGATTTATTCATGAGATATACAGGGCTATTTGCTAAAGTGAATGTCTAATTTAAGGCCAGACTAAGAAAACTGAAAGCATAGGTGAGTAAGAGAATATTTCCAATTCAGCTATTTTCTACTTGATTGGCCCCCCTCCAATCGCAGTAAAAAGCTGGTTTTATTCTTCTTTTCTTTCATGCTGCGCTGGTCTTGCTGTGGCTGGCTAACACCTGTCTTCACCTCTATAGCTGAGATCATCAATCTTGATAATCTCAGCCAATCCAATGCATTCCCATAGGAAAGCATTGAGAGACTTTTGCACATGCGCAGCAAAATTTCATTCTGCACCAATGAGCATCTCCTAATAGAGGTGCATTGAATCAATGCAACTCCATGAGGAATGTTCAGCGCCTCCATGTAAAGCAAGGAGATGCTGAATGAAGGTGTTTCACACAATGCAGCACTGAGATAGGAAGCACCTCTAGTGGTTGTCTGAGTGATTGCTGCTAGAGTTGTTACTAGGCAACAATGTAAACACTGCCTTTTCTCTGATAAGGCAGTGTTTGCAATAACCCTGCTGAGACATGATATAGACACCAAAACCACTACATTAAACTGTACTGTAGAAGTTCATGTGTCTATAGTGTCCCTTTTAGAGTTTTAATTCTAACAAAATGACTACAACTTGCATAAATGAAAATACTATTACCCCCTTAAGGATCCATTAATGCAATATGCTATTATCATAATCTTATTCCTGTATACCCTACGACAAAATGCCAATTATTAGGACTTGGCTGCTCAGTAGAAGCCTATAGTAATATGATCCTTAAAGAATAGATTATTTTTGAATTACTGTTTAAATTGACTTATGCCATTTTAAACCCATGTCTATCCTTTACTTGCATGTGTTACCAGGGAATGTGTGCAAGATCTGATTAATGATGTAAGATGTTATTTTTTAGCCTTCAGCCTTGATACTAAGCTAACTCACCCGGGTGGTTCCATATAAATATTACACAGATGTACATACCAGTTTACAATGCAGGCTCCCCTGTGTACGAGACTCACATTGCCTCCAGACCTGTCAATCCTATGCCCACATCTAAAATAGCTGATAATCACTGTAATTTAGAAATGTGCTCAAAATGCCCAATCCAGCAATTTGCCACGTTGTGCCAATTGTAAAAAGCCAGTTGGAAGCCGAAAGGTTCTGTTAACAGCCAAGCAAAGCAATTAAAAAGGGGGTTTAATTCTATAAAGAGACAGCAAACTTCAGGCTCAGTCACAGAGCCAAGTTCTGAATAATGCCACCTTTAAAACGCCATTCAACATTCTCTATCAATGCTCTGTAGCAACAGAAAGCAGTGTGACAATGTGGCATGGTGGCCTCCGCACACTTGAAAAGAAAAAACTATTATTTTACTGATCAAGGTAAAACTATATGATAAGGGGTTAAGTCTCTTTAATATAAACACACAATCTTTTTACTTATCGTGATTCCTATATATGGGAAAAACCAAGGATAATGGAGGGTTTGTGAAAACACATAAAGCCTAATACGCTCCAGTAAAGGGTGCGCAAAAAAGGGGAAGAGCACAGTGGTGTATAGAGAGATAAAAGTAACAATAACTCTAATATTTATTGAATCTAAACATGTATATAGCTTGATACATAGCTTGTGAACCGATAGCTAATCAGTCGGGAGGGGAAGAGGGAGAGAGAAAGGGGAGGAGTGAAGGTGGTTCCCCTTTAGGTGGACCATCTTTTTTAAGTCCCATTCTATCTTTAACTACCGATCTGCTGGAGTTGTGCACCTATTGATCTACTCCTGTGGCCTCAAATATGTAGGCAAGACCTTTAGACCTTACGCATTCGTGAACATGTAAATTCAGTTAGGAGACATCTGGAAACTCTTATCTCCAGACTTTTGCATTAGCATCATAACCATTCGGCTGAGGGCATCCGTTTTATGGGTATAGAGTTTGTGCATCAACTTCCACAGAAATTATGTCAAAGAGAGGCTTTTGGATATGTAGGCTAAATACTCTGTCCCCTCACGGGCCTTAATGAAGGCTTTTAATTTGATTTACCCCTTTAATTTGATCAAGGCATTGGTACCATTATGACTTAGATGTGGTTTACACATGAGAATGTTGTATTTCTGTAACCTATCTCTCTTCCCTTTATATCCTCTTTGTTGCCACTTGCTAATTACTATTTATTATAATTTTTTTCTCCCATCCTACTGTGAGATTAATCCGAAGGAATACCATGGGTTGTGTTACACATCGTGTTAAATATAAGCCATATTTAGTTTTCTTATTATGGATAACATTTGTCCCTTATTGGGACCACTAGGGGGGCATTATTTTCCCAGTGGATAAATAGACCAGGCTGGGGGGCTCACCAGGACTACGGTGGGTGCTGTATTGCATCCTTGTTGTGTCCTGGTCAAGCGCCCCATTCTTTTCACTAGTAGTATTCACACAGGGAAAAGTATCATCCCCTAAGCATATATTTGCTTCAGGTTTTAACTGTATCCTTATTGTAACCAACTAACCATCATGGGGGCGTCAGTGCTTTGGTTTACCCAGCAATAGATGAAATCATTTTTTTTTTTAGGTAGAGCCTGCTCGTAACATGGTAAATGTGGGGGTACACTATAAGGCTCTTGCTCTAGATTGACATTTGTCATTACATAGCGTTGTATGCGCTACCATTTAGAGACCTGCTGTCACGTCCTGCTCTGTTTTGTGGAGATGTCTGGCCTTGGCTTCTAGTATCCAGTACTCTTGTTACAATTCTTGTTTAGTTTTTCTTGGTTTTTGGTTTTCTATTCTATGTCTGGTTTTCTTTATGCTGGGATTTCTGGGTTCATTCCTGGAATCCATCCCTGGGATTCCCAGTCACCAGGTTTCATTTAAATGTTTGTTTTATGTTGCCACACCCGTTTGTTTTCCATCATTCACTCTGTTTCAGTGTTCCTGCAGGCAGCTCCTCAAGGCTTCTGCCCTTTCTTGCAGGTAAGTGCTATATATGTCTTAGGATGTTTTAGCATACTTTAGGCAGTGTAGGACCTGCCAGATATGGGGTACATTGGCGTTGTTGGCAGGCTTATGCAATGTATGATCATATAGTGTGACTAAATCCCCATGATTTCCATATGTAGTACTTAGTTAATTCTCCTCTTGTTTTGCCTATGTTATCTTGTCTTGTTTTAGTTTGTATCCCAGTCCATGTACAGTCCTGTCTAGTCATGCTCATGTTATGTTTGTTTTCCTCATGTCTTGTGTATATGTTCTGGGTTTAGCTTACTATCCTTCTCTGGTTCTGGGTTCTACTAGTTCTGTCTTGTTTTCATGTTTGGTGCCTATCTCTAGTCTAGCCTTGTTTCTCGTACTGGATACAATCTTGCTGCAGAGCCTCCCTATTCAGCTCCTGGGAGGTCTGCTTAATTTCCAAGCTCCTAGTTCCTGTTATCCGCTGAAGCTGATTCAGGGTCTTGGTATGTGGCTGCACAAACGCTGGTGCTCAACACCAAGGGGTGTGCGGTTACCCTGCACCAGACCCTGCTAATCCACCTCCACACTGTGACTCCTACTCTGAACATCAGGCATACTGGGTCCCGGTCCAGCTCCGCCGCCAGGACACTGTGTCTGGGTTCCTGACACCAGCCCACTTGTCTAGCACTATTGTACACTCTATGACTGATAGATACGCCTCCTTGTGTGGACACACTATTTATGTGATCCCCTCCTAACTGGGGTGCTCCATCCACTCTGTCACAGAGATTGGTTGGCCCGATGGCATGGGCGGACCACATGCGCGCTAACCTGTCGGGTGATGTAATTTTACCCTTTTGGGCCCAAATATACACCACCCCCCCTACCCCTGTGTTGTGAGGCCTGTACCTCTCAGGTGGGGTATAAACACACATAAACGTATGAAGGTGTATCCAGTCTTTGGGCACCTGCGCTCTCTGGGAGGTATAAACATAAATTGAAGGAGGTGTGTCCACTCTTTGGGCACCAATGTCCCCCCATCTGACTATTGGTAATTGGTAGGCGTGGTGTATGGGCACACCCTCCTATTCGGGGAAACCAACTGCAGAGATCGGACGGCCCGACTGGATGGGCAGACCACATATATGCGAGTCACTCAGATGAGGCAGGTTTACCCTTTTGGGCTCCACCCGCTGTGTTGGGAGGCATTCTACCTATTGGGGAGGTATAATCAATCTTACAAATATGCGTAAGGAGGTGTGCCCACCTAAAGGGCACGACCTTCCCTCCTCCACTTTCTCTCTCTCTTTCTCTCTCTCTCTCTCCCCCCACCTGACTGATTAGCCATCGGTACACACGCCCCTGGAGCCGGGATTGGGAGAAGCACAGGTGACTAATCACATATGAGGAATGTAGACCCAGTAGCTTGTTCACTGAGCCTCTGATGACGACATGTGAGCACGCTGAAACACGCGTCGGACGTTTCTTTTACTCTTTATTTGTTTGTTTTCACTTGGGTAGTACCATGTGCACTTAGTTGGTTTTGTGTTCGTGATGGCAGCTTTAGGGACTTGTCTGGTTCAGGTAGACACCAGCCTTGTGCGGTGCTGAGGTAAATAGGGTTAAGGTAGCCTTTTTATTTTGGTTCTGAGACACTAAGATACTAGGGGACACTGGGAGACATAGGGACACTGGGAGACATAGGGACATATGGGGACACAGTGAGACATGGGGGCACTGAGACACTAGGGAACACTGGGAGTAATAGGGACACTTGGAGACATAGGGACACTTGGGGACACTAGAGGAAACTGTGAAACTGTGGGACGGTGAGAGATGTGGGGACACTGAGACACTGGGGGGACATGGGGACCCCGAGACACTAGGGGCACAGTGGCCCCATGTCTCTCAGTTCAGAAAGCATTGGTACAGCGGTCTCTGCATGGTCCCAGCCCCCTTAGCATAGCATGAGTATGTCTAATAATGTGCGAAAGCTACTCTTTTTGGGGACAGGGACCATGAGACAGAGACAGGAGCCTGAAAAAGCTATTGTCCTGACGAAATCCGGACAACTTGGAGACCTTCAATTTTACTTTTAGAAAACTGCTCTACTAGTTAACCTGAACTGCCTGATAGCATAAATTACCCCAGCATTATTTGCTACTTCTTGGACCGGGGCAACCGATATCTGTCTCTATTAATATTGTTACTAAAAACCTACCCCACTGGTTTGCTTTTTAGCAGTTCTTTGATTTTAAAGAAAGTAAAACTGCATGCTGTCAACTGCTAGTGAACTTTAATAGCAGCCAGCGACTGGGAAGAGATATGTAAATGAACGTATTCAAGAAGAGAAATAAGATAAGGAACAATGCCAGCACAATAATGCACATTGGCAGACGTGTTAGAGAAAGCTGGAAGGATTTTTTTGTCTTTTTACCAAGAGAGCAGAAAGTCCATCAACACGAGGTGAAAAGTCAGGGGCAGGCTGGGCAGTGATGGATGAGGCAGGGGTCAGTAACAGTTACTGTATGAAGAATCTCCATTCTAAATTAACCTTTCCCCTCTCTGTTATTTTTGGTATTACTGGCTCAGTTTACCACCTGGATATATACTGATTTATATTATCCAGCCAAATCAGTAAATCTGTGATTAAAGTGAAAAAAGTTAAAAAATAAATTAAAAAATGAAGGTTTCTTCAAAACACAACTAACAAAAAAGGAAATTTTACATTATTACAAATTTTATCATTATGAATTGACTCTTGGTATAGGACAATAAAAAACATTTTAAGATTACTTGTCATCTACCAGGACTTTGTAATAGTAGGTGTCCTTATCTCATATATTTTTTAATAAATAGCATTAGGCCCAATACTAAATCTCTCCATTTTCTCTAAGCACTTTCCACCCAGGTTCCTACCAAATTTATAGCATGCTCCTCTAGCTGTTTGAGATCTTACTAAATTATCTCCTCATTCCCTTTACATTTACCAGTAGCTGCAACTCTCCATTAACTTGACTTGGCCATCACTTCCAAATTCCCTCTGCTACTCTTTGTCTCCAATCCCTGTTATAGCCAATTGTGAGCTCATGGGCTATCTAACTAAGCACTTTGTATCAGAGAGCTTCAATCCCTAAATCTCATCTCACCAGCAGAGCCCTCTGTACCTTTTGTATTGGTCTGTGTATATTGTACAGTCTCCCCTAATTACACAGCGCTATGTAATATGTTTTATAAATGATAGTAATAAATAAATAAATATAATGTATTTAGCTCTATCTTGTAACCGAGCAGCTTCATATTGACTACCTGTCAATCATCGTCTTAAATGTTACCTGTTTCTAACATTCATCATAGCTTGTATGGGATGAGTATGTTTTGGTTTTTCACCTCATTTGCATGTTGTGCCCTCGCTGTGCCTGCACTGAACTGGATTGCGATTTTACTTGCTAAATCTTGAAAATACATTTAAAAAAAATAAAGAAAATAAATGTAGACTCTCAGTCATGGAAACTCTTCTTTAATAGAATCCTCGTGTGGCTATCAATGTCTTATTGCAACATACAATTGTAACTTTTTCACGTCTAAACTGTATTGTATTTATTTTGCACTATATCTGTCTGTATGTTAATTTACTTGTATGTCTTTTAATGGTTGTATAAAACCTTAAAATGCAATATAAATAATAAAGAAAATTTTTTTTTTTTTTTTTAAAAGAAAGGTGATAATGTTTGATTGAGTGGTGTAATTTCTGGAAGAGTGAAATTTCTCTTTTAACAGATATTGCAACTTAACACTAAAACTGCACTATATTGTTTTAGAGTCATAATCCCCAGAAGAGAGTGGATTCTTTTCTTGCTTGCCAGGAATGCTAAGCAAAAGGTCTGTCTATTAGACACTAAGGAAAATTGGAATGCGAATTAGGAACATTTATACAGTCTGGTTGTTTTGAATTTCAATTTGCAATTCCTTTGCCGATTCTCCATAATTTTGGTTTATTTCATAACCCCTTATAGATTATTATAGGAATTGGGTTATTCACAAAAGTATGCATTAATGGGAAGTCAAAGTGAATTTCAAACTATATAACTAAATAGTCTGAGAATTTTTCCAACCTAACTATTGTTTTCCAGTATTTTAAATTCTCTTTGAACTCCTGACAGTTCACTTGTTAGTGAATAACACAGCTAGACCACTTTTCTGTGGTTTGAGATAACTAGTAGACCCAATATTCCTATATGATTATGGATTTATCCACTAAACCAAGAACCGTAGCTTACTAACCAGAGCTATGAAAAACATTTTCTAGTCATTTAACACAATGATAACATTGTAGCCCATGATAATGATGCACCTATTTCATGCTCAGTGGCATGTAAGACTCAATGATAGATCGCAACCCGGGGGTAAGCAGCACTGGACTAGGTAAGTTAAAATTATAGGTAGAACCAGTAGAATTGGAAAGATTGGCCAAAATTCTAGATTTTCAGCTCTGACATGTTGGACTAACTGTGAAAATGAATATGTGTAGGATCTCGCTTACACCCTTAAGTACTGTCGAAGTTTCCCATGTTCGTTCTCTGTCGTCCTCATTTTCTGGGACACCAGAGAAAATAGCAAGATTTCTTAAATAAAGCAATCTTTTAGCTCATCTGGATGTGTGCCGTCCTCAACATTGCCGCGTGTCAGAACTGTCTGCTCTAGCAATCTTCTTTTTGGTAAGCAGTGACAGACATTAGCTGGAGACTTCAGGCTGAGATATTAATGTATCTATACATTAGCAAGGAATTTGGGTAGCAGAATGTATAGATAAAATTGTGCCCAAAAAGGGCATTATTTTCCTTGACAGGTTCACTTTAAAAAATGAGCCAAAAAAACAAGAATCCCAGTGCGCTGACAGGTTGTCTAAAAATGTAAAATTATTATTTTAAAATGCTAAATTATTTCTATTATCCTGCAAACCATCCTACCTTCAAGCCATGCAATGCCAGAATAAACCTACACAGATAGCACAGCTCCAGGAGATACTGGCGTTTTGTCAGAGAACATTTATTAAAAGAGATTTTATTTCTGTTTCTTTTTCTTTTTTTGCATCTTAAAATTCTGAAGACCATCATGTGAACAAGGTTTAGAAATACACCTCCTTGGGTTACACCAGCTAAAAAATAAAAGTGTATTAGTTAAATAAAAATGCATAATGGGTGCAATGAAGTTTTTGCACTTTACCTTAGAAAAGCCTCTTATTAGTTAGCTCTAAAGACAATTGCACATCTGTGTACTTTTAACTTCGGTGAAACATATTGTTGGATTAATTCAGTGAAACAAGTTATTATACTTTAAAGAGACACTCTAAGTACTCTAAAAACTAAGCTGAATGTAGTGGTTCTGGGGCAGAGATTATCCCGGCAGTCTGAGCATTGTAAACACTGACTTTTCTGATTAAACGGCATTGCTGCCTCAAACCACCTCTACTGACCTTTTGCTGGCGAACACCCCGTCTGAGTGACAGCCACTGGAGGTACTTCCTGGTTGCAGTCCTGCAAAGATTGCAGGAGTGATGTTCAGCGTCTCCATTCTCTGCATGGAGATGCTGAAAATTCCCACAGAGATGTAGAAAGTCAAAGATACTGATTGATGCAGTGTGGCAATTGCCGAACATGCTCATTAGCTCCCCCATACTTCCCAATGGGTGATGATGTAAGGAACTATAAGGAATGCACCTGAAATGTAAAAATAGTGTCTGTAAGTGTGCATAATGTCTATTACAGTTACAAGAAGATATGTACATTACAGGCTGATATTGTGTCCTGCAAAAAGTCCCTGTAGTTTGCATAGGATAAGTAGATAATTTCTCAGGAGCAGTTCCACCCATCACATCACCTACATGCAGCTGCTGGCAGGGACCCTTTAACTACAATTATAATGAAATATAAATGGTGTATGTAAAAGTAAAAACTGTAAAATATACTAAATTTTGAAATGTAAACACAGGTTGGTGTCAATATATGTCAATCCCCCATAAATAAAATCACAGTGGCATAGATTATAGATGGCAAAGTTAGATCAGTTCAGAAAAAACATATATTTCATTGGGTAACCACTGGGTGGAGGTTTTTTTTTTCTGATTCTTGTACTGTTACGAATCTATCTTAATAAGTAAAGCCTGTTTCTTCAGTTGCTTTTTTTTTTATCTTACCTGCCCTACATAGTCTTCCCAGTTCACTCCTTTTAAGCTATGCTTCCCCCATATCACTTCCTCCCAGCCACATCCCTCTTTAGTACATCCACCATGTACCTCGTCAGTACTGTATATGTTACCATATATGTCCCAGTACATCTTGCATATGCTACAGTAAATCTCTCACATTCTTCACCAGTACATCTATTCCAGTCACATCCCTCCTCTGTTCATCTTCCCATATCATTCTTCAACCCAACTGATTCCAGATGTCCAGTGTAAAAATCGTAGGGCTGAGTCTTATCAGTGCAGTTCTCCTCCATCCCACCAAAGTTCTGGAGCTGATCTGCATATCCACAGTAGGTTCTTAGTCTGGTTCTACTATCCTCTCAATAAGAGCGGAGCTATGAATAGTGAGCAGACATGCAGCATGCGCATAACCCCCCCCCCCCCAACATGGACATTCTCTGAATCGGGATGCTGATGGGCTGGTGACCTTATGAAAACTTGAACTTCTTGACATTTGTTCTCCTGAACATCCCAAAAATGAATTCACCTTACAGTAAGTGACCTTTACAATATGTCCCTCCAGTAATTCACTATCCTTTCTGTAATGTAGTATTTTTTTCTAAATTGGTTATTGTGTACATTAACTATAATGTCCTGTTATATTTTTATGGTTTATTCGCACTTTATGAGGGTTATTGTGAATTACCATAAAGTAAAGAACTATTTTCATCTATAACCCATAGTGTTTGAGACTGTTTATGTATTAACCATACTGTTTATGTATTAAATAGAGTATTAATTTATAAGTACATGTAATATGTGACCAATTTTGTACTCTACCTTTAATATAAAGTTGTATTTTATTATATACACATAATGGATGAGCAAATTTGTCATAGTATAAAGTAGTATTTTCATATAATACCCCTAATGTATTCCAAATTCAAATTATAGCCTCTTGTTCTGGTAAAACAAGAGAAATCCGACCTTGGCCGCTCCCAACTTATGTTATTCCGTTCTCTAAAAATAATTAGTTTTCTCTCGGGAATCAGACACCAGTGACATCTCGTACAGTAATTGGAAAATTAGCAGAAAAAGAGCACTATTTTAGTAGATGAATGTCACTGGGTGGAGGAGAAACAGTCAACTAGCCTCCCTTATTCTAGGAAAGATGCTGTATTCTGTTAATGCCAAGAAGGGGCAGCTTAAATTGTATATCTAAATTACTGTCATTTAGTTATTGATTTGGTGACGGCATCTAAAATGATACTTTTTAAGATGTCTGTAAATTAAGCAGTTGTTGGCAGCTGTATGTAAACTTCAAGTGATTATCTCCTTAGGGCATATCACGTTTAACAATTAGATATCATATCAACTCTTCTTTTGAAGGGACTATTTTAGGTTCTCCATGATTTTTTTTTATGCTGAAGACTTTTTGCTTTTTGCTCACAGTAGCAACTGCCAAAATTCATGTTGGAATTATTTTGTGTCGATGTATGATTAAAGAATCCCACCATGATCACATAAAACGCTTGTGAATTCACTTGTGAAGATATTATTGATCACTAATGACTAATACTAAATGAATTATTAATAAATAGGTCTGTGTATGGATACTCATAATAATTTCCCATGATACACTGATATACTAAATATACTGATATATTTAAATAAAGTAGATTATTTACTAATACAAAAGAAGATTTGTTGTACACAGAGCAGTAATTCCCAACCCAGTACCCAAGAAACACTAAAGGTTCACTAACTTGGTACCAAATTTAAGCAATATGTAAATCCTAGACTCTCGGTGTGCATTGAGGATTTGGGAATTGCTATCTTATAGCACTGTCTTGGATCCAATTGACACTGTATCACAATTGCCCAACTCAATAGTGTATTGACTTAAAGTAAATGGCTAATATTGTCTTGCTGTAACTATGGAAAATATGAAACAGGTTCTGTGTATGTGTAAATGCTTTTTCCTGGATGGCCAGAGTTTAAAAAAGCAAAAAAAAAAATAAAAAAAAAAAAACATAACTAATGTACCGGAGCATTGGATTAAATTATTATATATTTTTTAATATTCTATATTTATGTATGTTTGCTTTTTTAAAGAGTGTTACAACAAAGGCTTTAGAGGTACAATTGTTTTGATGAAGAATATATATGAACCAGTGGTACAATTTTGGAACATTGGCTAACAAAGAGTTCTAGGAAATAAGTGCTTATCAGTGAACATATTCAACATTCTGCCTTCTGTGGCCATATTGTCAGGCTTTACTCTAGTTGTTGGTGTTCCATCTTTCTCCATTTATGCCCTCCTCAGTCATTGTGTAGATGTTATCGATGTAGATGTTATCGATGGTTATGGAGTGGTGTCATTAGTGGTTTGAGTTAGGTAAGTTTAAGTACGCTTTTGGTTGTCATAATGAGCTAGTTTTAACTGAGCTGTTTATGGTACTGGAGATGGTGATGGACGTCACATACTGTCAGCTGTGTAGCCACAGTTTATCTTTTTCGTACAGGATAATTGTCTTGTGGTTCATTGTGTGTGATTTGTGTTCTCCAAATCCTATTAGGGGAGGTGAGTGTAGAGAAGGCAATTGTAAGGATTAAGAAAAAAGGGTAGAGGGGAGAGTAAGAGGGAGTAAGTGTAGAGTTCCATAGAAAGTTAGGGAGAATTTAGAGATCTAGGAAAGGTGTGGTATTGCAGCCCCACCACCTCTCAGGGATTTGACGTGGGGTGGAGGGAGAAGTAGAGTAAGAGGAGGCGAGAGTGAGGTCCCACATTTTATGAAACTGGTTGGGTGTGTCGTGAATTTGTGAGGTAAGGTTGTTCATATCTATGCAGTCTTGTATTTATGTTGTTATTGCGGGTAGTGTTGGAATGTTAGGAGTGGACCACTGTTGTCCGATTGCTCTGCATGTGGCCAATGTTACACATGCTATAAGTTTGTTTTTGGATTAGAATATTTTACATTTTAAATTCATCTGTCCACAAACAGGTACCCACAATAAATGATAATGGATTCAAAGATGACTAAGCAATATCCATGTGGTTTAGTGTGAGTCATTGTAAAGTGGAGAGATATATTTTCAACCTATCGTTCCTGTAAGTTTTCTTGTAATTGTCCTATTTATAGTTAACCAACCCCCCCCCCCCCCCCCTCATAATATTGTAAAGCGCTACGGAATGGCAATAATTGTAAAGCACTATATAAATGGCAATAATAATAATATATTGAGAAAGGCAGAATGTAAGGTACAATACACGTGGCTAACCTGTATATGTGATGTAGTAGTTCTGACCTTTCTACAAAGATTATATATTTGAGTAAACTATTACATGGGCAAGTCAAAGTAAGTAGATGGGCTAGATTATACTGTTATACTGGCAAAAACGAGTGAAACGTCTTTGGTCTTTGGTTTTTATCTTCTTTCTCTTCTTGAAGTAAACAAATCCATGTTGATGTTTCAATAAATGGAAATTAATTCTTCCCATATTCTACACTACAGAACTAATTGATATATCACTAACAGTGACATGGAAATGTAAGCTTACGGTACCTTTATGTAAAAGGGCCATAAATCAAAAGAAATGGGCTCACATAATATGGTAGAGTTATAAAGATGACTTCTCACACCTCAATATATTTCCAATCATTTTGTTTTGAGACGGTATCATTTCCCTTTACACTTATGAGTGCTGTAAATATAGGCAATTCATTAGATATCATTTCAAGGTTTAATAATCCTCTTTAGCTGTAGCTTTAATGTGATTTTCGATAAAAATAGTAAATTGGAAAATGAATAAAGGGAACTACAAGGGGGTATAAGAAGATAAAACATGAAGTACAACAAAGTGGTCTGGAGGCAGAAGAGGTGGCCTACCTGCACTGTCAATGAAGTAATGTGGAAGAATATTTATACAGTGTACATATATTGAACATTCAACTATGACTGAGGAATTCAAAAGAAGATCAGAGTCTTCCAATAATTCCAATCAAATAAGTAATGACACCCACGCAGTTAAGGGGGTGTATATGGGCAAGTCTTCTGCAAACAATGGTGCTTTTAGGCAGAGTGTATCATATAACTAGTATTGTGTAAGGACCTGGATGGACACAATGTAAATATTGTCAATTATATGATATACAAATATTGTACAAAAATGCATTTTTCTACCAGCTGCCTGCATTAATCTTCAGTAACCCATGATATCTTAATGGGGTGCCAATATTTAATTTACACTCAACACTTTGTATATATGATTGATACTGAAACAAATCCAGCATTCTATATTTATCTTACAAGATATTTTTTGCATCAGATTCTGGTGAAACATATTATCAATAAATGATCAGATGTTTGAATGTTTTTCTCCTTCTACAACCATTCCTTCTACTGTGGTTGCTGCAGAGGACAAGAAGCGTTGAAGGACTATTGGGAGTAATACGAATATCCCAGAATCCACTGTACGGTAGGGATTTTCAGGATATTACTGCTCTTTGCTTTCTTTTATACAGCAAGGGTTTATGGGAAACATCCAGCAGTCATTTTCTCTTTAGCTGGCTTGTATTAAAAGTAGGTGAAAACAGCGTGGAGGAAAACTGCAATACATACAAAAGTGTATAATGCAGTCAGCTGGCATTCTGCCGACTGGTCATCTACAGTGAGGGCCAGCCAAAAGACTGTCAGCCAGCATGGCGTTCTTGATGTCAGGATAACACGGACCTTCAGTGGGAAGGTCCACTGCCTTTTTGGGGATGCCCGCCCATCATTGGTGTTGCCAATGATGTAAGTTATGCCATTGGCAATGCTCCCAGAGCCATCCCACCCATTTCTGAATCTATAACTCCCAATGTGAGGTGGTGTGCCTTGGTAGAAAATGATTTACTATGGATTAAAAAGCAATACCATTTATAGTAAAACAGTACTTGCATGAAAAAAAAAAAAAAAGGAAAATCCAGCTGGGAAAACATGCTATAAGCCAGGTATACAATATTCTAAGAATTTATTTTTTATTTATTCCAAGGCGCATTAAAAATACAAAAGTCAAATCACAGATACCTTATTTGATACCTTACCTTCAACTGCTGGACTTTATCATAGGCCAACATTAATCATATTTCATTGTATGCAATAGACTGCTTTCTATTTAACAAAAAAGACAAACTTTACTGAGGCTTCATTGTCATAACGAGAAACATATCAGCATCTTGTGAGTGTATTTACTAAGCTGGAATTGATTAATAAATATGCAAATGTAGGGTTAAAAAAAAGATTTTTTTCTAAATCATATAATTTGGCTCAAAGTTTTCAATTCTATTTTCCAAAGCATATGTAAGACAACTGGATGCAGGTCTAATCTAAACTGCGCATGTTTGTTGGATATCAAAGGGTTATTTACGATAAGGAACAAACTATGATAATGAAAATGAGGATCAATAACACTGGGCAGAATTTCAGCACCGTACTGCAACCGTGTTCAGTACATTAAAAAGCAATCCGGGATGGGGACGGTGAAACATCACACCAGCAACAAAAAGCTTCGAGATGAGATTAAGCCACTGTAAATGTTTTCTCTTGGCTTGGACTAAGAAGTTCAGGGAAAGAAATGGAAGGAAAAATTAGTGTTCTCAAAATGCTGAGATGTCAGCAGATTTGTGGAGCTGCTCAATAGATTAATTCTCTGGCTGACCTAAAAGGAATGGATTCCCAGTCGTAACTCAGACTGGTAAAAATTGATTTCTATGTTCTTTTTGACGGAATAAGATAAAATCTTGTGCATTGGCAGGACTTTCCCCACTCCCAGAAAACGAATAAAAACACAGGCTCAAAGAGCTCTGATTAATTGAAAAGTCACTTTAAATATTGTCTACGGCTCATCACAGAGAACAGGAAAACTTCTAGACAATGATTACTCTACACACGACACTTCCCAGATATTCTTTTACATGAAGGCAACACTAAACAATATTAATATCACATCTTGATATCTCTGCAAGGCTGAGTGTGCCGTGTAATGAAAAAGAGATACACATTTTTTTTTTAAACTTAGATGTAGTTAGAACAAAATCACTGACAATCAAAATATGGATAACAAGAATAGTAGCCGCAGAAGCTATATTATAGAAGTTAATACAGCTAAGTACAGTATAATGCAGTAGGTGGATATTGGATGATAAATGATAGCACTCACGTTTAACTGAGTGACTGTTTTTCACAAGATAGTACTGTCATAATACCCGATCCGGAGCTCCCCGATCCGGTGGCGGGTCAGAAGCTGCAATCGCTACGTGCACGTCTATTTGTACGGAGTCGCACTGGATAAACATTGTAGACCTTCCTGTTCTTATCTGGTAGGTGATAAGGTTTGCTTATCTACCCACAACATACGTCTGCGAGTCCCTTTGATTAAATTCACTCCCAAGTTTATTGGTCCCTACAAGATCCTTAACCCCTTAAGGACCAAACTTCTGGAATAAAAGGGAATCATGACATGTCACACATGTCATGTTTCCTTAAGGGGTTAAACACATTACTCCTGTGGCTTGTTTACTTGACCTCCCTACTTCTTTGTGTTTACCCAATACCTTTCATATGTCTCAGTCCCTCGCCCAGTTGCTGTTGATGGTCACCTCGAATATGTGGTGCATTCCATTCTTGATTCCAGGTTTTCTAGTGGTTCCTTGTAATATCTTGTCCATTGGAAGGGTTATGGGCCTGAGGATCGCTCTTGGATCCCTGCGGTTGACATTCATGCTCCCCGTCTTGTCCGCAAGTTCCATGCCCGTTTTCCTCACAAGCCTTCTGCTCTCCGCCCCCTGGGCGGGGCTGAAGGGGGCGGTACTGTCATACTTACCCGTTACGGAGCCCCCCGATCTGGTGGCAGGTCAGACACTGCATGCTCTGCGTGCACATCAATTGGTACGGAGCCGCACCGACGTCATAACGGAGCGACTCAAAGTGCCGAACTGATCGGTTCACACGAACTGAAACTCCCGAATTCGGCTTTCGCCCGAATTCGGGTGTTTAGGCGCTCTACAGTGATGCAGACTAATGGGATCAGTTCCCTGGCTTTATAAGTAAGGGCCTATCAGTAGCACATTGCCCTGTTGTGGTTCATGTTGACCCAAGAGTGCATTTTATATTGTATTTGGATTTCTTGTTACCGACTTCAGCTTGTTTATCGTTTCTCCACTTTCTGTGTTCCTGACCTTGGCTTGTCTTACCGTTTATGCTATATTCGCCTACGTTTGACCTTGCCTTTTAGTGCTACACACAATTATTAGGACCGTTGGGTGCTTAACATAAAGTTCATGCTGGAATAATATCCACAAACAATATATATGAAGACTGATAACTGTTTCACAAGGACCTCATATGTGAGTGACATGGGGCAGCCCCACTGTGGCATAGCATATTATTTTTAGTGACTGCTCAAAAACACAGCATGTTAATGGCAGTATGATTGTGTAATTTTCTTTTTTTTTTGTATGATTAATTGAGTCTATGTATGGTAGCGTTATATATTGTAAAAGAGTGGGTACTATTGATTAATATATCTGGGAGCTTCAAGTGAAGGGCTGAAAGGGCATAGCATGAAAGATGCCCATTGGTTCTAGCAACTGCCATTAGTCTTTCTAGGATGTAACATGCAGGTGAAAGTGTTTTTTGTAGGAGATTGCCAGCACACCCTGTCCCACTTTATGTAAAAATTATATAAATTCTACTCCTGTCTGTATCCTCCTATTAGCATGCGCCCAGGTGTTATTATGGTCTTACAAGGTATATCTCACCTTCCTCTTTTCCTAGGTAATAAATTACTGATTGTCCAATTCTGTCCAAATGTTGCAAACCCAGAGTTTTTCTTTACATTATACAAAATAAAAAATACAAAAATAAATGATTGCAATGTTTAAAAAATATAAAAATAGAAATGTAAATAGATTACATACAAAATAAAGAATTTGAAAAATCTTAACACAGCTCACCAAGTTTATATGGCAATAATAAAAATGGCACAAACTAACAAAAACTAGACTTCTCAGCTGTCCCAATTTAACTAGGACTGTCCCAGAAAGTATAAACGCCATTCTGGTTCTGGTTTTGCACCTCTGTTCCAGGGATTTATCCCACATTCTGAAATCTGTTTGGCCGTACACAGATAAAAGATAAAAATAGGGCAGCAAATATGTGGCATGGCATTAAACTGACCGAGTACTAGGATGGGATTGCACCATTGTGTGAAGCTAGAACTGACAAAGTCTCCATGGTTTTGTCAGATACTGTGGAAGCAGCCAACATCCAGGAACGTAGGCAAGTGTGGGAGGGTGGTTGTGACGATTAAACCACACATGAGACAAAGTCATAGGAAGGGAGAATTAGGGGACAGAGATTATATATTTTTTTTATTATTATTTTGTCCACGTTTAGCGCTTATGGTAGATATTTATGGTTTTAATGCTAGTTTTTAAGGTTAGGGTTAGAATTTAGGGTTTGGAATAAAAGTTAGCTGTATAAAACTATAGGCCACTTGAGGTACTTTGTTTTGCTTCAGTGCAGTATCAGGTACAGAATAACATGGCTGACCAAGCTACTGAGTGGCCTATTGAAAAGCACCAAATGGGATTTTCCAGCTATTATGTTTTCAGCTTTGAGTGCTCTGATGTGCAGATTTGCACAGTAGTTGTGAGGCAGGCTGCCTGGCTCTGGAACAGTGTTTACATGTGTCAGAACTGCAGACATCCATTTTATTATCTAATACATGAGGACTCAATCCAAACATACTGACTTTTACTGCCCATTGCTCCCGTCATGCTAGGCCATTACAGGAGTCTGACAGAGAGAGCCAGATTCGCCATTGATATGAGTCTCTCCTGTTGCTCTGCTCTTCCCTCATTTCCAGGTGTGGAGACACATGCTCAATATAAGGGAGACATTGGTAATGCTCTATATATCTATATTGTAGGGAAGAGCCATGGGAGCTATGAATACCTATTAACCAGTTGCAGCAACTAAACTCTAGCTTTAACATCCCTTATACAGGTATTTTTGAATTTAACAACAAGTGTATCTTGCAGTGCATAGCAGCAGTACATCACTGCATTCTACTTAACACACCCTTCTTGTATATGCCTGAGAATGTTAGACCTAATCCCCTATGCTTTGTTACTACTGTTATGGGAACTCTGCCTCCAATGGCAATATTCAAGATTTCTCACAATTCACTTGAATGTTTATTTTCACAACAGCATAACTATCCTTACCCTACAATCCTAGTACAAACTGTATAGACTTTCATAATCATACTAATTTAACCTTTACACAATTACAGAACAAATTTCCTGCATATCGAATTCACTTGTTTGCTTATTTCGAAAAAAAATCAAAATTATATTTATCCAGTTATACTCCATCTACAAGACAATGACTTGACCAACTTCCTATACTGGGAGTTTGTAACATAGAAACATAGAAACATAGAAACATAGAATGTGACGGCAGATAAGAACCATTCGGCCCATCTAGTCTGCCCAATTTTCTAAATACTTTCATTAGTCTCTGGCCTTATCTTATAGTTAGGATAGCCTTATGCCTATCCCACGCATGCTTAAACTCCTTTACTGTGTTAACCTCTACCACTTCAGCTGGAAGGCTATGCCATGCATCCACTACCCTCTCAGTAAAGTAATACTTCCTGATATTATTTTTAAACCTTTGTCCCTCTAATTTAAGACTATGTCCTCTTGTTGTGGTAGTTTTTCTTCTTTTAAATATAGTCTCCTCCTTTACTGTGTTGATTCCCTTTATGTATTTAAATGTTTCTATCATTTCCCCCCTGTCTCGTCTTTCCTCCAAGCTATACATGTTAAGATCCTTTAACCTTTCCTGGTAAGTTTTATCCTGCAATCCATGAACCAGTTTAATAGCCCTTCTCTGAACTCTTTCTAAAGTATCAATATCCTTCTGAAGATACGGTCTCCAGTACTGCGTACAATACTCCAAGTGAGGTCTCACCAGTGTTCTGTACAATGGCATGAGCACTTCCCTCTTTCTACTGCTAATACCTCTCCCTATACAACCAAGCATTCTGCTAGCATTTCCTGCTGCTCTATTACATTGTCTGCCTACCTTTAAGTCATCAGAAATAATCACCCCTAAATCCCTTTCCTCAGATGTTGAGGTTAGGACTCTATCAAATATTCTGTACTCTGCCCTTGGGTTTTTACGTCCAAGATGCATTATCTTGCACTTATCCACATTAAATGTCAGTTGCCACAACTCTGACCATTTTTCTAGTTTACCTAAATCATTAGCCATTTGGCTTATCCCTCCTGGAACATCAACCCTGTTACATATCTTAGTATCATCAGCAAAAAGACATACCTTACCATCAAGACCTTCTGCAATATCACTAATAAAAATATTAAATAGAATGGGTCCAAGTACAGATCCCTGAGGTACCCCACTGGTGACAAGCCCAAGCTTCGAATATACTCCATTGACTACAACCCTCTGTTGCCTGTCACTCAGCCACTGCCTCACCCATTCAACAATATTGGAATCCAAACTTAAAGATTGCAGTTTATTGATAAGCCTTCTATGTGCAACAGTGTCAAAAGCCTTACTGAAATCTAGGTAAGCAATGTCTACTGCACCACCCTGATCTATAATTTTAGTTACCCAATCAAAAAAATCAATAAGATTAGTTTGGCATGATCTCCCTGAAGTAAACCCATGTTGTCTCTGATCTTGAAATCCATGTGTTTTTAGATGTTCAACAATCCTATCCTTTAACATGGTTTACATCACTTTCCCCACTACTGAAGTAAGGCTTACTGGCCTATAGTTGCCCAACTCCTCCCTATTACATTTCTTGTGAATGGGCACAACATTCGCCAACTTCCAATCTTCTGGGACTACTCCTGTTATCAATGATTGGTTAAATAAATCTGTTAATGGTTTTGCTAGTATACCACTAAGCTCTTTTAATAGCTTTGGGTGTATTCCATCAGGTCACATTGACTTATTTGTCTTTACTTTTGACAGTTGAAATAGAACCTCTTCCTCTGTAAACTCACGTGTAATAAATAACTCATTTATCATTTTTCTTAACTGAGGTCCCTCTCCTTCATTTTCATCTGTAAATACCAAACAAAAATATTAATTGAGGCAGTCAGCTAGACCTTTATCCTCTTCTACATACCTTCCTTCTTTTGTTTTTAATCTAACTAATCCTTGTTTTACTTTTCTTTTCTCACTTATGTATCTAAAACAAGTTTTGTCCCCCTTTTTTACTGACTGTGCTATTTTCTCTTCTGTGTGTGATTTGGAAGCTCTTATAACTTGCTTAGCCTCTTTCTGCCTAATCTTATAGATCATTCTGTCTTCCTCACTGTCTTTTTATAATTACTAAATGCTAACTTTTTGTTTTTTACTATTTTGGCCACATCTGCAGAGTACCACAGTGGTTTCTTGAATTTTTTGCTTTTACTGACAAGCCTAATGCAATTTTATGTTGCCTTCAGTAGTGCAACTTTTAAATAATCCCATTTCTCTTTGACGCCATTTAAATTGCTCCAGTCTGATAATGACTCCTTTACACATATTCTAATTTTAGAAAAGTCTGTTTTTCTAAAGTCTAAAACTTTTGTTTTTGTGTGGTGTGACTCAGTCACTGTTCTTATATTAAACCACACTGATTGATGATCAACCTCACTAGTCGATTAGGAAATTATATGGTGGGATCCAAACATTATAAGACGACTTGAAATCAACAAGTGGGCAGCATTCATCCCCTCTCTTCCCACCGATGACATTCTCATTGCATCACATAAATTACTTAAAAATGTCTGTGTGCAGGAAATTAATTGGTGGGTCACAATATATCCCTACTTGGTTCCCGACTCCCAATAACAACTACATTTCATGGATTTGTCTGAATGTCTGAAATATGGGGAGGAGGGGGCTGATTCATTATTTTTGGTCCTGTACAGGTGGACCTCGTTTTGCAACCTACCTGTTTGCTCTCTCGTGGGGTGGTAAGTGCAAGCCATCATGGGAATTAGAGGGATTCACTGCTCTGGTGCGTTTGTCCACGTTCGGGGGAATTTCCTCGAACATAGACAAGCACACCAGAGCAGGGAATCGGTTAACTCCTCACTTACCAACCAATTTGTTCTACGACCGGGTCGCAGGAAAGGAACCCGGTCGGTAAGTGAGGAGTATCTGTACACAGATAAATTAATTCTGGTCTTAAATTCATGCCTATGTTCAGTCCATTTTACATGTTTCACTGCCGCTGTCCCCAGAGCTGTCTATTTGGTTTATTTTTCCAGTGGTCCTGGTGGCTGCCAGGATGACCATCCTTCAGACCTGAATTTCACCAGAAAAATCCACATGGGGCTTATGTTTCTCCAAATTAAACTATGTTTAATTTACACTAAGTGGAGAGCTGTCAGTGGGTTTCTCAGTTTGTTTTAGTTCTCGGGAGCCCTGTATTAAGTACCGTATTTATTCGAGTATAACGCGCACACGTGTATAACGCGCACCCCTAATTTTCGATTAAAAATCGGTATAAAATTTTGTACCGATTTTTAATCTAAAATTAGGGGTGCTCGTTATACTCGAATAAATATTAGCCCAGCAGAAGAAGGAGGGGGTGCTCCGATAATACCTCCCAGGACCCCCGGGCAGCAAGCGTTTACTCACCTCCCTGCAGCTCCTCCAGCTCCCCAGTGTCAGAGCTGGCCGCGGGTCTCGCGAGATTTACACTGGGGAGCTGGAGGAGCTGCAGGGAGGTGAGTAAATGCTTGCTGCCCGCCACCCCAGGACCGCCGGGCTTGTAATGAGCCCGGCGGTCCTGGGAGGTATTATCGGAGCACCCACTCCCTCCCTCTTCTGCTGGGCTAATATTTATTCGAGTATAACGCGCACCCCTAATTTTAGATTAAAAATCGGTACAAAATTTTGCGCGTTATACTCGAATAAATACGGTATTCAGATCCCTATCACAAGGCTCTGATTTGCAAAACATTTTAATACACTAACCGGTGATCTCTGTTTATCCTCTGTTGGAAGCCTCTACTTCAAATAGTTTTTCCCCAACTTATGCCTCAATTTAATATTTCTGAATAATCTTTTGATTTTTTTTTTATATTTTTAGATAAATTCTAAAAAAAAATATTAAAATATCCAAAAATATATCATATATATATATATATATATATATAAAAAATCTAAATATTAATATAAGTATATAATATAATTTACATAAATATTATATAAATATTGCATATTTTATATGAAATCATATTAAAGGTTTATGAACCGTTGTGAACCAAGTAATAACTACATGTATCGGGGTGATTTCCCCCATGGGAGCTATGCCTGCAAATTTATCACAATTTTATTAGGTTTTCTTTGCTATATCTATCTCCATATGGAGTGCTTTCTCTGAGCAAATTGGTTCTTAAGTCTGTGTACGGTATGTTTACTCGGATTTCTATGATTACCATATCATATGTCTTTAACTTGGTTCCTGTCCTCACTCTCACACACTCTCTCTACAACTTTAAGGCTTTCATGGGATTTTTAAACCATGTCTGTTTGTTTTACCGCTTGTCCTGATGAAAGTCAGTTTGAGGACTGAAACGTTGACGCTCTTTTTGGTATTTAAATAAATGTATTTTTTTTCAAGACTACAGAAGACGCTTCATCTGCTTTTATATATACACACGCACACACACACACTTTCCATTTATACTGAATATGTTTTTTTTTTCTGTATGTGTATGTGTTAGTGTCTTGTGCTTGGGTCACTGAGATTTGCTTAGGTTATGTCTCAGGTCCCTGATATTTTTGAAAACCTAGCAACATCCCTGGTACGACCTTACCTGAATATTTGTTACAATTAATAAACTCAACACATTGTATAACTCGTTCTGCCGATTTGTGCTACAATGTAATTACAGGACCCACCATTGTGACATGCTAAAAGAACTAAACTGGCTGTCGCTGGAATCCAGACGCACCCTTCATCTTTCCAGCCTTGTGTTTAAGAGCTTTTCTGGGAAACTCCCACCCTACCTGAACGCAATGCTTTCCCCGGCTGTTCCCCAACACTTTACTTAGTCTACCTCAATACAAAAAGAAAGAGTCCCGATCCTCCTTCTCCTACAGAGCACCGCATTTGTGGAACGACCTCCCGCACAAATTAAAATCTTCCCTACGTTTAAAGTCCTTTAAGAGATCCCTCTCTACATACCTCAAAACAGAATGCACCTGTCGTGGCTGATTATATATTTCCTACCTGTTCTATGTTAAATTTTGTATATATTGTATATTAATATTGTTTTTGTATTTTATTGTACACTAACTGTAACAATGCAATGATGTGTGGACCCAGGACAAACTTGAAAACGAGAGAAATCTCAATGTATCTTTCCTGGTAAAATATTTTATAAATAAATGATATTTTATAAATAAAATAAATTTAGATAGGTGCGAAATATTGAATATTGTATTCTGTGTGCTACCATTTTCTAGGAGCTTTAAAGTGTTACTCCAGGCACCATGACCACTTCAGTGATTTGAATTGGTAATGTTGACCGGAGTCTGTATATGCAACCTTTTGTTTTGAAACATTGATCATACCAAGTATAACATTTCTGCTGCTGGAAGTGTAATTTCACCTTCGGCAGCGTCATTGGGTGTCATCAGCTAGCCCGGAACTAGAATTACAGGCTGGCTAAAGTGAATTCTGTGCAGATTTCAATGCACAGTATCTAATTAATTGGCTGAGAGTGGCGCCCTCAGCAAATTAATGAGTGGCAGTATTGGCATCCAGCTACTGCAGTAGCCAGATGTTGTAAATCCTTCAGTGGAGGGCCAGATAAGAAGGCAAACCCTTGTAAAACAGCACCAGGATACCATAGCAGGCTGTGGAGGTTATGAAGGTGGGAGTAACGCTTTAAATGTATAGTTATTTTAACCGCACAACTATTAATCAATGCATGTTCAGTGCAGGGTTTATAATACATTTCTTTCTTTAAAACTGGCATCTTCAATATATTTCTAGTATTCTAAAGCACTTCCAGCTGTTTAGTATTCAACCCACACTTTAATCATATAAACAATGTCAGAGTGTAGCAACAGATCCAGTGAGCTCTATGAATAAAATGCTATGTAGATTCTTTCTTACATATGTAATTTGTCTTTTAAGGGTCACTCTGACCGTTCTGATGGTACAGTAGATGTCAACTCTAAGAATGGAAAGCAATATTCATGCTAACAGACAAATTAAATGACATATCTACTAGTCAGAAAAGGATGAATCGTGCCGGATCTGACACTGTTTTGCAAAATGTATCACAAAACTACCCAAACTGCACATTTGAAAGGATTTTTGGGTACACAGATGAAGATGCATTTTGACGCCCACCCCAAAAAATAGCATTTTTACCTTTGTGCATCTAACCCCCCTTTGTGTTTCTTATCCCCTTTTTTAAATGTCTTACTCTCTTTAGTGTATTTTATCCCCTATTTTTCCCATTCCCCATGTCTTACACCTCTCTTGTGTATCTCTTACAACTCCCCTTGTGTGTCTCTTATCCCCCCTCTTTGTATGAATCTTACTTCCTCCCACATTGTGTGAGTCTTACTCCCCTCAGCACCTTTGTGAGTCTCCTTCTCTCCCAGCCCCTTTGTGTCTTTTACTCTTCTTAGCTCATTTGTGTGTGTCTCTTTCACCCCAAGTCCATCTGTTTCCCCCAGCCAGTCTGTGTATGTCTTTCACACAGTGTTTCCCCCCCCCCCCCAGAGGCCCTCTGTGTCTTTTTCTCCTACCCCTTTCCCCCCTCCCCCTTCCCAGGTCTTTCTGTGTGTCTCTTTCATCCCCAGCCCATCTGGCGGTCTTTCTTCTCCCTCGTGTGCCTTTCTTCACCCTCAGTGTGACTCTTTCTCCCCTACCAGCCCCATAGTGTGTCACTTTCACCTCTTACCCCATTTCTTTGTGATTTCTTCCACTCCACCCTAGTCCCTTAGTGGTCTCCCCTCCCTGTCCCTTAGTGGTCTCCTCCCACCCATCCCTTAGTGGTCTTCCCTGTCCTTATTGTTACTCGCCCCTTCCCTCCCTGTCCCTTAGTATTTCTCTTCCCTCCCCTCCCTGTCCCTTAGTGTTTCTCTCCCTTCACCTCACTGTCCCTCAGTGGTACTCTCTCCTCCCTTCCTTGTCCCTTAGTGGTCCTCCCCTCTCCCTTCCCTGTCCCTTAGTGGACCTTTACCCTACACTCCCTTAGTGTTCCTCTCCCCTCCCTGTCCCTTAGTGTTCCTCTTCCCCCATGCTCCCCCCAGTGGTCCTCTCTCTCCCTTAGTGCACCTCTCAACCTCCCAGGTGTACCTTTCTTGTAGCATGGCCAAGTGGAGCGGACCACGGTACAGGAGCGTCTGTTTCCTGCACTCGGTCTGACAGGAAGTGCTCTCTCACTGAAAGGAAGTGTTCTCTCAGAAATGCAAAACTGTATTCCTACCAACTTAATATGTCTATCCCTTGTTAGATAGGTGTCACCTCGCCGGTGTGTCACATAAAATAATAGACTTTTACTTATCTTTTGTAGACAGATTGAATCAATGTTTTACTAAAGAGACTTATAAGTCACATGACTACATTTTTTTAGGTCAGTGCCGCATAAGTGCCTCCAGTGGCTGTGAGTGGAACAGCTACTCTAGGTGTGTTCAACCATTCAAGGTAAACCTTGCCATTTCTGGAAAACAACAATGTTTTACCTTGAAGAGTTAAAAATGCATGTCCACTATACCCAGGCCTCTTTCAATCACTTTATTTGTGCAACCGTTGCCCTGACTATCAGTCACATATCTTCCCACACTGAAAAGATCTATCAATCGATCGATCTATCAATCATGTGGCACAAGCTGGAACACATACGCAATAGATACATACAAAGGTCGGTCGAGGACCATCTGCCGAGGTTGGATGTAGCAAGGATGCTGGATTTATTAAGATACTCACAGAAGATGGAGAAAGGGAGCACACCTCTACAAGACTATAAACAGCAGACGTGCAATCGGTCTATTTACATTTTTGTATTTTGACAAGGAAGGTATTGTGCTGTTTATTATGTTTGTTTTTATTGACTGTGTTTCAGAAAGGATCCTGAAGTACTTTGAGCTAAACGGAGAAAAGATAAACCTGGGAGTGAACTAACATGGCCACCAGGACATCGTTGGAGGCACCCTGTGGCTATTTTGCTTCTTCTGGTAATGGTTGGTTAACCCCTTAAGGACCAAACTTCTGGAATAAAAGGGAATCATGACATGTCACACATGTCATGTGTCCTTAAGGGGTTAAATTGGCTCGGCCACATCAAATTTACCTTTCTTCTATGGTTTCTTTTCCTCTTCCTCTTTCAGAATCTGTTTTTCTTTTCTTCATTTCTGATCTAGGTACTACTTTGTTTTATGTATTGTATGTATGACAATTATGGCAGAAGGGTGGAGCATAAGGAAAGCTCCTCTATTTTTACTAAAGAAGTGAAACTTGCCTGAAGCTCCATCCATTGTCAAGATTGTCAAGTATAGGCAAAATGCAAAAGACAAAGTTGTTCCGACTTTGTCTTATGTTTTTAAGAGAAATAGATCTGAACTTAAGAAAAGAAAAACATATTCTGAAAAAGGAAGAGAAGAGGAAACAATGGGAGAAAGTTAAATTGGGGTGACAGACGCATATGTACTAAAACATTATCATACAAGTGTCATATAACTATTTTTTTTTTTCAGTACCAATGTTTATTTTAGGACTTGCATCCTGGTGGAGAGTTCTGATTATCTTAGTGGTATGAGGTATTAAAGGGACCAGACTCCCATAAAGCACCTTAGGATGCTGAGTAACCAGTTCTGTTACTTCCTGGTTGTTTAGCTCAGTGTAGCCAAACTCAAAAGGCAGCAATTGCTCAGAACACCTGTTGTGCAAAGACTTCATATTAAGCTGCACTGGGATGTCTGTGAATGGATAGCCACAGAGAGTTGAGGCTCCTTCAAAAAGGTGTGGACACAAGATATATGCAACTTTTGCAAGCTTTTTTAGATATATCCCAAATAAGAAAACTGCATGAGTAAATTGTAGGGATTATAACATCTATATTTTTCTGGCATAATATGCATGACAAAATGCATAATTAAATACATGCATGTTTTCGATGGGGTGTATCTACTAAACAGTGATATGTTTATTTAATTTTTATTTGCTCAGTGGAATGTCCCTTTAAGCAATTTACCTCTTGACAGCAGTGTCCTTTGTGAGACATGATAAGGATCTCACAAGAAGACTTAAAAACCATCAAAGCCTGCAGACCTCATCTGTACAGCATGAGAGACTGCGTAAGAGGCTACAATGTTATTTTATTATACATATTTATATATATTTTAATATGATTTGTAAAATATCCAGCATTTAAAATCCACTAGTTAATGATTTGATAATGTTTGATATATATATTATATTCATCAACATTTTCATAGTTTACAAATGTGTTTGGGGTATATTTATAAAACTGTTATTTGAATAACTGTTCATAATATGTTCATTTGTTATATGATGCTCCCTGTGTCCACAATGCTTCTAACAAGGGTTTTGTACTGGGTAAAAGAAGGTTTGTTCTGCAGCTAAGTAAAGGTAGGATTTAACACAGTTAGAAGGTAATTCTGAAAGTTTCAGAGGCATATAGTAAAATGACATTTCAAAGTGAATTTCAAATTTAAGGCAAAAGTAGACAAACTGAATGATGAATTTTTCCAGTTTGGCTATTTTGTCCTAAAATTTGATATTCACTTTGAAGTCACGTAGAATTCACACCATACCGGCCGACCTTGCTAGACATTCCCTTTAAGATCCTGTAGAAAAATAATGTAAAAGGCAGTTAATTCACTAGATAAAGCTTTAAAATAATAGGTTTACTGCTGGTTGTTTTTTTTTCTTTTTTTTTGTGGTTTTTTTCTTTTTCTTGTTTTGTTTATCATTAATGTGAGATTCATAAACAGGACATATTTTTAGGTGTCACTGCAATTGGCCTAGCAGTCAAGTCATATTCATATATCTGTTTATTCATTTGTAAAGTGCAGACAATCTCACTATCTTTTCTATCAATTGTGTTTATTTTCCACTGACTTTTTATTACACAGTGCGATGATTTCTAGAATTTGCTGCCAATTTATAAATTAATAAAAATACTATTACTAATAATAATAATACAGGGGCTTCTGTAATTGCTTTTTCTGCTGATATAACCAGTGCAAATTAGAATGAATTTTCCTTTGTCTTTTAGGAGCTCATATACTGTTTAACAGAGACATTTTACATCTATAACCCTAAATGTTTTGAACTCCTAATCACCCACTTTACAATAGGGGGATCGAACCCTATCTGGTATTAATTGTCATTCAAGTCACAGGTTGTTAGAGCCGGATAGAATTGCAATTGTTCATGCTGACGTTTACTGAATAAAAAAACTCAATCTTAATGAGACCCTGTACAGTTTTCATTTTAATTGCATTAAAAAGGATTATAATCACTTCCCTATTACTGGAGAGAGAGTGAAAGAGAAAAACAAAATAAAAGACTGTGTCACTTAAATGGAAACAGAGATATGAGATTGCAGAGCTGTCTCTTTAAGGCTTAATTATTTTAACAAGCTTGTATATTAATGGTATCTTGGCAGCTACTCTCTGCTGCTTGATTGTGTTTTTTATGAGCCCTTGTTAATGTTTTATGTATTTTATTGTTCAGAGCGCTCTGAATATTTCAGCGGGGCACTCCATAAATAATGTTTATCTGACCCACTTATCTGAGTGCTCCTCCCTGTTTGGATGCGTCCGTTTGGTTACCCTGCGACAGAATAAATGGTCACACAGAATACGCTGAGATGTTTTTTTAATGCTGCAGTTCCACTTGCACAAATTAATTTGTGTTTTTGAGGCTTATTGTTAGATGTCACACTTCATCACTCTGGGGTATATTCTCTAAACAATGAATTGCAGAGAATTGAAAACACAACGGTTAAATTGTCAAGTAGGAAGAGGTCAAATTGGAGGCATTAACCTTTTTTTAAATAAACACTTACAACATATTAATCACATGGCTGTGAATTGTATTGCTGTAGAGCTATGTAATCAGCTCAAGTCCACTACACATTACAATCATTCCTATTGCAGAAGAGCTTTGTGATATACTTACACTGATCAGCCACAACATTAAAACCAGCTGCCTAAAATTATGTAAGTTCCACTCGTGCTGCCAACACAGCTCTGAATTGTCGAGCATAGGCGTGCGCACCGGAGGTGCCGGGTGTGCCTGGGCATGGATCGAGACTGGCAGTGGATATTACAGGATCTCCCCTGTCGGTCCATGCAGAGCCAGCACTAACCGAGCGCCGGCCCTGCTGTGTGACTCCATGGGCCGGTGGGGAGATCAAAGAGGGAGGCATGAGAGGACCCGGGGAGCTCTAGCCAGCAGCTCCGCCGGGTTCCTCTCGCGAGGTCGGAGCATTTCCCTGCAGGCTAGAGTTCACTCACCACTAAGACCACGAGGGATGTCAGCAAGGATCCCCCCTCCCAGGCCAAAGGTAAGGAGGGAAGGGGTTATTTCCTAATCAGTCCCCCCCCACTCCCACACACAATCCCTCCAAACAAATTCACACACAGCACCCTCACACACACAGCAAACTAACAGCATCCTCACACACACACACGGCACACTAACAGCACCCTCTCTCACACAGCACCCTCACACACAGCACCCTCACACACAGCACACACACACACACACACACAGCACACTAACAGCACTTTCTTACACACAGCACCCTCACACACAGCACACACACACACACACACACACACAGCACACTAACAGCACCCTCACACACAGCACACTAACAGCACCCTCACACACACAGCACACTAACAGCACCCTCACACACATAGCACACTAACAGCACCCTCACACACATAGCACACTAACAGCACCCTCACACACATAGCACACTAACAACACCCTCACACACAGCACACTAACAGCACCCTCACACACATAGCACACTAACAGAACCCTCACACACATAGCACACTAACAGCACCCTCACACACATAGCACACTAACAACACCCTCACACACAGCACAGTAACAGCACCCTCACACACACACGCAGCACACACAGCACCCTCACACACACACAGCAGTGTATGTATGTATATATGTGTGTGTGTATATGTGTGTGTGTATATGTGTGTGTATATATATGTGTGTGTGTATATGTGTGTGTGTGTATATATATGTGTGTGTGTGTGTATATATAAATATATATATACACATACATACATATACACGCGGTGTGTTTGTTTGGGCTTTAGGGTGCACACCCTAATGCAATAGGCTGCGCACGCCTATGGTGTCGAGGCATGGACTCCACAGGATCTCTGAATGTGTCATGTAGTATCTGACAGCAGCAGATCCTTTAAGACCTGTAGGTTGCGAGGTGTGGCCTCCAGGGATCGGATTTATTGTTCCAGCATATCCCACAGAAGCTCAATCGGTTTGACATCTGGGGAATTTTGCGGCAAGGCTACTCCTTGAACTCTTTGTCAGGTTTCTCAAATAATTCCTGAACAATGTTTGCAGTGTGTCAGCAGTCATTATAATAATGAAAAAAGCTACGGCCATCAGGGACCACCATTGTCATGAATGGGAGTGTATGTGGTCTGCAACTATCTCTAGGTAGGTGTTACATATCAAGTAACATTGACATAAATGCCAGGACCCAAGGTTTACCAGCAGAACATTTCCCACAGCATAGCCAGCCTGTCTTCGTCCCATAGTGCATACTGCTGCCATCTCATCCCCAAGTAAACTATGCACATGTAGTCGGCCATGCATTTGATATAAAAGAAAACATGATTCATCAGACCAAGCAACCTTCTTCAATTGTTCTGTGGTCCAGTTCTGATGCTCACGTCCCCATTGAAGGAGTTTTCGCAGTGAACAGGGGTCCTCATGGGCACTCTGACCGATTTGTGGCTACAAGCGCAGCAAACTGCGATGCAAACTGAGACCTTTCTATCATGGCCAGCATTAAGTTTTTCAGCAATTTGAGCATCAGTAGCTGTTCTGTGTGATCAGACCAAACAGGCTCGCCTTCGCTCCCATCAATGAGCCTTTGCGCCAATGATCCTGACGCTGGTTCACTGGTTGTCCTTTCTGCACCCTTTTTGATAGGTGCTACCAAACCAGAACAACCCATAAGTCTTCCCATTTTGGAGATGCTCTGGCCCAGTAATCCAGACATTATTATTATTTGGCCCTTATCAAAGTCACTCAGATCTTTTTGCTTGCCCATTTTCCCTCTTCCAAAAGATGCAATTCAAGGACCGACTGTTCACAACAGCCCCTTGACAAGAGTAATTGTAAAGATATAATCATTGTTATTCACTTCACCTGTCAGTGGTTTAATGTTGTGGTTGTTCTGTGTATATGCATAACACATGCATATGTGAGGTCTAGTGGCGTGCACCTCTGTGATAAACTTTAACAACATTTTACTATTAGTTGTATGACCAGTGGCGTACATACCAGGGTTGCAGGCGTCGCGGCTGCGACCAGGCCCGGCCCACCAGGGGGCCCGGCCGCCCCTGCTAACCGGTATGCATGCACTGTGGCCAGCCTCAGGGCCCCCTGAGGCTGGCCCTGCTGTCACCCGGCGGCCGGTCACTGGGCGCGCGCGCAAGGGAGCACTCTCCCCTGAGTGCTTCCTCTTCAGCTCCCTCGCGCACCGCACTGATACCGGAGCCGGAAGATGATGTAATCTTCCGGCGCCGTCATCTCTACGCGGCCCGCGAGGGAGCTGAAGAGGAAGCACTCAGGGGAGAGTGCTCCCTTGCGCGCAAGTGTGTTAGTGTGAGTGTTAGTGTGTGTTAGTGTTAGTGTGTGTGTGAGTCTTAGTGTGTGTGTCTGCTAGTGAGGGTCAGTGAGTGTGTCTGTTGAGTTTGTGTCTGCTAGTGAGTGTCAGTGAGTGTGTTACTGTGTGTGTCTGTTACTGAGTGTGTTTGTGTGTGTGTTAGTAAGTCTGTTTGATGTCTGTTAGTGAGTGTGTGTTTGTCAGTGAGAGTGTATGTTTTGTAAGTGAGTGTGTATGTATGCCTGTCGCTGAGTGGTGCTCTGTCAGTAAATGTATGCGTCTGTTCATGAGAGTGTGTGTGTGTCTTCAGCACTTACCTTTCTCCAGCGCCGGACTCCCTTGGCGCTGGGGATCCCTCCGCCTCTCAGCTCCGAATGCGCATGCACGACAAGAGCCGTGCGCGCATTCAAACCGCCCATGGGAAAGCATTACTCAATGTTTTCCTATGGACGTTCTGTGTCTTAGAATTCAGCACTTACCTTTCTCCAGCGCCGGACTCCCTTGGCGCTGGGGATCCCTCCGTCTCTCAGCTCCGAATGAGCATGCGTGGCAAGAGCCACACGCGCATTCAAACCGCGAGTAAATTGAGTAATGCTTTCCTATGGACGTTCAGCGTCTTCTCACTGTGATTTTCACAGTGAGAATCGCAGAAAATCTATTAACCCTCAGTGAAACATTCTCTGAAACTGCTATGCTTTCAACTGCAGGGTTAAAACTAGAGGGACCTGACACCCAGACCACTTCATTGAGCTGATGTGATCTGGGTGTCTGTAGTGGTCCTTTAAGTGTGTGTGCGCATCTGCATGCACTGGCGTACATACCGCCATGTGTTGCGGCCCCTGCCTGCGCAGAGTAAGCACGCGGGGGGGGGGGGGCCCACGGATCAATTTTCGCACCAGGGCCCCATGGGTCATGTGTACGCCACTGTGTATGACTATGGAGTTCTGTGATACATTGGTCCATTCTACACTTTACTGTGATTTGTATTGCTGAGGAGCTCTGTGACACATGCATATACTCTCCACATTACTGTGAGTTTGATTGCTTGGTAACTCTGTGATTCATTCATACAAATGTACATTGTTGTGAATTTTATTGCCATGGAGGTCTCTAAAACACAGAGTTCTGAAGTTATACAATTCAATAATGTGGAAGTGGAGCAACGAAAGTCCAAATGCTAGGCTGCCAAGGAGTCACAAAGCATCTACTTCTGCAAAAGCCAGTAATATCTTTGCTGATGTGGATCTGACAGTGTAATTGTGCAGTGTCACGAGAGCTGCTGCGGTCAGTCACTGGTTCCCCCGTTCCATTGTGCACCCTTGTTGGGAATAATAAAATGTATCTATATACAACGCTTAGTGAATATACCCCTAGACAGAGCTATAAACTTTCCTGTCTCAGAGCGCTGGTCTTATTACCTGTTTTCTATTTCTGTAATTCTAACTGCGTAGTAACATATCTATTTTATGAGTGCGTTGTAACTTTTTTATTTCAGCTGCGTAGTTAAATTGAAACTATAATGAGTACTCCCCCATTACACCTTCAAGCTAGCTATAGGATAAGGTATGTTGAGATCAGATTGATGAATTATATTATTGTTGGATAATGTTTGTAAGACCACTCCTGTTTCCACTTGAATATAGCCTATTAAATGTTAGAAGTCACCTTGAACCTTACATTGTCTTCTCTTGTTTATTGGGGCTCCTCATCAGCTGGTTTGGGCACAAGGAGAAATACAGAGAGTTCCAAATTGCTTAGAAGTCCATGGCATGAGACAAAGGAAAAAATCCTGACGCAGGACATCTTCACTATCAGCCCTGTACTGATGATAGGAGAAAATATTTTTGGGTTTTTTTCTAGTCAAAACGTCACATCCCGGGATGTGACGTTTTGACTAGAAAAAAAAACAAAACATTTTTCTGAGAAATTTTGGTTTCAGACATCAGTTCAATAAACAGATGGTTTATTTGTATTAGTAATTCATTTCACATGAAATAAAAGGTTAATTAATGAAAATGTATTCTAGATTAAGGAAGAAAATTAAAGGAAGAGTGTTCTTTAGATTTACAGTATGTATTATTGATTATTTAAAGGAGCTATATAAGTTTTCTTTAGATTTAAAAATAAGTGATTGTTTAAAGGAGCACAATAAGCTCACTCTAGTGGTTATGTTAGTAGAGTGTCCTGAAACATGTTGAGGCATAGTTTGAGAGTAACCAACGCTCTCCACGATACCCAGTAACAACACAGATAATGCGGAATGAACATCGATTGGCTCTGAGTGCCAGGGGCAGGTTAGTCCAGTGCTTTCAGCCAATCAGTGCCCTCGAGGTGAGTAAGATGGATGTTCATAATGCAGTATCAATGCAGCTGAAGAGGGCGTCCATTTCCAAGCACTTAAAAGAGTTATAGTTTACGTCAATACTACTCTCAAATGATTTTACATTAAACTGGAAGGCGGAGCCAGGCCAAACTGTGCAACATCAGTAAAGTGAGTTGCCATTTAAAATAAATATTTTGCCAACATACTATTATGTATTAATCAAGGCAAGCTTTTTACCATATTGTACACCAGTTTTTTCAACCATAAACACAAAAGATATTACACAGGAATTACACATTTTGGATCTATTTTCACACTTTCATGGTTCTGGCCTAAAATGTAGTTTAAAGGGACACTATAGTCATCTGAACAACTTTAGCTTAATGAAGCAGTTTTGGTGTATAGAACATGCCCCTGCAGCTTCACTGCTCAATCCTCTGCCATTTAGGAGTTAAATCCCTTTGTTTATGAACCCTAGTCACACCTCCCTGCATGTGACTTGCACAGCCTTCCATAAACACTTCCTGTAAAGAGAGCCCTATTTAGGCTTTCTTTATTGCAAGTTCTGTTTAATTAAGATTTTCTTATCCCCTGCTATGTTAGTAGCTTGCTAGACCCTGCAAGAGCCTCCTGTATGTGATTAAAGTTCAATTTAGAGATTGAGATACAATTATTTAAGGTAAATTACATCTGTTTGAAAGTGAAACCAGTTTTTTTTTTCATGCAGGCTCTGTCAATCATAGCCAGGGGAGGCGTGGCTAGGGCTGCATAAACAGAAACAAAGTGATTTAACTCCTAAATGACAGTGAATTGAGCAGTGAAATTGCAGGGGAATGATCTATACACTAAAACTGCTTTATTTAGCTAAAGTAACTTAGGTGACTATAGTGTTCCTTTAATTAGTGAATAACCATCTTTTTTTTTTTTTTTTTTTTTATATTGTGAACATTGCATTCCATAATTAAAACTCTTGAAAAAAGGACAGGAAAGTCTACACAAACCCTAGACTTAAAACCTGCCGTGGCTGTATTTGCACCCCAAATATCTCTATATATCTGAATAGTTGTAAAGTACTCATTCCCAAGATCAGCCTTGACATTTACCTCAAGAAAAAAGAAGAAAGAAAACCAAGGTACAAAATATTGTGAATCACCAAAGTGATAGTGTATGAATGAATATAATACAAACTGCAGATGTGTAGAATTATACGGATTCAAAATAGTATCTGCAAAAGATATATAAACACTACATAGGGTAATATTGTAAGAGACCACTAAGAAATATGGGTGGTAGAGAACTCACAAAATTAAGTTGAAATCAGGCGTATCTCCCTCTATATTGGGGAACTGGACAGTATAGAAGATCTCCAGCGATGAATCTCAATATGAGATGATGACAAATCTTCTAATGCACTCCAAATACAGAAAAGAAAATAGATAGTGCAGATGGTATAAAATATTAACAATTTAATTGCATATATTGCACTTACAATGTGTCAGAGTAAAATCAGCTTGTCTCCACACTAGGTGGTATCCATAAGCAGCAACTGAACCAATCAGGATGTAGGATCAGGAACAGTAGTAGCAGCACCAAACAATGTACAAATAAAAGTTCGGTATTAAAAACAAATAAAATAAATAAATAAAAACATAAATAAATTTTATTTGTTTTTTATACCGAACTTTTATTTGTACATTGTTACCACCTAGTGTGGTGTGTAGTGTTACCACCTAGTGTGTAGTGTTACCACCTAGTGTGGAGACAAGCTGATTTTACTCTGACACATTGTAAGTGCAATATATGCAATTAAATTGTTAATTTTTTATACCATCTGCACTATCTATTTTCTTTTCTGTATTTGGAGTGCATTAGAAGATTTGTCATCATCTCATATTGAGATTCATCGCTGGAGATCTTCTATACTGTCCAGTTCCCCAATATAGAGGGAGATACGCCTGATTTCAACTTAATTTTGTGAGTTCTCTACCACCCATATTTCTTAGTGGTCTCTTACAATATTACCCTATGTAGTGTTTATATATCTTTTGCAGATACTATTTTGAATCCGTATAATTCTACACATCTGCAGTTTGTATTATATTCATTCATACATTATCACTTTGGTGATTCACAATATTTTGTACCTTGGTTTTCTTTCTTCTTTTTTCTTGTCACTGAATTTTGAGTGTTTATAAGGGTACACTTGTAAACCTAGGGTACTGTGTGCTATATAGATACTGACGGTTAACCTTTTGTCTTTTTCCTTGACATTTACCTCTCCTTAGAATATAGAATTGCAAAGCCTTCATATGCAACCATAAGAACTACATAATCCTAACTGACTGACCAAACCTAGTTCTTGCAACCCCAGCACCTGCCCTATCCCAATGTGTGACACCTTCACATGGAGATTGTATACGGACTTACAAGGAAGACAGTGCAGTTGCTTGAGAAATGGTGCAAGGCACAATATCATTGCAGATTTTGTCAGTATTCCCAGTGGAAACGTATTATTAAATACTTAAATTCTGGAATGTTGGTGGGTCTTGGGAACCTGAACTAAGAAGTGAGAACCTTTGGTCTATATATAATGTACATTTCCTCAAAATGCCACTTTAGTTGAAGGTTAAACTCGCGAAGTTAAACCATCATCCTTTTCTATCATTTACGTAACATTACCCCTTTATAAATTTCCTGTATGAGTTTTAGTTTTGTCAAATATGTATTTTTACACCGGTACTTACACAGGTGAATTTTGTTTCTTATAAATAACAGACAGGAAATGTAATAAGGAAAACCACATGCATCACAACATAAAGGGGCTGGGAAAGCTGAGACATAGCATAGGCATAAAAAAGCCCAATAAATAAAAACAGGTTGTGCCAAGAAGTATAATATAAATAACAGTAACTACTTGTTTTTTCACTTGATAAAGCGCTGTTGTGGTGAAACGTGTTGTGGATAATATTTACTGTATTTTTAATAATGAAGGATTATTGTCTACTTTATTATATTGACTGTGCCATACACCTTTGTTACTTTTATTTATTTTTTATCACCTGTGTCACCTGGCACCTGTTTCTCTTCCTTGCAGAGACTAGAACAAAATAATCCTAGGTTCAGATTGTACCACATGCACCTGACTCACAGAGCGATTTGCTTACTCTATAAATTGTGAGTAATATCCTTTTTATCTTTATCTTCGGTCCAAAACATACAGAGAGCACTATTGTTTTGCCTTTTATTTGTTGGGTCCTATGGTCACTATCCTGCTGCAGACATCTGCATGATATATATCCTACAAGTGGGGGTCAATATCACTGAACTACACTACCTGGTTGTAGCCCTAATAAATGTGAGTAAGCAATTATAAGAACTATATGTTGTGCGAGTTTTATTTGTTCTGACGTACTGCACCATTGGATCGTCCGTTCTTTTTTCCATTTGGTATGTTCATACGGATTTTAGTAACCAAAAAATAACTTTTACTTTCATTCCTCCAACAAGAACATAGTTTCTTATTGGGATTTTTTGCTGTGTTTGAGTGATATTGATACTTTTTTGAGTGATATTCATCTCTTACCCCCACATTTAAACGTTTACCTTTTATGTTACAGATTTATGTGTTCATTTTATGTTTTAAATAGCAAGGATAGTTTTATTTGTGGTTAATATTATTTATAATATACTTCTTGGTGCAACCTGGTTTTGTTTTGTTTTTTAAATTTAGACTTTTTGGATTTTTTTTAGGAAACCCTTTCTTACCTTTTGTTTAGTTATTACTGCAGTACTCTGTTAGTAAGAGTTAGTAGAGGAAGTAGGGTAACATACCTAATAGGTGTGCTAATAACGCATAATGGTAATGTGGTATTAATATAATATTCCTATAATTTTATATTTCTTTCCATACTTTTGGTATTGACTCATTAGTATCTTGTTTTACGGAATCATTTGAGCTTAGTGTTTCCTCCTTTACATGATGTTCCTGATACCTAAATCGTGACCCATTCCTTACTACGCTAACCTGATATATTATAATATAAATATATATATATATATATATTATTAATGAATTACATTGTGACAAGGGATGATGTCAGGGGAAAATGTCATGTTACTTTATAAAGTGATACAGTAGTATTCCTCTCCGTCAAAGCTATCAGGAAGGAGTCTGTCTGAGCCATGTGTGGTATTAAAATGCTTAAAGAAATAAACTATTTTTGATTCCCACAAGCTGCATTGCAGCAGCTTTTAAATTAACCTAAAGCTCCCAAACTAAAGACTTCTCAGGCAGACTGACACCGCATTCCAATTTCCTCACAATGCTGTAAGTGACATCCTCAATGTTACTACAAATGCACTCGGCAGAGCGGTGGCTAGATACAAGCTGTCGTGAAAAACTGCAATCTGTAGAGAGAAGGAGAGAGAGAGAGAGAGAGGGGGAAAAACAGGCCTCATTTTCAATATTCTGTATTCTCATAAAAACGTGTTGTTTCTGTCACTTTTCAATCTCCGCGAGTCGAGCCGAGCACTGTATAATAGCTAGTTAAAGGCAGCAGCCTGTGAAATGGTATTTTTAAAATAAATGGAAAGCCACGTCGAAAAGCTTGGGAGGAATATTGCAAGGCCGGCGACTGACGGACAGCCCCTGAGAAAAGCAACAAGCGTTTATCGTCTGCGAGCGGGGGAAGGAAAAAAAAAGAGAAGTGGATTAAATGGAAGCCGCAGCTAGCAGCACATTACCAAGTCTGATATTGACACAGCTGCCGTGTAGGTTATTTTTCATTGTCTCGTCAAGACAATGTATCACATAGTATCAATCTTCTTCCCATCCATAGACATCGCAAGCTAGCGGCCTTGCCAATTCTGGCTTCTATATTGTAATGATAGTTTACGTGAAGAGTATCATCATTGCGACACAACAGCATTTTAACAAAAAGTCAACAATTTAAATTAGCAATCCGCCCCTCCCAAATTTAACTCCCCTTGCTTTGCACTGTGGCCCAGGAAGATTGATTAAGCTATATGACCATTTGATGGTTAATATTTGGGATATTGAGGCTGTACGATGAAGTAGAAATGAGCCGGTACTGAACCCTCAGAACTCATTTTCCTGCTTATAATAGAGACCCAAGTGTGGAGATGTCATGGAGTTCCCTTACTGTCACTTTAAGAGATTCTAAACACAGTAGCCAAAATTGTCTTTTTTATCCAGATTATTTTTGTATCCACATTGATTACAAAATAAGGGTAAGATTTTTACAGCAATGCACAGATGTGTGAACCGATGGAAATTCAAAGTGAATTTCTAATTTTAGACCACAATAGCCAAACTATGTTTCATTTGAGCTATTTTGGCCTTCACCTTCAATTCACGTTCTAGCAGCGAACACTTTAGTAAAAGCCTGTCAGATGTGAAGTATGAAATAGGGCTTGGATTTGCAAAACGGACAGAGAAATTGTTAAAAATTAACAGTTTATTTTCATTTCTCGTGGGAATCGGAATAATTTCTTTCCTGAGTATTTGAATAATCTATTTCAATAGAATTTATGGGAAACATGAGATTAAGCATTTAATACATTTATCACAAGAAAGAGATCCAGGATAAGTGAAATACCAGATGTGGTAGAATGAACTCCGTGTTTCACGAGGACAAAGTCAGCCGCAATGCTGCAAGGTTTATTTAGACAGTAATCTGTGGACAATTGAAATTGAATTTCACAATTTAGGCTAAAATAAGCAAGTGTATCGATGAACTTCACCACCTCAACTATTTTGCCCCAGTTTTTCAATTCACTGAACTTCACCTGTTTGCAAGCAAACCCCAGTGCCTATTCAGTGTTAAAAAATCAGAATAGATTTAATAGCGTACATAAAAAATGAAAATGTGTCTTTTTTGTCGTTTCAGATGATTTCTATGAAAATGTACTTCTTCAGGACAGTCACATTGTTAACAAGATTTGTGCCTAACTCTGGGGATTATGGTGTTACAATTCACGAGCTCCTCCTTTGATCCCCCTCTGATCCTCACTGATAATTACAGAGCCTGTATGGTTGTGTGGCATCACACTCTCTCATTTTTAACAATTCCACATTTACGTGAATGGGACCCATTGGTACCTTCAGAACACAATGACCTGCAGCATCTCAGTGACCTGAAAATGTACAAAAGATGTGTGTTTCTTGAGGTTCCATTTCATACTAGGCAGTTATAATTTATTTTGTTGTTGAGCATCTCACTCAGAATGCCGCCCAGAAATATCTAGAATGTAAATGCTGACAAAGCAAAATATAAGAAAAGAGTATGTGATGCATTGTTGCAGTTCAGAATGCATGACCTGTTCCCTTGAGTAACATTTTGGGATTTTGAATTCTTGATTTTGTTGCACATTATTACATAATTATACTATTTCCCCCAACATGTTAATCTATTTTATTAAAACAGTTACAGTAGAAAAACCTTATACTCAAGAAGTCTTATATAGGTCTACAGTAGCATGGGTGTGCAAATGTTCTTGTAGATGATACAGATGCCTAGTTTCCACTGAGCGGATTGGTTCGGGTCGGTACAGTTTGGAAGGTTTAGAATGGTCCAGCCTATTCTGGTGAGCGTTTCCACTGCAAGTCAGGCCTTCAGGGGCCATGTGGGTTTAGAAAAAATGCTCTTCCTGTCCACCAATCAATGGATTGCATAATAGCTCCGCCCTAACCAAACCGTACCATTTCCTATGGCCCTACATCTGAAGCAGGACCCTGAATGGTGCGGTACGGTTCAGTTGTATGGGCCACTTTCATAATGGAAACACTCAAAATAGCGAACCGTACCGAACCGATCCGCTCAGTGGAAACGAGGCATTAGTTATAAATTGTAAATGATTGGTGAAAGCACTCTGCCTGTGCTTGCTCCTTGGTGCTCATGTTGCCCAAAGTAATGTTATTTTCTGCACCTTTACTCTGTGTTCTGTTGAATATTGCAAGAGGAGTCATGAAACCTAAAGACTTAGTTAGCACCACAGGCATGCTTTTGGACAATATTGCTTTCATGTAAAGTGAAAGTCACATGCTTCTTCTAACACATTTCACAATAGATAAAAAAAAAACAGGTAAGTGTGTAAGGCGCTTCAAGAGGTGAACAGGTGTCAGAACTAGTATATGATGTGCTTTTCCCAAACACATTAATAAGACATTAATAAAGAAGAAATATAATACTAGTAACGAAAAAAACAACCTTATGACACAAAAAATAAATACAAATGTATATTTTGAAAATGACTGTCACAAGAAACCTAAAACAGAAAATACACAACATAGTGTGAACTGTTTAAAAGCATACAATAAAGGGATGGGGTAAGGGTTCCACTCACATGGCTCAAAGCCGTCTCAGACTCTGTATTATGCACTGTAGGGTGCCACCAAGGGCTATACGATCCAGTTCCCCAAGATCTTTCGAAATCCTCCCTTACTGGGACTCTCTGCAAGTCAAAGCTAAATAGGGTCCTGGAATGAGGCACCTGTGACAGGGATGGGTGCAAATCCCTAACCCTAAGACAATAAGCAAAGTTGTCCATTGTTCTTCTGTGTCAAAGGTATTGGGCTGGGTTTTCTCATCATAGTCTTAAGCAGTCAACATTTCTAAGCAATTGGCTGCATCCACTTACCTCTACTATGTAGGTAAAATGTATACCTATGTTCAACACAATTTACTTATCTTACATAGTGAAGCTGAAAAAACAGTATATGTTCTTCAACACACAATGGTGCTGCTTCCTGACTTATCTTTTGTTTCTTGTAGTGGAAATATCATTAGATTTACAAGTAACGTTTATGTCCAGTGAAACGTGCCAGACTCTTCTACAAGGTGAGACATTTTAATTGCTTTGTGTAGATTGGATCAGGATAAGTGTCCTCCTTATTTTATTTTACAAACTCTATGCAATGAGAATGATAATCACATAATGCTATTAAAGATACAACTCCAAATTGTGAATATGCCCTCAGGAGGTGCTATTATTATGTGTTATGAAAAGTCATTCTATGAGCTATGAAAACAGTACAGCACATAGATCTAAGAGTAATTAAAATAGGGACACTAAAAATGTATGTCAATAATGTGTAAGATGGATGGATGGATTGGTGGATGGATCGATGGATGGATGGAATGGTGGATAGACAGATGGATGGTAGGATGGATGGATTGGTGGATGCATCGATCATTGGATGGATCGGTGGAAGGATGGATTGGTGGAAGGATGGATTGGTGGAAGGATGGAGTGGTGGATGGATAGTTGGGTGGATGGATTGGTGGATGGATAAATTGATGGAGGGATTGGTGGATGGATAGATCGGTAGATGAATGGATTGATTGATTGATTGGTTGATGGATTGGTGGGTGCATGGATTGATGGTTGAATTTACCAGATTCTAAATAATGGTTACCTTGATGGGTTTGCATAGAAATTCTGAATTAATGTGAAGGAGACTAACATTGATTAAAAAGAACTCATAGCCCTAAATAGTCTATACTGCTACATTTTAAAGCTCCTTTCTTTCTGCATTAAAAATTGACTAAAATATTTTTGAAAGGGGATGCATGATGTCTGTTCTGAAACCCAAAACTATGTGCATAGGATGTTAAAGTTAAAAATGGTCTAAGTAAAATAATAAGCATGTGTCAAAATGCAACATGAGGGTAGGATGCAAAATATGCAGCCCCTGTACTGTAGAATTAAAGTATTATTATTATTAATAATAATAATAATAATAATAATAATAAAATAATGTTTATGCCATTAAGCATCTTTTATTTGGTCATTTGTGGTTATCCTCTATTAAATGCACATTCAGGGCATGTGGTGCCCATTTATTTTATCATGTACAATATTTACATTCTTCACTGCCAAATCATTTTCAAAAATAAATTAATCATAACATTTATTTTAAACATGGTATGTATAGTTGGAAAATAAAAGCACATGTTTTAGAGGCAATATAGTATGTATAATTCTTTTGACAGGTGGAGAAAAAATAGTATATAATGGAAACATACATTTTGAACTATACAGTAGGCATGTAACAAAAACCTACATAAATATACATTCACTGTACATGAATAGCAATAAAATACAGCATATGCACACTTAAACAAATACAGTTAGTTATGCCAATACATAATAATCTACAGATAACTACATGCTGATATTTCAGGCTGAATATATTCCCTTTATCGTTCCTTCCTTGTTCTTCAAGCCTGATTGATATTCAGCAGCACTGTACTTTGGGAGTCTTGTAGGCTCCTGTTTAATGTGGAAATGGGTGATGCAGATCAGCTGAGTTAAACCCCAACAAAAATATTTGTATATCTGACAGGTGAACATGGAGTGCAGTTTATTTTATTAGAGTTTATTCTGTGTTAATTTGTAATACAAAATAAAACCATCCTCTTGCATTACAAATAAAAATTAAAACCCCACATTTCCTATCCCAAAAATATCCCCTATTTTTCCCTTTTATTGGAATTGGGAAGTGGCTCTTCCTAAACCGTTAATACAATTAATACCTACAATCAGTCATTCAGCCAATTAGCCAATAATAATCGAATTATCCCATATGATACCAAATGTGAAATTCCCCTTCTACAAAACATTTGGCAAATGGGCAAATAATTTTTTGCACTCCTTCCCCTGTGATCAGTTTGTGTCAAGGTCTCAAGGTTTAATGTTAGTGGGATGAAGACTCTTTGTGTGGGGGAGTCATGGGGAACCTGGCAATTGAAGAACTGCTTTGGTGAGCCCGTGAACAACACTCAAGCACCGTATTACACATCTATTACCATCATGACATCAGGCATTTCAATGAAATGTTTTGCAGGGCCTGGTGCATCTTTTCCTGTGTTGTGACATCCCTGGAAGAAAGAAACACTCTGTAAACATCTGAATTTCATCTCAGAGGACACTCTGTGGTTAGGGCTTTTCATTTTCTGTCACTTTGTGGCTTCCCATATGTCATTTATTCAGAAGCCTTCCTTTCCCAGTTTCATTAGGTGTAAATGTGTTTTCACACTTCAGCCAAGGTAGAGTTTTCCTGCATTGTGGCTGCTTAATTATGTGACAGTAATCACATCTCCTGGACTTATCAGGTAAATGAACGCAATTATAAAGAGCAGCGTGATAGTGTGTGTATCCCGAGAATATACCCACTAGTAAACACTGTCCTTCAGAGCTCATGGAGGCTGGATTCATAGGGGCAATGAACAGCCCGCTCAAAGCTCACACAGCATAAAGCCTGTCACTGCCAAGAGCCAGATCAAGCTTGGCATAATATTCTCATATTTAATTTATTTTTAAAAACATTAATTCAGACAACATGGCACGCCACATTTGCACTAATGTTGAAATATCAAAATAATGTTTTGGGATTTTTCTTATCTTCAGATACATTGCAAAGTTAACCTCTTGTTAACTGCTTGGAGAAAACCATAAACCCTTGGATCTGTGACACATAGAAATGTCGGAAGGACACAATGTTTTATTTTAGGCCACAATAGTGAATTGGAAACAATTCTCCACATATACTGTGCAGTTTGTAATTTGAAATTTATTTTATATTCTTCACAATCCACAGTTTAGTGAATAACCTTTTCTAAAATTTAGAACATTCCTATTTTTATCGTATACACAAAAAATAATTTTTCTTCCTATGTGAGGAAAAAGTACCTGATCATGATTTGATTTCCTGTTACCATCAAATTAGTTGATCAGTGAGCTAATGCAGAATATGTTCAGCCCTTGGGTTGTGGGTTCAAATGCCAGCAGGGTTGATTCAGCCCTTCATCCTTCCAAGATAGATAAAATGAGTACCATTAATTTAGGTATTAGTAACAACTCCTAGATGTTTGGCTAAGATAACCAGAGTAATCCAAATGTACCTTTCCTGCTTAAATAGTTTGTTATTATTCAGTCAGAATATAATTCCAAACTTTTATTTTGTTTATCTACAATCTTGCATTAAAGGCAACTTATTAAAGTGGTCATGGTTCAAGGATACTGCTCCTGTTTTATCTCTATTTAATTATTTTGTTAAAGCAGGGCTTAAAAATTGGGATTGTAGATGCACCTAGATGCCATGTCAATCAAAGTGCCAGGAATTATGTGATGATTGGTGCTATTGTATTGTCATTTCAGGAGTACCACTATTAAGTGATGCATATAATAGATAGTGCTTCATTTTTATGTTTTTCTATGTATAGTTATAGCTATATGCAGGCTTTATAGGTCAAGTACCCCACTCTTCCAAACATAGTTCATGTAAAAAGCTTACAAATTGAAGGAAGAAACAACAAATAATAGTAATGAATTAGCTCTAATGTAATGATTTACAACCATTAATAATGTATATTAAATATATATGTAATTTTAGTAGTAGTGTATATAGAGGTTGCTTAAGGGAAGACAAAAAAATCCCTAATATCAATATATCTTAAATCTTTGAGCTGCTGACCACTACCTTGTGTAAACCTTAAAAACACTCTAAAATATCAAAGATTGTAGTGTATTGCTTAAGAACACAGACAATTCAATATGTGTGCAGAATATTTACTATTTAAGGTGTCACAGTTGTACAAATTTGTGTGCAAAATTGTAAACACAATATACCAGCCGTGGTTAAAGTGCATGTGCTACAATAAATATTTGTGTCAATACCAACATTTAGAATACTTAGCAGTGATACAACTTCTTTGGATGATATACACCTCAAAAAAAAAAAAAAGGAAAAAACACAATAATAGTGAAGACTATACAGAATAAGAAGCAAATATCTTCCAAGTATATCCCTTTGGACCTTCACTCACATTGCTTAGAGCCTTACACCTGGTTCTAGTTTCTATGTCTTGGAGTCTCTTTTTGGGGGACTCCTTCCCTCGTGTCTCTGGTGATGTTGTTGACCTCATAGAACAAAGAGAGATAACAAGATCTAGTACAATACGTCCTGGCAATATAGCAGCGTAAAAGATATAAATTAACCACTCACGTGTAATAGAGCCTTTCAATAGGCACTATTTTAGTTGCAATGTGTCTAATTTTGAGGGGGACGCCACCCTTAGGTTTCGATGCAAGCAGTCTCCACCAATCCGGATGCAGATAAAAGGAATTTTATTAAATGCAATAATTAAAAAATGTTTACTTTTAAAACTAGCAATAAATCAATAAATCACAGTCCACAGGGGAAATTTGTTTGATAAAAATGTGTTTCACCTAACTTAAGGCTTCCTCAGGAGATAAACTGAAGAAGCCTTAAGTTAGGTGGAATGTGTTTTTATGAAACAAATTTCCCCATAAGGACTTTGATGTATTGATTTATTGCGAATTTTAAAAGTATATATTTTTTAATTATTGCAGTTAATAAAATGTATTTTATCTGCATCTGGATTGGTGGAGACTGCTTGCATTGAAACCTAAGAGTGGCGTCCCCCTCAGAATTAGGTGAATTGCAGCTAACATAGAGCCTATTGAAAGGCTCTATAAGACGTGAGTGGTTAATTTATATATTTTATGTTGCTATATTGTCAGAACGTATTGCACTAGATCTTGTTATCTGTCTTTGTTCTATGAAGTCAACATCACCAGAGACAAGAGGGAAGGAGTCCCCCAAAAAGAGGCTCTAATACATATAAACTAGGGCCACCGTAAGGCTCTAAGCAATGTGAGTGAAGGTCCAAAAATATATAGTGGGAAGATATTTGCTTCTTATTCTGTATAAACAGTCTTCATATTATTGTGTTTTTTTTCTATTTTTACATTTTTTGAGGTCTATATCATCCAAATAAGTTGTATCACTGCTAAGTATTCAATATGTTGATATTGACACAAATATTTATTGTAGCACATACACCTGAAGTACGACTGGTGTATTGTGTTTACAATTTTGCACAAAAATTTTACAGTACACTAAGCACTTTGTACGAATTTTAAACACATTTGTGAAAATATGTAATTGAGGTTCTATTGCACATAGAAATTAATGCTTTTGGTGCACGAGCACTTCAAGAGTGTATTACAAGCTAGTTTTGCACAAGTGTTGTGACACCTTAAATAGTAAATATTCTGCACATATATTGAAATTTCTGTATTCTTAAACGCTAAACTACAATTTGTTTTATATATATATGTAATTTTATTCGTTATGGTGGATTCAAAACATCTTAGTTTCTTGATATTGTACTTTTTGCAAAACTATACCATGTGGTGATAATTTGTAAATCTCTTCTGCAGATTATTTTCTTTATTTTTTGTTTTGTTTTATGTAAATGTAATGCAATCTTTCTAATTAGCCTTCATTTTGGACACAGTAGGCATTCACCATCATCATGTAGTTCAAGCATTTGCACCACACAGTGGAATGGTAATCATCTCAACTAGGGAAGTGCCAAATTATGATTGGCTTCATACAATATATGAGTAAATTGCTTTGTATTTTTGCTAACTAAAAATATGTTATCATCTTTCTAACTTGAGTAATTTAAGAGAATATGTTTCAATATTTATGAGCAGAATAGTTACATCTAATTAATATGAGCCATCAATGCTGCCAATTGTATATGTTCTTCGGCAAGTAAAGGGAAGTGTGTTATGAAAAATGCTGGATGGATTTAATATATAAATATATATATATTAAGATCTTTTATTTGAGAGTTTTTTTTCAGCCTGACTATTCATTACAGTATTTACAGTTTAAGATTTTTTATTAATTACTAGACACCTGTTTTATAAATTACTCTTGTCTTTCCTGAGGTTTCCGTGGTGTAATGGTGATAAATGGTGAAATACAACATCCAGTCTGTCTTCCCAACAATTGACACCAGTTATATTATCTGCTTGTTAAGAATTAGGAAAGACACAGAAGAGAAACATATCTCTCTTAAAGCTTATTCACTAAAATGTGAAATATGGACAATTGATAAGGGAATTGGGAGTTTTAAGCCAAATTAATTAAAATGAAAAAAATAAATTCATCTCAGCTATTTCCACCCTTCAATATTTTGACCCTAAATGTTGAAATCCCTTTGTCTTCTTCGTAATTCCATATATATATTACAATAAAAAAGGTTGGCTCCAAAAACTCTATAACTGCTTTCTATGTTTGTATACATGCATTACGAATTAAACATGCACTCAGCGTGCCCTCTTGTGGCCATGAGTTGGCCTAAAATATCCCACAGTATTTCTGGAGCTAAAGTCTTCAAAGTTTATGAGTTTCTTTTAGAAAAGTATATCAGCAAAGACGCTGTTCTCCTCTAACTATGGGCCCACTGTTTAAGTCAAGGGCAATTCAGCCAAAACTTGTTTCTCTAAAGTATATCGTCTGAATCAATTTTCTATGAAATATAATGATGGTTCAACTTGGGGCAGCCTGGAGACCCTTGGAGACGTGAAATGGCCAAGTCCTAAAATCAGAATATAGGGATGGACAACAATGCATAATAAAAAATCAGGACTATCTGCAGTAAAGCAAAGGAAAACCAGATTTTTTTTATCAGATATTTAGATGTATGTAGTGTTGAACACCTGGAAAGACTGCCACAAATATAAATCAGGAAAATATTCTAATTTGCTAAATCATCTATTGTAAAATGGAAACAAAACCTAGATGTTTATTTTAAACAATTAACACTTGCACACCAACAAAATAGAGCTCCTACAAAAGAGGAAAATTAAGGCAGAAAAGAGGGAAGAGGGATTTGGGCCCAAAATTGGGATGATTCCTCGTAAAGAGGGACACTTTGGAGGTATGGTAGAGGTTATAATGTGGGTGCCTCAGTCCCCTTTCCTCTGGGGCAAACAAGCAGGACTCCAGATATCAAATTAGGCTGCCTGTCAAATGATAGAGAATGGAGAGTGCTCTCTGTTAAGGCAGGGATGGGATATCAACACAGTGTTACATTAATCAAATATGTAGGTGTATTAATCAAACATATCTTTCAGAGAATTCTCTTTTTAACTGTAATATCAGCTAAATAAATAAATATATATATATGCAACAGTTAATTAATAAATCAGCTGCTTCCCCGCTCTTGCTTTTTAACTTTTTGATACCATGATTAATGGTTCCATGGCTTGCAGGTTAAAAGGTCTCCTATCTATTTCATTGATTTTAATGTGTAACCATTTAGTCACAATCGGTAAATGTAAGAAATCATGGGGTTTCTGTGTTGGTCACACCAGTCTCACAGAGCATGGATACATTTTTAGATGGACACAGTGTATATATCACAGTGTATATATAAACACACATATTATATATATATATATATATATATATATATATAAATGTTATAAATGTTTTTTACATATATATATATATATATATATATATATATATATATAGAACAAAAATAGCAGTAACTGGGCTGCACTCAGTTACTGCTATTTTTGTTCTATCTACATCCCCATGGGATTTGGCACCCGGCAAGTATTATTTATACTATTTATGTATTTACTTCAAGCAAGAGTGCATGGAATCTTCTATTTTTGTGTTTATATATACACATGTGTTTATATATACACTGTGTACATCTAAAAATTTATCCATGCTATATGCACACACACACATTCTACATATATATTTAACTATTAACTACATAATTATTTGATTTTATTAATTATAATTTGAGGGACCTGTCTGAATACCCAGGCAGACAGTCCAGAGAATTTAATTGGCAAGCCCTATATTTAACCCCATAACTTTCCAAAACACCATAAAACCTTTACATGGGGCTATTGTTATAGTCGGGAGACTTCGCTGAACACAAATATGAGTGTTTAAAACAGTAAAATGTATCACAATGATGAAATCACCAGTAAAAGTGCAGTTTTTGTGTAAAAGAATGCAAAAAACAAGTGGCTACTACAAAAGACTGGACATCCTAATTTTGAATACCCTGGGTTGTCTACTTCTTCAAATGGTATGTCATGGTGGGGTTCATTTTAATTTCTGGGCTGCCATACCGTCTCAAAGGCAACATAGCCAATCTGGTAAATAGCAATTTACAAAAACAGAAATCGGCAAATCTTTTGTTTGACCCTGTAACCTTCCAAATAACCATAAAACCTGTACTTGAGGGTACTGTTGTACTCGTGAGACATTACTCTACACAAATATGACTGTTTTAGAGCAGTAAAATCTATCTGATAATATCATTGGTGAAATGGCAGTTTATGTGTGAAAAATGGAACCAAAAAATATATAAATGCTGATTTTGGCCAGGGTTTGTGACTGACTACTAAAAAAGACTGAACATACACCATTTTGAATACCGTGGGTTGTCCATGTTTACAAATGATATGCCATGATGGGGTTAATTTTCATTCCTGGGCTGCCATACGGTCTCAAAGGCAACATGGGCCCAGCAAAACCAATCTGGCAAATTTCAACGTGCAAACATGGAAAAGGGGATAGCCCTACGTTTGACCCCTGTAAGTTTGGAAAAACCCATAAAATCTGTACATTGTGGGGCACTGTTGTACTCAGGGGATGTTGCTGAACACATATTGGGGTGTTCTATGTTAGTAACAAATAACAGGAACTGAGAATCCATGCCTAAAGTACAATGTGAGAGAAAAATAACATTACAAAATGACTACCCAAAAGTTTGACACTGACTAGTGGTTCAATTAGTGCATGGAAAGTGTTACAATACCATCATTTGAAATACCCTAGGGTGTCTACCTTTCACAAATATATGACTTGATGGGGGTAAATTACATTGGCCGGCTTCAAAAATGTCCCAAATAGGACATAGGTGCATGATGACCAGCTGTGAAAATTCCAAGTTGGAAAACTGGAATGCGCACCCTCCAAATAAGGTCTTTTAGCCCCCAGAGAACCCAACACACCTATACATGGATGGTATCACTGTATTTGGGATATGTTGCTGAACACATATTGGGGTGTTCTTTGGCAGTAACCCTTAAAGTTCTCAGTACATGTATTTTTAAATTGCTATGTGTGTCAAAAAAAATCACCATTTTATTTTTATTTGGCATAGATTGGTGGTAAAATGGTTGCATTAAAATGGTCAAAATACCCCAGGTTTAATACCTTAGGTTGTCTTCTTTAAAAATATATATACATGTGAAGGGTTATTCAGGGATTCCTGACAGATATCAGTGTTACAATGTAACTTTCGTTAATTTTGAAAAAAAATAATAGTTTGGAAATAGCAAAGTGCTACTTGTACTTATTGTCCTATAACTTTCCCCCCCAAAAAAATCTAAGAACATGTTAACATTGGGTATTTCTAAACTCAGGACAAAATTTAGAAACTATTTAGATTTTTTTCATCATATTTTATAATTTTTTTTATAGTAAAATATATGATTTGATGAAAATAATGGTATCTTTAAAAAACCATTTAATGGCGAGAAAAATGGTATATAATATGTGTGGGTACAGTAAATGAGTAAGAGTAAAATTACAGCTAAATACAAACATTGTGAGTGTTAGGGGGGAAATGTGTCTGTGTGTGTGTGTCTGGCTGGCTGTCAGTGTGTGTGTGTGTCTGTAAGTGTGTCTGTGTGTGTATGTCTTTAAGCGTGTGTGTGTGTGTGTCTGTTAGTGAGTGTATGTCTGTCAGTGTGTATATGAGTGATTGTATGTGTCTGTGAGTGAGAGTGTGTGTGTATGTCTGTCAGTGTGTGTCTGTGAGGGCGCCTCTGTGTCTGAGTGATTGTGTGTGTCTGTCTGTGAGTGTGTGTGTATGTCTGTCAGTGTGTGTCTGTGAGGGAGCCTGTGTGTCTGAGTGATTGTGTGTGTCTGTCAGTGTGTGTCTGTCAGTGAATGTGTATGTGTGTGACATGCAAGCGGTCAAAACTATTAGGGGGTGCTCGAGTTCCGTCATGCCTAGGTCAGCACAGATCCAAAATACGCCACTGATTGTTCCAGAGACAGCACCGGACCCTCAACCCATACCGTAGCACCCTCCTGACCCCTTTTACAGCTCGGCGCCAACTACTAAAAGTGACCTGAGAGATCTGCTGGTAGACCTCCAGAAAGTCTGGGCAGCTGGCCTGACACTTATTAGAGCCGACATGCAAGCGGGCAAAGCGCCCATAACCTCAGCAAAAGGAAATCCTTCAGGACAATCAGAAGGACCTTACAGTCGTCAAAACCTTAACAACTTAAATCACAGGAAATAACCCTGACCCATTAAATGACGGCCATTGAAAATCGACAGCACCAAAATCATGTCAAAATTTGAGGCATCCCAGCTGAAATCTCAGCTGACGAACTCCCACACTACCTCAGGAGACTGCTAGCAACTATTGTACCGCACTATGTGGCCAAGAAAGTGGCCATAGATGGAGTGTACCACATATCTGGTCTGGCCACATCCTCCCCCACTCAAAGATGTCATGCTTTGTGCCAATCCTACCGAGATAAAATTCTAATCATGCAAGCCCTGAGAGGCAAAGCACCACTGGCTTTCGAAGGTATATCTCTCTCCTTCTTTCAGGATCTCACGAGGGCCACACTCCAATGGCGCAAGACCTTTGGGCCGGTCACCATGAATCTGAGAGCTGCAGGAGTAACCTATAGATGGGGGACACCTGGCACTGTAATGGTCACCCACAATGGAACTACCTACACACTTACCTCCATAGAAGAAACTATCAACTTCTTAGAATCTGTGAGACTGGCTGATCCTAATACTCACCAGACTGCAGGGGTATCAGGAGTATACTGGAACCCCACTACCATCACCACTTGGTGTCCCGAGAGCTGAAAGCTCACAGACCATAGTAACATGATCAGTGAGTGGGGGAATCGCGGCGACTGCTAGAGTTTGACTAACTGCAGTTCCTGTGCAATTATGTCCAATATGCTGGTTTTGTAAAGGTTTTTTTCCCTCCTCACTTTATTCAGACGGTAAATTTTCCTTTTATTTGCTTATCTCTCCCTAATATTGGAGACTAAGGGCCAACAACTACAATACCTAACAACCTAACATACCTAACAACAATACCTAACTGCAAATCAAAAAACAAAAATAGAGAATTAAACAAATAAATAAAAGAATAATGGGGACAACTGAATAGCCTCTTTGCTTCATAAGTCTGCAGACCCTTGCAACCTTACCATATTAATAATAAATTAATGAGATAGAGGAACTCTAATTTCTTAGGGTCATCTGGACCACTGTATTCATTTGATTATACCCGCACAACACCCAAGAATGGGAGAATGAGTGAGAATCAGTTTCCTACATATACTTAGTGTGCCTCGACAAATCTGGAAATAAAGACTTGTGTCTAGTTCTAATGTCTAATGTAAGTTACAAGCAGTTCTGGAACTGAAAGTAAAACAAATGAATCCAGTTTGAGATTAGGAGAACCAAGTCTTCACTGAGTGGTTACACATGAATCCACTGCAATCTGTGAAAATGATCTGATTCCAGAAAAATATTCTGCATGTAGGCACTGCAGGTATGTGTGAGCTAAATTCCACATGATTATTTTGCATGACAGTGTGAGCACAGCCCCTGGGAAGCCCTAATTGCCCCTCACTTCCCTTTTTCTGCTTATAATGTGCCTTCCAGTTCTAGAATATAATTACATGGTAAAAAATGGGGGCAATATTAGTACCTAATACCCCAAATCTTTATTCCTTTTTCTTTCTGTTAGCCATAGAGACCCCCACTTTGATGGTGGCCCCTGGTCCATTTCCTATTGGGTTATAAATGTAAAATTCCACCTCCTTTAATATCTGTTACGATCTGTAGTCTATCAGGAATCTACTATAAAGTTATAATATTATACATTATAGTGTTGCCCAGCCTGACAAAGCTTTACAGAAATCACTTTAAAAAGACGGATGCAGATGTGATGCTTGCATGGTAGAAGCTGTTGATGCTGATAACCTGCGAATTACAAAGGAAACTCTGAATACATTTGAGCGAATGCACTTTCTCATCTCTGTGTGTGCTGTCTCTCCTGCCCCAGTAGGGTTATTCCATATCTCCGTTGGGGAAAAATTAGAAGAAACCAGTGGTAAGAATCTGTATTGAAATGTAAATGTCTTCAAATTATTAATCACAGGAGAGCCAGCATAGCTGGGCTTTATCCTAGTAAATCAGGAAGGGTAATTTCAAAGAAAACAATAAACCTACATCCTAGGGAACAGCAAGAGCAATCCAGAGCATCCATATTCAAATGATATTTTGCAGTCAGATACTGGCCTCCAAACTAGCAGGATGTGCTTGTGAGCAGAAAGAGCATCCCAGTGGACTGACGGGGAGGGTCAAATGGACCCAAACAATAAAGCCTTTTTATTAATGAGGTTATCGCATGCAGCATGTTTGCTGATAGAGCAGGTGCCGCCGTATATTGTGCCTGTTTTTATTAGTATTCTTATTATAAACAAGTAGTGTATAACTACGCTTAAATAAATTGCATATGCAGCAAATAATCTACAGTGCGAACAGATAGAAAAAAAATGCTTAAAATGGAAAGCAAATGTAAATTTCGTCCACAAACAGAATGTGCAAGGAAGCATAAATAAACATCTGTTGAGATAACAAAATAATAAAGTATCACTCATATCCCTAATACCATATCTCTGCTAACCATTAAAACTGATGTATACGCAAAACAGGTGGGGCATTATTAACTTTAAAAAATGTGCAATCTGTTCTATTATTCTTTTTGATATATACGCTTACAACCTGAGACTCTGCACAACTGCTATTGTCTAATGTAATTTGCTTTCCGCTATTTATGTGTAAGGTTGCCAGATCGTATATACACATGTCTCTGTTAACCAAAGAACATGATTAGGAGTCCTATTAAGTTTGTCAGATAAAATGACTAGCCATAGTTCATCTTATGAGAACACTGTACAGAGTCCAATTAGCAAAAGAAATGCAGCCGTGTAACAAAGTGGTGGTGGTGGTGGGGGTAGCGTAGCATGCTGGACTGCCATGTGTTCTAATCCGTACACTTACCTGCTCTGGTGCAAACAAGCTTCCATGCTGCTCTGTTGGGGAGTGCGAGAATGGTGATATGGGCAACATAGCTCTCTCCCCTCCTCCTTTTTGATTTGTGTTCTTCTTTGCTACAGGTGGTCCAGGAATGTGATGTTTGTTTAGACCTGTGCCTACTCTGTGTGATACAGTATTTTATGGAAAAGAAAAGGAATGAAGGCAATAGCATAGACCTCGCATTTTCCCATTAGTTCTCCATTGAAAAGAGGGGTGGGGAGATCCTCTGAGTACCGCCATTTGTACACCATTGGTGATTCATACTTAGTATTTGCAGTTTTTAGCCTGGAATATGCTTGTTAGTATCTGTTAGTTGATGGAATGTTGGACTGGGTGATTACATTGGAATTGCCAGATCAGCCATTGAAGTATGCTCATTTATTAAATCCACGCACAGTGTGTGGCATAGTGTATATACCACGCCACAGCAGGCGCTGTACACAGACAAACTAAAGAGAAAATATACATCTGTGTGTGAATTATGTACACTGCTTGACACAGCTTGTCAACTGCAAGTATGAATTAATAAGGGGAAAATATCTTCGGAAATAAATTACTAAACATTATGCCATGACAAAAAAATTTCTGGTGAAAACGAGAAAAAAAAATGTAAGTATAGGTGATTTAGACATATTTTATCTTCTCATCTTAGCTACTTTGGCTTAAATTTTGAATATCATTTTTTTACCTCTACTATTTGCTATTTCGCAAGTGTACCCATTGTGTTTTTCGTCTCGTGAAAACGCTTTCTGGGTAAATATAGAACATGTATGAAAAATGTGCCAACGTGCGGCTACTGTTGCAGTCATCTTTGATTTGTTACAGCAGACCTCAAGCGAGACAGATGTTTAATAGGATTGCATTTAAACTGATGTATAACTAATGTCACTTAGGCCCTGTTTATTAAACACTTTAGACACAACGTTGTCACAAAAAAAAGAGTTACTGATTTATTCCTAACTTTTCATTATATCACTCGGGCCACTTCAGTGACTCCTTGCAACCGTATTCTGCAGAATTTATTCACGTATATACCTGCTAATTAAACTTGCTTTCCAGGGAATACCTTCCAGTTTTATACCATTGCATTTTCCCAAGATTGTATTGTAATTTAATATATCACAGAATTTGAAGCATAGCTAACTTTTCAAATCTTGCTTCTTTTATAGTAGCAAAAGCTAATATAGAAATAGATATTAAGAAAGCCCTCTTTTAGTGAATTTTTAATATTATACTTTTTAGGTATTTGGCCTTATTGAGGTTATGAATAAAAATTGTCGCATTCACTTTTGCGCCAGTTTTGTGTAAATGCGCCATTTTCGTACGTATAAAACTATTGCTCGACTTTCATGCATTGGATACTTTTTTCTGCCTTTTCTGTAATACGATAAAATAGTCTTTCTGACACTTTTTAATTTCTCTTCTGGATCTTTTGATTCCTTGTTTTTCCTGATGATTTTACCATTGAGTACATTCACAAAATAAGAAAAGTAATGTGCAGTATAACTAGGGGGGGGGAAGCATTCACAGTTTGAAGCATTTTTTAATCCTTTAGATATAAAATAAAATACCTGCTTCTGCAAATCCACCGTTCTGACATTCAGTGAGAAAAAAGCCGCCCTTTTTTATACATCACTATTTAAAATGACAAGAAAGACATACAGGACAAAACTGATGTGAAGAGACCAAACAGGAAAGATGTGATGCAGACGAAGACGATTGTTGCAATCTTTACAAAAGTTCAAAGTAAATTCACGATACCACTTAGAAACATAGAAACATAGAATGTGACGGCAGATAAGAACCATTCGGCCCATCTAGTCTGCCCAGTTTTCTAAATACTTTCATTAGTCCCTGGCCTTATCTTATAGCTAGGATAGCCTTATGCCTATCCCACGCATGCTTAAACTCCTTTACTGTGTTAACCTCTACCACTTCAGCTGGAAGGCTATTCCATGCATCCACTACCCTCTCAGTAAAGTAATACTTCCTGATATTATTTTTAAACCTTTGCACCTCTAATTTAAGACTATGTCCTCTTGTTGTGGTAGTTTTTCTTCTTTTAAATATAGTCTCCTCCTTTACTGTGTTGATTCACTTTTTAAAAGTCAACCCCTATGTTTCTTACGTTGAACATTCAAGCCAGTTTTTTGGTGGAGTCGGGTGCAAGGGTCTCATTCACATTCACTAACACTGAATTAAAAACTGAATTTGCAATATTAATGCTAAAATAACAGATTTGGAAAGGCTTTTCCTGGCTTAAATGTTGAAAAAAATGTCACCAATTTAATATTTAATGAATTGCTCCACATCTCCACTGACTTTTATTAAATCCGAGTGTCTCTCAATCTAAGAGCGGTGGGAGACTGCCACCTGCCAGATTGCTTGTATGCTTGTAAATTGAAGCAGACTCTGGGCTCGTTTTTATGCTTGTTGATATCTTTTACCACAAGCCGTTAATGTTTAAAATGACTGGCGGTAAAGTTCGCGACTCACAGCTGTTTCCATGTTACAGATTTTCAATGTAAGTGATTGGCAAATGGTGGCTGCTATTTATATACTACATACGTATATTCACAAAATAAGAAAACACATTTGAAGCATTTTTTACTCCTTAGATAAAAGGGAAGAGAGAGAAAAAAAAAAGCCGCACTTCTTTTTTTATACATCAAAAGAAAGAATAAACAAAGAAAGAGGTACAGGACAAAATTGTTGGGAAGGGCCCAAACAGGAAAGATGTGATGCAGATGAAGGAAAATATTGTCGCAAACTTGACAAAAATTTGAAGTAAATTGGCCATGTCACTTTTTACAAGCCAACCCCCTTATGTTTCTTACCTTGAACAATAAAGATACACATATATATATATATATATATATATATATATATATATATATATATATACAAAATACAAATAGCTTGGCACTCTCCTTATTGTATAATAGGATACCTGCCTGGGTGCAAACCACGATGCCTTCCAAATATAGACAAAAATAGAGAATGTAGGATGCACACTCAGGTCTTTGTAAAAAAATGTGTAGTTTTATTCAATCCAGGTACAAACCAAACCAACGTTTCGACCTCTGCAGGTCTTTTTCAACCTTGAAAAAGACCTGCAGAGGTCGAAACGTTGGTTTGGTTTGTACCTGGATTGAATAAAACTACACATTTTTTTTACAAAGACCTGAGTGTGCATCCTACATTCTCTATTTTTGTTTTTATATATATATATATATATATATTATACACAGATAATGAATTTTATGCTATACAATACTAGAAGCACAAGTGATATATATTGATTTTGATGGAGATACGTTGTTTTCTTTAAAGCTATATTTCCATATATTCCCATTTGTGACTTTGTCATTCAGTGACACGTGTCATCCAAGCAGAAACATGTCTCTGGAAATTGTCTTATAGGTTGTCTAATACACCTATTTATCTAAAGATTACATCCATGTACATAAGGAGAAGGTGAGGCGGTAGACATTATCTAGTTTCCAGCAGTTTTATGGGATACGTTCCCTGTTATAATACAGGTGTAACCTCAGTTCTGTAATAGTTTGATACATGAGTTTACACCTGTTGGTATAATGAAAATTGCCCTATGTCTTTGCACATTGTCATATTACATGGGCTACCTGTTACATTTTTCTAATGTATTCCATATAGGAGATCATATATATACTTCCCGTATTTCTTATTACTTTTAATGTCCTGTAGTTAGCTAATGATGTATGTTCAGTAAACCCAATGCTTCATTATCTATATATAATAAATCTAAAATCTATTAAAACTGACAAGTATAGTTTATTCATGCTTGCTCTGATAATTTGTCCAATACATTTGAAAAGTCAGATTGTGCGTCATAAATCAGTGGGTGGATCAGCTGGTAGGAATATGGGTACATGGGTACACAGCCACTTGCATTGATAGTTTGGAGCTCAGTTGCCATTCATCCTCAAACCGGTGGCCAGGCTAGCTGATTTGTGCAATAAAAAGATTGAATTGAGGTCAAGAAGGTTGACGGTCAGGGCAGGAGCTATTCTGAGGTCAGAAGGAAGCAGATGTTTAAGATGCTGGCCAAAGCTTTTAATAAAAGGAGAGCAAACAAAGGAGAAATGACTAGAACGCTTATGTATTTGTCCATGGCAGGTTTAATTTCACTGCAATCATTTTCTATGCCCAATAAAAATGACCAAATCTGTTCAACTTTCCTCCTCGGTCAAATTACTCTAACCACGTACTACTTACTTACGTGGGAAGTTGGGAGGCAGTGCAGATGGCCTATGGCTTAAGTGGGTGACAGTGGCTTGGAAGCAGTGTCAGCAAATTTCTGACCCATGAAAATAGGGAAACTGTCTTCCAGCTCCACTAAATGTACAGCTCTAGGCCCCTACTACTGTCAGCAGTTGTATGGACAAAATGTTAATGTTTAATACATACTAAAGAGCAAACAAAAAATTAATTTTAAAAAATCAATATAGAGTGCACTCAGTATAAATCCTCTCCCTGAAAAAACATATAAAAGTTTACATAAACCAATAAGAATATATGTATTGTACACGCATTCCCAACATTTATATGCCTGTGTACTATCCATTATAACAAATATGTTACATGTATAACAAATATAAATTAATACAAAAACTGTGTAACACAGTAAAACCAAAGCAACTGTGAATAAGCAGGCATGATGAAATCACTCACATGCCTTAGAGCCATCACCAGGCTCTGTATATAATGTTTATAGTGCTCAACATCAAAGTAGAGAGTAAAGGAAATTATACTATCAGTAGGACATTCTCAGGATTCCAACATCCTCGCTGCACATCCCATCTCCCAAGGCAACACACCTCCAGCAAGGCTTTATGGAGTTGGGATAGGGCTTACACAACACATTTGTTCTTTATATTTATGCATATGTTTATTAATTTATACATAAAAAAATCATAGATAAATATTACATAACACTAGTAGCTTTTGTTATTTGTTGGTTCAACATTCACATATTTCAGACGTAACATTCATTTTTAACAAGCACTTAGGTTCATCCCTAATATATTAATAATAATAACTATTTGCATTCCACCTATATTGTATACAAATTGAACCCTAATGGCTCATAAATATCATTGCCATAACGAGCGCTGATGGTTTGTCACTGATATTCTGTCAATAATATCCCCTCTAAACGTTAATGATATCATATGTACAATGACATGGATTTATCAATTAACCAATAATATTAATCCTCTCCTACATTTCATTGATAATGTGCCCATAATAAGATAATAAGCCCTCATGCTATATTACAAGATACTAATGTCAATAAATATGTCTTATTTGTGTTTTAACGGCCTAATATAGGAACAAGGTAAACCCAAACACCATTTAACTTTTACCCAATCCCTCACAGCAAAAGTGAAATGTCTTATAACTTAAGGTAAAAGGCTAAAGATAACTTCTATGTAATTTGTATTTTTGTCATTTATTTGCATGTAGAACACATTCTTTATCAATAAACTCACTGCATACAAACTCACCAGACCTATGAGAGGAAGAGGAAGGAATTTAAAAGTTCACATGCTCAGTCTGCCTTCTTGCCCTCTATTGAATAGGCCGAGTCCCAGATCTGTTTAATGGAATCACTAGATCCAGACAGGCGATCTCTATAACTGCGTAAGTGATCTCTGTAGTAGGCAGACTCTGCCTAATGCCAGATGTTCTAACAAGACATGCTGTATTCTAGATTTGTGCACTGTGGAAAAATTGATTTTGGCCGAATGACATCTATAAAATAAACATTTTGGGATAGCCATATTTCGGACATATGATGGTACAGTCAATTTTCGTTAACAAAAAATGGTTTGGGAAAACAAATTAGACAAACCATAAGGGAGGAAAATCGGCCAATCAGTGTACTGTACTTCAAAATATATACATCATGTACATATTATGTATAATTTTTACAGCACACTGATAGGTGCATTTTCCCACCAGTAACAAAAAGAGAGAGAAAAGGACGAATAGTATATATACATATTTTTTATATTGCATATTTTGTCTCAGAGTTTGACCAAGCCCAAATTCAGACAAATTGCATTCCATAATGAAACAAATCTCTAAATCTACCACTGGTAGTATATCCTCCTGTATACCATAACCTTTGTACAATATTTTGTTCATAATAGACCACATCTCCCATACCAAATTACTACTGGTATGTATACTATCTCTTTTACATCATATAAAAGTGACCATATTTTAGATTTTATATAATCTAAATTTGTGCCCTTAAAAATATCAAGAATCACCGAAACATAAAAGGCACTTATACCTAAAAAAAATCATTGATTTCAATCTCAGAACCTCCATGGGGGTTTTTTTGTTTAATGAAACTTCATCCAGCCAAATTATTTAAAGACCATACCTAAAATATCACGATAAATGTGCTAAATATTGCAAAATGTAAGTTAACCATGTAATTATTTGTCCATGAATTTTATGCTTCTATTCTGCTCACAATTGGATTTGTTGAATGGAGGCGGATTGATTCAGTAGAGGTATTTCATGCATTAAATCATGCTTACAGTTGTTCTAGAAAATACATTTTTATTCCCTATTTATCACAAAAGTACAATGATATTTGCATTCTATCACCTTTTTTGATGGTTAAAGTGTAGGTAGGTAAATCAGATAGAGCAACTTTTTGAAACTCTTTTTTTACAATTATATTTTAAATTGTAGCCATTTAGTACATGCCCCCCAACATCCCTGATAACAAAGGACTTTATTACACCCTCGCTACAACATTTGGTATCCCTTAAACATATCATTAATTTTTTAATATTTCATTGCTAATAATATTCTATGACTGATAAGGTCAAACTTATCCTTTATCGTTATCGGTTAGAATATAAATAATACGAGGTTAAAACTTGGACACAGAATACATTGTTGTATTTCGTCCTTGGCTTTCAACTGCTCTTGATCTGACAGATGTGACCATTCAGGATTAATGCTCCTGTCCTTGGTCCTGTAGATCACCGGGTGATAAGGATTTCCTGATATTTCTCGTGGAGTATCTTGGTCCAAATGACATGAGAATGGGTGACCTTGGTATAAGTATAGTGTCTGGACTGTGGAATTACAGTTATTTAGTAATTGACAATCTGCAGCTGTAAAACTTTGCTCTTAGTGAACTTATTACTAATATATCATAAAACTAATTGTTTAGAATATGTAACAGTTTTGCTTAAATATGTAGAATGCCCAGATGAACCTTGCAGAACGTTGGACTGATCAGATAGGTCAACTGATGGAAGTTAATGAAAAATTTGGTAATTTATTATAATATCTATTTTCTGTTAAATTAAATTAATATCACAGTAAAAAAAAAATATATATATATATATATATATATATATTCTTAATGCTTTTTTTTTTAACTGAACATTTCCTAACCCACCTTTATAAATGGTAGCAATTGTATGATGCATATTATTATAATCATTTTTTTTTTTTTTGACAGTTGGAAGAGAGGAATCAAGTTTAATTGCTTTGCTTTCTTGAAGAGAGAGAGAGAGTTTTCAACGGAGACTGGGTGAGAGTCTAACGGAAAAGGGAGAAGGGAGTTCCACAGGAACGGAGCAGCCCTAGAGAAGTCTTGATTGTGAGGTTCGGAGGTGGGTGTATGAACAGAGCATAGGTGTAGGTCTTCGGCAGAGACTAGGGGCCTAGATGGGACATACTTATGTATTAGATCTCATTTCTCTTTTTATTTATTTACCCCTTAGCTAAGAACAAATGTAACTTGAAACTCTCTGTGTCTTATTCACAATATTTGGATTTTGGAGACTTGAGTATTTGAGTATTTGGCCAAAATAATGAAACTGGGAAAAAAAAATGGCAAGTAGCAAATAAAATTATATATGTACTGACAATATATTAGTAAAATGGTAACCTAGCAAAAGATAGCACAATTAACATTTTTCTTTTCTTGTATTACATTGTACCCGGTAACATGAGATACTCACATATTCATTGTTCTCACTATGAAACCCCACTCTCTTGAAATGTCGTGAAATGTGATTTAGTCTACTGTTTTTTCCTAAGGGCCAGGCATTGCTTTCCAGTTCTTTATATTTATTTCCCAGTGAATGGCACCCCCTTGTGTTAAGATTGAGCCTTGCAATAACATTTAGTACCCACATTTTGTAAAGGTACAAGAGCATTCCTTTATATTGTAATTCCACAGTAGTGGCTAATGTCTTACATTCAGAGGATTCCCCCATGGAGTAACTTTCAGATTTTTCAATGATAGCAGGTCATTGTGTATTTATGAATTCCTAAGCTGTTCTAAAATCTTCCAACATGGAATTAAAGGGACAATATTAACAAACGCACACATGTTTTTATTATTATTATTATTATTAATATTATTTCTTTTAATTATTTCTTTTTTTAGAAAACCTTACTGTGGATAACAAAAGTAAATGGAATGTTTTTTAAGACTGTTTTATTTTTCCTATCTGTATTTGAAGAAAATAGAGCAGGGTAATGCACTACAAATCTTTTAATTTTAGGGTCGTAAATATATGCTGACGGTGGGATTCATCTACCATATTGTGTACTGTTTCTCTCACAATTCATTCCACAGTCCTAGATCCAATAAAGATGCCCACATGTTAATTACATCATAGGCCTGGTAAATACTGAAGCTGATGCTATAATTGGTCTGGCCGGGCTGGGATATAAAGATATATTAATCAAGTGTGCGTCTCATGCCATCTTGGTTTGGTCAATGTCCGTTATCTTGAAGCCTTTAGCACCAGGCATTCAACTGAGCTCTAAAAACTTGTATCTGAATTCTGAGTGACTGAAGACCGCCTGGTCACCTGGGGCTTAAAGTAAAGCTGTGCTCCTGTCTTCATTGACCTGTCTGGGTACTGTCAAAACCAGTGTGCAATATTACATGATTATTAGTAAACATTAAAAATATCTTAAAGAAAATGTATATTTTTTAAGTTACCAAACAAGTATCTCTGTCTACATTGGCACTGTTTCTCTTAGTATTGGAGATCTATAGAATAACATATGAATTTATTTCATCTGATACAGTGATGTATAAGGTCCTGCATGTTTCCCATTAAATCAATTTCTCACAAGTCTCAGTAACATAATCTAACATATTAGCAATATTAGCCATCTTTGGCGCCACCTTTCTAGGGCTATTTCAAGCTAAAAATGTGTTGAATATTTTTAATTCACATTTAACCTCATTGTGTAAATTCTGGCCTACTCTAAAAAATCCGGATGACATGGGCACTTTATTAAGATTGATTTTCTGCGTTCTCCAAGTAATTATTTTGAAAGAGACTGCAGAGTCCTCTTCATCATAAGGGTTAACCATTTTGTGCTGTAGAAGACCTATTTTAGAGCAGTTAATAATATGTATTAACTGCCCCCTACAAAAATTACCCTCCACCTCTCTGTGCAATTTCCCTCCGGCAAGTAATAAATATGGGACCAATGCCAGCTCTTCTTTCCTGTGCCTCACAGGAGCTTTTTGCCCTCCAGTCCCCACACTCCTCACTCTCCTCTGGTTTTGTCCCTGCTCCTGTCACTGAGGCTGAGAATTGCATGGAATAGATGCAACCTTTTTTAATGAGTTCAATGCAGAAGCAAACCCTCTAGGGGCAGAGGAGCTCAGCAAGGTCTGAAGTTCTGACAATTGCTACACAGAGACAAAAGAAGGAGAGAGATGAAGGCAAGAGCTTTCAAGATCTGAGTCATTAGGATGAAACCTGACAGGCTTTAGAAGCAGATCTACCCTGGCTGGATCACAGCATCCTATACATCTGAAGTCATTGCTATTCCTTTTGAACATGCAAGGGAATGGTTTTTTAAAAAAAACAAACACACTTTAAATAATTTTTTCTCTCCATTGCTATGACATCTTATAGAAATCAGAACATTCCATTTCAGATTTACAAACCAGACTTGCCCATAAAGGCTTGCAATCTAATCCCTGCCTCGGCACATGGTTTGATATGTAGGCAAACAATATAGAGGATATCATTATATTAAGGTGTATTGTATCCATTGGGGGGTACCAACATTTTCCGAGGCCACCTTCGACGGTACTTACCCAAATGTCAGACCAGTTTGCTGCATTATAGCTTTTGGTATTTTTTTTTATTATTTTTAATTGTTAATTTGTTCTCTTTTCTCGGTCCAGAGCCTAACAAAACATTTAAAAAAAATCCCTCAATACTTTGAAAAGATTTACTTCTACCTACGTATACCTGTAAACTAGTTTTGTATACTAGACATTACTTCTTGTCTCTGCCTGCAACAATATTCGTAATTTTCCTAATTCTGTTTATTTAAATCCTATTTCCAGATTGATTTGCTCAGTGTAACAGGTTTGCATCCCATAAATAAAAAATAATAATTCCACTGGTTATTGTCTTTGCATACGTCCATACCACACTGAAGAGCATTTTTAGGTGTTATCAATAAATAATAATGATAAATACATTATTAATGGAAATAAATAAATCATAATGACTAAATAAAAGATGAAGTCACTAATAATGAAAACAATGCATTTTTTGTACAAGCACAGAAAAGAATGCAAAGGACTCACATAGAGATTTGTATCCTTTTTGTGTGTTTTTTTTAATAGAATTATGGATTTATGCCGTTTAACAGTCCATATAAGATCTTTTTATGTAGCTGAAACATTATGAATAAAAATATATGTATATTTATATAAAACTGAATGCAGCTCTTGGTTTCATATGTAAATATATTTGGGAGTCCAGGCCAACTCCTTTGGCTTTGCACCCCTCCGTGTTTTAGATGCCTCATTCTAGGGCCTTATATAACGTTTCAGTCAGAGGGCCCTAGCATGAACGATTTCCCAAGTAAGTGGGATAATCTTCTAAGATGAAGCATTAGGATGCTAGATAGGACCTTACAATAATGGGGTACATTGGCGTTGTAGCAGGCTTATGCAATGTATGATCAAATACTGTAAATAAAACCCCATTATTTTTGCCTAAGTCAGGTTTTCTACGGTTTTCTACATTTCTAAGTGCTTTGAAGTTACTAGTTTCTGCTTTTATATATATATATATATATATATATATATATATATATATATTCCCACAGAAATCACAAATCTGTAGTGATATTACTACTGCAAAGTATTCTTGGTGGGCATGTTATTATTATTCTAAAGAAAAAGAACAAGTAAAAATTGGCGCTCAATACACGTCTAAAATCATGAATATATATACAAAAACCTTAAAACCTTAGAAGCAGCTCCCTTATAAAGTGCAATAGCTCATAAAACACTTAAAATACAATTTATTTATGTTATTATTATTATTATGTTATTATTTATATAGCGCCAACAAATTCCGCAATGCTTTACAGTGGGTGGACGAACAAACATGCAGTTGTAACCAGACAAGTTGGAACACAGGAACAGAGGAGTTGAGGGCCCTAATTGGTACGCTTTTATGAACAAGTAGGTTTTTTTTTTTTTTAATTCTTTATTTATAACAAGGTGAAACACCAACATCACAATACACAGTGTAAAACATCACAATGGTATAGTCTTTAGTACGATCCAGCGTAAGCCTTGAGCCAATTATTCAAAACAGATCGTGTGTTATTCTTGGTATCGTTGATACATTAGGCAAACTGGTCTTGAAGTGTCCGTGTATGAGCGCGGTGTCTCTCCAATTTTCCAATAACATAAAATTTAAAGAGAACAAGAATGGCTGCGGTACATGATATATCTCTCCGGTACACATGTATATAAGATCCCATCTCTGTCAGGTGCACATTACACAGGGCCTCTATACAACCCTGTCCGAAGGGATACTAAATGATATAATTGCGCATGTCTAAGAATAGTACTGGGTGATACCGATCCCTATCCAGTAGGACCAAAATCCAGCCACGGTAGAGATAGAATTAGCAGTGAAAGCCATTCAAAGAATAAAAAGTAGAGAAATGAAAGGACAGAGGACAATACAAACAAGAAAACCGGGGGTGAGGAGAAGTTTGGAAAGATCGTCAAAGGGGAGGGTGGGGGGGGGGAAGGAGGGGGGGGGGGGGTAGGGGGAGATGTAGTCACTCAAGATAGGAGTAGTCACCCGACCTCAGTGCCAGCCGATAGAGTCTTACCCTCCTCTAGAAGCACAGGAAGGGGATCCCAAATCATTCTCCTTTAAGGGAACCTGATACGTAAGCATCCGGTTCCCCCATAGGTGTTGGAAGAAATGAGAGCGGTGGTCCGGGTCCCCCTTCCTTTTTACCTAATCACCCGCGCCACTGTCTATCCATGGTGCCCACACTCTATCAAACCTCGCCGTCGTGCCTCTGACCTTCGCTGTGAGTTTATTCATAAGGAATGTATCCTTAATCTTTTGTATTACCTTAAGAAGAGGGGGGGGGGGGGAAGGTTGAAGCCATACCTGGGCCATTGTCCGCCTCGCCGCCAGGTTTACATTATTCAGCAATTTCAGTTCCGTCCTGGTCCAGCCCTCAAGAGGTCTGGCCAGAAGGAAGACCCATGGGTCCAGGTCTATCTCCCTACCGAAGATATCCTTCAGTAAGTTCGCCACTTCCTTCCAGAGTGGCGTGATCCGAGGGCATTCCCACCACATGTGTAGGTAAGTCCCCTTGTGACTGCAGCCTCTCCAGCATAAATCAGTGGGTATTCTGTTCATCCTGCACAACTGCACCGGGGTGGTATACCACCTAAACATGGTCTTATATGCTTGCTCCTGTATTGAAACACAAATAGACGAGGCTGCGGCAGCTTCCCATATCTCCTGCCAATCCACCCCCTCTAACTCTTCACCAATATCCGCCTCCCACTGGGCTATGTACGTAAGGTCCCCCCATTCCGACGTGGAGGTGCTCATTTGTGCATATAAAGCTGTTATAAGGCTCCTCGGGAATTGTGCCCTAAGGCACATAGCCTCGAAGAAGGTAAGCGGTTGCAACGCATTAGATCTATTGCTCGGGGCCTGTGCAAAGTTCCTGAGTTGTACAAAGCGAAAGAAGTCAGAAGGGCGAAGATCTGCCCTGGCCATTAAATCCTCAAACTGAAGCAGTGACCCACCTTCATAGAGCTGGCAAAGGCGTTGGACACCCGTTCCCTCTATTCCTATGAAGTCCCTGGCGTATAGTCCAGGGGGGAAAGCTTTGTTTCTGAGGTAAGGGGTCAATGGGGATGTCCGAGAGGACAACCCGTATTTGACCGATGCAATGTCCCATATCTTCATCGAATTTGCTATGGCCGGGCATTCAATTCGTGTTGTCGGTCTATGTTCACGAGGAACCCACATAAGGAATTGTGGCTTATCAGGTCCCATTAGGGATGACTCAAGGTCAACCCATCTCTGTTCATCTGGAGGGGTGTGCAATACGCTATCTGCGCGAGTTGGGCCGCCAAGTAGTAAAAATAGAAATTTGGCAATCCTAGGCCCCCCCTAGATTTTGTTCTATAGAGGATATTACGGGAAACTCTATGCTTCCTGTTTTGCCAGATAAATTTCCCTGTGGCTTGTTGAAGCGGGCCCAAGTCAGACTTGGTGAGTCGAACTGGGAGAGCCTGGAACAGGAATAAAATTCTGGGGAGGATATTCATTTTTACCGAGTGGATTCTGCCAATCCAGGAGATTGGTTTATCCTGCCATCGTTCCATATCCGAGATAAGAGTGCGAATCATGGGAGTGTAATTCTGCTGAAATAGCTGGGCGGGGTCTGCCGTCAGGTGTATCCCCAGGTATTTAATGTGATGCCTTTCAATACGAATATTGTGGTTATTTCCTATTCAAGCGATATCAGACTCACTCATACTTATAGGTAAGGCGCACGACTTAGGCAGATTCACCTTGTATCCAGCCATTTCACCGTATGTCTCCAGGACTACTGCCAGCGCGTCCATTGACTCCGTCGGTTCCGTCAGAGTCAGCAGAACATCGTCGGCGAACGCAGACACAACATATCTCTGGTCCCCCACCGAGATACCGTGAATTTCATCAGTGCATCTCACCTGTTGTAATAGAGGTTCCAGTGACAAAGCAAAGAGCAGGGGCGACAAGGGGCAACCCTGTCTAGTCCCATTGCCCAAGGCAAACGGTATAGCCTTGGAGCCCGCTATACGGACCCGAGCCCGGACATCCGTATATAATGCCCGAATTGCAGTAATAAACGTAGGCGGGAGGCCAGAGTGTTGTAGGACCTCGAATAGGTATGGCCACTTAACCCTATCGAAAGCCTTCTCTGCGTCAAGTGACAGGACCAATGTGGGGACTTTCCTCTGTGCTTGCCGCCAGAGAAGGTCAATGTTACGTCGAGTGTTTTCGTATAGCTGTCTACCAGGGATGAAACCCACCTGGTCCGGATGGATCAGCCGATTTAAATAGGGGTTCAGGCGGGTCGCTAAAATCTTGGCTAGAATTTTAGAGTCGTGGTTTATCAATGAGATCGGTCTATAATTCTCAGGGAGTGAGTCGTCTCTGCCCGGCTTTGGTATCAGGATTACGTCGGCCAGCGACATGTCTCTGTCCGGAACACCCCCATTCATCAAGTCGTTAAACAACGTCTCAAGATGCGGTACCAGTTCCTCTCGGAACAACTTGTAATAACCACCCTCAAAGCCATCCGGGCCTGGGGCTTTATTGCCCTTCAAGGACGAAATTGCCGCGTCTATTTCGTCGGCCGTGATTTGAGCCCCCAAGGAAAGTACATCGCCGCCCTCTAGTTTTGGTAAGGCCAATCGATCAAGGAAAGCTCTTGCTTCCCCGATCTCACGCTGTTGTCGTTCCCCGTCTACTACTCCAGAATGGTTATATAAGTTGGAGTAATATGCTGTGAATACCGACGCGATATCCGTGGGATCCGTACAACGCTTACCTGCAGCGTCTTTGATGCTCGTGATATGAAAGTGACCCTGTCTCGGGCGGAGGGACCTAGCTAACAACGTGTCCATTTTGTTAGACTTTTCGTAGAATGTCCTCTTAGTCTAAACCACTGCCCTGGCTGTGTCGTCCAAGAGTAACTCTCGCACTGACATACGCACTTTCTGTACGTCCACCAATGTGATAGACGACGGGGCTGACTTATGTTTCTCTTCCGCACGACCCAGGGCCTCTAGAAGGGAGGACAGTAGTTGCAATTTACGTTTCTTTTTTACCGTCGCTTCTCTGATAAAAAATCCCCTGATAACCGCTTTGTGGGCGGCCCAGACCGTAGCTGGTCGGAGGTCTGGGGTTGCGTTCCGGAGAAAATAATCGGATAATTCTTGACGGACCGTTTCCACCACGGCCGGGTCCTGTAAAAGCGAAGTATTCAGCTTCCAGGACCACGGAGACGCAACGCATAATTTATCCATAGTTAGTGAAATGTCTGCATGGTCTGACCAGGATATAGATCCGATCGTGGAAACAGAAGCTTTGGACGCCGCATGCGAATTAACTAAAAATAAATCTATCCTAGAATAAGAATCATGGGGCGCGGAATAGAACGTAAAATCACGGTCGTCTGGATGGTGAGCTCTCCATATGTCTATGAGGCCTGTACGCTGTATAAATGTGCGGAGTATCTTGTCCTGACTCCCTCTACCGTGAGATCTCGGTAGCCCACTGCAACGGCTCCGGTCAACTGCCGGGCACGGGGTGGCGTTAAGGTCTCCGCCCACAATTATCATGCCGTGCGGTAGGCTGTTGACCATTTGAGCCATGGCGTCCCAGAATTCGGCCGATGGAACATTAGGGGCGTAAATATTGAGGAAGTGGATCGTGTGGGAGTGTAAGCTCCCGGAGAGCAACAAATAGCGTCCCTCCGGATCGGCTGTAACAGTCCCTATCAGAAAGGGGCACCTATGATGAATTAGTATAGCTACTCCGTTCCTCTTATTTAGAGCTCTCGCCTCATGTACAACGCGGAACGTGTGGTCCCTTAACATTAGTTTTGCTTGCTTAGGTATATGCGTTTCTTGTAGAAAAGCAATATCAGGGTTCAGGCGTTTAAGTTCCCTAAACATAAGGCGCCTTTTACTCGGGGCATTAAGGCCTTTGACATTCAGGGATAACAGTTTCAATGGCATTGCAATGAAGGAGGGAATCGGCTTGTCACACAAGTTGGATCCTCTACGGATCCATCTCGAGAATGCAATGTGGGTATCCTGACATCTCCCCCCACCGGGGTCCGAGCAGGGAATAGGGGTAGGAAAGTGTAACGGGGATGACAAGAGGTGAGAGGACAGTGAAGGAAGGAAGAGAAAGAGTAAGGAAAAAACATAAAAAACAATAGCCTGGACTTACCTATTGCCAGGACCAAATGGGAAATATGTCTAGGCGTTTCCAGAGAACCAATACGGCCCCAGAACTGCCTCAACATAGACCAACCACGAATAGCACCCCCAGGGTGCCAGACTATCCCCAATTGGAGATAAAAAACTTTTGTAAATAAAAACATAAATAAAAAACCGAGATAGAGGGGGAGACCCTTTTGCCGTCCCCAGGTGACTTTCAGAACCTAAAAAGAAAAAGCACATTCAAGACTCCAAAAATCCCGCAAGTGCCAGAGCCGGACACCTATATACCGCTGAACCCGCCCCCACTCCCCCGTCCCGAAACTAATAATACATAGAAACAGAACCCGGCTTAAGAGTGGACCTAGCATAAAAATAAACATAACAATAAAAGTAATTGTGGACATAGCGTGAACCAGGTCCCACTGCCCCATCCTGAACCCCCCCTGATAAAAGTCAGAACTTGATGCAAAAGGATAGGAGACAAAAATAACCCGAACACCAGGGAAACCGTTACCCGCCGCCCACCGCCCGTGAAGCCCAGGAAGCCCGTCTTGAAAAACAGTGGACCCCCCGGGTCCAAACCATTGGGGGGGGGGGGGGCAGCAAACAGAAACAAAGCAGCAATAATATACCGAGAACCGTTACCCGCCGCCCGCCGCCCTACTCCGATCCCGCTCCCCAGAAAAACTGTGAATAATTGTATATTGCCCCCGACCCTCCTAGACCAGGCTCAAGAACCTAAAAATCGTATTACAAAATACAGTAAGCCATATTACAAAGTGTCCCCGAGGAAGGGGGGGGGGCAATCGATATATAACATATACATAGCGAGAAGAAGAGGGAAAAAAAAAACAACATTACCCGCCTCCCCATTCTGATCCCAGTCCCCAGGAAAAACAGTGTTTAAATAACCGTAGCCCTCTGCACCGAGGGACCAGATACAATCCCCAGAATCATGAGAAGAAAAATGGTGGGCAGTCCCGAAAAAAGGTCCACCGGGAGAGGGGTTGCAACGAGTCAGGACATGGGAAACAGGGCGAGGCCCGGGAGCAAAAATAAGCCCTAACCCTCCCCATAATAAGCAAGCCCACCCGCGGGTCAAGGAGCCCGCTAACCCAAATGTGCCTCGTATAAAAACCCAGTATCCAGGGCCTGCCGCCACCAGAAAAGCCAATAACCAAAAGCCCAAAAAGGCATTTCAAGCGGGGCCTAGAAATCACCCGCCCAAACAACCTGATCCCGCCCGCGAGGTCTTACCATCTGGAAACACAGCCCGCCGCTCGGGCATGGCGACAGCGTAGCCCCCTTCCTCATTCATCTGATGTGTACCATTCTCGGGGGAGAGCGACTAGAGCCTCCGCCGCCCCCTTCGACACCGGGAAGTCATCAGGGGTTTGGATCCCCAGCTCGGACAGGAACTTCCTCGGGTCACCGTCCGGGAATAGAAGCTTCGTGCGGCCATCCTTGAAAGCCATCAGCCGGAAGGGATGACCCCAAGCGTACTTGATGGTGTGGCGCTGTAGGAGTTCCGTGATCGGGCGCCAGTCCCTGCGCCTCTGCAACATCAGCGGGGTAAGGTCTTGGTAGAGAGTGAGGTTGGCCCCGTTATAGAGGATCTGACGATCTCTGCCATGCCTCATCAAAGCCTCTTTCGTTTGAAACGACAAGAATTTAATTATCACGTCCCTCGGGCACCGATCTTCCGTTCTTCTGGCCCTGAGGGCCCTATGCGCCCGTTCAATATGCCACAAGTGCTCTGGGATGTCGGGGAGTAGCGGCCTGAAAATCTCCAGAATGACCTCTGCCAGGGACCCTTCCCCTTCTTGTTCGGGTAATCCCCGAAGGCGTATATTATTGCGCCGTGTTCTGTTCCCCAGGTCGTCTATAGCTGCTTCTGCAGTGAGTAGTTGGGAGGTGAGGTGGTTAATTTGAGCGGCTGCAGCGTTATGGGCTATAACCGTGGATTCAACCCGCTGCTCGAGCACCGCCGTCCGTACCCCCAAAGCCTGTATTTCAGCTTTCACCTCTGAGGTGGTACGAACCATCTCAGAGGCAAGGTAGCTACGAACCTCCGACAGTTTCGCCAATATTTGGCTGGTGTCGGAATCCGATGCCACACCGCTTGCTGGGCTCACAGGAGAACGGGGTGTAATCTGGCCTTCTCGTCCGCCATCTTGTGTGCTTAGTCGCACGGCGCGAGAGGCCGCAAACATCTCCGGTACTACAACACCCGTTTCTACCGCCTTTTTCACCTTATTTTTCGTCGTTCTCCGGTCCATCACTGCTCCCACGACTAGTTCGGTTTGTTCAAGGGTTTATCTCCGCTTTCGTATGCTGTTGGCACCGTGGTCGCAGCGGAGCTCTACCCGGACACGTCCAGCTCGCTCGGCTGCAGACCACGCCCCCCCGAAGAAGTAGGTTTTTAATGATTTTTTGAAGGAGTGGAGACTGGGTGAGCATCTAACTGAGGAGGAAAGTAAGATCCACAGAAACAGTGCAGCCCTCAAGAAGTCTTGAAGGCGAGCATCAGAGGTGGGAGTACGGACAGAAGATAAACGTAAGTCTTCAACAGACCGTAAATGCCTAGACGGGACATACTTGTGTATTAGGGAGGATAGATAGGTGGGAGCAGCATTATGTAGAGATTTGAAAGCAAGAACCAGAATTTTAAATTGAGCCCTATATCTTACAGGAAGCCAATGTAGGTACTGACAGAAGGGTGAGGCGTGGGCGGTGCGGGCGGACAGGAAGATGAGCCTCGCCGCCACATTCATTATGGACTGTAACGGTGCAATTTGGACCACTGAGAAGCGGATTACAGTAGTCAAGGCGAGAAAGGACGGTGGAATGGACCAGCAGCTTAGTCGCATCTGGCGTTAAGTAGGGTCTGATGCACGCAATGTACTTAAGATGGAAGCGGCAGGATTTGGCGATAGACTGAACATAAGGGAAGAAGGAGAGGTCGGAGTCAAAGAGAACACCTAGGCAGCCAGCCTTCGTGGTCGAGCTGATGTTAGCACCGTTGACCTGGAGGGAGACAGACACAGAAGTAGCAACACTTGAGGGAGGAAAGACCAGAATTTCAGTTTTGGTCAAGTTGAGTTTAAGGAAGTGGGCAGCCATCCAGTTATAAATAGCATAGAGGCAGTCAGAGACACTAGTCAAGAGGGACGGGGAGAGATCAGGAGAGAACAGATAAATCTGCATGTCATCCGCATAGAAATGATATTGGAAGCCAAAGGAGCTATTGAGTTTACCAAGGGAGGCAGTATAGATGGAGAACAGTAGGGGACCAAGGACTGATATATATCATAAGGACTGATATATATCATAAGTATAATGGCACTCACCCTTGCTGGCAAAACAGTACTTAGCTCAATGCCCTGGTGCTATCCCACGCTGGATTTATATACAAAATATACATAGAAAGGATGCACTCTCCGGTCTTCCAAAGTTTAGAAAGGTATTTATTCCATCAAACGGTATGTAATAAAGAGATCGACGTTTCGACCCATTTGGGTCTTCCTCAAGATCAACATACAACCATAAAAACAAGCTTTATATAAGACAAATAAAGTGTACTCACCAGTTGTGATTATAGCCCTTCTCCCCTTACTCGAAACCCGGAAGTGTCTGCCGGTCGTCACGTGATTTGCATAGTGACATAACCACGTTGGACGTGCGTGATGACGAAAGCGTGGTTACTAGGAAACAAGTGTATACAATACACGACCGGTATTTCTGTGCTAAGATAGTTATGGAACTGTCTGACATTTTGTCGTTAACGTAAACTAAACTTTGACATGGGAGTGCACGTACTAACCATTCACAATTCAAAAATAATTGTACACATTAATAATGAGGGAAATAAAATTATAATTTTCCATATTTTTTTTTTCAATTAGTTACAGTTATATTTATAGGGTATTTTATGGGTTGTTTTTTTTTGTTTTTTTTTATTTGCATAAAGTCATGGTACAGATATCACTGTTTTGTATACATAGAATATTGAGAAGTAACAATTATTTGTATGCGTCATATACATAGAAAACAAGAATTTGTTGATAACAATTGTCTGTATGGTTTGTGAATCAAGATGTGTTTAAGTAAATACAAAAAAAGATAACCCTGGTAGAATGGTATGGAGTGTTGGAAGTTAATTTTCCATATTTGTCTTTTATCTACTGTCTCTGTCAACATTACGTTGTTTGTCAGCACCTGTTATTTTATATGCCCATTGTATTATTGTAAAGCACTGCAGAATATGGCAGCGCTATGTAAATTATAATAATAGCAAATATAATTATGCTATCAGGATCAGTAGGTATTTATATTGTGCACTAAAAATAACACTTGCAGGAAATTGACAATTAAAATAACTTATTAACATGTATTTTTTACTTGAAATCAGCCAACGTGGTAACATGGCTCTAATTGGGGAATATAGTTGCATGGTTATAAAATATGTATTGACCAATTAAAATACGGCCTGGGTGCTCTGTCATCTATATGCAATTAGATTTATTAACAGCTCATTATTTGATAAATAAAGTACTATTGATCCTCAGCATTAAAACAGGAAACCTCACTTAGGGAATCCTGTCATGTACAGCGCACTTTGACATATTTAATCGAGCCATTCATAGATGTGTCATTGCTAGTTTGATCTACTTTTTGCAATTTGGTTTTCAATTTGAAATTATCTCTTTAGGGAGTAAACATCTATCTGTCTATATTTATGTTTATGCTAATTGCTTGTATTGCTGCCTGCAAAATATTGGTATTATAAGCACCAATACAAATTGCACATGCCAACATTCCTAGATTTTGAAATACAGTCCTTTGTTTGTGCCCACGGCCTAATGTATTTAGAGCTGCATGCATTCTAATATTTTAAAAGGAAAATCTATTTTTTCTTTACGATGGCTGAAAGTGTGGGTAAAGGTACAGGACTTGAATGATACCACCATGATGTAGCTTATTATTTAGTCTTCTGAAGTGTTCCTAGTATGCAGTGGTTAGTATTAGGGACCGATATAAATTTTCAAGAGCCGACGCAGATACCGATTTTTGATCGCCTAGGGTCGATCGCTGATAACTGGTGCCAATATAATGTACAATTAATGCTTTGCAAAAGTAGCACAATTTCTACACAAATTAATTAAACATGCTGACAGCAATCACACTCTTATGATTCTCAGCCAGCCCAGTACATTATAGTAGATTATTCACTCTCACCTCCATGTCTTCAGCTGGGCTGCCCAAGTGGGGACTCTCGGAAAGTAGTGTAGCGAGATCATAACGTGGCACTTCATTGGCTGACGGATAAAGTTTCTGGATGCAGAAGACAGTACGTGGTGATTATTGGTTTATACCTAGTTAGTATCTACCAAGAGTGGAGCAAGGAATGACAACCAGTGAACTGGTGTCAGGGTCTTGGGTTCCCAAGGCTCATTGATGCACGTTGGGAGCGAAAGCTAGCCCATCTAGTTTGATCATACAGAAGCTAAAATTGCTGAAAAACTCAATGCTGGCCATGACAGAAAGGCTGAGATTTAAAAAAAATCATACACCTCATAGTGATCACTCAAGAATACTTATTTTCAAATAGATGGGATGGACCTTTCTGGTAAAAAGCAGTGGCTACGGGAGTCTAAAATGCAAATACACACAGCATTGACGTTTGCTTCTGGACCTGCGTGTCCGTTTCACATGCTTTTCATGCCTATTACGCTTTTCTCTATAAAAAACTTTGATTCACTATTAAAATACAAATATACAAGCATACATAGTGTACCCAGTATATGATACAAGTTAAAAAGAAGTGGTAAGAATAATATTTACTAATATAGAGCTGTCCAGACTCTATAGAGTAGGCTCCAGAGTACCAATTCTGACTATGATATCTACCATAGAATGGAAAACAGGAATCTTCAATTATAATACTTTATTGAAAATAAACCTTGTATATATATTTTTTTTTTAAACAAACACATATATAATAGGCAGTGCAAAATACGCAGATGAATAAGGAAACACCTTTAAATCCAATAAATAGTTCAAGTGTTGAAGGCAGACGTGTTTCAACTGTTGGTCAGTCTTCTTCAATGCCAATGAAAGATTCCCGAAAAAAAATCCCTCCTTTAAATCCCTCGCCGAATCCTTTAAGCTGGCACACCTGTGCCGACAGCACCACTACACTTCCGGGTCGGCTGTGTTCCGCATCATGTCAGGTGGATCTTCTGATGTCGAAAATCAAGAAGTTAGAATGTCCTGCTGACAGGGGTCATTTTAGAAATTGGCTAGCTGCTCTTATATTGGTTACAACAATGAAATCTACCAAATAAAATACTGACAACAAATAGAAATATAAAATCATGCACCCATAAAATCTTCATACAAATATAACCTAGTAACACAGGGAAAAGGCTAAAAAGGGGATTAAAAGAATTAGTTACAAAAGACTGCTTAAAAATATAACAGTGGCATACATCTTAATGTAGAAACCCACACAGTGAGTGTCACTTCTTTCTTAAAAAAACACAGAAATACAGTGTGTGTGAAAAACAGCTTCCAAATAGCGCATGAAAAAGTGAGCATTTTAAAATTGTGCTTTATAACAATGCGTCCTAACAAAAATCTGTATATAGAAAGTAGATGGCTATCTGGAGAAAAAATATATAAAACTAAAATGTCCGCTATAAAAAAATTATGAACTCAAAATCCAAGTTTAAAGCATTTTAAATAGCCCCTTGATTTAACACTCCCAAAGATTTCCTTTGTCAATTAACTTTTTGTACTGTTTTTTCTTTTAAACTATCAGTGAGATCTCCTGAAAGTTTTTTTTACACGTCAACAAATCATTAAAATGTATGCAAATTTCCTTCTCGTAGTCATCCTTATATACAGATATGCCCTTTGCTGTTATATGATAGAATTGTGTCAGTACACACAGTGCATCACAGTTTGCTCTGCATAGGTGTGCGTAGATGCAGACCCGTCAGAGTACCCATGATGACCCCCGTAAACCGCGGAAAGAGCATTCAATGTGTATCAGTTAACTGGGGAAGAGATAGCAGCCTAATGCACTATGGGAAGAAGGCAGACCAGCAGAGGTATGTGTGGTATGGCTTTTCTTATAAATATGCATGTTTATGGGTTGGCAATTTTCTTGATAGAGACACTTTAGGGTCGAAACATTGAACCAAACATTTGCTACACATGTCATGATTGTTTTGTGACATATATCACATTTTGAGAGACCTGTGAGTGCTACTATTTATTGGATAATTGTATAAGAATGGGTAAACCCTCAGCACCCCTTACCTCATCATCCATAATCACAATTTGCCTCATGCCGAGGAAGTATTTCTGTGTAGCATAAGTGTCTGAATGTGGGGTGTATTTTGGTGGCTTGTGAGTGTGGGAATGTGGGGGATATTTATGTGGTGTGTCAGTTTGTGGAGATGGAGGTATATTTTATGAAGCATATGTGGGTTGAGTATCAGGATTACACCTGCAGCGGGTGCAGACCGCATATAATGCTCACTCCGGATGGCGCTAGCTGAAGAACCTGTTGCAGTTCTCTGATGCTCCTGAGAGATGCTCTTGGACTGTATCCAGCAGAGGTGCAGTTTGCAAGCTCACTGGGCCCACTGCCGAGTATTAGAATGTACCCTCTTGCAGCTTCCAAAGAGTACCAGACCTTTAGTCCATGACCAAGGGACTGAGTGCACAGGCTTCCTACTTCACAGCGCAAGGCCCATGCCTGCAAAAGGGCTTAGGTGGTTTCCTAATGGATCTAAAGAGTGGAAACTTGTGGTGAAAGTAAACATAAACGTTATTTGCTACAATCTTCAAGAAATAACATGGGTTGACAGACAGCCAGTGACTCTGCCAGTGAATCTTGAATTCATAAATTGTAAAAATTACACTATTTTTTTTTCTCTCGATTTACAGGCTTGAGTCACGCTTTGCTTTTATTACAAAGTATCTTTAAGTATCATTCACTCTATACATTCATTTTTTTTAAACAGCGGGCAATTGGTACATAGATGCCACATGAACATCCTATACAAAATGAAATGAACTCTTCCTGTAGATAGTTATTTGTCCCATGCATTGGTTACACATTGTAAGTTGAGTCAGTTGTGAATTTTACTTGCTTTCTTAAGAATAGTGTAGTTACTTATGTATGGGGCTTTACTGAATTGGTCAAGACCCATCCAAGACCTAGGGTGGAACACGTGGCCTGACTGTAGCTCAAAGTCTTTTAAGCTCACTTCATAATTATCTTTGTTTATTTTACATGTAACTTTCCAAACTCGTTTCATGTATCCCCATTTGTCAAATACCTCTTTGTGAAAATCTGCCATTGAAACTAACATATTGTTTTCTTTATTTAGGTCTATCTGGTCGAGAGGAATTTCCTCCACAGTATTTGAATGTTTAACTTGATGCCAGTGATCAGCATTCCAACAGTTCTTCCTTCTGTTGTGCACCAATTATATTGTAGCTTTCAATATCTAGCAGACACAGTTTACAGGATCAGTTCAGAGTGTTCAAAATCTCTTTAACGTTCTTCTAAAAGAGCTCATACACAGCCATGTTCTTCAGGATATAATTTTCGAGGATTTGAATTTGTGAACCCTGATTATATGTATTCCTGTTCAGAGGCCTGGCATCCAATCATCCAGACAACAGGGGGGAAAAATAAACTTTGTAGTGAAACGCTGTACATACAAACTCCAAAATGAAGAGGTCATGGAGCTTGGAGTAATCCTTTAATGGTCCTATATACTATTTATTTATTTATTTAATTATTTATATTTGTATTTAATTATCTATAAAATATTTTACCAGGGTGGATACATTGTGATTTCTCTCATTTTGTCCTGGGTCCACAAAACATTGCATTGTCACAATAGGATACAATATTCAAAAAAATAAAAAAATACAATATAGAAACAATATATATATACATACATACACACATATAGAAATTTTACACATAACAGGTAATAAATATATTCAACCATGACAGGTGCATTCTGTGCTGAGGTATATTGCCATAGATCTCCTAAAAGATTTTAGATTGAATGAAGAGTTGACTGTGTCCCTGAGGTTATTCCATAATTGCGGTGCTCTGTAGGAAAATCAGGATCGAGCCACTTTATTTTTGTATTGCGGTATGCTAGAAATATTTTACCTAAGAAGCCACAAATAATCTGTAAAAAAAACAAAAAATCTAAAATCCATTTTAGCCTCTAGTATTTTACTACAGATTAAACCTATTAATGAACATTTAACCTCAAATCCAAATAATTTTCTTAGAGAGAAACCCAATGTTTTAAAAAAAAAAAAACATTGTAGCACATGCAAATTCCAAAACCATAAGACAATATAGTTTAAAAGCACAACCACTAAAAAAGTTTTTAAAATCAAACATTTTATAAATGGTCAAACTAAAAATGTTAGCACCGTCAGGAAATTGCATATTATGTTTTTAGAACATTTTAATGGTATAAAAAGAGGTAATCTTAAACACAGTGTACCTAAGCATTGTATAAACTGTACGGATTTTAATTTCCAGAATTTTATCTGTATAGGAATTGATCTGATCACTCCACATTGGAGAGGAGGTGATACAGAGAAACCTTTGGCCATGAAAGAAACCGAATGGATCCATAGATTGAAAACGACTTCCCCTTTAGGCTTGAAAGTAGATTTAGATTTTCTAGCTTTTATAGATTAATATATTTATTATTTTAGATCTTGTTTATTTTACTCTAGCCTTTGCATTAATCCTTTTAATCTTTTCATCCATTTCTTATCTTTTTATTTTTTATCAACGTTTTCCCTATTGAATACAGGGATATTTACATCAATTTTCTCATACTTATTGATTTTATCATCATGTTCATCAGTAGGGCTGTGTTCCCATAGTCCTTCATTATACCTTCCAAAGAAATCCCCCTGTATCTCTACATGATAATTTATGTATCTTTTTACGATATTCTTATACCATCTGTTTTAATCACTTTGACTATAGTGGCGCTTTGGATCACTTGATCAAATTTTGTAATTTGTATTTTTTAAATTGTTGAATTTTGTATTTTATATTAGTGTTGCATGTTCTTTTAATTTCCACAAACAATTCTTTACATACATGATACACTTGTTTATTTAGTAATATTTCAATATATATTTTCAATTTTAATATGATATTGTATGTACATGATTATTGCTTGTGGAATGATGCATCATTGTACTTTCCAATAATATAATGTTCCATACGATTTATATGTTTGGATAGGAACTTGTGTCTCTGGGTGCATATTATCTGTAAAGTTATTTGCGTTCCAGGCTGGAAAGGTCGCGAAGTTCGACGTTGCGTTCTCCTCTATTCTACACATGCGCACGCTATAGAAAGCAGCCCAACTCACCATATTTAAAACGCCAGCACAGAGGAAGACGCATAGCTCTTGAAAAAGTTGCAAGACAATTATTGAGCAACCCCGAGGACTGGAGCTGTAAGCTGTTACCTAGAAGTTCCACAGGACATCACCAAGCTTCCCTTACATCTACCTGAAGAATGGTAACTAAAATTGGACTGACTAAACGTTACTGGAAGAGGGAGGCGCTATCAGAAATGGCCGCATATTGCAATTGGTCTGAAACATCGATCATCAAAGTTTTTAAGTTTTTGCAAAAGAATGCCAAGGTCTACTCTGTCAAAGGCCTAGGCAAAATCAAGGAAAATAGCTCCAGTTAAGTCTCCTTGTTCCATGCTAATTTGGATGTCTTTGCAAACTTTTAAGAGGGCCGTCGAAGTTAAGTGATTTGGACAAAAGCCTTAATGATCACTGGTCAGATAATTTGATTGTTGATAATATTGACATAGTCGCACGTGGACACATATTTCCAAGATTTTTGACAATATCGGGTGATAGTTAGAAACCAAAGTATTGTCACCACCTTTATGGATAGGTACAACTTTTGCAGTCGTCCAAAGTTGGGGTATGTATTCTGACACCAGGGATTCATTGATAAGGGTACTGACAGGTTTAGCAATTGCTGGCACACTGAACTTCAGCAACATTGCTGGGATTTGATCTGGTCCACACTGGTTTTTCATTTTTAAATTATTAAGATGTGTAATAATGACACTAACAGGGACAGGTCTAAAATTTAATTTCTCTAAATTAGGATTTTGAGGATTTCGCAGGGCCTGATCTTTACTTGTGGTCTGAAAATGAGTGTCATTTGTTATCTTAGCAATTAGGGTGGTAGCACATGCAGCAAAATAATTATTAAAGGCATTTGCTACATCTAGGCAGTGTTGCAGTGTTTGGTTGTCCATTTTGACAGTGGAGGGTTGGGAGTGGATTGTAGGGGTTTGTATGCTATTTATGATTTTCCAAAAGTTTCTTGGGTTTGATATGTTATTGTTCAAATTTTCACTGAAATATTGGGCCTTTGCAATTTGTGTTTCTTTGTGCATGCATTACGCCATTGTCTGTACGCACGGTGATCGTTAATGGAGAGAGTACGCTTGATCTTTGACCACAGTGAATCTCTAAACTGGTACATTTGAATGGGGTAAGCTGTAACCCAGGGCAGGTGTGTCCCTTTTATTCAAAGATTATGCAGTGGGACATGCAAATTCCAAACACACAAGAGCTTGGACTGAAAAAATGCAATCGCAGTGTCTAGATCTGGGATTAGACTTAAAGGGACACTATAGTCACCAGAACAACCACAGCTTATTGAATTTGTTCTGGTGAGTATAATCATTACTTTCAGGCTTTTTACTGTAAACACTGTATTTTCAGAGAAAATGCAGTGTTTACATTACAGCGTAGTGATAACTTCACTGGCCACTCCTCAGATGGCTGTTAGAGATCCTTCCTGGGTCATGGCTGCCTAAAATGCATCCAAACATTCAGTGTCTCCTCCCTCTGCATGCAGACACTGAAATTTCCTTATAGAGATTAATTGATTCAATTCATCTATGTGAGGAGATGCTGATTGGCCAGGGCTGTGTTTGAATTGTGCTGGCTCTGCCCCTTATCTGCCTCCTTGACAGTCTCAGTCAATCCTATAGGGAAGCATTGTGATTGGATCAGGCCACCACTTCTGATGATGTCAGCAAACCGCTGGTTTTTCTGAGGCAAACAGCATGCAGAGCTAAAGCTTCAGGCTTGAATACAAGTACGATTTTGCTATATTTTGGGGAGGCATGAGGGGCCCAGGGGGGCTAGATGGTGGTTTTAACACTATAGGGTCAGGAATACATGTTTGTGTTCCAGACCCTATACTGTTCCTTTAATCTGTGCCATGGTATGTTCTTGAGATCGTTTAAAAAGGATTCAAGATTACATTTATTGAAAGACCTGGTGATTATAATCTTGGGAGGGGATTTAGTGGCCTTTATTTTGCATATGCAGTACACTAGACCATGGTCACTGAAACAGTTAGGGAGAACGCCCGCCTCCTGGATTCTGTCAGGAAAACTGGAGAGAATCCAATCTAGCAAACTATGGCTCTGGCTTTTAATATTAATGTGAGTTGGGGAAGAAATTAATTGTGTTTGCTGCAAAGTCTTAAACAGCGAACATGATTTAATATGTTTAGGATTCAGCCAATCAATATTAAAATCTCCAAAAACTAACAGTTCACTTTTTTGGTATTGAGTTATGGTTTCACTAAGGAGTTGGACTATGTCAGAAAGGGAATTCACCTGAGAGCTAGGTGGGCGGTAGATTCCATAAATAATGATAGGTTTACTGAAAAGGATTTCAATTGTGCCAGAAAGGAAATCAGAGGCAGAAGTTTTTTAAAGGAGTACATTTTATTGACTCCTTTATAAATAAATAAACAATGCCCCCTCTTCTCTTTGCTTTGTCATTTCTAGAGTATATAGAACATGAGTGAATGTAAAGGTGTTAATAAGTAGCTGCTACTGTAAGAATTAATGCCTCATTTATTGTCACATTTCCCCCTTTCTAATATATATATTACAAGTTGGCTCTATATAAATGCCAATAATAATAATAATAATAATAATAATAATAATAATAATAATAAAGCGCTGCGGAATTTGTTGGTGCTATATAAATAATAACATAATAATAATAATAATCAAAATGAACATACTTAGCATCAATTTTAGTTTATGATGCAGTGCTGACACCTAGTGGTAAAACACAAAACTGCAGAAACAAAGAAATAAAATATAAATATAGTCAAATAAAAAACATTGAGCTATTGCTCCGAACTCTAGCAATACCTATATTTAAAAATGATGCAAATCAGACAATGATACATATTTTCATAAAATGCAGTTCCACAAAAATAAGGGTTGGTTATAATTAATCATCAATATCAATACTAAATGCTACCATTTTTAACAAATCAACAAAAAAGCTCATAATTAGGGCCAAACTGGGAAAAAAAGATCTTTATATTGTTTCACAGTGGCCCAGTGGAAGGGGATAGAGACAGCAACGTTTTGTCATCACCAATGATGACAAGCACAACTCTCTCAAAGTAAGCATGTTAGTTTAATGCTCTAACAGGACAGCCCAATCACCGAGCACTGGGGAAAAAAGAGCTCTCACGTGGGGAAAAAAACTCTGTGTTTGTTCTGGTCAACACAGGTGAATTTAACTACATGCTCGCACTGTGTTTGCTTGTGACTTCTCTCTGGTGTCTCAATAAGTGGGATACTAGAGCACAAAAGGCCAGAAAGAGTATTGTGCATGTGTTTGTAGCGTGCTTATGGGATTGTGTATGTTTATAGTTAGCTGTTTGTGGTGTATTGTTTTGTGTAGATACGTTGGTTTCAGTAGTGTTATGAAATATGTGTGGCTAGGGGTTGCAATGTGTGTGTCTAGGGACTGTAGAGCGTGAGAGTGTGTGTTCATAGGTGCTGTCGTTTGTGCATTGGTGCTGTACTGTATGGGTGTGTAGGGGCTGTAGAGTGTGTGTGTTTAAGGAATGTAGTGTGTGTTTGTATACAGAGGATCTAGTGTGTGAATATGTTGGCTGGGAAAGGGAATGTAATGTGTGTGGGCGTGAGAGGCGAGCATATATGTTTCATGGCACCAGCTGGGCCCTCTCCTACATAAGAGTGGTATCGGACTCAGCAGACATGTCTCCTCATTGCACGATCCAACATGGCAGTGGGAACGCAATCTGTTACTTACTCGCCGCTCATTTAGTGCTGCAGCTGGCTCAGTCTCTGACTTGATCGGCGGTCACCTGGTCCCTCTCTCTTTGACAGCAGTCGGCTCTAAAAGGAGACAAAGATGCCCAGGTGACCGGCAGGAGGTGGTGTTCAGTCAGTGTGTGTGAGTGTAAAAACCAGTGTGTGGTGAAAAAACGTCATATTCGAGTATATCATGAAAACTTTGGCAAAGGGATTTATCTGGCCTTCCACCTCCCCAGCAAGGAATGGCATCTTCTTTGTGGGGAAGAAGGATGGTAGCCTACGTCCATGTGTGGACTACAGAGAATTGAACAAAATTACAGTTAAATTAGATATCCACTCACACTCATCCCTGAATTGATTGAGAGAATACAAGCAGCATCCATTTCCACTAAGTTGGATTTACGAGGTGCTTGCAATGAATGGAAAACCGTCTTCCTGTCCAGATACGGAAACTATGAGTACACAGTGATGTCGTACTGCCTTTACAATGCCCCTACCTCATTCCAACATTTCCTCAATGACATCTTCAGAGACCTCCTGGACCAGTATGTTGTAATTTATCTAGATGACATTTAAATCTTCTTGCCTGACCTACCCACGCATCGTTACCATGTCCTGGGAGTACTGAAACGTCTCAGACAACACAAGTTAGCAGCAAAAATAGAGAAATGCATTTTTGAAACAACTTGTGTAGAGTTCTTGGGATTCATCATTCGACCTGGCAAAGTAGAGATGGATCCATGGAAGATCCAGGCAATACAACAATGGCCAGAACGGTTTGTGGGTTTTGCCAATTTCTACAGACGTTCCATACGTAATTTTTCTCAAATTATACAACCACTCACACACCTCACAAAGAAAGATCTAAAATGGCATTGGAATTACTAGCCACAAACCGCCTTCGATAAACTAAAGCACATGTTCACCATGGCCCCTATACTACGTATACATGAACAACATAAACCCTTTTTTCTCGAAGTCGATGCCTCTGTACTGGCCACTGGGGCAATCTTATCCCAAAGGTACGAAGAGACCGATAATCTGCATCCTGTCACCTTTTATTCCAAGAGACTGATCAAAGCCGAATCAAACTACAAAGTTTTTGACAAAGAACTACTGGCTATAAAAAGAGCCCTAGAAGAATGGAGACATCTACTAGAGGGTACAACTCACCCTATAACAGTATACACTGACCATAAAAACCTGGAGTACCTTCGTTCAGCAAAATGACTCAATCCATGAGAGGCCCGCTTGGCATTATTTTTCTCTAGGTTTTGTTCCATGTTGTTCCATGTTACTTTCCAGTGCCCTTTCAAGAAGGTTTGCCCCAGATGAAACAAAACAAAAAAAAAAAGAGGAAACAGTGTTAAGTCCACAACATGTCCTGGGTATCATGGCTACTGTAGTAAAGGACATAAAACTATGGCTACTACAACAAATTTGCCTCTTTCTCCAGAAGGGTTCCCAATGTCTCATGGGAAGATCTATGTTGATGAACCTTTTTGCCTGTGTGTCTTACAACATTTCCATGACCCTCTGGTATCCAGTCATGGAGGACAGCAAAAAACCATACACGCCATCCAACAATACATTTGGTGGCCTACCCTTAAACAAGAAAGACATAAACAGAAATAGAACCAAACAGAAGGATCTCTATGTGGAAAGCCGCCACTCTATAGGCACACTCCAAAGAAGCCTATGGAAACAAAATGTAGACAAAAAATGGGTATACAACCCACCAGATGAGTGCGCTAAACACTTGAGATACAGTGATATAGAGATAGTCAAAATTGTGATAAAAATATTGTGAGGCTTTATTCTAAGAAATGTATAAAGAATACAAAATCAGTAAAAAAAATCTGTAAAAAAGTATATACAGTGAAATACGGCAGTACTATAATGAGACCAGGTTACAAATGTCCAGCACCAAACACTAAATAAACAAGAAAGAGGTGTACACAGAGCCCTTGGTCGCGACTCCTAGGGCTAGGGGATACTTGCAAATGTAAAAGTGATGGTAGTGAGGACCCTGGACCGGTCAGCAGTCCAGAGACCTCACTACCACCACTTTTACACCGGTCAGCAGTCCAGAGACCTCACTACCACCACTTTTACATTTGCAAGTATCCCCTAGCCCTAGGAGTTGCGACCAAGGGCTCTGTGTATACCTCTTTCTTCTTTATTTAGAGGTTGGGGCTGGACATTTGTATCCTGGTCTCGTAATAGTACTGCCCTATTTCACTGTATATACTTTTTTACAGATTTTTCTTTACTGATTTTGTATTCTTTATACATTTCTTAGTATAAAGTCTCACGATATTTTTATCACAATTTTGACTATCTCTATATCACTGTATCTCAAGTGTTTAGCGCCCTCATCTGGTGGGTTGTATACCCATTTTTTGTCTACCCTTAAACAAGACATAATAAATTATGTAAACGCCTGTAACACTTGGGCCAGGGCCAAGGCACTAACCATGAAAACAGCAGGTCTATTACAATCCCTACCAATTCCCTCCAGTCAGATCCATATCACTATCGACTTCATCGTTGATCTTCCTGAATTACATGGATACGATATCACAATGGTGTCCGTCTGACCAAGACAGTTCATTTTCTCCCAGTAAAAGGCCTTCCCAAGGCCAAAAAGATGGCTATCCTCTTTCATGACCATGTCTTCAGGCTACATGGAATCGCTGATTCTAGCCTCTCTGACAAGGGTACACAGTTCACATCCCATTTCTGAAAGGCCTTCTGTCAGTCTCTCAACATCATCTCTCAACATCATCTTTCTACTGCTTTCCATCCTCATACCAACGGGCAAACCGAAAGAATAAATCAGACTCTATAAACGTATCTTCTTTGTTACACAACCCATTTGCAATACAACTGGAAAGATCTCCTCATTATTGCATAATTTGCCTACAACATACATGTACAAGACTCCACACATACTTCTCCTTTTATGCTCAATTACGGATTGCAGCCAACGTCCCTTCCAGGTTTGTCCATTTCCTCCACTGTCCCTGATGCCTCCGCTCACATCAATCAACTTACACAGGGATTTCTCTGTGCTCAAAAAACAATACAGGATAGTCAACGTCTCTATAAATTATATGCAGAGTGTGACATAAGAATCCCACCTTCATACCAAGTTGACCAACTCGTCTGGTTATCTACCAGATAACTAAAGTTACCATACCCTTCCAAGAAATTGGGACCGAAATACATTGGTCCATTTTGTGTCAAGAAGATCACTTCTCCCGTCTTGGGTTAATTGGATCTACCTCCTCACTACCGCTTCCATCCATCCTTCCATGTAGTGCTCCTCAAGCCTTTTAAAGAAAATACCTTCCCTGATCTGATAATCCCTCTTCCAGCTCTCGTGATTGTCATTGGGGAACCTGAATATGAAGTACAAGACATCCTTGTCTCTCGCATTCAAAGAGGAGTCCTCGAATATCTGATACATTGGAAGGGATATGGTTCAGAGGAAAGGTCCTGGGAACCAGTGAACAACATCAATGCTCCCCAACACCCTTTTAGTCCTGGTCCTAGTAGTCTCCAGAGGAGACTCCTTAGAAGAGGGGTACTATCAGGTCCCCGCTCCTACACTCACTTACCTCGTGCTCCTGCATCTCCCTCTCTCTCCACGGGGACGCAACATCAGAGTGCGCCTCTTCAGACATTGTGGCCGGCCCAACCAGCCACGCTGACCGATCGCATTCATGCGAACACCACAGCTTCCTGAATGCGGCAACACAGGAGGCAGAGCTTTGTTCGTGCTAACGCCGTCGCTTCCCAAACGTGGTCACACAGGAGGCAGAGCTTCGGGAGAATCATGGGCTTCTTAAGGGGACAGGAGGTGGAGACCAGGGAGGAGCTAAGTATACAGATCGCTGACTCTCCCTATTTAAACTCCACTACCCCTTGACTCCTTGCTCAGTTGTACTGTGCTCCTGATTGTGTAAAGACCTTCAGTGACCTGCTGTATCCTTCTTTTTGACCCTTGCCTGAACTATCGCATCTTAACCTGTGCTGCTTGTCCTGACCTTCCTCAACTACTCTCTCCATTTGATCCTTTTGTACTGCGAACTTTGTCCATTTGCTTTCAGCGCTTCTCTGCATCTTGGGCTCCATCTACTTAAGAGTGATCCTGACAGGGAAAGACATTCAGAAGGGGAATGAAAGACACAAGTGGGTTAAGATTCATAAAAGGTGGGATAAAGTCTCAAAAGTATGAAAAGAATGACAAACAGGGGATACGATTTGCAAAAAAGGGAAAAGAGAAACAACAAGGTGGCAACATTCACAAAAGGAGCAAAAGTGTGAGTAAGATCGGCAATAGGCAGCAGACATACAGGTGTAGACACATTTTTGGGGTGGCAAAAGTCTATGTAGACAAAAATCTCCGCACAAGTCTGGTAGACGCTTGCCGCAGCAAGTTAGAGCCTTTTAAGGCTTCTCTGTCCTACGGGTGGCTGTGATGATCAGGAACATGCGTGTGATATCATATGACCTGTAGTGAACAATTAGAGAAGTAATTTTTTAAGGGTATTTCAACTTATTTCAGCTTAATTTTTTTTTTTTTTTTTAATTCTTTATTTTTGTTGTGCATGTAAATATGTTGCAAAAGCAAAACGCCACATCAGCGTACAAGTTGTATACAGGTTATACAGTGGCAAGAGTTCATGCACAATTTTAGTTTTTATAGTATGTAGACAATCTTATCTCACCCTGTGACTATACATAGTAAAATAAAGTATATGTTCAGTATATTGAGATAACCAAGAGGTTATGCAGATGAACCCTCGTTAGGTACAAACTAATAATAAGTAGCGCAGTCGTTTAACTTTGATAACAGGCAATAGTATAGCATCACATTCGTTGCGTTATGCAAAAGTTTAAACATGTCGCGACCCAGTCAGGCAGGCCTACATATTATTTCTCGCGATAAACACCCCTGGGCCTTCCCATCGTATCGTAGCATGTGGCTTGGAAAATGTATGCATTCAGGGAAAATTAAGCAGATATGTGATGCACATTTAACATTTATGAATTAACGTAGACTAACAGTTATGAACTTTTTTAAATAAAACAAAATAGAATAAAATAAAATAAACACGCTTGGTGTAGCTGGATAAGCATGTTAACCGTAAAGTGGCCAATGCGTTCTAAAATATACGCTCCTGCCAACGGTTATGGATAAGTCTTGTGACCCCTGGTATTTGTCAGGCTGGTTAAAACTATCTGTTCTGCTGGCATATGTGCTGCGGGGTTAATCCCCTAATGCTGGAAAGAGCATTTCTAGAAGGTGTGGGGTCAAGGAGTGTTGTGTTTAGCTCTGCGGTGTACCCACCATTCCCATCAGTAGGTATTAATATGGCTCGGTAGGTGTCTGGGTCCCGGGTGTGTTATAATCTCGCTCGTCTGCCGTGTGGGGTGCTGTAGTGCCTTATTTCTGCCTGGGGTAGACTTAATGGGGGGGGGGGGGGTGAGCTGCAGAACCTGATATGAGGCGGTCCTGTGTGTGTCTGACAGGTAGCTAACTAGCAACGTTTACTGGTAAAGTATTAAATTTACGAATAATAATACACGTAGAGAAACAGTATAAAGCGAAGTTTTAAGGTCACGGGCTATGTCCGTGGTAATGTGATCTTACAGTCCCAGCAAGTGTCTTGTTGGGATTTGATTTAACATAAGTAGCTTCTAGGTGCGGCGGCTACCTTTTTACACTGGTGCACGCTTTGTCAGGCTAAAAATGTCCTGTTGTGAAACATAATAAATCTGGCTGGGTATTACTGAGCATTTGACAGACTTAGGTTCCAGATGAAATTTAGCTAAACATGCATTTAACACTTAAGTTACACAGAGAGGTGAGGGAGAACGTTTCATGAGAAATAAGATAAAGAGGAAAAACATATTGTACACTTGAGAGATAATTCTGGTATTAGTTGCTGGCGTACCAGGTCGGCAGATGGCATTTCAGGATTTGTTGTTCCATCGTTAACATCGATCAAGAAGTAGCCAAGCTAAACTATTGATTACAGGCAGAGAGAAAGTGTAGTGTATGAGTAGTGCATGGTCCTGCCTATGGTCCTGCCTGTGTCGGTGTTGTTGCCTGTACAGGCGACTAAGGGAGACGGCTATTCTCAGTGTGACTGAGTGCCGGCGAAGCATAAATTTGTAAATTGGTTGCGAGAGGGTGAAAGATTGTATGGGTATTCATGTGTTGCATAAGTAATTGTATGTCGTTGCCTGTGTAGCTAAAGCTGCGTTTGGTCCTGATCAGGAGATCTTGGCTGGAGATATAAGTGTGAAAACATAATAGAATGAAAACATAAAAATAAAGGGATGGAACCGATCAGTATTTGCTTAGGGAAGATTCACGGATGTCCGTAACATTTATAAAATGTACATATTATGGGCTAGTATTGGCGCTTGAGCGGCCGTCCATAGTGTGGAGATGTCCGCTGTGCTTCTCGGTGTCGGCCATTGATGCTGATCTGTTGGCGTGGAACGCTGTCATCCCTGAAGGTAGAAACCCTGGCAGTGTCCTGAGGGGAGAGACATGCAGTGTGTCCCGGGTGGTTTAGGATGTAGACACATCGGTCAGTCCAACCAGGGGACAGCTTGGGAAAGAGCGTGAGGGCCAAGCATAAAGAGAAAGAAAAAAAAAAAAAAAAAAAAGAAGGTCCTGTGCTCCATCGGGAGCGGTGTCTGTGGGGCCGTCTGGCTAATGGTTCCGTTAGGCAGATATGTCTGCTGGGCAAGGAAGGAGGGTAATCCTGTAGGGTCAATCCGGAGGTGTCATAGCGGGTGGGCAACATGCCCCGCGTGTCTGTTTAGGTAGTGACAGATGCGTATGAAATTGGTGTGGTATTCCGCGGTATGAATGGGGCCGTTCCTGCCGGATCCCAGTTGTGGGTCTGGGGGATGGGGGTCAGGGGTTCCCCTTGTGAGATCGAGTCTCGAGGCAGTCCTAAGGTATGTAGGAGGTTGGTAGCGTCCTGTATGCCCAGGATTTGGTGCGTTTTCCCGTCATGTTGCACAAATAATGTGGTGGAGGCTCGCCAGCGATATTGTATACTATGGCGTTGGAGTATGGAGGTGAACGGCCGGAGAGACCTGCGCCAGGCCAGAGTACCCTGAGACAGGTCAGTGTAGAAGGTGATCTCCGAGTTCTCGAACCGCACGGGAGTTTTTCCCTTGAGGGCGGTGAGGACCGTTGTTTTGTCTGTGCTGTTCTGAAAGATCAGTATGGTGTCTTTTGTGGCTGTTGGCGGTGCTCTAGGGGATTTCGGTATCCGGAACATGGCTGTGGGCGCAATAGCCTTGGCGGGGCCTGGGGGTAACACAGCGTGTAGAATGCGGGTAATCACTCGTGGCAGTTCCCCCTCTGGTATCCCATCCGGGATCCCCCTAACCTTGATGTTGAGCCTCCGGCTCGCGTCTTCCTGGGCGGCGAACTTTCTTTCATGCAGCGCATTTTGGTGCCGCAGGTCCTGGATTTCTTTATGCAGCGAGGCTATGGTCCGCTGCTGTTCCTGGGAGGTTTCCTCAAGAGTTGTTAGGCGGCTTGTGAGGCCTCGTAGTTCTTCCCGGAGAGCAGTGACATCCGTGAGGATGTTCTTCTGGAGTTCCGCCAGCAGTCCTTTAAGCACCCCAGTGGTCACCAAATTTGTATCGGGGTCTGCTGCGCTTTTCCCAGACTTCGTTCTCGGTGTCGGGTCTGGAGCTTGGAGGTAATCATCTTCGGCTCCCCCTGAGCCGTCATCCGAGAAGTCCGAGCAGCCTCCATGGAGCGCCGCCATATTGGCTCCGCTCAGGCCGCGTGCGTGTTGCCACATTTCACCGATTGTGAGCCCCGGGGCCGTTTTTTCTGGGTGTTTTTTGTGTTTGCGACCCATGAGGTGTTCCCACAGATGATCGTTGGCGTTTGGGGGTGGTAATGGCTATTTATGCGCCGATTTTCGTTGTTTGCAGCTCGGAGCTTCTGGATCATGCGTCCGCTCTCCTTGGTTGTCAGGCTCCGCCCCCCTCAGCTTAATTTTTTATTTTCTCAGTGCAGTGTTGTGGTTTCCAGTCTGGTTACCAAGAGCGCATTTATTCTTTTGATTCTAGTGTATTTTGACCTTGGCTTGATATCTGACTATTCTGACTTCTGTGTCCCTTGACTTTTGGCTTGTCTACCATTCATGTGCACTCTGTTTCCCATACCTCGGCCTGTCCTGTATTATTCTTTATTAACGTTAAATCCGGCCATTCTAAGGTCCGGTAATATGTTTTAGCATTTCTTCATCTGTTTTATTGTTAGTTAAGTTCTGCATGTTGGGCATTAAGAATATACCGACATTTTATATTTATATATGTGTGTGTGTGTGTGTGTGTGTGTATATACATATATGTTTTGTTTATTTTTTTTTTTAAATAAAAAAATTACGTTTTTATCCCCCTCTCTTTTTATTACCTTAGATCAGGGAGGGATACTTTGAAAATACTGGTAGTCCCGTGGTATTTAGGGATACTTGCCTGCACCACATGAAGCTATGTTCACTCTTCTTACATTGTGATGACAATCCGTGGCAACACTCCTAACTGCCAGAGATTGCAGGAGGAATGCTCTGTCTGCATCTCATGGAGGTACAGGCTTGAACCTCCCATCTCCTCCTCCCTCTTCTTCTCTCACACTTAAAGGTGCACTTGGGCTGTAAGGGAGATCTGAGAAACTGAGCATTTGCCCTGTTTGCCCAATGGCCAGTCCATGCCTATTCATAACTAATTTTATTACTACTGATAAAAACCTAGATATTGCTCTAAAAAGACCTCCAGCAATCCATCATGGATTACAAGACATTCCTAATTTAATTGAAGAAGGATATCACGAGACTACTCTCACTCCACCCTACAAACATTAAAAATATTGCAATAGAAACTGTAGATTTGGGAGTTACAATAATCTGCTGAAAAGGTGTTTCAATAGATTTGTCCAAACCATGCACAGGGAGATGTGGGACAAGTAAAGTATGGGAGTTCACACTTCACAGGATCCCTAGTGAACTAGCAAAAAGCTGAGTAGCACTTATGTTCCTTAACCCCTTAAGGACCAAACTTCTGGAATAAAAGGGAATCATGACATGTCCTTAAGGGGTTAAATAGAACACCCATCCCTCTGGGTTGTTTGGGGCAGTGTATATTAGCCTAGTTTGTGAAATACCCCTGTTTTGTCCTGGTGCTTTGAAATGGTGGAAATAGATATATTAATGATGTGGATGATGTGGTGATGTAACTCCCTTTATATAGATTAATGAGTGTCCAATGCAAAGGCAAATATTGGATATATTCAGGGCCGGCGCGTCCATAAGGCGGCACAGGCAGCCAGCCGCCTTAGGGCGCACCGGCTCTGGGGGTGCCAGATTTCAGTGACCGGCAGGAGGGAAGCGCTCCCTCCTGCCAGGTCACCTTCTGGACCCCCGGCGGGCGGCAGCGTTCTAATGAGAGGCTGCGAGGGAGCTCTAACCTGTCTGCTCTGCTCCCTCACGCGCCGTGTGCTGATTCTGCGGGAGCCGGAATATGACGTCATATTCAGGCTCCCGGCATCAGCAGACAGCCCGCGAGGGAGCAGAGCAGACAGGTTAGAGCTCCCTCGCAGCCTCTCATTAGAACGCTGCCGCCAGCCGCACGGAAGCCCCACTGGACCCCAGGGACACATCCACACCAGCTCTCCAGGTAGGGAGGCTGGGTGGATATTAATATTTAATTGTGTGTGTCTGAAAGTGTATGTGTGTGTGTCTGTGTGTGTCTGTGAGTGTGTGTGTCTGTGAGTGTGTGTGTCTGAAAGTGTGTGTGTCTGAAAGTGTATGTGTGAGTGTGTGTGTGTGTGTGTGTATGTGTGAGTGTGTGTCTGTGAGTGTGTGTGTCTGTGTCTGAAAGTGTATGCGTGAGTGTGTGTTTGTCTAAATGTGTGTGTCTGTGTATGTGTTTGTCTGTGAGTGTGTGTCTGAAAGTGTATGTGTAAGTGTGTGTTTGTCTGTGAGTGTGTGTCTGTGAGTGTGTGTGTATGTGTCTGTGAGTGTGTGTGTATGTGTCTGTCAGTGTTTGTGTGTATGTGTCTGTCAGTGTGTGTATGTGTTTGTCTTTGTGTGTGTATGTTTTTCTGTGAGTGTGTGTCTGTATGTGTTTGTCTGTGAGTGTGTGTATGTGTGAGTGTGTGTATGTGTTTGTGAGTGTGTGTCTGTGTATGTGTTTGTCTGTGAGTGTTTCTGTGTGTGTCTGTGTATGTGTTTGTCTGTGAGTGTGTGTGTCTGTGTATGTGAGTGTGTGTATGTGTCTGTGTGTGTCTGTGAATGATTGTATGAATGTGTGTGTCTGTGTGTGTGTGTGTGTTTGTGAGTGTCTGTCAAATCAGTGAGAGTATGTTTGTGATTGAGTGTGTGTCTGTCAATGAATGAATGAGTGTGTGTCAGATCAGTGAGCCTGTGTCTGTCAGTGACGTCTGTGTGTTTGTCATTGAGTGTGTGTGTGGCTGTTAGTGTGTATACACCACTGAGTGTAGCGTGGCGGAGCGGAGCGCAGTACAGGAGCTTCTGTTTCCTCTACCCGGCCAGACTGAGAGGAGGTGCTCACTGAGAGAGCACTTCCTGTCAGTCCAGCCAGGTACAGAAAACTGAAGCTCCTGTAGAGGGTCTGCTCCGCAACGCTACAAGACAGGTAGGAGGCACACCAGGAAGGGGAGTGTGACCGCTAAGAGAGTGGGAGGTGCACCAAGGGACAGAGAGTGGAGGGGAGAGAAAAAACAAGGGACAGGGAAAAGAGGGGGGAGGGGAAAGGAACACTAAGGGACGGGGAAGAGGGAGGGGCTGGTTAGGAGGCACATAGGTGAAGATGTTAATTTTAGAGGGGGGGGGGGGGGGGAATTCATCTTCGCCTATGTACCCAAAAATCCTTGCACCGGCCCTGGATATATTAGTGTTGATACAAGACATACCCCACCCCCACCATCAAGTACAGTTTAAATGTAAGGGAGTTATTACAATTATTTTCATAAAATGCATTAGGAGTGAAGGGGTAAAAAGCTCAAAAATAAAACATGCAACATCCATTACTTGCAGTTTCTTATTCATCAGAATAATAAGATATGGCAAGCAAGGGATGGTAAGATGGCTTACGTGTCCATAGAATGACTGGGCTTAACAAAATAGTTCCAAAGATGCTAAGAAAACAGAGCCTGTAATGAGAAAGGGTTGCAAGGGGAAAAAATGTAAGTTGTGCTAGTCACTTGCCAATGAAATTACATCTGAGAATGTAAAAATAATATATCACCTGTATGTTGCTCTGGGACATTAAGGGCTGTAGCATCAAGGGATGGTGGCCTACTTAGTTCCAGATATCTTCAGGCAGGAGCATGTTATGCTCTGCATCTTAAGACCCAACTATAGCTTACTCCTTGATTCATTACTCTAGTGTTTGTCAGTGGGAGGTTTGAAAGCAAGTGGTCCTTGCTTTTTCTTACTCTCTTCTGAGCACGAAGCCAGACTTTTGGTGAGAGGGATCATGGGCAATGGGATTCCTGAATAGGCTTAAGATGTAGCATTCTTGGTAATTTCAGCTTGAAGACAACTGGTCATGTCACTGATGTGTTTTTTGCTCAAACATGAGTAAAGTAAAAAAAAAAAAAATAGAATCTTAGTATGTATTTGCACATACCACTATTACCTTGATGCTTGGCTATTCAGAGTAAGAATGACAGGAACTAATTTTCTTAATCAAAACATTAGAGTAATGGATTGTTCATTCAACTAGTGCATTGATGCTTAGCATTATATTATTTTGAACATAAGAGTATGTTGTTGGACGTGTGTTGATGCTGAGCTCTGCCACAGTGAGACAGTCTGTATTGCAACGTGGGTCCTAATATGTCTATCACTCACACCAGCAGAATGTTGCTATAAAACTTATATAGTGGCAAGATGCACTCTAAGAATCTTTAAGAAACACCTTTTGACACAGGATGGAGAATATGGATTCAATATAGATTGTAGATAAAGAAAAACCTCTGGGTCCTTGTAGAAAAATCAACAATCAGAAATATTCAAATATTTTCCACAGTGATCAATTCATTTTTAGATATTTGCACAAGAACCAGAAATTATGTTTTTTACTTTGGGATTTATGGGAAGTGATCTAAGGAATCATCACGTCTTTCTCATGAAGAAAACATCTATAATAGTTGGATGGCGTGTGTTAACACTTGTCACACCTTAGTATCTAAGCATTGAGGAGTTATATTTTGTCCATAAATAACAAGTCTGTTACATGTAGCAGCACTACCCCAACATATTCTCTGAACATCAACATCAACACAGTGTAAAAAACTCTTGTCCGTGCCTAATATTTCCTATTAAAAAGAAGACATGTTCTTCAGAAGGCGTGGTGATTTGTTTCGATATGAGCCGCAATTCATCTGAATTTGAGCAGTTGGGTAACTTTCTGGATTCCTGAACACCGAGCCGGAACGTAGCTATATCAAGGACCAAATGACATGCGCAATGCGGAGCATGTTCATTTTGGATTCGTAATTCTGAATTCCAGCTGATGCTCCAAAAAAGTAATGCTTAATGGAAAAAAAAGATGAATGACGAAAAAAGAGATGATTGCTGGCTTAGGGGACAGTGACTGAATGTGGATTTTGTTCACAGATAAAGTGAGAAGTGAGCAGTAGAGTGAAAAAAGGAGGAACAGTAAAAATAAGGTGTAAAAAATTGCAGTATACTGATTGACCCAATTTGTGCACTTTATTTCATTTGATTGATTTTCTGAATCAGTTTTCATTACTGAATTTCTGCGTAGCCGAATTTCCAAATCAATCTGACCAAAAATCCTTCCATCTCAAAAAATGTTTTATTCTCAAAAATATACAATATTTATATAATATATTAATTCACCTGTCACATATTTTCTCAGTGTTCACAAGTCTATTCTTCTGTAAGAAAAACCTTTTATATGATTATATATAAATATTAACCCATCTGACAGATACTTTAGCAGCCCCCTTCTATTTACTTCTGTAATTTCTGCTCAGAGACAGTAAGAAAGCCCTTCCAGAAATAACCAAGGAAACATATTGAGCCTGAGCATCTTGCAACAGAATACATCCTGTGTGCAGGGAAATGGCTGGAGTTAGATTCTTCCAGTTACCTGGGACTTTGCGGTATCACTTTCCAGGAGAGGTGATTAATTAGAGGCAGGGATGAGAGCCTGAGTAAGTGCTGCTCTCCACATCTGTCTGGTGGCAGAGGCAGAGAACACCAACTGGGTATCATTTCTTACCCCCTAATAGTAATTGTTTCTGACATCCGTGCCAGCTGTTTGGGGACTGTGAGGCACAGACACTTAGGAAGCATGCCTGTACATATCTCATCCATTGGTACCCGATTACCAAACTTAACTCTTCAAATCGCTGTATGCCCTTCAGTCAGCCATGTAATCATTTTTTTATATTTTCAGTTAATTTTAGAACAACTGCAAGTATGTTTGAAAATTAGTTTTACCAGTGTCTGGGTGAGGATAGTTTTGTATGACAATCTAATAAGTTTACTTAATTATTCTCTTATTCTTCTTTTCATGATGTGTTTTGAGTAACAAAAATGCCACCTCCATGGAAATTGAAAATAAAGAAATTAATGGTTCTGCACTCATAATCTTAAGTTAAACAATATATTCACCCATCAACATCTACAACGCGGATCCAGTATCTCTTTGAAATGGTTATTGTACTTAGAGTACCCTGGTTTCTGTCCGTTTAGGCAACCTTCGGCACTCCAGATGTTTTGTACTACATTTCCCTTGATGCTTTGCCAACATTATGGCCGTGAAAGCATTATGGGAGATCTAGTCCAAAACATCTTGACTGCCAAAGGTTGTCTATCCCTGCTGTAGTCAGTGTTATATCATTAAATAATGTTTTGACTCTAAATAAGGATGCCCAGCTGTGATAGGCTGAGAGCGGTCAGTTGAAATTTTCAGCCTATCACTGGTTACCATGACTGCTCAGACTAATGCAAAACATTAGTTTAGCTCTGATCGGAGGGAGACATCAGGAGACTACAGACACTATAACCACATCAACCACTTAACAAACACAATACGGTGCTGAAATGATGCTGGGCCCGCTTGGTTGGATGTTATTGCCTAAATTAATTGTTTCGCTGAAGATTATGAATCTGGAGTTCTTTCCCACAAGTGACTATGGCTGTGATGGTATTCAATTACAGGAGGAGGAAGAGTACCTGTGTATACCTTACTAAAGTTTGTTTTCTAACCAGCCATCACATGGTTTAAACCTCTACATAAGGAAGAGACCATCAGGGATGCTATATATGATATTTATCGTGAGCTCACATAACATCCTCAAAGCCATCCCACCCATTGTACAGTGGCATCAATACTAGGTAAAACAAACATCAAAGCATGAGATGGAAAACTGAAAACACAAGTCTCAAGTCTTCGGAATAGCATGAAGAACAGGACACATCTTAAGATATCAAAATGCATGCACCAAAAAACGACATTGATTTTTTGCCACAATAAAATAGCATGAAGAGTAAACAAAACCCAAAACCCGCAAAACGTGACTCTATGGATTATTTATGAACTTAATTAGTGCAAATAGTGACACATACATCTACAGACAGCAGAGAAACCACAGAACTCTACAATTGTTTGCAGATTTACAATCAACTGTAAACGAAGGTGCTGCAATGTTTGTGTATAACAGCGCAATTATCTTCTCATCTGCCTTACCCGGAATTAATCCTTGCAAAAAAGCACATAACCTCATGTTGGAATTCGCAGCATTAGCTTTTCATGTATGTGATTGGCATGTTAATGTGATCTTGTATTTTGCATGGGTTATTCATGCAGTTTAAATTTCCAAATCAGTGAGATCTGCTTTAATGTTGTAAAACTGCATTTTTGCTGTTTAGTAAATAAACCCTTCTATGTTCTATATAGCCTTGTGTGTTTCGTTTGTAATGTAGAGATTAGACGTCAAGTCACACCTGCTGTGTAATATAGAGACACTTTAGAAATGGTTAAAAATAATAACACAAATATCATCATAATAATTTCTAAATAAAAGCATTCTAAATCCAGAATCTGCCCTCTTGCTTCAAATACAAGTAGGGACTGGACAGTATAGGGTTTCCTGGGAAAGTAAAGGCGAACCGATCGAAAATCCATTGAGTCCATCAAACAGCAGGACATTAATAACCTAATTATTAGTTTGGAAATACCTGAGCAGCAGTTCTTGTGCTGAGTGTGCTCAGTAGGCACATTTCTGGGCCAAGAAATAGAAGAGAATCGGATGCTTTACACCTCAGTTCTAATTAGCTCCCCACTGTGCTCCAGAGACAACAGATGAGGAATGACCAAAGAGAGAGAAAAAAACCCTTCCTACCAGCTTTTCTAAAGCCTCATATGCATGCTTGAGAATGCTGGCCGTGAATTCATGGCAGCTGCATGAGTCTGGGCAAACATGTAATACACAATCATTGAGGGCATTGCTGCCCTTAAAATAATGTAAATCACCCACAAAGCTCTGAGTTTACAGAACTCTATACCATAATTGCATTTCCACTTCCTGACAAATCCAAGTGCTGGCAAGTTCGTTTGAAATTTGTTTTGTGAAAGACAAGTTGGTTGTTAAGAGAACAGACAAACTGCTGAAAAAAATAATCTAATAAATGCATAGCATAGATTAGCACATTAGGTTGCAGTGATAACAGATAAATAGCCACATGCACAGATGAGTCTCACCAGGCCTTTTCTATAAACAATTTTAAAATGTTATTTTGACTTTCGACACCGATTGCAGAAATTCAGCAAGGTACAGGTGAGTATAGGAATTTATTCACTAAACAGTAAACTAAAACCTAAATTGTGAGTTCTAGAAAAAAATAGTTGCATTGGTAACTTACTTGTGGAAATCCGGTGACTACCTCTGGACCAGATATGGCAACTATTAGTGATGTCCCGAACTGTTTGCTGGCGAATAGTTCCTGGCGAACATCGCTTATTCGCGTTCGCCACGGATGGCGAACACATGCACTGTTCGGTCCGCCCCCTATTCATCATCATTGAGTAAACTTTGACCCTGGCCTGTACCTCACAGTCAGCAGACACATTCCAGCCATTCGGCAGCAGACCCTCCCTCCCAGACCCTCCCACCTCCTGGACAGCATCCATTTTACATTCATTGTGAAGCTGCATTCTTAGTGAGAGTAGGGACAGTGTAGCTGCTGCTGATTTGATAGGGAAATTGATAGCTGGGCTAGTGTATTCAGTGTCCACTACAGTCCTGAAGGACTCATCTGATCTCTGCTGTAAGGACAGCACCCCAAAAAGCCCTTTTTAGGGCTAGAACATCAGTCTGCTTTTTTTTTCTGTGTAATGTAATTGCAGTTGCCTGCCTGCCAGCCAGCCTGTGTGTCAGGCTCACAGCATATACTGTGCCCACTTGCCCAGTGCCACCACTCACTCACTGGTGTCACAATAGCTTGCATTTAAACAAAAAAAAACTTTTTTTTAATGTAGTATAATAGCAGTCAGTTTCCTTCACTAGTGTGCGTTTCAGGGTCTGCCAGGGCACAGTGTCACACCAGTGCAACTCATATCTGGTGTAACAGTAGTGTACATTTAAAAAAAAATAAAAATTTTGACTGTAATAGATTGAATAGCAGTTAGTTGTCTGCCAGCGTGTGTGTCAGGCTCGCAGCGTATACTGTGCCCACTTGCCCAGTGCCACCACTCATATCTGGTGTCACAATAGCTTGCATTTAACCAAAAAAACCTTTTTGGACTGTAATATAATAGCAGTCAGTTTCCTTCACAGTACTACTAATCGAAAAAAAAATGACAGGCAGAGGCAGGCCACCCTGCAGGGGCCTTCGTGGTCGTGGTTCTGTGATTCCCTTTGGCCCTAGAATAATGCCCAGTGTTCAGAGGCCACGTACCCTGAACTTGAAAAGTTCTGAGGACATAGTTGACTGGCTAACACAGGACACCCAATCTTCTACAGCTTCCGCTCGGAACCTCGACGCAACATCCTCCTCCAGCTTAGCTTCGGGCACCTCTCAAGTTACCACTCGCCCGCCTGCCGCCACCACCAACACTAGCACCACAGCCGCTTCACTTGGTATGTCAGAGGAGTTATTTACACATCAGTTGGAAGAAATGAGTGATGCGCACCATTATTGCCAGAGGATGTAGATAACAGGGATATGTCTCAGTCAGGCAGCATTACACACGTACGATGCGATGATGATGATGTTGTACCCACTGCTGCTTCCTTTGCTGAGTTGTCAGATACAAGTGAAGCGGTTGATGATGACGATGCGTCCGTGGATGTCACGTGGGTGCCCGCTAGAAGAGTAGATGAACAGGGCGAAAGTTCAGATTGGAGACAGAGAGGAGGAGGAGGAGACGAGTTGGAAGCAGGGGGAGGTCGTCGGAAGGAGCTAGTGGTACAGTCAGATAGCATGCATCGGCACCCAGGGTCAGCCAGACATCACGCCAATCAACGCATGCTGTTGCCACCACCAGAATGCCGTCATTGCAGAGCTCAGCAGTGTGGAATTTTTTTTGTGTGTCTGCCTCTGACAACAGCGATGCCATTTGCAACCTGTGCCAAAAGAAACTGAGTCGTGGGAAGTCCAACACCCACCTAGGTACAACTGCTTAGCGAAGGCACATGATCGCACATCACAAACGCCTATGGGATCAACACATGAGTACAAGCAGCAGACAAACTCAAAGCCGCCATCCTCCTCCTGGTCCAGCATCTTCAGCCACGTTAACCACTGCTGTCCTCCTTGCCCCCTCTCAACCATCCGCCTCTCCGTCTCTCGCCTTGAGCAGTTCCTGCTCATCTGCCCACAGTAAGGTGTCTGACATGTTTGAGCGTAAGAAGCCAATGTCACAAAGTCAACCCCTTGCCTGGTGTCTGACAGCTGGCTTGACTGAACTCTTAGCCTGCCAGCTTTTACCATACAAGCTGGTGGAGTCTGAGGCATTCAAAAAATTTGTAACTATTGGGACACCGCAGTGGAAGGTACCCGGACAAAATTTATTTGCACAAAAGGCAATCCCCAACCTGTACTCTATTGTGCAAAAGGAAGTAATGGCATGTCTGGCACACAGTGTTGGGGCAAGGGTCCATCTAACCACATATCTGGTCTGCAAAGCATGGTCAGGGCAGGTATATCACCTACACTGCGCATTGGGTAAACCTGCTGACGGCTGCCAAGCATGGAATGCGTGGCTCTGCAGAGGAGTTGGTGACACCGCCACGACTTGCAGGCAGGCCTGCTGCCACCTCCTCTACGCCTCCTACTCCATCCTCTTCCATAACCTCCTCGGCTGAGTCCTCTTCTGCTGCTGCGTCTTGCTCCACATCAACGGCACCCCCCCCAGCTCCCCAGGTACTGTTCCACATCCCGGATACGGCAGTGTCACGCCGTTTTGGGATTGACTTGCCTGAAAGCAGAGAGTCACACCGGACCAGCACTCCTGTCCGCCCTGAACACACAGGTGGATCAGTGGCTGACTCCGCACCAACTGGAGATCGGCAAAGTGGTTTGTGACAACGGAAGAAATTTGTTGGCGGCATTGCATTTGGGCAAGTTGACACATATGCCGTGCATGGCACATGTGTGTAATCTGATTATACAACGCTTTGTGCATAAGTACCCAGGCTTACAGGACGGCCTTGTAACGAGTATATACCCCTACACGCAGGATCCAGCCAAACAGAAGACAGCACAGAGGAGAGATACGTCTCCCGGACCTTAGAGTGGCCGCACTCGACGTAATAGGAGAAGTACAGAGTCAGGAACAATCCGAGGTCAAGGGCACAAAGAGACAGCATAAACGAGAACTAGCCGGGGACTGGTACACAGGAATCAGCAAGCCGGCAAACAGTACAGACAAGGATAAAGCGAAAACGAAGTCAGAATACAAAGCCAAGGTAAAATACAAACTGAACACAACAAGCACTAAAGGGAACTGTAGCAGAAACCACGATAGGGCAAGGAACTAAGGGAAAAGGGTAAGTATAAATAGGTTCAAAACTAATGTGATTGGCTCCTGTCACTTCCACACCCCCAAAAGGTAAGTGTATGGGGTGTGGAATGACAGGGGCCAATGGGAGCCTTTTGGCAATTTAGGCTCCCACTGTCTCTTTAAGAGCGCGCCCGAGACTCGCGGCGCGCTCTTAGATTCAGGCGGGACATGTGACCGCATCTCGCGGTCACTGCCCGCCTTCCTTCCTGAAGCGTCGGTTGAGCCGCGCGCGGCTCGTGCAGCCGCAGGACCGCGCGCGGCTTGAAGAGAGGACCGCGGCCGGCCCCTGGGAAAGGTGAGTAACGCTACAGTCCTTAAGCAGGACGTCCGATATCCTGCGGCGAAACAACATGCCAGTGAGGCGCTTGATTTCCGACATCCTGACACGTTGGAATTCAACACTCCTAATGTTCGACCGCCTGCTCCAACAAGAAAAAGCCATTAACGAGTATTTGTATGACCGGGGTGCTAGGACAGCCTCTGCGAAACTGGGATTTTTTTTCCCACGTTACTGGACGCTCATGCGCAATGCCTGTAGGCTCATGCGTCCTTTTGAGGAGGTGACAAACCTAGTCAGTCGCACCGAAGGCACCATCAGCGACATCATACCATTTGTTTTCTTCCTGGAGCGTGCCCTGCGAAGAGTGCTGGATCAGGCCGTAGATGAGTGTGACGAGGAAGAGTTGTGGTCACCATCACCACCAGAAACAGCCTTATCAGCATCGCTTGCTGGACCTGCGGCAACGCTGGAAGAGGATTGTGAGGAAGAGGAGTCAGAGGAGGAATGTGGCTTTGAAGAGGAGGGGGAAGACCAACCACAGCAGGCATCGCAGGGTGCTCGTTTTAACCTATCTGGTACCCGTGGTGTTGTATGTGGCTGGGAGGAAGAACATACCTTCAGAGAGATCACTGAGGACGAGGAACAGGACATAAGTAGCTCGGCATCCAACCTTGTGCAAATGGGGTCTTTCATGCTGTCGTGCCTGTTGAGGGACCCTCGTATAAAAAGGCTGAAGGAGAACGACCTTTACTGGGTGTCCATGCTACTAGACCCCCGGTATAAGCAGAAAGTGCCTGAAATGTTACCGAATTACGGCAAGTCGGAAAGGATGCAGTAGTTCCAAAATCAATTAAAAAGTATGCTTTACACAGCGTATAAGGGTGATGTCACAGCACAACGGTAATCTAACAGGGGAAGAGGTGAAAGTAATCCTCCTCCTCCCACGACCACGCCAGCAAGGACAGGACGCTTTACAGACTTGTTGTTGATGGAGGACATGCGGGGCTTTTTAAGTCCTACGCATCGCCACAGCCCTTCGGGGTCCACCCTCAGAGAACGACTCGACCGACCGGTAGCAGACTACCTTGCCTTAACTGCAGATATCGACACTCTGAGGAGCGATGAACCCCTTGACTACTGGGTGTGCAGGATTGACCTGTGGCATGAGCTATCCCAATTTGCGATAGAACTTCTGGCCTGCCCCGCTTCAAGTGTCCTGTCAGAAAGGACCTTCAGTGCAGCAGGAGGTATTGTCACTGAGAAGAGAAGCCGCCTAGGTCAAAAAAGTCTAGATTACCTCACCTTTATTAAGATGAATGAGGGATGGATCCCGAAAGGACTGACAGTGGGCGATACATTCGACTAAAAAAGGCCTGGTGAGGGGGATTACTTAACACACCACTCCTATCTGGTGGCACATTAGATTGCACGCGCAGTGCCCCAAATTTGAAGTAGGAGGACCGACCAAGCATCTTTTTCCATCTCCCGCTTCCTAAAATCGATGCCTTATATACACGTCCCTTTATAGGGGACGTAACAGGGATTAAACTGATAGGAATAGTACTACTTAACACACCACTCCTATCTGGTGGCACATTAGATTGCACGCACAGTGCCCCAAATTTGAAGTAGGAGGACCGACCAAGCATCTTTTTGCATCTCCCGCTTCCTAAAATCGATGCCTTATATACACGTCCCCTGATAGGGGACTTAACAGGGATTAAACTGATAAGAATAGTACTACTTAACACACCACTCCTATCTGGTGGCACATTAGATTGCACACGCAGTGCCCCAAATTTGAAGTAGGAGGACCGATCAAGCATCTTTTTCCATCTCCCGCTTCCTAAAATCGATGCCTTATATACACATCCCCTGATAGGGGACTTAACAGGGATTAAACTGATAAGAATAGTACTACTTAACACACCACTCCTATCTGGTGGCACATTAGATTGCACACGCAGTGCCCCAAATTTGAAGTAGGAGGACCGACCAAGCATGTTTTTCCATCTCCCGCTTCCTAAAATCGATGCCTTATATACACGTCCCTTGATAGGGGACGTAACAGGGATTAAACTGATAGGAATAGTACTACTTAACACACCACTCCTATCTGGTGGCACATTAGATTGCACGCGCAGTGCCCCAAATTTGAAGTAGGAGGACCGACCAAGCATCTTTTTGCATCTCCCGCTTCCTAAAATCGATGCCTTATATACACGTCCCCTGATAGGGGACTTAACAGGGATTAAACTGATAAGAATAGTACTACTTAACACACCACTCCTATCTGGTGGCACATTAGATTGCTCACGCAGTGCCCCAAATTTGAAGTAGGAGGACCGATCAAGCATCTTTTTCCATCTCCCGCTTCCTAAAATCGATGCCTTGTATACACATCCCCTGATAGGGGACTTAACAGGGATTAAACTGATAAGAATAGTACTACTTAACACACCACTCCTATCTGGTGGCACATTAGATTGCACACGCAGTGCCCCAAATTTGAAGTAGGAGGACCGACCAAGCATGTTTTTCCATCTCCCGCTTCCTAAAATCGATGCCTTATATACACGTCCCTTGATAGGGGACGTAACAGGGATTAAACTGATAGGAGTGGTGTGTTAAGTAGTACTATTCCTATCTGGTGGCACATTAGATTGCACGCGCAGTGCCCCAAATTTGAAGTAGGAGGACCGACCAAGCATGTTTTTCCATCTCCCGCTTCCTAAAATCGCTGCCTTATATACACGTCCCCTGATAGGGGACGTAACAGGGATTAAACTGATAGGAATAGTACTATTTAACACACCACTCCTATCTGGTGGCACATTAGATTACACGCGCAGTGCCCCAAATTTGAAGTAGGAGGACCGACCAAGCATCTTTTTCCATCTCCCGCTTCCTAAAATCAATGCCTTATATACACGTCCCCTGATAGGGCACGTAACAGGGATTAAACTGATAGGAATAGTACTACTTAACACACCTTATAATAACACAGAGAGAGGCAACGCAGAGAGAGGAGTCTGAAGAAGAGGAGTCAGAGGAGGAAGGTGGCTTTGAGGAGGTGGAAGACCAAACACAGCAGGCATCCCAGGGGGCTTGTTGTCACCTTTCGGGGACCCTTGGTGTTGTACGTCGCTGGGTGGAGGAAGAGACCTTCAATTACATCAGTGAGGACAAGGAACGGGACATGGCTAGCTTGGTATCCAACCTTGTGCAAATGGGGAGTTTGCGGTTGTGCAAATGGACTGTTTGCGGTTCTTTGCGGTGCGTTAAACCTGGAGTTTGGTCTGTCACTGTGAAGCGGTGTAACCCTTACACTACCTGATCGATACAACATCATACCTGATTTTTTAAAGCAGGTTATTCCAAACAATTTAGGAATGTTAGGTGATTTATGCCCTTTATGGATTAAAACCAGACTCTGCATCAACTATGTAATTTTCCATGGGAGTTTTGCCATGGATCCCCCTCCTGGCATTCCACAGTCCAGGTGTTAGTCCCCTTGAAACAACTTTTCCATCACTATTGTGGCCAGAAAGAGTCCCTGTGGGTTTTAAAATTTGCCTGCCCATTGAAGTCTATGACGGTTCGCCCTTTTCGCCCGTTCGCGAACATTTGCGGAAGTTCGCGTTCGCCGTTCGCGAACCGAAAATTTTATGTTCGCGACATCACTAGCAACTATGTGTATTTGCTCTATTTTATGCTATAAGTATTTGCTAGCCATGTAGCATATACATATATTGTACATATTAACAGACCTGGCAACTTTGGCAAATCTGAAATCAGGTGAGCAGGGAGGGATATGTGAGTGGGCATTATAGACTGTAAGATCCTTTAAGCAGGGCCCTCTTCAACCTATTGCTCCAGTTTTTGTATTTGTCTCATTTATTGTTAAATCTCCCCCTTTGATAACATTGTAAAGCGCCACGGAATATGCTGGCGCTATATAAATACCAGTAATAATAATAATAATAATAATTAGAGTCCAACATCCCGCCCACATAGTGGTCATGCCTGGTGACAGACAGCATGTGGTGGAAATCACATACAGAAGTTCGAGAGAAGAGCAGGACCTAAACTCCAAAACAATATTTTGATTTTAATTTAAGGCTGTCTTGAGGAAAATAATCTCATATGGTTAAAGGGTCCCAAAGTTTTCAAAAAATATATCTTCAAAATGCACCATCACTTCCATGGCATGAAAGATAAGATGCGCCCAAAAACCATATCTGTACCGTACCACTACTGGCTCTATTGACCTGCAATATGTGTGGACAATTCTTCTCGAATGTGGCCACACTGACCACATGTAAGCAACAGTCTACTAACATGTTGCCATTGTTCACATGTAATAATTTATTGTCGTATGATACATTTTTACCATTCTGAGTCCCTAAATGTATCCATAGCAGATTAGATGCCACAGGAAAATAAACAACACAAGAACTAAAGTATTTGTCAGATTAAGATTTATTTTCAGTCTTTTAATCCAGCTTGTCAGAAAAAAGGTATCAATTACTCATATTTTAGTACCACCATTCCTAGATCTTGTGTTTTTGGCACAGTAGCATTCGAAAATAGCTCAATGTTACTAACCTATAACATGTTATGAGTAACTCGTATGAATCCATGCATTGTAAGAAAATCCCAATTTTGCTCAATACCTCTCAAGATATTGTTTATAAAACACTCTATGAAAATATCGACCAATAGTTGTAATAATATTGAATTCTGCTCTCCATTCCATATGTGGAATTGTTATTGTGTACTGATTGATATGATTCCTTCTCCTTCCTCTTTGTTTTTACGTTGAATAATGAAGCTTGTACAGTAATTAAAATTTCTCAGTGGGATCTTGTGATGGGACTGCCTGTCACATCGAGTTAAAGAAATCCTCAGCTCATCTATAGGAAGGGACAGCGCCACCCGCAGCCATGTCATCTGTTCCTAAGTTGTCCCTACAACTAGGCCAGCTTATGGAACAAGGGAGAGATATTCTTCCTTCTGGTAGGAGGACAAATCAGTATCAGTGGCTGGGATTAGGAACAATTAAATGTTCAGGTGCAGTCACAGTGTCTTTTGATAGGATGGCATGTTATTTAAATTTACACATTTAAAAAACTTAATATAGGACTGGAGAACTTAGGGTGTAGACCAACAACAGACAGGCACTTACAGGCACAGGAATTACTATATGTGTACAAAAAAAAGGGATGATACATGTGACGCTTAGGAAATATTCTACTACATATATGTTTTAATACAACTATCTTGACATATTAATTAAAGTTTGTTAATGGGACTGAAATGGTGAATGCACGCTGTTGCTCAGCTGTAAAAAAAAAATTGTTATCTTGTTTATTTTGAAGTCCAATGAGGGTGCTCTTCACTTTGGCTGAGATCATCAGGAAAGCAATGGAAGGCTATAATTTTTCTTGTCCAGGCAATTTCCTTGAGTGTTTCAAGAATTTGCATAACAACACTTAAGTATATGTACTATAATAGACATACCATAATTACCCCCTGGATTTGGTATAAAATGGAGGTACACTCTTTATTATATATTGAAATGGTAAAATTCAGTCCAAAAAGAAAAAAAGAAATTGTGCAGCATTAAGGAATATTGTAACTGTTCATGATCATAATTTAGGATGATCACATTTCTTTGTTTCAGGTTAATCAGAATTCAGTTACTTACATGTTAGTTAGGTTCTCCCAAATATAAATATATACAGTTTAATTTATTGTTAGACTTTGACATAATTACAAATCAGTAATAATAATAAAAGTGATCATAGTATTATTATTATTATTATTATTAATATTATTATTATTATTATTTGCCAAGTATATTTAGCACCAACATATTCTACAGTGCTATACAATTCTCGAATGGGGATCTTTGACAACAAGCACTTAACATACACAATTTAACAGATACGAGAGGTGAAGAAGGCCCTGCTCAAATGAGCTTGCAATCTATGATGTTTACATCCGTGAATAACACAATACACAATGTAAACCAAATAGAATATAAATAAATAATCCAAGACTAAAATGTAAAAATGACTAAAAAGAAAAAAAAGTATACAAGTAGATATACAAATAACAAACAAAAATAATGCAACAAGCTCATACTATATTCCAAACATAAAAATGTATTCAAAAATACAAAGTTCAACAAAAAAAAACAAAAATCGCTATTTTGGCTTTTTTTTTACAACTTGTTTGTCAATTCATCATAATTCACTATTTAAGAAATACGCTCCAAAAGTGCCAACTATTGTTGGTTTGCTGCCATTGCATGCCCGCTTGAGTACCCACCTTTTGAGAAGAACCTTTGTTTTGGCAGGCGAGTGTCTGAGTAAGGCTGTGGTTGTAGTTCAACTGCTGTCTAAAGCCTATCACATAATCCTAAATGCTAAATGTTTTAATGTCAATAAAATAAGGCTTGCAATTTAGGTCACAACATCAATAGCCAGGACTAACAATGAAAGGAGGGAAATATAAATAGTTTGTTGCGAGTAAAATATTTTTAACACTATTTAGTCATTGGTAGCTATAGGAATAATATAAGCAGCTTCTTATAGGGACCGAAAGCAGCTCATTTAATGCATTTTGTTTTATTGTTTCAAAAAAGACTGGATAACTAAATACATTTATGAAAAAGTGTATAGAAGCTGCATTTAAGATACTCGTCCCCGCTTTCTCTATTTTCATCTCTTCTTCACTTTTTCTCTTCAATCACATTTTTTGTTACCTCTTAAAGAACTTATTAAAATAATTTATTAATAATAATAAAAAAATGTAAAAAAATAAACAATAAACATAACCACTGTATTAGAACATTCATCGGAAACTTTCAGGTACACACAGGTAATTAGCTTTAATACTAAGCTTGCCTCCTTGTTGTGAAGCACTGTGAAATTCCGGTTTTAGTTTAGTTTAGTGCCTCTCACACGTAGTTAGATTACTCAAACGCACGTTCAAAAGTGTTTTGTTTCACTGCATTTATTCTAGACTCTGTTCAAAGAAACATGAACATCTTTTATCTGCATTCTTCTGAACTAACACTAAAAGTGCATCGCATGGCCAAGTGCTATCACATTGTGAATGAAGAAGCTGCTTCAAGCCAATGAGCCGTAAGGATTCACCTGCACATAACGTGCACAAAGCAGGATTGTTCTGAGTACAGCCCGGCTCAGCCAAAGTGACAGAGCAGCAGTGAGGTCAGCCGGCCACATGTCTGTCATCCTGAGCCTATAAAGAGGGGCTGGGACTGGACCGAAACCAAATGAAAGGGCCTGTCTGTTCCTGTGGCTATCTCTCATCTCTCTGATGTCATGGGCTTTGCCTCAGCAGCTCACTTCAAAGAGCCCATCCAGTGTATTTCTATAAATTGAGAATAATAACAGTGAATTTACAGCCTTATAATAACGTCACTTACACACCAGATACAAAGTGTTTAAAGAGACCCTTAGAAGTCACATACCCCAAAACTCTCTGTCCGAATCTCCTTTGTCCCAGGACAAATTTCCTCTTTCAACCTTGTCTCTAACCAGTACTAGTTTGGCTCCACTGCCCATTTTTCTTCACTTATTTTGTTTTTGTTTGTAACCTTTAGAAATTCTGTCACACTGGTCAGTCAGTTTTCTAACATACATCTGTCTGTACTCCAATATTTTATCTCATACATCATCCCTTACCCTCACTGTTCTCATTTGTTTACTGTTAAGTATGTACAATAAGTATAGTTAATAGTGAACTGTATTCCATATAATTCTTGATAGCACAACATATGCTACCTGCCAGCACCGAAACGTAAATAGAAAAATGCTTACAATTTATATTTATATATTTAATGAGAAGGCTAGTAATGTATTAGAGTATGCTAAATAGGATTTTCAAAAGCTAAATATGCCCGGCTCTGGAAGACAGTATCTGTGATTTTTTTGGGGGGTTCAGGTGTGTTTAGATGGTATGATAAAATGCTGCATTAAATGTCTTACTCCCAAGGACACTCGTAAATGTATGTAACCAGTAGGCTAGAGATTTTTTCCCATCACCATGACCACTTCAGCGATTTGAATTGTTCATGGTGGCTGAAGTCTGTATAGTCCTTATTGGACAACTTCACTTGACAGTAGTGATGTCCCGAACTGTTCGCCAGGAACCGTTCGCCGGTGAACATAGCTTGTTCGTGGCAAACGCGGCTGGCGAACATATGCGATGGTCGGTCCGCCCCCTATTCGTCATGGAGGTGGGAGGGTCTGGGAGGGAGGGTCTGCTGCTGATTGGCTGGAATGTGTCTGCTGACTGTGAGGTACAGGGTCAACGTTTACTCAATGGTGCCGAATAGGGGGCGGACCGACCATCGCATATGTTCGCCCGCCGCGTTCGCCACGAACAAGCTATGTTCGCTGGCAAACGGTTCCTAGCGAACAGTTCAGGACATCACTACTGGACAGCCGTATATGTAAAAACACAGAACAAAGGCAAACCAATAGTGCAATTATGTAGGACAAACAACACTTAAAACAGTTGTCAACTCACATATAGTAGAGCTATAACCAGCTCTAGGTAGGTGGTTTTTAATCCCCACTTGCAGGATATCCCTCTGATACGGAGGCACAGTAGAGTAGTCGTAAGGCAAGTAACATCAGGAAATTGATGAGGTAGGTAAATGGAACGACAAAAGACGGCCAATAGTCCTCTCTATATAAGTAAGTATGGTAAGATAAATCAAAATATACTTACAATATGATGAGCAGACTAACTGATCTATGTTTCAAGCGTGGGTGGTATAATCCCCACCTAGGATTCTTTAGTTGGTTGTAGTCCACAGAAAATTCAAAAGGATGGATCCATATGTCAGGTAATATATAATAAAAAAAATCAAATCCTAAAAAGTATATGGCTTACTATAGGTTAAAGTAGCCAAAAATACTTTATTTAAGATAAAGATAAGATAAAAACCACATATCCCAGGGCCCCAAACTAGCAAAGAAGACCAATTTTATCATGCATTAGCAGCCCTACCACTCACTAAGGTACATTGTAAGGCAGTACTAAATTAGACAAAAACAAATACATGCAGGTTGCTAGTTGAAATATAGTGAGTGTTTTTTTGTCTACAAATAAAATCTAACTCATATATTTGAAAATGTAAAATATCTTTAACCCCTTAAGGACCAAACTTCTGGAATAAAAGGGAATCATGACGTGTCACACACGTCATGTGTCCTTAAGGGGTTAAAAATGGTAAGACAGCATGGGATTCATTGGAATTCCTTCTACTGTATAACAGAACACAGTCAAGAGAAGTGTTAGAGTAGGAGAAAGGGGAGAAAGCACCGGGCATTAGACCAGGCATGTCCAAAAGGTAGATCCTCTGATGTTGAAGAACAACAACTTCTATGATGCTTCGTATGCCTTTTGAATGACAAAGTATATTGGAAGCTGTTGTTTAAAAACGTGGTGATTTACAATGTGGGCATCCCTGCAGTAGACCCTACACTTTTTTTTTATTTTCTTTTTTTTTTTTATGAATATGACTCTAAGATGTATTTATTTGTTCAGGAGATGTATTCATTTGTTCAGGAGTATGTTAAAAGGTATTTGATTTATTCACAGCAACTGAACCTCATCTGTGTAGACACTGAAGTAAGGCAGAACTGATGGGTATGAGAGACAGAAGAAATGAAAAGACATAGATAGGGTTATAGTAGTACATCAATCAACACATGACACCCTGGTGTTTGTGCACATGGGGCAATAAAGTGGGAACCAGGTCACATGCATCAGGCAGAAGGGAGGAGAAGGAGAGAGGAAAAGATCTTATGATTTACATATATTTGCATATTTTCCTTAAATCCAAGCAGAATGATCCACAATTTTGATTTTATTGTTCCACTGATGCTCCCCTGTGTGACAATTATATATTTTATTGTATTTCATTATTTCTTTTAGATTTTATTCTATCTGTTTATATTTTATGCACTGCTTTAAATACGTCACAGTATGTTAAATGTATCATTGTTGAAGGTTAGTCCCAGTTTAATAATAAAAACACCATTAATTTCTTTTTACAATAGAGCTTATCTTCTAGCTGCACTGTTCCCTGGTACTTGGCTGCCTCAGACTTATAAGACCTGTAGACAAAGTGCTAGGCTTCAGTGCTAGTAGCAGGCAGAGGGACCGATTCTGCGGTCAAACTCCCTTTACTCTAGGGTGGCAAATATGATTATAATACTCATCAGCCCAAATACACAGAACAAAAATCAAAACGGGTAACTTGCACGTTATCGCAAACCCCTAAGCACATTTAAATAACTGGAGGTTTTTAGTATCACTCCAATGACCATTAGATGTAAGCCCACCTGCCATATCAAGGCAAAACCTCTTAAGCGAGTCCTACACTAACAATTCACCTTGCTGCTTTCAACTAAAATGGAAAACAATCTCTAATCAGACAGAAACGTGTTCTTATGACCACTTAGTGATACCTACTATGACACTTTAATACTTGTTTTACTTTAATACTATTAATACTTAGTAGGACTTTGAGTGGGTGGGAGCACTATAACATGGATATATTATACAATAGGAAACATATACACAAAGAATGAAGCAGTGTGCTCAAACTTGGCAGCAGTAGTCCTTGGCAGCAGTAGTAGTATAGTATACAGTAGGAAAAACAATTACCTATGAACTATCTCAAATTCTTATGCACAATAAAAAACTGGAGGTTTTTACAACTAGCAACCTGCATGTATTTGTTTTTGTCTAATTTAGTAGTGCCTTACCTTACCTTAGTGAGTGGTAGGGCTGCTAATGCATGATAAAATTGTATAGTATAGTATACAGTAGGAAAAAAAGATTCCTAATTGGCAAGAGGGGAGAGCACTATAAAAAATAAATAAAGAGCTGCTCCCCTCTCAGCCCCTATCCTACCCCACAAATCCTCTCTTTCACACTACACACATACACAATGCATCCTTACACATACACAGAAACACTCAATGCATCCCTACACACACACACACACACAGAAACATACAATGCATCCCTACTCACACAGAGACACACCAAAACAGGGAATGCATCCCTTACGCACACACACTTCTTCTCTTACACACACACACAGAAACAAAATGCATCTCTTACACACACTCAATGCACCCCTTACAGACACACACTGCATTACATTACATACACAGAAACACACCTTGCATTCCTTACACATACAAACGCAGATTCACATAATGCATCCCGTACACACACAGAAGCTCACAATGCATTCCTTACACACAAACACACACTGCATCCCATATACACACGCTACATCCCTTACACAAATTGGTATCCCTATACACTCCATTTTACAATAACACATCCCCTACACACATACACTCCACTCCCTGTAAGCGAACTCATGGGTGGGCCATGAATGTGGACTTATGGGCAGGCCTTGTAGGCATACTCACAGGCCCTGGGGGCCCAGACCTTGAGCTGTGTAAGGGGCCCCTGTTTGTTGATTTTTGTGAGCACTGTTATAAACAGTCTCCAGAGAGCCTCTTCTACACCAGAACAGTGGAGCCAGTCTGCAGCCTGAACTCATCATCATTCTCTCATCCTCATCTGGTGGTAAGTAGGCTATCCAGTATATTATTAGTGGCACTAATCTCTAATTTACCTCACATTAAAGGGTCACTATAGTCACCAGAACCACTACAGATTAATGTAGTGATTCTGGTGTCTATAGCCTGTCCCCACAGGCTTTTAATGTAAACAAATTGCTTTTTCAGATAAAAGACACTGTGTGCAGAACTGGCCTTGGCCCATATGGCAGATCATATAGGTGGGGCATTGTGATGTAACATGGTGGGCAGAACATATGGGGGGGGGGGCGGCAAATTTTTGTTTGCCTAGGGTGGCAAAAATCTTTGAACCGGCCCTGGCTTACCTGCCATGTCAAGGCAAACCTCTTACACTTACAATTTTGTTTTCAGCTAAAAGACAAATTCTCTAATGTTCTTACTCCCTAAACCTCTGCACACTCACTAACCTTTAGTAGGACACATCAAGTGCTGTCGCCCAACCCCATACGTGCCCTGTTAAGGTTAATAAGTGTGTAGGATGGCAGGGATCTAATACCATGAATAATCAACCTAATGTAACTTGATCTTGATGTCTGTACCAAATTACATTTATAATAGCAGGAATTACCAGATCTCAATCAATTACTTTCTTTAAGGGGATTCGTCAAGCGGCCAGACTGGTTAACAAGAGCACAAGGCAAGAGTCCAATGATGCCCCCCTTACCATGTTGGAAAGAATGCCAAGGTCACCTTTGGGCAGTGGTAGAAAAGCCTGGGTTACATTTTAGGTCCAGTTCGGCCTTTAATTCAGCAGGGTTATTTAGTCTATTTGTCTGTTATTAAATGTTAAGAAATCTGTTAAATGACATTTCGATACAATTTTGAGACTAATAATTTCGACTGTAAATATGCAAAGGAATTTCGACTAACAATCTCTGGCCTTAAAGGCTGCAACCCTTCATTCGTGCATCTAAACGCTCCCTGTCCTTACATTGCTGCATCTACAGAACATTTCTCTGAGCATTGATGTCTAATCATTGGTCTGATCTGAGGTGCAATTATGTCTGTTATCATTGGAATGAGACAGGAGGTGAAATAGATTTACAGAATATTGCTGAACTGTGGATGAACTCTCAGTTTTACAAATTTAACTGCTCCCAGAAAGATTCAGAACTATTTTAACCCTGTAATGACCAGCGATAAAGAAAATAATGACATTATGAAACTTCTCACAATAGAGGATTGTGCATACTCTCAGGATATAGTGTCCTAAAGTAAGTTAACGGAACATGACCAACCGCCTATCTATGATAGTATTTATTTACTAAAACCTTTTTTCACACAAATTGTTTGTAGGCTTGTGCATGGCGTGAAAGTGAGGTTCGCCTAAATCATTTTTCTTGATATTGAAATTCTGTTCAGGTTGTCCAACACTTGTTCATCAGACGGTTCGACTGAAAATCATCCATGGAAAAATATTTGGGGAAACATTCAGACAAGCCAAAAATCTAAAATATGCATCTATATTTTGCCGTACACTGATAGGTGCATTTTTCCACAGATCAAGTGTGGAAAAGTCACCAATAGATGGAAAAAAATGGAGGAGCAGTAAAATAAAAATCTATACCACAATTCAAAAAAAGAACTGTACTTTGTAATCAGTAAGCTTCAAATAATTTTCAAGGTGGATCCTTAAAAGTACTCAGTTTATTGACAAATATGAAACGTAGTAAAAAAAATACTCACAGATCTCGTACGTAACATGAGATCTAGATAAAATCCTAAATAAGTAAACAAAAAGTACAAAAAAAGTTCAAAAAAATTCAAAGTAACTGTGAGAAGGGTGTCAGGGGGAAAAAGAAGTAATGAAGGCTAAGAATTAACTTAAGCGGGTTCTGAACGCGTTTCACATTTAGCCTAACAATTTATACTGTATATATTTACTAAATATATTATTATTATTATGTTATTTATATAGCGCCATCAAATTCCGCAGAGCTTTACAATGGGTGGACCAACAGACATGTAGTTCTAACCAGACAAGTTGGACACACTGGAACAGAGGGGTTGAGGGCCCTTCTCAATGAGCTTACATGCTAGAGGGAGTGGGGTAAAATGACACAAAAAGGTAAGGATAGTGTTAGACTAGTGACAGATGCAGAAGAGGAAGCAGTCGGGAGCTATTAACAGTTTAATTGATACGTTTTTATGAAGAAGTGGGTTTTTAATGATTTTTTGAAGGAGTGGAGACTGGGCGAGCATCTAACGGAGGAGGGAAGCGAGTTCCACAGGAACGGTGCAGCCCTCGAGAAATCTTGAAGGTGAGCATCAGAGGTGGGAGTACGAACAGAAGATAGACGTAAGTCTTCAGCAGATCGTAAGGGCCTAGACGGGACATACTTGTGTATAAGGGAGGATAGATAGGTGGGAGCAGCATTATGTAGAGATTTGAAAGCAAGATATATAAATATATAAATATAGATTTTTATTTACTGATCCTTCTTTTTTTTATTCTATTGGTCACTTCTCACTTGAGTAAATAAAATGAACATTAAGTGACTGTCCATCATCTTTTTTTCACAATGTTAAGAACTGCAGTGGTTATGGTACTGTGATCTTCTATTCCTTTCCCAACAGCTGAGCATAAGTGATTATAGCTGCAGCAGGGAGAAGAGGAATAGTGTAGATGAATGCAGCTTCCAAGACGATTCTCCCCAGCAAATAGAATATTCCACAAACATGAGCCTAGACTTCATGAAGGGTGTAACAGGAATGAAGTTTATTGAAAACACACTGGCTTTTATGAGAAATCCTCCTGCAAGAGGACCTCCCACAGCAAACAAAGGCATTAACCAATCATCATACAGTTTTACAGTAATACACGCCTTCCCTCTGCCTGGGAGATATTGAGATAAGTTAAGGAATAAATCAATTATCTCCCGGCAGAGGGCACACAATTTTCCCAAAAGTTGGAACACCCCTTTCCCCACAAGATATCCCCTGATAGCCCCGATCTGGGGGACAAACATACCCAAATTTCACCCAGATCGGTTCAGGGGTTCTTAAAAAGTATGGATGTCATGTTTTACCCACCAACACACGAGGCTCCTGCCCAAAACAGTTCCACGAATTCAGGGTGTGCGGTCGGTCAATTCAGAAAAAGGTAAAAAACTAACAAATTACCGAATGGATCCTCCTGGCTCATAGGAGCAATTGCTCCCCTTGTCCTTACGAACAAAACTACCGAATGGCGCTTGTCTGGCTGTTCGGTAATTAAGAGAAGCAGGTGTTCGGTAGTTTCAGCGGTGGTTCGTGAGGTTGAGTGTCCGATTTTAGTTCCAGACACTCAATGACCAAGTCCCGCTGACTCCCCTCGTGCGAACAAGATGGCCGCCGTTTTCTATTCCACATGGCGTTCGGCTATACGAACAGCGGCCGCCCAGGGGGCACTTAATAGTCGGTTCTTTTGAACTTAATGAGCCAAGAGGGTGGTCGGTGTTTGGTAGTTTCAAACTACCGAACCAATATTCAATATCCATGCAGTAAATGGAGGAAACAAACCGAATAAAGAAGAAAATGTTAAATAAAAGTCTATTTTCTTCACACACATCAATCTCTCTTTTTTGTTTTTGGTGAAACAGGCAGAACTCTGAATACTGAGTGAAACATATTTGACCATTGGGTTAGTTGCATGCGCAGTTGCACGTCTGTATGCCTCCTTAGATATTCATCTAAATGGTATGCATAAGTCTAATCACTGATTTGGAAATCAAATTGGACAATTTAGGCTACTTTATGCCACTCTGTAACTACAAATAGGTTGCTATTTTGTTTCCACATCAAAACTGCTTCAAATAATCTGCCTTCCAAACCAGAGCAAATAATATGAACCTAAAGTGTTTTGTATATAGTGTTTTTAGGTAAGACGTCTTTACCTTTTTCATTTCTAAGATTTCTTTATTTTATGTCATCTTCTCATACTAAAAGAGCTAAATCCTGAGACTCATTGATGGGATAAAATAAATGGTCCTGTACCACTACATTACTAAGTAGTAATCTGTAATAATTTGTGTACAAAGGTGACACCTTTATAAATTATTTTCCCTATATGCCATGATTAATCATATATGCCAGTTTCATTTCTTATAAGCTATGACATCAATCATATGTTACATTCATTTTTATTACGCCATCCCTTATCTCACCTCATCTCATATATTCTACTGTACCCTCCAGTGCTTAATATTTCCATCTCTATATACTATAATGGGTCTTTTGGGTGCATATCACATTCCCCCAATTGGGACCCCTTATTATTATTATTATTATTGGCATTTATATAGTGCCAACAGATTCCGTAGCGCTTTACAATATTATAGAATGTGAAGATATAACAATAAATGGTCCTTTACCTTATCTCCTGCAAGCGGGGAAAGGGTCCTGGATAAGAAGGTTTGTGAATTTACCCCATAACACTGGGGTCTTATGTGTGCATACATGATAGAGGATAAAGGATATTATACAGTCTCATAGTTACAATCTAGCTTGAAAAAAAAGACTGAAGTCCATCAAGTTCAACCTTTACAACTTAAAGGAACAATAAGTAGTTTGTTGAAATTGATCTGGAAATAATTTGCTATTTTTTCTACTCCATTTAGATGTTCACCAGGATCTTCAAAAGAATGAACAGTTCAAGGCCCATCTTGCTCCTACCAGCAGGGTTGGCCCATCCATTGGTCTCGGTGGGGTCATGGCTCCAGGTAGCACTTTGACAGGGGACATATTTTTGCCACCCCTGTACACTTTACGTTTCCTGCTGTGGTACCCAGGTCGGCGGTCGCCTATTTGCTTATATATAGCGATTACCGTTATATATACTGTTCTGGGCCCCTGTTACATTGGTTTGTGAAGAGTGGCCCCAAAAGTCAAATCTTCCCCTCCAGCAGCATGTCATCTCCTGTCATGAGCCACATGAGTGTTGCCGCAGGTTACAATGGCAACACTCCGGCATGCATTACGTGCCACTCAAGCAGCTTGCAAAAGGAGAGGACATGCTGCTGGAGTGGAACCTAAAGTCCTCCCTCTCTGACCACAGGTAACAGGCAGGGAGGGGGAAATAAACCTAATTATAAATTTTTAAGAACTGCTCAGCCCTCACCTCACAGCCAGTATCCAACCCTACTACAGACACTACACACACTGCATGCACTACACTACACACATACACCATCCACTACACACACACTCTCTGCATACACTATACGCACACACTGCATCCACTATACACACTCTATCCACAGCACACATTGCATCCACTACACACACTCTCTGCATCCAATACACAAACTACATCCACTACACGCACTCCAAGCATACACAATACACACACAATGAATACACTACACACAGACACTGCATCCACTACACAGACACACTGCATCCACTACACTGACACACCACATCCACTACACACACTCTCTGATTCCAATACACACACTGCATCCTCTACACGCACTCTATGCATACACAATACACACACAGTGCATACACTACATACAGAAACTGCATTCACTACACAGACACACTGCATCCACTACACACACTCTGCATCCACTACACACACACACACACACTATATACACTACACACAATAACTGCATACACTATACACACACACTGCATCCACTACAAACAGACAATGCATCCACTACACACAGACACAGCATCCATTACGCATACCCTCTGCATCCACTACACACAGACACAGCATCCACTACGCATACCCTCTGCATCCACTACACACTGACACTGAATCAACTACACATACACTCTGCATCCACTACACACACTGCATCCACCAAACAAGCACACTCTGCATCCACTATACAAACTCACACAATGCATTCACTACACACACCCTGCATTCCCTACACAGGCACTGCATTCTCTACACACACTACATAACATAATGGATGCTAGTGTGGTTTTGGCGACATAGGGGTAGGGGCAACATTTCATTATTGGACCCAGGCAGCAAAATGTATTTGGCTGGCCATGCCTACCAGAATGAGGATGATGGGAACTACAGACCTCTCAGCAACACCATAAGACTGACTAACACTTGAAGATGAGATCCAATGTCACTGCACACCATAGCACAGAAATGTAATTTCATTTACCAGTTATATATATCAACAGCACCATGCTTACCTCCTCCACCCCTTGCAGGATAGATATACAAAAATGTAAAGACACCTTTATAAGAGTTCACACACCCACCTTGTCCAAGGTACACCAGGTGTCTACCTGGAAATCTGACTAATCTGTCGTAAAGTATAATATATTTGCTTTTTTTAAAGAGTTAATAATTCTCAGTCATTAAGGTACACAAGCATAACATAGGTCTTTGTATTTCTCAGAAAAACATGCAGAAAATGAGTAAACGTTAAGTGTTATTGTCATTAAATGTTATAAAATATTAACATTATAAAAAATTAACATTAAACATTAAGTATTAATATTAAGTATTATCATGACAGCCATGTGGATAGTTGTGGAACAGTCTTATGAACAATCAAAATGTTACTAGATGTTTTCTTTATGGTACATATATATTGATCAGCCACAACATTAACTCTTTCTGCCTAACATCAATATATCAATATATCAATATAATATCTAATATCAATATAATATCTTTCTGCCTTTCTTTCTAAAGTCCCACTTTGTGCATTTTGCACTGGACAGGGGTCATCATGGGCTAAGCAGCCCCATACATAGCAAAATGTGATGCAGTGCACAGATTTCTATCAAGGCCAGCATTATGTTTTTCACGAATTTGTGTAGCTCTTACAGTAGCTCTTCTGCGTGATTGGACCAGACGGGCTAGCCCATGATGGGTGCCCATGATCCTGATGTCGGTTCACCGGTTGTCCTTCCTTGCTCCTCATTTGGTAGGTACTAACCACTGCATACCTGGAATACCCCACAATACTTGCCTTTTTGGAGATGTTCTGGCCCAGTCGTCTAGCTATCACTATTTGGCCCTTGTCAACGTCACTCAGATCTTTTTGCTTGCACATTTTTCTTGCTTCCAACCAGTGTTAATTTTGGCAGCAAATTTCAATTTAGCTTTAGTCATAGTCTTTTGACTAAAAAGCCATTTTGTTTTAGTCGTATTTTAGTAATCTGAATAGTTTTAGTTTTAGTCTAGTTTTAGTCAACTAAATCTCCAGTAGATTTTAGTCGACATGACTAAAAGCTAATGGGTTTAGTTAAAACCTCTATCTATCTCTTTTGCCCCTTTCCCAGCCCCCCCCCCCCCCCCCCCCGTGTCTTTTTGTGCCCTCCCAGACCCTCTAGGTGTCTCTCTCCCAAGGCCTAATCTGTCTCACTTGTCCCTTCCACAGCCCCTCTGTGCAGTGTTAATTTTGGCAGCAAATTTCAATTTAGTTTTAGTCATAGTCTTTTGAATAAAAAGCCATTTTAGTTTTGGTCATATTTTAGTCGACTAAATCTAAAAAATGTTAGTCGACTAAAATTTTACTAAAATTGTTAGTCGACAAAATTAACACTGCTTCCAAGACATGAAATTCAAGAACTGACTGTTCACTTGCTGCCTAATATATCCCACCCCTTGACCAGTGCCATTGTAATGATATCATTTATAATCAATGTTATTCCCTTCACCTGTCAGTGGTTTTAATGTTGTGTCTGGTCAGAGTATTTCCTGGTTTTCCTGTAGGTGGCAGTAAACTTCTTATTGAAGCAAACTGCAAACAGTATAGGTATAATTTTAAATGACATTACTAATGATAGAATGTGGAAAATAATAGTTGTATAATGCATATATTTATATGCATTGTTTCTAATTTTACAACTGTGTCTGAAGTTTTGGTGTGTATGTAGACATCAAACACAGCGAGCACTCCGAAAATTGTTACTGAATTGTTAATAATTATTACATTCACTACTAGTAATAATAATAAATACATGAAAAGACAGGTTTATATACTTATTTGTGAGTCCCAGGCTTTCAAAATCAAAGCTATTTTAACTTGAAAATATAAATACAGTATTGTATTCATGTAAAGAAAATTCAGCCCCACACGTTTACATTTGGCTCCAAGTTATAGAGTCAATCCTGAGTCTGTAATTGCAATGCTGGTGACAGAGTGATCATCAGAATTAGAGCTAGTTTGGTATTCTTTCCTTCAGCAAGATAATAGCCCATAACACAATTCCAAATTGTCAGCAACACTGGAACTGGTGTCTATACATCAGGCCTCCCCAAACTCTGGCCCTCCAGATGTTGCTGAACTACAACTCCCATGATTCTATGAATGAAATAGATAGGCTGAGAATTATGGGAGTTGTAGTTTAGCAACACCTGGAGGGCCGGAGTTTGGGGAAGCCTCCTCTACATCTTCATTCCATCATGTTCTAAAGGAGTTCTGAAACTGAAAGAACCTGGTTATTTGATTGCATTATTCTTTACTATCCTTATTTGACAGATACCATTAATTATAAATTTTATTTGGTTTCCAGCGAATGTCTGATGTCTATCGATCGATCTATCTTATACAAATAATTTTAGGATTGCACATAAGAATGCGGCTAACCATACTACCTATAGGCAAACTATTAACATCCCATAATGATAAATATAAACACAGATATGCAATACGCACAGTATCCAAATAAAAATAACTTGTTATCAGCTTGCAGTACTGTGCTAAATGCCTGAGCTAAATGATCAAAGATTTAAAAAGAAAAAAGGTCTATGAATTCAGTGAGCCTCGGAGCTGAAAGGAGTTACAGTTTTGTAGCAATAAACAGATGAATTATGTTTTGTGAGAGTTTGTTAATCTGAGGTTCATTTTAGCCAGAATAGGACAAAAGGCACCTTGTCTTTCTGACAGATCCATCTCTGAGGTGGGCTACTGTGCACATAAGGCCTGTATAATCACCCTGCACCTGGGCTGGCTCCTAGGAATTTCAGGGATTTTGGGCCTGTGACAGACAGCAGTGGCATGCAGTACAGACTCTATCTGTTGGACCATTACCAAAGTGCTACCAGCTTCAGTAATATATGTACAGCTTTACCAAATATATGTATGAATAATATTATCTTGACATTTATTATCGACGGCTGTAAATCATTTGACACGAGTGGTAAATATGTGGCAATTGATCTATACTGTGATGGAGACAAGTACCAGGGAAAAAATATTGGTTATAAACAAAAATACATGAAATTTGCATTTCGATCATTTGACCCCTATTCAGGCACCATAGTTCTTTGGCCTGCAGCATTTTTCCCCTGAAGATATAGAAAGGTTTATAACATGTTGGGATTCCTTATTGGCACTAGATACTTCTGTGTCCAACTGGTTCAAGAAACAGTATTTTGATTACAGTTGTTTCGATGCACTGTTTTCGAGTCCTCTTTGATGTTTGCGCCAAGATAAAACTAAATAAAATAAGATAAAATTAGTCCCAATATAATAAAATATAATAAAAAATAATAAATAATAAAATGTCTGTTTCACACGTTCCACTTGTAGAGTGTTCTCTCTTTCTTTGATACTTCAAATCCTCCCGTGATATGGAAAACACAAAGGGAAAAGGACCAATCGTGCAGAGTGTATGGGATACGTGGCAGAAAAATAATAAGATGTAATACACTCACATTTACATGAGCTCTAACCAGCTCAAGGGTAACAGGTGTTCAGCAGTATAATCCCTGCTTGTAGGATATAACGAATTATTTTCCACTTTGGGTCTGGTGCTGTCCAATTCTCAGGAGAAGGGAAAAATAGGAACAACAGATAGTGCTCTCTGATGATAAAATGTGGTATAAATAAAAAAGAAAAAGAAATATACTCACAAATTGAATTGCAGATCACACTGCACTTGAGATATAGGGTGGGCGGTATAATCCTCACCTCAGGATATATAAAATGCCAGGAAAGGAAATAAAAAATTGTTATAATAAAAAATCATATGAATGGCACAAAAGTATAGCCAAACTTAATTTATTATTTAAAATACACAATAAATAATAAATTAAGTTTGGAATAACGGAAGCTCTACATTTGGTTATTTTGAGTTTAAGTCCATCCAAGAGAGGATTCTTTGATGCCCAGGGACATCGGTTTCCTAGTGGAAGGTACAGAGGTTTGAATGATATTAATCTGTCTGTGCTGTAGAGAAGCCCTGCAGGGCCAGGCAGCAATGCTTCATATACGGTTTCAATAACAAAACCCTTTAATGTGTCTGACTAGTCATCCTCAGCTTGAACTCGGCTCTGCCAGCCAGTGCCGGGTAACTGGATCTCTGGAGGTGCACAATGCACATACTATTTTGGGCGAGATGTTATCACATTAGGGCTGGCCTCTTGCACGTGGTCACATAGTGTTTAATCCGAGGTGGGCTAGAATGCCGTCTCCCATCTTCTCAATAATACACCTTTTTAACTCATGTTTAAATGTATGTTAAAAAGATTGCTAGGTAGATAGACAGACAAAGCGGAAGAGATAGATAGATAGATAGATAGATAGACAGACAGACAGATGATAGATAGATAGATAGATAGATAGATAGATGACAGATAGATAGATAGATAGATGATAATAACTAGATCGATCGATAGATAGATAGACAGACTGTTGATGGACAGTAGATAGATAGACAGAGAGACAGACAGTTGATAAATAGATAGATAGACCATCAGACGGACGGACGGATGGGGAGACAGACATTTTAATGAAAGGGTGAGATAGACTGGTGCCAAGGAAGAGCCAAGGAAGGGAAATATATGTACCTGGAACTCTTCTACTGCTGCACCTCCATCCTCCAGTTCAGATCAATCTTCAGCTTCTGGCAGATAAAGCTATACAGGTCACTAATATACCCAGTGCATGTAAATGAGCATTAAATGTAGGTTTTTATGGAAGGTGTAAAAAATGTGTTGTGCTAGTTCTTGTCCTTTACCTCCACTACAACTCACTATGCTAAGTCCGGTGGAGCAAGGCTCAGCTCATTCATTATGAGTAATCAGCTGACGCTCTCAGCCACTGAGCTAGCACTATACTGCAGGTCTTATCCTATTAGAGCTTATAGAAGCTCCTGAGCAGTAAACAGGGCAATCCCCACTCCGTTACCACTACAGCATTTTGTAAGTTTGTAGGGTTTTTTGTTTGTTTTTTAAATGCAATCTTTGCAAACAAAGAGCAGCATTGTCCTAACTTTTAGTGATAGTTATCTTTGTAAATATGTCATACTTAATTGTTTTTCTAAAATGACTCATTACTCAGAGTTGAGGGGCATGGATTGGTAATGTTCTTTCTGTGCAAATTACAAAGCATTTTGATTTTTTTCTTTTAGCCCTTTTATCTCATATTTTCCTTTTCTTTACAAGATGATTAATCTTGAAGGGCCATTGTCTGACTATACTAATGAAGCTATTCCACTCTCTATACCCCATACACAATGTTTCAAAAAGTTATTTTAAAAAATTGTCAGGTTTATTAATTTAGGCTATACTTACTGTGTTTTCAACTATTGTATAATCCAGGGATAGTCAACCTTCAGCACCCCAGATGTTGTGGACTACATCTCCATTGATGCTTTGCCAGCATTATGGCTGTAAGAGCATTATAGGAGATGTAGTCCAGAACATCTGGGGTGCCAAAGGTTGCCTTCCCCTGGTATAGTCCATCCTTCCTTCTAGATAAAATAAATGTACAATATTTCATCAGTTACAAAGCAAAATTCTTCATTAATAGTTCATAAAAACATCCGTTTATTAATGCTAGATAGGGGTTCAGATTTTCTGTTAATTAAGCATGTTTACATCTACTTACTACTTAAGTGTCCTGTCATTCTAATGAATGTTGCTTTGTAGGTAATATCATTCAGTACTTCAGTGGCTGAGCTGTTTGCATACATTTGACAAGGAAGTATTTTTTCTAGAGTGAAGGGGCGTGGCTAAAGAGGCCGGCTTATGGTGCAGCATTCTGCAAAAATATAAAGATTTGAACAGGGTACAGGGTATTGATGAGGCCTAAAAAGCTAATGAATTAAAGTTGTGTTAGTGCCTGGAGTGTCCTTTTAAGGTGTATCCAAATATCTACTCATTCTATAATGGTTTTAACCTTCTGGTAAGAACCTAGTTAAAGTAAACTCTACATGAAAAACAAATTGTTGCAAAAAAATAATTTACTGAACTTTGCACAAATATTTCACAAGTCCTAGAGACTTACTCTTTATAAGTTACAGAACTGGCTAACAAAGATCTGTTAGAGTGGCTTGTGTTTTTGTTTTCCTTAGGACTTATGCATCTAGGAAGGACAGAGACCAAAAGCCAGGACCAACTTATGTTTATTTTCTTTAACAGGGAGCTAAGGAGTTAAATTGCCTGAGAGCCAGGATGCAGGAATGACACTGTGAATGTAAATTCATCCAGCCAATGCATCTGGCGTTAGCATGCTCTGTATGATAACACCAGACACAAAATTTGCTCAAACTATTTTTGCCAGGAAGGAAGATAGTATTCCAGCGGGTAGATTGACAGCCAAGGGAGGCGGCCCTTCTCACAGGAAGAAAAGTTATTTATTTCCCTGGAATTAAGTATGTAAAAATAAGGCTGCAAGGACAGGGTGCTGGGCGTTAATACCACTTAAATGGGTTATGTGGTTATGATGCTTAGAGAGACCCTATAAGAGTGCACTGTTCATAGTGGATTAGTACAGTGGTTTCTAAATAAGGTATCATAAAACCAAAAAGTTTAAATTTTATCAATATGCCCATTGGAATAGAGTTGAAAAATCTTGAAATTCTGAAGATGATGAGTAGATTTGGAAACACTGTGTTAGGGTACCAAAACCTCCAGAAGCATTTGTAGAGCCTTAATTAACAACTCAAAACTGTTGCATATCTGTGTCGAGAGACCCAATTCACAACACATGGCATTCCTCTCAATGGACTCTGGTCTGACGCTAGGAACTGGCACAAGATAATTGACATTTAGATAATTTGTATGGAAAATATGAGGTGAACATTAGCCAATGTATTTATTTCACCCAGTGTTAACTAGTTTAATCCATTTCTCATCTGTAGTGCATTAGCCTTCTACACTGGCTCTCGAGTGATAAACATGAATTTTAGCATACAGAATGCACACCTGCTATTCTGTTTCTGAATACAGGTATTAATCTAAGTCCATCTTTCAGAACAATGCAGCGTTTTTCATAGGTCGAAGGAACTCAGACATACTTCTTAGCATAAACGTAATGCACGGCTGAGCACTCCTTGCACAGCAGCTCTTATGGAATGAATGACCCCTTGTTTTCAAGAATATATTTCAAACAGCAAGAAACAGGATCCTATACCAGAAAACCCCCTGAAAACCTCTTGAAAATGTATTTTATCCTCAGTGTTACCACACAGTGGCATTTGATCACTTGTATTGTTGTGACTCAGCTTTTGTGCTATCCTTGCTGTCTATGGCATATAGTAATTCTGCTTGTCAATCTTAACAGGAACACGGAGGTCTAAACTCCCTGGCCAGAATTTCGGTAAAGTATTGATTGTCAATTCATGGGAAAAAGACACATCTCTTGTTGCAATGTCATTTCAAGTTATCCGTTGATATTTCACATTGTCCTTCACTATGAAACTGGAGAAGGAGTGACCTCATCAGTGTGTCTCTTGGATTGAGGGGACTCATAAGCAAAACATTCTGAGAAACTCTTCTCCAAATTCAAAAGAGGTTGATTATTTATAATCCGAGGGGCCCTCTAAGCACCGTAGACACTACAGTCCATTGTAGTGGATATGGAGCAGAGTCTTTAGACACTGTCCCCACATTTTGTGTCAAACACTTTGCAAAAGGATTGACAAACAATGGGTTCTCCCAAAATCTAATGCCCAATCCCGAGATCCCTACATTACCTGTCATGCCTTGGATAGCAGCTATAGGCTAACTGTTTGAAAATGGTTTAGAAATAAATATTCAGACATTGCCCAAAGTTTCTTTGCACTATAACAATTCAATGAGTTGTAGTGATTTTTGTGTGTGGAGCGCCATTTTATGTAAAAAGAACACAATTCACATCCTTATCTATATGGATATGTTTTCTTTGATATTAAGTAGAGTAGTTAAATAAAACCTACAATAATATAAACAATCTTATCATTGTGTTTCTTATGTCACTTTTATAACAAACATTTTCTTCAAAGTGGGACTGTCGATGTGGATCTTTCTTTGAAAGGAACCACTGGACCCCAGGGAAGTCACCCTCCTGCACCTAAAAGGTAGGAAACAGGAGGGTGACTAAACCATTTTGTGTATGTGTTTGTTTGTTTGTTTGTATGTGTGTGTCTTTGTGTTTGTGTATGTGTGTCGGTCTGTAAGTGTGTCTGTGTGTCTGTATGTCTGTGTGTGTGTGTGTGTATCTGTATGTGTATGTGTATGTGTGTGTGTCTCTATGCATGTGTGTGTTTGTGTTTGTGTATGTCTGTCTGTGTGTGTTTGTGTGTATGTCTGTCGGTGTGTCTGTATATGTGTGTCTGTGTGTGTGTTTGTATGTGTCTGTATGTATGTGTGTGTGTTTGTACGTATGTATGTATGTGGATGTGTTTGTTTGTATGTATGCGTGTGTCTGTATGTATGTATGTGTGCGTCTGTATGTATGTATGTGTGCCTGTATGTGTGTGTCTCTGTATACAGGGCCGGCCTTAGGGGTGTGCGAGCTGTGCGGCCGCACAGGGCGCCATGGAGCAGGGGGCGCCGTGGATTTAAAAAAAAAAAAAATAATAATAATTTATTTTTTTTTTTTTTTAAATTTGCAGCGGGAGCGGAGCTTACCGTGCGGCGGGGGCGGAGCTAAAAGCGCCGGAAAACGGCTGCAGGGAAAGCAGGAAGGAGTCCCTGCTTCCCCACCAAACAGTCACCAGGAGCTGCACTGCCTCCACAATGAACTCCACAGGTAACTGTGGGATTGTCAGGTGAGTGTGACTCTCTGCCTGTGTTTATTACTGTCTGTGTGTGTATGACTGTCTGCCTGTGTGTGTCTGTGTGTATGACTGTCTGCCTGTGTGTGTGTGTGTGTCTGTGTGTGACTGTCTGCCTGTGTGTGTGTGTCTGTGTATGACTGTCTGCCTGTGTGTGTGTGTCTGTGTATGACTGTCTGCCTTTGTGTGTCTGTGTGTGTCTGTGTATGACTGTCTGCCTGTGTGTGTGTGTCTGTGTGTGTGTGTGTATGACTGTCTGCCTCTGTGTGTGTCTGTGTGTATGACTGTCTGCCTCTGTGTGTGTCTGTGTGTATGACTGTCTGCCTCTGTGTGTATTACTGTCTGCCTCTGTGTGTATTACTGTCTGTGTCTGTGTGTATGACTGTCTGTGTCTGCCTGTGTGTGTCTGTGTGTGTGAGACTGTCTGCCTGTGTGTGTGTGTGTGTGTGTGTATATGACTGTCTGCCACTGTGTGTCTGTGTGTATTACTGTCTGCCTCTGTGTGTGTGTCTGTGTGTATGACTGTCTGCCTCTGTGTGTATGACTGTCTGCCTCTGTGTGTATGACTGTCTACCTCTGTGTGTGTGATTGTGTGTATGACTGCCTCTGTGTGTATGGCTGTCTGCCTCTGTGTGTATGGCTGTCTGCCTCTGTGTGTCTGTGTGTATGGCTGTCTGCCTCTGTGTGTCTGTGTGTATGGCTGTCTGCCTCTGTGTGTCTGTGTGTATGGCTGTCTGCCTGTGTGTGTCTGTGTGTATGACTGTCTGCGTGTTTGTCTGTGTGTATTACTGTCTGCCTCTGTGTGTGTCTGTGTGTATGACTGTCTGTGTCTGTGTGTATGACTGACTGTCTGCCTGTGTGTGTCTGTGTGTGTGTGTATGACTGTCTGCCTGTGTGTGTGTGTGGATGTCTTCCTGTGTGTGTGTATGGCCGTCTGACTCTGTGTGTGTGTGTCACATACAACCAATACACGCATATCACACACTGTTAATACACCCATTACAAATATCACACATAGCATACATATCACACACAGTCATCACACCTACTATCACATACACAGACAACACAAACATTACAGCATACATGGATGACGGGGGGGGGGGGGGGGGCGCTGTGAAGATTTTTCGCACAGGGCGTCAAAATGCCTAAGGCCGGCCCTGTCTGTATATGTGTGTGTCTGCATGTGTGGAGGGGGGGCAATGTATGGGAGTGGGAGGGTAGACGTACAGGGAGAGTGGTGGGGGTAGACGATTGGGGTGGGGGGGTTGGGGCAATTTTTTGCACCGTGGCCCCATGGTTTCTAGGTACGCCTCTGATCACAACACATACTTTATTTGTATTGTTACAATGGGCCCCTTTGTCCTTTTCTCCATTGACACAAGGTCTTTCAATTGTAGCTATTGCAATATTGCTACAGCTATAAGCACCCCCCCATGTAAATTGTATACTGTCCTTCAAGAACCAAAGAGGTTTCTCAGAGTTACAGATAATATGTCAGCACTTAGAAAGTTAACAAGTGAACTACAATTCAGAGAAACCCTTGTTGTACCCATAAAGCACTGCAATATTAGGATTTGTGGGTAAAGCTCAGCGTTGGCCACAGAATATTATTAAAGTATGATGATTGGTTGTTTAAGTTCCTGGTCTGGGCAAAGTTTTCAGCAGAAGCTACAAAGGCTGGGAATATACAGCAAATGCAGGAACATCACATAAGAGTATAGTTTTCATTATCTAAAATATATTGTTTTGCATTTTTATACAATCTATATTATGTGGAAAGAAAAGTGAGCTCTATGATGCAGGCTTTGTAAGGAAATACTCCTTGGTAATAGGTATTTAATTGAAGTTAGAACATTTGCCTACAGATATATACCAAAAAATAAAAAATTAGGACTTCATCATTTTTTATTCTTTGGTATATATCTGTAGGCAAATGTTCTAATTTCAATTAAATAATCTATATTATGCTTTATAAATAATTTAAATTCTGATTAGAGTACCATTTAATGCTTATAGCACAAAGAGAAATTATATGCAGGAAACTACTAATTTTAATCAAATCAAACATTATTTGGTTCAGTAGATCAACTTTAAATGTACAAACCAAGTCTAAGGAATATGTCATTGTAATTTTTATGATGCAATTCTCACTTTTTCTTCCCAAAATCAGTGGCGTAAGAGGAGTCCTTGTACCTTGGACTGTTTTAAATTGGGTACTAGGCAGCTGCCTATTTGCCCTGTGTTAAATATGGTCGCCAAATATGGGAGAAAGTCGCACTTTCGGCACATCTTCTGCCTTGGGAAAAAAGATGACAGCAGGGAATTTTTGGTTGTCGGCACGTAATATAGAACAAATTCAATTAGTATTTCAAGGATGAGTAAATGGAAGTAGTTTGAACTTTTATCAGTGCTACTTCTGCATAAATGACCATATTTAAGGAGAAATAGTGATCTTTTCAAGCACTCCTTTGAGTGTTTCTTATACTGTGAGTGTGATCTTCTTTTCAGAATTCTAAGAACTGGTTTATAAGTATCGCATAAATCTATGTGTCTGCAACTTAATGAACTTTAATGTTGGCGAGCTACTCCCCTTCTAATGAAGGCCTAATGAATAGGAGTAATATCCCTAAACTAGTATTTGCCTTCTGTACGGTGTGTACACCACTGCTTATAAAATATTGGGATGTTTATCTAGCTAATACTGCTCTTGCCTTCTAATTTACGTTTCTGGATAAAATGAATGCAGATAGGCGAGCACAACACAATAGTTCTGTGTCAGAACTGCCAACATTTTTCCAGTGTTCTGTAGGTTTTATTCTCCATAAATAATTGCCTTATTTTGAAAGTCATCCAAAATAAAGCAATTTTGCTAATCTCCGTAGATATTTCTTTTTACATTTCCTACACTTTAGATATTGGTTTGAGCAGTGATCCTTACCTTGTTACCTTATAATAATAGAGTGATTCATACTGTAACCCTATTAATGCATTTTTATTTTTAATTATGTGTGGTCAATATTATCTCCCATAGGTCCATACAACAGATTAGAATATAAACCTAGGAGTGTACATAAAGATATTGTAACACTGTGTATAGATAATATCATTGGAATCCCTTATAGGAGACACAAGCCATGTTTTTGTACACTTGGAGAGCACCATAAACATTAAAGTATGCTGGCACTCTGTCCCCCTACCATTGTAAGTCAAACCATTTTAAAGGAAGACCCCCTGTGAGATCTGTTAGATGTATTCTCTCCCCATCACATGAAACTCAATGTAGCCAACATTATTGCTCAGGCTGCAGAAAACATTTTATTTTGATTCAATAGGTATTTACTTGTTTTTTTCATATTTTTCTATTTTGGATTTTTTAATAGTAGATTTTGTGTGTACTAAATAGTATTGTTCTTGTTTAAATTAGTATTTTTTAAACTGCAGTTTAGTACAATTAGTGATTTTCTGTTCTTCAGAGTGGCCCTGTAACATATTAACATAATAACTTAGTTTGATAAATAACTTAAGTCTATCAAGTCAGTCACTGACATTGATCCAAAGGAGCAAAAAAAGTAAATAAAAAACCTATATGTGCAATTTCCAGATTTGCCTAAAAAAGAGTGGAATCCTTTTTGAATTAAAGGGACACTTAAAGGAACACTATAGGGTCAGGAACACAAACATACATTCCTGGCCCTATAGTGTTAAAAACACTATCTAGACTCTCTAGCAACCCCTTGCCTCCCTAAATATAGTGCAATCTTACCATTATTACAGTCTGCTGCTGCTGGCTCTGCCCCTGTTCTGCCTTCTTCGCTAACATCATCAGAAGTGGTGAACTCAGCCAATCCAATTCTTTCCAGTAGGAAACCATTGGATTGGCTGAGCTTGTCAAGGAGGCAGATCAGGGGCAGAGCCAGCACAAGCAAAGTACAGCAATGTCCAATCAGCATCTCCTCATAGAGATGCATTGAATCAATCTATGAGGAACATTCGGTGTCTCCATGCAGGGAGTAGCCATCTGTGGAGTTGCCACTGTAGGTATCCCTAGGCTGTAATGTAAACACTGGCTTTTCTCTGAAAACATAGTGTTTACTGCAAAAACACCTGCAGGAAATGATTATACTCCAATGAATAAATACAGTAAGCTGTAGATCTGGTGAAAATGGTGTCCCTTTAATGGGGTAGTTCTGGTGCAAATAGTCTGTCCCTGTAATTGCAATTTAATTAAGGACCAAACTTCTGGAATAAAAGGGAATCATGACATGTCACACACGTCATGTGTCCTTAAGGGGTTAAACAATGAGATGTTAAACGCTCCTCATAAAGATGCATTGGCTCACTAGCCTCTAAATGTCTTGCTATGGAAGAAGCCAGAAAGGCCGCTTTTTTTCTCTTCTTGGGTTTTTTTTTTGCAGCCAAATATGATGCAAACAATAAATGTGACCTTGAATAGCTTAGAAATGTTAATATAAGTAATTTTTGTTGTAGAACACCAAATATTATATATTGAATATATTGAAGGGTCTTTGTCGCAGTATTGTTCATATTAAACAGGTCTGAAGAGAGAAATAACCATACGTTAAATTCATACATTGATGGTTGATGGAGATGGTCTGTAGGCATGACTGTTCCCAGCAAAGTGGAGATATTAACTAAATTGCCTACTATTTAGTTTTGGAATCATTTCTTTGTTTTCTAATCTTTCATTGGGCCTCTCCAATAAGGACGTCCCTAACAACAACACAGAGGACTCAATGAAAATGATGAAACACAGTCAGTGACTCTCCTCTAATTATCTTTAGTACAACTACCACACAGACAATAAGAGGGCAGGGACAGACCTCACATTCTCGTTGGCTTAGCTACACTGCATGCTTGCAGTCGGCAGTAGGGAAGACGTTTTGTAAAATGGGATGTTTTGTTTAAAGCTTTGGGTTATGCTGAAGAAAGCTGCAAAACAGCTTTTGAACAGCAACAGAAAAACAGCATGAATATGAAGCCAAAAAAAAATCAAATGCACTAAAGTTGTTTTGGTGCCTGGAATTCAAGGGGACCCAGTAACTCCAGCTATTCTCTTATATAACTATGTATTTTCTAAACAACACAAACACGCTCTGCATGTCTTTAGATAAATTAGAAATGAGTAAAATAACACATGTTCATTTACATAAAGCATGCACAGAAGACCTTTCTAGTGGACAGTAACCAGAATAAAGTATATCTACATATCAGCTCTTGCTCAATAATCACGCAGTTCCTTTATGTACTACAATACTTTGCAAGACTCTTATTGTGTTCCACACATTTCTACCTCTCCCGCCCCGTGCTGAGAAGATAAGCTGCGTGCAGGTCAGTTCTCTAGTTAAGTCTGTCATCGAGTGCTAATTTATGCGCTGCCTGATCCGCTACCTCTTATCTGAACATTTGGAACAGGTGTCACCTGGAATCCAGCCACAAGCACAAGAATAAAATTAAGATGTGACCTCCATTCATAGAGCTGGAGGGGCTACTCCGTTCATACCTAATCCCTGGATTTAACCCTTCAGTAATGTTCCGTTGTCAAATTCAGGTGATTTATCAAATGCTAAGAATACAACTCCTGTGGGGAACATAGCATGATTTTCTGCTTAGATAGATTTGGGGGACTGTTTGTTTCTTAAGGGGTTCTGCATCCTGGAATTCATAAAATTGTAAGCATTAGATTGTGCATTCAAAAAAAAATAATATTTTAAATAATAAGAGGTATTTGTATTTGAATTTTCTGAATTTGCTGTAAATATCCAAGCATTAAAGCCTTTATAGTCTTCTGTTCATAGCTCTTTAATTTGCCTTAAAATAAGGAATAAGAAAAACTTTTGCAAATAACTCCACCCCCATAGCCACACCTCCCCTTTTCTCAAATTGTCTTCCTCACTGGAAGTGAGCCCAGTGTAGTTCAGCCAATGAGAGATCAGTGTTACCTGAGCTACTGACTTGATTCGACCCCACAGTCTTCTTCTTATCCATATAGTATTGCAACGTAGTGCTAGGGGAAAAGCGGGCAGATAGAGGACAGGCTGTGAGGTGGAGTCATGACAGTAATCTAGTTCACACTGATCTCTTATTGGCTGAGCTGAGTACATACTTACAGTTTATCTAATAAAGAAGTTGCTTTGTGAAAAAAGTGATGTGTGGTTAAGAAAAGAGAAAGTTACACAAGTAGAGATTTACAGCTTGAATATGAAATCAAAATCTATCAAATGCACTTATGTTGTGTAATTTCTTGAAGCGTGCCTGGTGTGTCATTTTAGGCTTCTACGTCAGTGCTAAGCCTTTTCCATAAATCAATTCACAGAGATGCTTTTAGGTCACAACAGAGGTTTTTAGGAGTTGTAGTCCATTCGTCAGCTTCCCATTGTAGAAAGCAATCTATCAGAAACCATTGCTGTGTAGGCTCTTGTTATATATTTGCTATTGACACTTGCAAAGTTCTCTTGCCTTAATTAAGCTGTTTTTGTATATATATATATATACATTTACAGTTGCAAGAAAAAGTATGTGAACCCTTTGGAATGATATGGAGTTCTGCCCAAATTGGTCATAAAATGTGATCTGATCATCATCTAAGTCACAACAATAGTCAATCACAGTCTGCTTAAACTAATAACACACAAAGAATGAAATGTTGCCATGTTTTTATTGAACACACCATGTAAATATTCACAGTGCAGGTGGAAAAAGTATGTGAACCCCTAGACTAATGACATCTCCAAGAGCTAATTGGAGTGAGATGTCAGCCAACTGGAGTCCAATCAATGAGATGAGATTGGAGGTGTTGGTTACAGCTGCCCTGCCCTATAAAAAAACACACACCAGTTCTGGGTTTGCTTTTCACAAGAAGCATTGCCTGATGTGAATGATGCCTTGCACAAAAGAGCTCTCAGAAGACCTACGATTAAGAATTGTTGACTTGCATAAAGCTGGAAAGGGTTATAAAAGTATCTCCAAAAGCCTTGCTGTTCATCAGTCCACGGTAAGACAAATTGTCTATAAATGGAGAAAGTTCAGCACTGCTGCTACTCTCCCTAGGAGTGGCCGTCCTGTAAAGATGACTGCAAGAGCACAGCGCAGACTACTCATTGAGGTGAAGAAGAATCCTAGAGTGTCAGCTAAAGACTTACAAAAGTCACTGGCAAATGCTAACATCCCTGGTAGCGAATCTACTATACGTAAAACACTAAACGAGAATGGATTTCATGGGAGGATACCACAGAGGAAGCCACTGCTGTCCAAACAAAACATTGCTGCATGTTTACAGTTTGCACAAGAGCACCTGGATGTTCCACAGCAGTACTGGCAAAATATTCTGTGGAAAGTTGAGTTGTTTGGAAGAAACACACAACACTATGTGTGGCGAAAAAGAGGCACAGCACACCAAAATCAAAACCTCATCCCAACTGTGAAGTATGGTGGTGGGGACATCATGGTTTGGGGCTGCTTTGCTGTGTCAGGGCCTGGACGGATTGCTATCATCAAAGGAAAAATGAATTCCCAAGTTTATCAAGACATTTTGCAGGAGAACTTAAGGCCATCTGTCTACCAGCTGAAGCTCAACAGAAGATGGGTGTTGCAACAGGACAATGACCCAAAGCATAGAAGTAAATCAACAATAGAATGGCTTAAACAGAAGAAAATACGCCTTCTGAAGTGGCCCAGTCAGAGTCCTGACCTCAACCCGATTGAGATGCTGTGGCATTACCTCAAGAAAGCGATTCACACCAGACATCCCAAGAATATTGCTGAACTGAAACAGTTCTGTAAAGAGGAATGATCAAGAATTACTCCTGACCGTTGTGCACGTCTGATCAGCAACTACAGGAAACGTTTGGTTGAAGTTATTTCTGCCAAAGGAGGTTTAACCAGTTATTAAATCCAAGGGTTCACATACTTTTTCCACCTGCACTGTGAATGTTTACATGGTGTGTTCAATAAAAACATGGCAACATTTCATTCTTTGTGTGTTATTAGTTTAATCAGACTGTGATTGTCTATTGTTGTGACTTAGATGATCAAATCACATCTTATGACCAATGTGTGCAGAAATCCATATCATTCCAAAGGGTTCACATACTTTTTCTTGCAACTGTATACATATATATATATATATATATGTATGTATATATATATATATATATATATATATATATATATATCATTCCCCTGCGATCTCACTGCTCAATTCTCTGCCATTTAGGAGTTAAATCACTTTGTTTATGCAGCCCTATATACAGCTTCCTGCATGTGACTTACACAGCCTTCCTAAACACTTCCTGTAAAGAGTCAACTAATGTTTATACTTCCTTTAGTGCAAATCTGGTAATGTAGAATTGCTTATCTCCTGCTCTGTTAATAGCTTGCTAGACCCTGCCTCCCATGTGTGATTAAAGTTCAATTTACATAGCAGGAGAAAAAAACATTTAAAGTAAATTACATCAGATTGAAATTGAAACATTTTTTTTCATGCAGGATCTGTCAATCAGGGGTGGTGTAGCTAGGGCTGCATGGACAGAAACAAAAGTGATTCGACTTCTAAATGTAAATTGAGCAGTGAAACTTCAGAGGCATGATCTATACACCAAAACTGCTTCATTTGTAACTTTAGTGTCCCTTTAACCCCTTAAGGACCAAACTTCTGGAATAAAGGGAATCATGACCTGTCACACATGTGATGTGTCCTTAAGGGGTTAAAGGTCTTCTGCAACAGAGACTTGCACTCTTCCTACATATATCAATTGCCAACCAATGAGAATAGCAAATGTGGCAAAGTAAGCATTAGTAAATCATTCACTCATTGCACATAGGTAAAACTGATCAAGTACTGGTGTGCACAAATATAAACCTATTTCTTCCTATCCTGTAAATATCAGGTAAATTTACCAATGTACATATATTATTGTGGTCCCCATACTGACAACCTAATCCATACATCTCATTCTATAATATTTTGTGCTAATAAATAATTTGAAATGAAACACAAACCACCATATCTTTAAGGACATAAAATGTATGCCGTGATTGTATTTCTCAATCTAACACAATATTTAAAAGAAATAATCTACTTGTTTTATATAAGTTAAATGCACAAACGTGCAACATTAAATATCTCCAAATGACAATGGTAATTGCTGTACAATCAATGTCAGGAAAAAAAAAAAACCTGGTAATACAGTTAGTACAGTGGATAACAGAAGTATAATTCTTGTTGAACTTTCCTCCAGTAAAATGTCAGTAGCTGAATTTGACCTCACTTCGGAGTGTGATTTGACCTCAGAGAACAGTATCCTTCGGGTAGAATAGATGATCGGGATCCAGAGTAAATCATTGGGTTCCAATGGGTACCTTAAGGGTTCACATAGTTTGATTGAGTCATCACTGACGAAGTCATCTAGAGAACAACATCACTAATTGGTGAAAAGTTGGATTGTGGAGATAAAACGTATTCAGACCCTATTCCTGAGATTTAAAATGAGGCTGCATTAAATAGTTCTACTCTTTATCATTTTACCGAACAGTACGTCTATTCCATTGTTTTGTTTCTAAATGGATGAGAATGAGGAGGTTGGTTTCCATGTTGTCCACAAGCTATTGACTAAGTCATCTAATTCAACTCCTTTTAATTCGTATCTCTGGATAATTCTGCTCTGGGAGATAAGAATTCTCCTTGTATAGTCAGTGTTCCAGCAGTTCAGCAGCAGCTTTTTATGCAGAATAAGATTAAAGGCATATATTGCCTTGTATTTTCAGTGTTTATCACTGTCATGCAATGGAGGACTTGTCAAAACTCACAGTGTAAGGCTTCTTTGTCATTCCAACTTTTGTGGTAATCCAATGGAAATTGTATTCAATCAGAAGTATGTGTAAACAATCCTGTAGTCATCGTTAGAACCATGGATTGGTAAGCAACTTGTTAATGCTGCCCATAAAACACATGACATGATTAGAAATTAGATACAATCAGTAGGATTTGCAGGCCACCCATGTGAATCCCGAATTTCCATAGATTCAGCACTGTGGAATAATTTGGCGCTTTATAAATACCAATAATATTAATGAAGCCTAATGCTGTTCAGAATTCTCAGGATGTGAAATATGAGCTTTGCATGGAGTAAAGACGATCGATTGGATTCCCCACTCGGGCTTGCAGGCCTCCCACTTCGGATGCTGCAAGTAGACATTCTCCCAAATTGTTAAGAGAAGCTTCATCACTGTCCATATCATGAAAAAGGGTCTCTCCACCTTTAAGAAAGACAACATTGGGCATTAGAATTGTAGTATACCAATTATACTATTATTAATGTACTCGCAAAGCTGTATAAAAATTAAATGCAAGTGACACCCATTTCTAAAGGATATCGGCACACTTTCCAGAAAAGTCGAGAACAGAGGCGTATTGCACAATATCATGCTACAGTTCTTTGCTGGACTAGAACTCAAATTCCTCACAGCCAGGGGATAATGTGAATTATAGTCCAGCAATAGCTGGAGGTTTGGAGGTTACTCATCTCAGATTGAAAGAGTTTCAGGTAACCAGAAAAAACAATGTCTAGCCCTGTCTTAACATGATATTCCAAGGTCTAAAAAAAAAAAAAACCTGGAATTCAAGATCGGACTAATATTTTACTCATATAAAGTTAACGAAAAGACTCAATGGTTTACTTCATGAGTGAAAGAGAATATTTTTGATGCTTTTAATCCTTTTCACCTGACTGAAATCTAAAGTAGGAAAGAATAAAATTATTCAGACTTTTAGGGGATTATGGATAATAGTGGCAGAATCATATTTAATGCATTTATTTAAGAGCATTCTTTTCCTTTCAATTAGTCATACATCATATAATTCTCTTTGGCTCCTGTTGTAGCATTTTTGGTTTTTTTATACCATTCACCATTTATTTGGGTTCTGAATTTTAGTGCTGTCGATTAATAAAATATATGCCTGAAATTGTGAATATTATTCTGGGCAAAATTGACTACCGACACTGTCATAGTGAAGGTACTTTCGTATCAAAAGCAAATATATAGACAGTTGAGGTTTCATTTCTGCGTAAGAGAATAGCACAGCTGTGATAATGAAAAAAAATATATATAACGAAAAAAACACAATAAGAATTTTTCAAAAGAATTCCAGAACTTTTATGAATAAATCCCACCCCTAGCATCATATTTACCGACCTAAAAAACTAGAGCAATCCTGGGAATGACACATTCTAAAGCCCAACATTGTTTTTCGCAACTCGAGAAAACAACTATCGTATTTATAAATGTCAAATGGAGTAATCGAATCTCATAATCATATTGACTTTTGAACATTGTTTACAAATATAATTGTTTCGTTATATATATATATTGTACATGTTTTTGTGAGTGTGACATTGCATAAAATAAGAGTAAAGATAAGTGACCCAAGCAAGGTAAGTAAAAAGGTAAACAGTGGAATTGGCAAGGTAAATTAAAACGTAAACAGTGGAATTGGCAAGGTAAGGTAAAAGGTACAAATGCTGGAGAGGGCTTCGGGAAAAGATTGTTTCGGGGCACATGAGAAAAATTATCTGAGGATGGTAAGATGAGAAAAAGTCTTTCACCTCCGGAAGATCGAAATAACTGTTGAAGGTGACGAGGATTTATTCAATGAAACACATGTGTAATGAGATAAATCTAGATCCCATAGTCACTGACATAGAATCATACCGTATGGATGCATGTGATCTCCTGGCATTTGTGGAGGAGTGAGTCCTTGCTGGAACGGGTCAGAAGTGTAAATGTTTTGCTCAACAGAAAGGAGTTGTTGTTGAGGCAACGATGTGAAGACATTCATGATGCCTTCAATGCTGGCGTTTCCAGAATTATGTGTTTGAGCTGAAAATTTACCAAAGACAATATGAGCATATAAGTGAATGTAACTTTATTCCTCAATAGCATTTATTTACAAGGCAGCAAATCCCGAAAACCTGATATTACTGCGTTACTGCAGTTTGAACTCATTACTGGCACGTAGCAGAATATGTGAATGCACTAGCAATTCAACCGTGCCAACAATCTGTCAACAGAATCCGGTGTAATGGTCCATAAAAAAATATTTTACTGCAAAGTTAGAATTTGAAATATACTAAACAGGGTTAACAGATAACATTTTAAATACCAGTGGAATTTAGGGCAAACATTTGAATGAACAGGTAACTGATGTAGCATGGAAATCATAGTTACCGTATTTATCGGCGTATAACACGCACTTTTTTCCCCTGAAAATAGGGGAAAAATCGTGGGTGCGTGTTATACGCCGATATCCCATAATTACTTACCTGTCCTGAAGCGTGGGCCGGCTTCACAGCGCGCACCGCGGTACAGGAACTTTAATTTAAGGTTCCGGTTTCCGGCGGGACTGAAAGGAAGTGTGCACACTATTGTGCACACTTCCTTTCAGTCCCGCCGGAAACCGGAACCTTAAATTAAAGTTCCTGTACCGCGGTGCGCGCTGTGAAGCCGGCCCACGCTTCAGGGCAGGTAAGTAATTATGGGAGGGGAGGAAAGTACACTATGGGAGGGGAGGGGAGGGGGAGGAAAGTACACTATGGGAGGGGAGGGGGAGGAAAGTACACTATGGGAGGGGAGGGGGAGGAAAGTACACTATGGGAGGGGAGGGGGAGGAAAGTACACTATGGGAGGGTAATGGGGGAAGTACACTATGGGAGGGGGAGGAAAGTACACTATGGGAGGGGAGGGGGGGGAAAGTACACTATGGGAGGGGAGGGGGGGAGTACACTATGGGAGGGGAGGAGGGGGAAATACTATGGGAGGGGAGGGGGGGAGAATACTATGGGAGGGGAGGGGGGGAGAATACTATGGGAGGGGAGGGGGGGAGAATACTATGGGAGGGGAGGGGGGAGAATACTATGGGAGGGGGGGAGAATACTATGGGAGGGGGGGAGAATACTATGGGAGGGGGGAGAATACTATGGGAGGAGGGGGGAGAATACTATGGGAGGAGGGGGGGAATACTATGGGAGGAGGGGGGGAATACTATGGGAGGAGGGGGGGAATACTATGGGAGGAGGGGGGAATACTATGGGAGGGGGGGGAGAATACTATGGAAAGGGGGGGGGACACTATGGGATGAGGGGGGAATACTATGGCATGAGGGGGGGGAATACTATGGCATGAGGGGGGAAATTTCCTGGAATTTCTTTCTAAAAATGAGGTGCGTGTTATACGCCTGTGCGTGTTATACGCCGATAAATACGGTACATATTAATATTGACAATGAAAAGAAGCCAGGTCTGTCATACTCAACCATGTACACATGTCAGGTTCTGCAATTTTAAGTATGCTTACACTAAGTTTTTTGTTTTTTTTAAATCCATCTTGACTCCAAAAAGGCAATCAATTTTGTTGGATCAGCAAGCAAACAATATCTCCCATATGATAATTTACCTAATAGTTAACTCAAATATATTGAGAAATATTTATCAAAAAGTTCTGAAAAGTGAGAGTTTATTAAAGTGTTGAAAAAATGTTTTAAAAAGTGATGGTTTTCTCTATAGTAAATTCTACCACTTTCCACGGAAATTTTTAATTTAGGAGGTAATAAGATTTAGAATTATGGAAAAAATAGAAGTGAAACAAAACCTGTTGTGTCACTGGAATAATTGCATTTACTCAGACTTGACAGGTAGGGTTCAAACAAAGCAACAGTTGAAAAAATTTAATGAATTTAATTTAATAAATTGCACCAAAATTTCCAATAAATTTGATATAAAAGTGTTGGTCGCACTTTGATAAATATCACCCATTTAGTGAAATGAAGAAAATCAACAGTTAATAATTTTCAAAAATAAATAAATTAATGAATACATAAATAAAATAATAAATAAAACACCTACACTTCTGCGCGAGTTCACTATTAATAGCTATATTGCTGTCGCATTACCCCTGAGTTTATCTCCTGGGTTGTGTCTTCTTTGAACTCAAAATGGACTTAACTCAGAAATATACAAATAATCTCTATGAATAATATGCTAAAGCCATTTGAGAAACAATTGACTTGAGCTCCATCAATCTTAGTACCTAAATCGTGGCCAAAAAAAAAATCAAACTTTTTAACGATATTAAGAGTTCAACCCCAAAAATCTGAAAAATTAAGGAAAACAACTAAAAATTACCTCGGTCAAGTGCATAGGCCAAGTTCTCCATGCACCCAATTCTTCTCCACAGGTGTCATTCACCTTGCTGGAGAGGGAAGGATGTCAGGTAGGGATGTAAGCAAAGGCGGGCTGAGGGGACGACACATGGGCGGCAGATGCTAAATTTGCACAGAATTCACTCTTGTTCCGGGTTGGCAAATGATGCCCCAAAGACAGAGGTGGAGGTGAAGTTCCACCTCCAGCAGCTGTGAGTTTAATCTCCATTTTTGCAGTGTTTCAGAGCAAAAAGCTGCACGAACAGACTCCAGGCACCATAACCACTACAAATCACTGAAGTGGTAACAATGCTTGAAGTAAACTTTTACGCTTTCTTTTTTAGAGTCAAAATATGTATATTTATTTAAGACTTGATGGCCTCTCATTTCCACATCACGTAGTATTGTTAGTACCTGATGTTATTCGTGCTGAGTTTGGTTGATCCTGCTGCTGTTGCTGCTGTTGTTGTTGCCTCCTTGCCAGTTTTTTCATCTGTTAAAAATAAAGCAAAATAACAGGATCATGAATCACTTAAAACTGATGCCATATGGTGTATAAACCTTACAATGTTTGTAATGCAATCACAGCCAATGAGCTGATTAGATAGCTGTTCTGTATTGGAATTTTCTTCTGTTTATTTAGTATTTTTCTTCCATAAGGTGTCTTAATGCAATAGTTACACAATGAATTAAAATAGGGGATCATCTTCAGTCTGGCATGTCCCTTCGATTACTGTAATCATAAAACTACCCAAAAGGGGTTACTCAAAGCACCATAACCACTTCAGTGATTTGAATTCCACAGTGCCTGGAATCTGTATGTGCAGTGTTTTGGCAGCATCATTGGGGTGTCATTATAATATAATGTAATTTATATGCACATTTCCTTACACAGAATCTCACTTATTGGCCGAAATTGCTTAAGCTGATGCTCTCAACCAATAAATGACAACGGCATCGCATCACCAATGCAGCAGAGAGCTTCTTAGTCCTGCAGGGAACCAAGTAAGAGTGCAAACCATTGCAAAATCCAAAAGTCCATTATAACGCTTAGAGTAACCCCTTCAGATTGGTATCATTGGAATGTGGAGTGTGTTTCACATTGCATATGTCTTAATAAGACAACAAGGCCAGATCTTGATGTCTAGGGGTGTGATTTGTAGAAGCTAATGGATTTACACAAACATTTTATGTAAATGAAGACTTAGACGGCAGATTTTGGATGAAGGGGGATGGAGCAGGTGTTTGGATACTTACTTTAGCTCTCTGATTCTGGAACCAGACTTGTACCACTCGTACACTGAGCCCAGTTTCAGCAGCTAGTGTTTCCCTCACCTACACAAAGAAACATTCAGATATCAGCCATTATGACAACGTATTAATATGGGGACAATATATTTACATACAAATGTGTAGACATGTATGTGTAGGTATGTATTCTATGCTAAACTTTGGGTAAAGCATGATATACAGTACCTCATATTCCAGCATTTGATTTAAGCTTGCGTTTTTAGATTTGGGATTATACAGTTACACTGCAGGCTATCATGTGAACATTGTTTTCTAGTAAATAATGATATATTTCTCTAATAAACAATTCACCCTCCAAGAATCAAAGTATAAATGCACATGCGCAGCCCACTGCTCAGTTCCTTATTCTGGAATGAGACAAAGACCAAAGTGGTGTGTTCAGTGTGCAGACACAAAACGTGGACAAAATGAACACAAACAAGTAAGAATCCTCAATTTATCACGGCGTGGATGTTTTAACTTGTATGCTGTACTCAAGTTTATAATTCACTGAAATATTTAGTAAATAATCTTCAATGTGTACTCTCAGCAGCCATATGATATCTACTATAAATATGTATTTATACACTCAAACTACGAAGCTTTTAGTTATATTTGGTATATTTTCAGCAATCTCATTTTATACATTGGATTTCATAAGAAATATTTTTGAAATGCACTTTTCATAAATTCGATATGGTAAGCTACTTTGAGTTTTATTTTGTTGCTAAGGAACTAATTATTTATTTATTTAATTACCAGGGGACTTTTTATTTATTTATTTATTTTTAAATTGAGTACTGCATTGACACTTTTTAGAAATATTTGCACACAAAAAAAAAACATAGTTGAGATTGCACTTTATAAGATTGGCACTTTAAGAAGGTATTCATATACATTAGTATCACATTAAAATAATCACTAAGTGCTCCACCATAACATCTTACAAATTTATTTTACTACTATTCAACTGATTAACCGATCGTTTTTAAGAAATGTTGCGACAATTTTACCTTCCGGCATGGTTTTGAAGATACTTCAAAGGAAGCTTTAAATGCCCTGCGTTGTTGTGTTGTTAAAATGGTTCTTGGTCTCTTGGGCCGTTTCTGGTCTTTTCCATCTTCTGCTCCTTTGCAGTCATCAATTTTGGCTGCATCTTCATCATCATCACTTTTACCTAAAATATAAATATATAGTCAGAAAGGACATTTATATGTCTGCTTGTGTTATGATCTCAGAGGGACACTCCATTTCCCAAATACATAAAAGATTTTTATTTATTTTTTAAAAACACTCTATAATAGATATACCCACAATAAAGACATGCATTCATATAATTAGGCATTTTTCAGATCTCTTATCTGCTGCCCTTGCAAGCCATGCTCTTCTCCCACAGCCCAGACTTTCTGTGGCTGTCCAATCACAGACTTCCCAATCCCTCTCAATGAGAAGTCTTTGCAAGGCACGTGCTTTGAGCAATTGAGTTTAGCTCAACTAAGCTGAGTAACCAGGAAGTAACTGGACCAGTTGTCTGATTGACAGCCAAAGGGGTGTAACAAGGTCACATAGTGTCCATCAAGTTGAGCCTTCCTTACATTTGTTTTTTGCTGTTGATCCAAAAGAAGGCAAAGAAAAAAATCCAATTTGAAGCTCTTTACAACAAACTAGGAAGAAATTTCTTCTTGACCCCAGAATGGCTGTCATATTTATACTTGGATCAAGAAGCTATTACCCTACAGTTATAAATTATACAATTTAATATTATGTTTTTGCAGGTATGCATCTAGTTGCTCTTTAAGCATCTGTACAGATTCTGATAAAACTACTTCTTCAGGCAGAGAATTCCACATCCTTATTGTTCTAATGGTAAACAAAAAAAAACCTTTCCTTTACCTTATAAAACTGCAATTTTCTATTGAGACCTGGACTTTTGGTAAAATGTAAAAAGAGAACATACTCTTCACACATAAAGTACTTTAACAAGCTAAAGTGCTTTACGACTCTGGAGTGTTGACCATTGGATGCACAATATCATCCAGGATTCGTCAGCATGGTACAACAGCGGTAGCCTCTATGATAACATTTAGCTCAATGTTATTAAAGTTATGTTAGAATCATAATGTTTTTTTGACAGTCTTTGAAATGGACAAATACACATACCTGTAAAAAAAATTAGGGAAATATTTAAGTCCAAATGTGGATCCCTAGGCAACCGTATCACACTATTTATTTTGTTTAATTTGTTTTTCTGAAAATAATCTTTCCTTTATGAAACAACAGTGTGATATTGCTTAAAATTGTGGTTTCTTTAAAAAATTGTTCAAAGGGGCCTTACTCCGGACAATAAAATTCATGTATTTCAGTGATCATGTGTACTAAAGACTTCATTTTCACTCCTGACACTGGCAATTAAAATGTTAATTTTTAATAGAGAATATTCGTTTGCGGAGGTATTTCAATAATTCTTGCAAGCACATTTTGTATGGAAATGATTGAGAATTATATACAAACCTGATTAATATTCCAGTTTCTAAATTACATGTAATGGAACATAAATCATTAATATTTTTATTCCTGAGATCCACTACAGCCAAGATAAGAAGGATATGATACATTAATTAAAATGAGCTGATTTATATTTCCAAGGGACTAATATGAGGATTATATTGTAGGCTTCCTTACTAAATGTATTAGATTATGGAGTGATAACAGGGTTCCTCAAATAAATCAACACATTTGGTATTTGGAATAGAAATAGACAGTAGACTTGCAGGGTTCTATGGGTTTTTGCCTGTCTTTAACTCTGAAGGGTATTGATGCAGTTGGAATGTTTGATGTAACTCTGGATCAACTGATCAGTGAGATTTTGAAATTGGGAAACTGTTATGATTCCCTCTTTACCCCATAATGAGAAGGCATAGGTTGATTAGCCATCTTGGAATATTCCATCTTGTACTTAGAATTTTCCAGTTGACGTAAGGGACTAGAAAAACTGATAATGAGAGAAATGGTTTGGGTGTATGTAATATTGCTTTGTAGGGAAAAGGGGGCAAAGAAGGCAGAAGTAAAAGCAGTGTCTGTAGATTTATCATTAAATTAAAGTATAATTCATTAGTAGCTAATCTATTGCATGTTTTGTCGGAGATGTAACATTAGGGAAATGAAGACCTCCTAGATGTCTTGTTAAACATTTATTTATTTTAAAATCACATTTTGTGAGCAAAGGGGTTCAACAAAAATGTTCAGGAAACCTCATGACTTGTCTTGTTTTTAAAGAACACAATATGTTTTTAAGCAAGATAGGTACATAACATGATACTGCTACTGGAGAAAGTTTCTGGATACCAAATCATACAACAGTAAACAAATGACATACAAGTGTATTTGGTAAATGTGAATAAAGTCATCACATTACAGTATAAAGGGGGGAAAGCTAAAGCAAAGAACACAGTACGTGGTGGAGACACAGGAAGAGATAACCTTGAAACCATGAGCCATTACCAGATATGGGATTCACTACAAGGGGAGAATAGTGAGTTATAATGGCAGAGAGAAACAGACAATTATATCTTGTTTATCTTAAGAGAACCCGTCGTAGGTACAGTATGCTTAGGAATGTAATACATCCGAAAAGATTAGCTCTGCCCAAAAGTGAGATGAGAAGGAATGACGAAAGGTACAATTCTGCATCGGCTACACAGAGTAGGAGAGGGGATATTATTGTTACATGATTGTGTGTTGACCTAACAATGTATGTTAAGCATGACTCACACTGAAAACATCACAAATGACAATATCTTAGAGTGATAACATTTGTTAAATTAAATATGGAAAATTGATGCAAGTGAACAAAAGCTCAAAAATCTATATTTTATATATAATATTTGAGATAAAGATAACTGGACTCAGAAGACGTAATATTGACAAATTTCAAGTTTATTGCAAATAGATTGTGAATGACATTTTAGTTTGTATAATTTAAGAAATGCAGAATTTTTGCAATATTGAAAAAATATGTGATCCAAAGTGCGTACCACCAGTGGATATAAGCAAACGTGAAAAGGTAAAAATTACCCTTTTTAGTATACTGCAGAAAGTAAGAAAACTACTCCAAACCTCAGAAAAATATATATATGTAAATACAATCTACAATAAAATACAGAAAAAGCACAAATAGTGTAATACTGTTAGACACCATAAAAGGGGTTTGTGAATATATTGCACTCACAAACTGGAGATTGATAGTAGGCATATAACAGCTCAAAGGACTGCAGCACATTCTTTCCTTTTATGATACAAACACATAGTGCAAACTGTTTGAAAGCAAATCTAAATTTATTACAAGTTGCACTCATAAGATCAAGTAAAATGATAAGCTCATCAATAAACACTTCACCCAGTCCGAAGGAAGAGATCAAATCCCAGATCAAATCAGATCAAAGTGTAAATAAAAATAAATATAAAAATAAAATAAAAAATATAAAAACTAGGACTTGGATTCTATTGAAACGCAGGAAGCGATAAATGAAAATAGCTGCTTCAAATGAAGACTCCACTCTGTATTGGCTGATGGCGTTCCAGGGCGGTAAGAGATACATTTAAATGAAGTCACAGCATAAACAGGTCATAGAGACACAGCAGAGCCCCTGACGAAGTCCCCAGCAGGACGAAATGCGTAGGGCCAGGAGAGACATACCTTTTCACTTTATTTTTTATTTTATTTTTTTCATTTTGTTTATTTATGTTTCCTGATTTTGCTTTTATTACCTTAACCTCACCTTTGGACTTGGATCTCCTCAACACTGTTCCAGGGGATTTGATCTCTTCCTTCGGACTGGCTAAAGTGTTTATTGATGAGCTTATCATTTTACTTGATCTTATGAGTGCAACTTTTAATAAATTTAGATTTTACTTTTATACACTTTTGCACTATGTGTTTGTATCTCCTCTCTTTCCTTTTATATACATAAATGGAGTAAATGAAAGAAAATGCTGCAGTCCTTTGAGCTTTCATATGCCTACTATCAATCTCCAGTTTGTGAGTGCAATATATTCACGAACCCTTTTATGGTGTCTAAGCGTATTACACTATTTGTGGGTTTTTTTCTGTATATTTTTGTAGATTGTATTTTTATATACCATTTTGCTTTGTTTGCATACATTTTAGAGAACTAAAGTACGTAGCAACAATAGCATTGTACTGCGCTATCTATGGTTGTGAATGGATTTTGTTGTTTAAGGTAAATAATTATGAGAAATTCAGCAATCAATCACCCTTGCTTAGTTGAGTATAGGATTTCCAAAGGCTAAAATGGGCCTAGATTCATAAAACTATTTTGAAACAACAGTTCTTCTCACGCATTATGTATATAACCTGATATAAGAAGGTGGTTGACAGATAAATCCAGTCAATAAAAGGGACGTTGCAGCTTACAGAGAGTCAAAATGAATCCCCATTGTTAATTTCTTTCACTGGTTCATTATGTCCCAGGAGAAACATTTAGGATTAGAGAAGGTGGCTAACCAGTTCTCGCCATGATAACAGACTGTCCTTTATCAATAAGTCTGCTACACAAACTGCAGGTCTGTAAATCTACCTAACAACGCGCTGAGCAGCCGAGATAGGCTGAGAAAGAGCAAACAGTATAAAAGCCGATTGCTTACACACTGGTCCCCTAATATTCGCCAGCTTGTCACCACCTGCTGCAAAGAATCGCGGGCTTACAGAAAATGTAGACAGCTAATAAAACCAATGCAAATTCAACAAGGAGAGACTTAGTTTTAATTAGCAAGATCTCTACATCTTTAAATGTCTCAGGCACTAGATGTGGCACTTAATTAAGCCTTAACCCTCTTTCTTTAGTCCGGAGTAAGAAGTTGAAAACATATTGTGCGTGTTTGACCTTTTCATGAGCTGGTCTTGGGTGGACCTACACATTTGTATGGTCCATATTGTACAAAAGGTGTTTATCATCTGTGTGGGATGGGGATCTCATATAATGAAGCTACGCTGATCAGATTCTCTCGCTCCTTTTGAATCACTACTTCTTTGGTTTGAGGGAATTAAGAGTGAGAGGCAGAGTTAGGGCACTTAATTGGAAATGAGGATGCTTTTTGAGTAGGTGCTGTTTACATAGGATTGAGTGATGGAGTCTGCAGAGGCTGTAATTGAAGTAAGAGCTTTGGAGATTAGCTTCAGCATATGGGATCTGCGGCTCTACTTTCCCCCCTCTGCATTTTCCAATAAAATTGGGTTTAGCTTATGCTCTGCCTCTCTCACCCTCTTGTCTATAAAAAGCTCTTTGAAAGTTAGACATTAGAGGGGAATGTAAAGGGGTAGAGTGCTGCATAAAAATCCCATGTCTAAGTAACACAGCTGATACCGCACAGAAATCTGGCTATGATTTTAAGCAATATTCATATGATACATGCTGCTATATAATAAAAATAAATATTGTATATGTTAATATAAGGCAATAAAATAAAGCGCTAATGTATTACAACAAGCCTGTCTAGCCCTAAAAATGATATTGTTGAAGGTATCTAGTTTTGTATTTTATTTATTTTTCTTGTGACGTGGCAGTACATTGTATCTTTCAATGGTTTCAGAGGATGATAGAACTTTATAAATAAATGATAGCAACACTTAATCAGATATTGCAATTTATATATATATATATATATATATATATATATGTTATTGTTTTGTTTTAGTTTTCCATATGGATTTTGTTAAGTGAGTGAAAATAGCTTATAGTCTGACAGATGGAAAAGCTGGTGGAGGCTCCAATTTTACCAAGGAAAATCCAGATATCTTTAAATCTCCCAAATCTAATCTGCATATATATTTTCTGTTTAATTTAATTTGTCAATTATTTCTATCACATTTTAAATAATTGTGAAGTCCAGCGGAATATGCTGGTGCTATAATGATGATAATAATAATAAAAATAATAATAATAATAAAAATAATAATGCATTGTTGTACAAATAGATTTCTTAAGCAAAAGCATATAATAAAACAACAATTAGAAATGTGACAAATATTGTTTTTTTATGAACTGGGCAAAATGAAGGTCCCCTTAAATATTAAGACATTTCAACTTTTACATCCAAAAATATGTATAAAATGCTTAAATTATATAAAATAGATCATTGGAGGCAAAATTATTATAATGTGAGTCTGAAACTGGTCAACTCTAAAACATGTTCATTTGGGAAAGAGTAATTAGCACTTGTTAGTACATTATAAAGTCAGTCCTTTCCTACCACAGGAATATCAGACAGACAGACAGACAGACTAGATGGGCCGAATGGTTCTTATCTGCCGTCACATTCTATGTTTTTATGCTACATCGATAGATAGATAGATAGATAGATAGATAGATAGACAAACAGACAGATAGATAGACAGACAAACAGACAGATAGACAGATAGATAGACAAACATACAGATAGATAGACAGATAGATAGATAGATAGATAGATAGATAGATAGATAGATAGACAAACAGACAGATAGATAGATAGATAGATAGACAGACAGATAGATAGATAGATAGATAGACAGACAGATAGATAGACAGATAGATAAATAGATAGAAAGATAGATAGATAGACAGACAGATACATACATAGATACATATATAGATAGATAGATAGAACACTTTTTTTTAAAATCAGCAGTGTATTCTATGACTATATAAAAGTATACCTGAATCTGAGGCTGCTGGGCTGACCAAGCTAAGAAGATCTCGTTCACGCTCATAGTCACTCTTGCAGAGAAGTTGCCCATCTTTTAAAACAAACTCATCACCCTTTTGCAGTTGTCTTTCACACACACAGCAGCAGAAACAGCCCAAATGGTAGACACTTTTTTGTGCTCTCATGACGAACTCTCTAGATGTGATGGTGTCAAGGCACGAACCGCATTTTACTGCAAAGAGCCTGTGGGTGAAAGATCATAGCATACATGTTACTTTTAAAACAAAATGTGTTTTGCATCCCATCCAAGACATCAATGATCAATCGGGATTTATTTTATGGTTTTCTAGGATTGTAGATGTCATTCACCTACCTAATTCTGTTCTTTTTTTTTTTTAGGCAAAAATGTCCATTCCAATGCCGATTAACACAATTTAGACAATTTACACAGAACATTAAACCTTAAAATTTACCATTTGTTAGACCAGTTTAAGCTGTGTCACTGGGTTATACAAAAAGCTCGTTGCTGGATGAAGGCAGCCGTTAAAATAAGATTGCAAACAGATCAATAGCTCATTACAAATTGTATATACAGTGGGAGTTATGTATGAAGAACAACTGTGTAGACAATTTTCAGAAAGAAGCAATCACAAACAACATCCAGTAGGTTTCTATGGTGATTTTTCTGTTTCTGGACTTTAGCCAACAGCTGATCTGTATACATATCATTCACTGTTTTTTAGCTGTGGTCCAAAACTACTCTTTCTACATATCTCCCAGACTCCCACTGTGTTAATTAAAAACAAAAACAAACTAATCAGTTGTGGCATGTTTTGAATACACATCTATGTAAGTCTCAGTTGAAGACCACTGCTCTTTAAAAGCTAGCCCAATTATAAAATATACCAGTATAGGGGTACTAGAAGCACATGAGAAGTGCTATAAGTAATAATACCAATGGGAGGCTAAAGACATAAAACAAAAACAAAAAAGAATTTATTGAAAAAGATTTATTAAAAATTGCCAGAAAATTGGCAATCACCCAAAGTGTAACACACAAATTAAATAAGGTGGAAAAACCTGAAGTGAACGATTAAATGAAAAAACATAGCTTGATAACTGAAGATTAAAAATTCTAAAGTTGCACTCTATTTATTCCCAGTTAGGGCACACGTCTGTGCTTCACATAAATAGTGATAAACATGAAATATTAAGGGATTGACTATGCAGCTTATTATATTAAGTTGACCTCTACCTTCTATGTCTGCACTCTACTCCTTCTATATACTTTACTAGGGGGGTTGGGTTTAGGTGCCCTTGAAGGCACGGGGAGGCTATCCATGGATAGTTTATTTTGAGATATCGTTCTTTTTACGGATTACTATCAAAATCTTTCTTTTTTTCTCCCCTTGGTACCCTGAGAGCACAGCATAATAGTGCGTTCTCATTACTTAGAGTCCTGCCAGCATCCATCGAAGTTTACACCTAGCAACCTGGTTATTCAATTGAACTTTTATTCATTTCAACAAGAGACTATAACATTTAGGTGTACAATTGAACTAAATCCATTGATATTTAACCATATAGGTTAATGTGACATCTTCAAATAGCTCTGTATTCACACAAGAGGCTCACTGCCAGTCTAATATACAGCTAATTCAAAGTGCAACTAAATTAGCAACAATTACTGATGGATTGTTACTTTTTACCAACTATGCTTCTTTACTGAGCCTGTTGTTTTTATACTCTGTATCAAGGCTTTTTCTACTTAGGCAGCTCTTTTGCTATATATATACTTACATAGGATTCATATCCTCTACACCCCAGGGTACCCTATCATTCCCCCTTTAATATTTAATGTTTATCACTATTTATGTGAAGCACAGACGTGTGCCCTAACTGAGAATAAATAGAGTGCAACTTTAGAATTTTTAATCTTCAGTTATCAAGCTATGTTTTTTCATTTAATCATTCACTTCAGGTTTTTCCACCTTATTTAATTTGTGTGTTACACTTTGGGTGATTGCCAATTTTCTGGCAATTTTTAATATATCTTTTTCAATAAATATTTTTTTGTTTTTGTTTTATGTCTTTAGCCTCCCATTGGTATTATTACTTATAGCACTTTTCATGTGCTTCTAGTACCCCTATACTGGTATACTAACTTCCCTCTTTCCCTACCCTCTAACTTCCCTCCTTGATTCCACTAGGAGTTACCCCTCTTCTCCTTTAGTATACCAGAGTGAGCTGTACTCAATCTGTTTCCAATGATAAAATAGTTTTAAAAAACATAAATACATCAAATAAACAAGGTGAGTAAGTTAAGCAAATCACAAAACAATAACAGAATGCAAAGGAAGTTTTTTCGCTATCTATATTAACCCTTCATATTGTCCCTTCCTTTCCCTTTATGTGCGCCAAAACAAAATATAAAAAGAGATATGGTTTTCTTCTATTATGACTATTACCATTACTATTTATGAGTAAATTACTAAAACAATTGGAGGGAGGGAGGAAAAAAGTTAATTTGTTTTCAAAATTTTCCTCAAAATTGTTTCTAAAAAACTAGTGCACATTTGTAAAAAGTAGACCCATCAGGGTATTTCACTATTAGAAATTTGACAACTTTTATTTAACCATTTTGTAACCAACCCAACCAAAACTACTGGGTATAGTTCCATTTTCTGTGATTTTCCCAAATGTGTAATTTTATAGATCATGTGTGTCCCTCTACTCTACAGACCCCTGAATTGTATTCTTCTTCTGCCTCCAAGTACAGCGGTTCTGCCATCCTGACTTAGTTCCCCGATATCTTACATTTGGGGACACCTGGGAACTGTCGTCAACAATCATAGCACATGCGCATCATTGACGTGCTTGCGCTATGTTCAGGGCACTGCAGGGTCTGCCCTCAGTGGACTGGCCTTGTAAGGTTGGCAGACAACCTAAACCACCCCCTTTGCTCCTCTTCCACAGGCATTTCAATTTGTAGTACATAACCGACAGCTCCTTACCACATACTGACTCATGTGGGAACGGGTTAACTAGGTGGTTTGACAGACAAGTGCTATTTAACACATTACATGCGACCACAACTTTGCCATTCCAGTTTTCTAACTGAAAACATAATTTATTTCCATATTATTGTAATTCATATCCACAGAGTGACAATGAAGAACTTGTCTAGTCCTATAAAAATGCAGTATTTATTCTCATAAACACAGACAGCAGGTTTTGCTTTATACAGCACAAGAGATCACCAGAGATTTAAAAAATATTTTTTTTAAATCTGCGTAATTTTGGGCCGAGGTCTTCCGATGCTTGAGTGAAGTTCTAGGCATTTGTCATATCACGGACACATCTTTGGCTTTATTGAATTGCTCTCTCCATAGGTTCCAAGTCATTCAACCTGCACCAAAACTTTGCCATAAAATATGTTCAGCTCAGAGAAACCGTTGAATGAAGCAATAGAAGGCTCTCCCTCTATCAGCTGAGGTGCTGATGAATAAATTCAAAATTGAGCACAATATGGAAGAACTGGTAGATAGCTGTAAGGCATGTTTGTGGCACAAAATAAGGTCCGTAGCCCTGGCAATCCTAAACTGTCATGCTGGTGCCTGTGGCCTACACATTTGCCTCATATCGATTTCCCTCTTGCCCAGCACCCCTTTTTTTTCCTCTCCCCTTACTCTTTGTTCTCTGGCCCCTTCTGTTTATGTGTGCAATCATTCTTTTTTTGTTGTTGTTGCTTAGCTGCCCAACAGATAGCGGTGGCAAGTGTTATTTAAAAATTGTAGGAGAAGGCGAGCTAGTCAATTTGGCTTGATTCAAACCTGGTTTTATTATTTATGAGGCTGATTTTTATGATGTTACTCTGCTTTCTTGTTTTCAATCCCATCTTGTGAGCTTATATATATATAGATGTGCTAACATTGTGTTTTATTTATCGTATGTGATTGTTTGACATTTTTGATTGTTTCATTGCAATGTAACCTCTCCATCGATTAAAGATTATTTAAAAATAAAAAATCTATGCACAAAACTGCATGTAATTCTAAGAGAAAGGACTACAATTTTGGGATGCATTTCTATATGACTTGACATATTTTATACATATACATGTATAGTAAATATTCAACTATGTTAATTCCATATATTAAATTATAAATTGAATTTATATTTTTTTTTGTACGAATTTTTCTTATTACAGAAATAGCTCAATTCCACAAGGCAATTCGGTATGTTTAGTAGAGTAGTATAAATACTACAATAAAATTGCATCAGTTAGATTTCTGGCATTTTTACTGTAAAGTTAATTTAGCGTTTCAGGTCTCTGCCTATATCTTGCGCTTGGCTGGCGTGAGCCTATAACAAGTATTCACATTTCACGACATCCAGTGTTAAGTCTGGAGGGGTTGCACTCAATGTGTGCACAGTTCATTAATAGCTCAGAATTGAGCTAATCTGTTTAAGCCTATGAATAACATAGGTGACGATAACATGGCCTCTGTCCTCGAGCTGCATAACCACACTCTTCCCTCAAGTGAACTATAAAAGATTCTGATTCCAGACAGCTGCTTAATCAGCAGAAGGACAGCAAATGATATGGCGATTATTTATTCTAACATTTTATCCCAAGGCCAATTTGTACAAAATTTGCATTTGTAATAAAACCATTCCTTCTGTCTTATTATTTTTAGTCCATGGATTTAATAAAATATTATGTAGTTGGAAAATAAAATTAGAACATTTAATGGCAGGGATTATCAGCATAATATATATTTTAGGAAGTTGTGATATAAATGTTAAGATGACTGGTAGGTTCCAAATAAAATGAGTTGTTACATATTGTTACAGGGACCCTGTAGCCACCAAAACCACTACAGAAGTGGTTCTGGTGTGTATGACATGTCCTTGAAGCCTTAGCACTTTAAAAGGTGCAGTGTTTACATTGGTGCCTAGTTACAACTCTAGTGGCAGTCCCTCTGACGTCCACTAGAAGTGCTTCCTGCTCTGCATGAAGATTGATGATCTCAGCCATGGAGGCAGGTCCAGTCATTGCAAAACTGGTGTGGGGTGGGAGAAAAGGTGAATAAAATCACCTTTGATTTCTGGTGAGAGGGGGGCCAGGGACCTAATGCTGCATTCCAGCACTATACTGTAATGTCAGGAATACATCTTTGTATTCCTGACGCTATAGTGTTCCTTTAATTACAAGAGGTTAAATCATTGTTCTTAGCGTGATACTGTCTCAAATTTGAAAAAGCATTATAAGCAATGAATAATAAATCCTGTAAAACTTGACGTAAGATTAAAGTTCTGATTTCTGCAAAACAGTAATGTGAGAGTAAAAGGGAAACTTTTCCAGTTCTTTTTTTCATCCAGTCTTTTAACTTGATGCTTGGCTTGGCAATGCTATGGGGAAACATGGAAATGTGTTTAGCTTTATTATGAGAATTTTCCAAGAAATTCAGAATCGAGTATAATCTCTTCAAAAATTCCATTGACTCTATCATCACACCTAAGTCAGTTTTCAGCATTGCCTTGTCAATCAGTCATTAAAATAAACATGTCCTGCAGTGAAAGACATGCAATATTCCTGTGTGAAAATGACAGCTTATTTAATTCCTACCCACCATATTTTTGCCGATTTATATGATTTTATTGAAGTTTAGTTATACTCTCTCTCTCTCTCTCTCTCTGATTTCAAAAGCTCTTTTTTTTTTTCAAACAAATAATTTTCTCTCCTGGCATGCCTTTCAGTTTTTCTTATAGCTTTTATTTATTTTCTTATAGCTTTTATTAACCCTAGTAAGGAGTGAACTGGTGTTCACTATAACAACTTGTCAAGAGTGATTAGAGGTGTACATGGGAGCGAAAAACATACGTGTTCTATAAATAATTTGCACTCCAGGCCACTTATAAAATAAAGTCAATGAGTGAGCATTCAAAACCTCTACAAAAATCTAACTTTATATAGGGGAAAGGTTCCTTCTTGAGAATAAAACTGGTGGCATAACAGAAGTCCTGTCGGGAAACAAAGTGACAAGAAAATAAAATGAAAGATGTGGTGGTACTTCTCTAGTGTCTTGGTGCACCAACTAGACCTTCCTACCACAAGACTGTAGATTTATGTTCTTAAACTTCTTATAGATTCCCATCCTCAAGTTTGCTGTAGATTCCCATCCTCAAGTTTGCTATAGATTCCCATCCTCAAGTTTGCTATAGATTCCCATCCTCAAGTTTGCTATAGATTCCCATCCTCAAGTTTGCTATAGCTTCCCATCCTCAAACTTGCTACAGATTCCCATCCTCAAGCTTGCTACAGAGTCCCATCCTCAAGATTGCTATAGATTCCCATCCTCAAGTTTGCTATAGATTCCCATCCTCAAGTTTGCTATAGATTCCCATCAAGTTTGCTGTAGATTCACATCATCAAGTTTGCTGTAGATTCCCATCCTCAAGTTTGCTGTAGATTCCCATCATCAAGTTTGCTATAGATTCCCACCTTCAAACTTGCTATAGATTCACATTTTCAAGTACATTTCTGTTCTCAAGCTTGCCATAGATTGCTTCTTCCAAACCTGCAACAGATTCCTGTTATACAGCTTGCTACAAATTGTTGTGCCACAAATGAACATCCTCAACCCTGCTACCAATCTTTGTACTCGAGACTATTACAGTTCCCTGTAATCAAGCCTTCTACAGACAATCATTTCCCTTTTGCTGCAAATGCCCAAATAAAAACGTCTGACAAAGACAGATAGAACTTGATCTTTTTAGACTAACTTCCAGGCCATCAGGCATCCATTTATTCTCAAAGACATGACAAAACACACAGGTAACGATTAAATCTCTTTAACTTCCTACAGATGATCAGACCCCTACAAAGGGACCAAACCCCTACTGTGTCTCTGAGCCCTGCTACTGTGAGCACACGGTTAATTACATCCACTTCTCAGCCATGAAAACAATCACAAACAAAGAGCATGTCTTTTTTTGGTGGATACCCAAAAATAAGTTGGTGGCTACTAAGAAATAGCAATCTGTCTGAATTTAGGACTTCTTACACTGGACAAAAATGCTGAACAATCCCAATCCATAATTAATTTCATGATATACACCATTTAGAATACCTGTCTTTTAGGTTAATGGGTGGCAAAGTCCCCCTAGTGACCAATAATTATCATTAAAGAAAGAAACATTGATCTACCAATGAAAAGACTAAGTTACCAAATGATGCTCAGCTTAGACTGCAAGATTGAGCTGTCCCATTTTAATACAACGTACAAATAATGCCATGAAATGCAGAAATAAACTAGAAAGAAATGCAGATACAAAGTTTTTTTCCAGAGCAGGGAGTGGCTATAATCTCCAAGCAGTCTTTTCAGACTTTAATCGGAGTAATGTACACAGTGGATAGCTGTACAGCCTAAAGCAGAGCCGAACACCATTATCTTAATTCATGATATGAAGATATCTGCACACATTCATAAGACACACAGTCATACTTCTAACTTGATATGAAGCTTCATTGTTTTTTGTTATCACCCATTGAGACGTTACCGGTTGACATTCTATTCCAAAAAACCAACAATAGCCGGACTAACATACCTTGTGTTTTTCTTCTTCTTTAATTAAACGAAGGGATTACCCATTCTACAAAACACCCACAGTAATGAGGTGAAAAAAAATGTGCCAGTATTTTGGATCCTAAGCAGTAAAACAGAAAATAACAGCAGTATTAATGGGGTAGGATGTCTGTGTATGTAATAATATCCAGGGATACATACATATATACACACAGATCCTAATACATGGGAGATTTCAGCACAACTATCCAACATATACCTATGCGTGGTGCAACACATACTATCTGTATATCCAGTTAATGGAGGGAGATCTTACTCTGGATGGGCAGACAGACCACTGGACAGAGAGATTTATAATTCTTGGATTGCAATTTTTCTGTGCAGGCAGAGACCCTCTATGGGACATTATTTATTTTAAAACACAAGATGCTGCTTATTATAAACATCTAATATAAAACTCAGCAGTTATTTCTCAAAATCACAAAGCCAAAATCAGACTGATATATTTTACATAGCATGTGTTCCAAACTGTACCAGAGTCGTGAAGCGTTTAAGAGACAGGTTTGAAATGACCGTTTAAATACAGAAATTAAGTGCTAAATGTAACCGGCCTCTTGAAGAGGACACCACCCCCTCTCCAAACCCAAAAGAAGCTGTTTATAGACTGATCTAATTACATGTACCATCCATAGTAATTGGGAGCAATTCAGTTTTTGGCTAGATGGCACATTATGGCATTAAACATATATTTGAAGAATTTTTTAAAGGGTTTAAGAGCAATATAACTGCATGTTTTGAAAAGGGATTTGACAGAGTCTGCTCTTGGAAAAAGGGATTTGCACTATGTGTTATTATTACACAGAACGTTAATTTGGTGTTTGTAGAGAGCAGGTCTCTTCGTCCAACATGCTGTTAGGTTTCAGTTGCTGCCAAATCAAGTTACTCTTTTGTTAGTGTTTGTTAGAGTCCTAATAGACTACGGAACCCTAACTGGTTAATAGGCTTTCGGAACATTCTATATACATTCTATATACATAACATGGAGACAGCGCGAGATGAAGACTGTTAGAAGATTGATGTGTTTGCATGATCACCACTGGCTTTCACTGACCTGCCTGATTTCATACAAAGACATTGTGATCATGCAGGGTCATTTACTAAAATTAGAATTCAAAGTGAATTCAAAGTAAATTTCTAATTTAAGGCCACAAAATTAAATTGACCTTGAATTCTTAGATGCATTTACTAAATGGTGAGTTGGTGAATGTTGACAAGCCACGTGTAAAATTAAGGCCGGACTGCCCAAACTAGAATGCTAACTGATGTCTACATTACAGTCCATCGTCAGTAATCAATAATGTTTTCTGATTTACAGCTGATATCATGTGACAGCCAGCAAATCCAAATCAATTCAAACGTCACGAATATTATTTCTACCGCACCCAAATACCATTAATGCCACTGGAGTTGGAAATCAATATCGAGTTAAAGCTGCGCCTAAACCATGATTTCGTGGGTGAATCTTTCAATATTACACTTTAGTGGCCAATACCCCAAACAATTGGTGCCGTTGTGAGGTTTTCAATTACATAACAGGCTGGAGGTTAGACAGTCAAGTGCATTGATGATGCCAATTGATGACAGGTGTATAATTAACCATATGGACATGAAGTGGGTGTTTCTTTAAGGTACTGTACATTTATACAGACATTTTAGGTACTATCTTTGTGTATATTTCCAATTTCATCGATTTTGCTATGTTATAGCACTTATTTGTCTTTTAATAGTTGTAATAGATTAACAATGATTTATTAGATAATGTTGTTTGTACACATCATCAAATCAAAGGGGGAGTTGTGGTGTTCATTCTGCGCATGCGCATGCACTAACACTTGAACTTTTCTTCTACAGTCTAGCTAGATTAGTAATCGGCTAGCAGAGGTAAATGGTAGTAGAAAGCTCTTCTAGTAGCCTAGTGTCATTGCATGTATTCTGTCTCGTCCTGTACTTGTCTAGATGCCTTCTGAAATCTTACATTCCCTACTCCCCCCCCTTCCTCCCCCCCCCCCCCCCCCCCCCGCCCCCCCATTGTATGGGATTCGTACTGTCCCTAGCAGCTTGGCACTTAGTTGTGTATAAAATTCAGCTGATCGGAACAGTAAAATTCCACAACTAATTCAGCCATTATCTCAAGAGCTGTTCAGTAGGCAGCATACCGCTTGACGTCCCCATCCTTCATCTCTCAGTGGGACAGTGGTAAAGTAAGAAAGAAGGAGGGAATGGGATTAGAGGATTAAACACATGGGACTTACTGATTCCTGCATGACTCCACCCCCACCCATTGAGACGTTACCGGTTGACATTCTGTTCCAGGAGACCAACAATAGCCTGACTAACATACCTTGTGTTTTTATTTTTCTTTAATTAAATGAAGGGATTACCCATTCTACAAAACACCCACAGTAATGAGGTGAAAAAATGTGCCAGCATTTTGGATCTTAAGCAGGAGAACAAACAGCAGCATCATAAAAAGAGTAAGATGTGTGTGTATTTAATATAAAAAATGTATATCTAGGCATATGCAGACACACACACACACACATGCACATATATATATAACCTGTCAATGGAGGGAGAGCTTACGCTGTCAAAGTGCAAGTCTAGTGTCCATTTGAACAGTTTGGATGGACAGACAGTGAGACAGACATATTCATGAGGTGAGTCTCTATTCTATCACTACTAGAAAATCATTGTTAGATGAATACTTAACTGCATTAGACCTTCACCATAGGAAAGCATTGAATCAATACTTTCCTATTGGGTTTTGCTTGACGCTGGATGTCCTCATACAAAGTGTGAGGATATCCAGCGTCGTTTCACAGAGTCAAACTCTGTGATACTGCGGGAAGCGCCTCTTGTGGCTGTCTGGTAGACAGACACTAGAGGCAGTCTTAACACTGAAATGGGACAGGTACACTTCACTCAGACCACTTCAATGAGAGTGACCCTAGTCATGTATTTTTCCGAGCAACGTCAGCGCAATTAAATCTATACTGGATATACCACATAGTTGAAACAAACTTAATAAACATAAAACACCTAAGTTATTCCAACAGGGGGGCGGAGCCTGACCGCCAAGCAGCACGGACGTGCGGGGAAAGAGCTCCCGCCGGGCGGACAGCAAAAAAGCCGATACCGGAGGCCACAGAGCTCACACATCCTTCGGGGTGTGCCACCCGAGACGGGGGTGCACCAAAGCACCGGAGGAGCCTTCTCCTGAGCCTGTCGGAGCTGGTGACCCGACACACGAATTGCGGCCTGCGGGAGTGGATGCCGGGGAGAGGCGGCCGCTCTCCTCGACGCCGGAATCCCCAGAATAAATACCGGTCTCCTACCCCCCCCCCCGGACCGGTGGGGGTCATCCCGGTCCATAGCAGAAAAGCGGACACAATTTGCAGCTGAGAAATAAGGCTAACTAGCCGACCAAGACAAAGGGTGCCTGAGCATGCCTAAAATGGCCGCCCAGCAAGAGCCAGAGCAGGAGCACGCATACAGCTACCCACACTCACAGCACCTAGAAGCACTGGACCGACTTTGCTCAAAGTTCTACATGATGCTATGCAACAGAGGGGTGCTGTACCTTCAAGCGGCTAAGATGGTCTCCTCATGGATCCGTCCTGACACCCGCCGACGCCACTACGGAGCTCCACTGCGGGCCTTCGGAGGGGACAAGCAGACCAAAACGCAATGGCGGCGGACGAAAGTTCGGAGCACATTGGGTGCAGGCCACCACTCACACACAAGTAAGAGCAAAACAGCCAGGCAGCCACAAAGCCCCGGCACAGCACCTAGACATAGCACCTTAGACCAGCAAGCCTCTACTCTGCAATCGTGGAATACAGCCACCTACCAAGCCACAGCACAGCTAACTGCCGCACACGATCAAGCCAAAGAGGAACCCTGGCCCTCCCCAGCTGCAGAGACTGTCTATCCCAAATGGCCCATGTGCGGGGTCGGCTGATCCGGGACTGGTCCATATACATGCCAAGAGAACTGCATTAATGACCACCAGCAGGTTTATAATTAAGGCTATGCAACGCCAACACTGGGTTAGGTTAAGGTGGTTACACAATCTGGCATACTTGTTCTACTAGCCTTTGACTAATACCACAGTTTCTCCTGTTTAGCCACGTAGTTAACCCTGTGCCTGTCATTTAAAGCGAAATCATTTTATATGTTGTTTTTCCATAAGCTACAGTAGTTTGCCTTCAGAACCTGAACCTTTTCCATAAGCTTCTACTTATATTATATTTCGCATACACTTCACCTAGACGCAGAAAGGCGCAAACCAACAATATAGAAGTGCAGTCTATTTTCTCGCATTGAAGCCTCTTAACGTATGAAGCGTTTACTGTTTTTCTTGGTTTGGGGTTAATCCTACACTTTTATGTCAAACGCGATCTTTACTAAATCACTATATGCCAGGCAAACTTCAAGGCGTATTCTAAGCATATTTTAAGCGACTTTAACCCCTTAGGGACACATGACATGTGTGACATGTCATGATTCCATTTTATTCCAGAAGTTTGGTCCTTAAGGGGTTAAGCATAACAAGCGCTGAAGCGCGATCTTCACTATATTACTATATGCCAGGCAAATTTCAAAGCGTATTTCAAGCATATTTTTTAAGCAACTTTAAGCATATAAAGCGTCTGAGCGCGATCTTTACTTTTGACACTGTTTTAAGTCTATGTACCTATCGAGCACTGTAAGCTTATACATTCTAATTACACGAGTTTGCTTCTTGTATGTCATTCAAAAAAAAAAAATGTGCCGTTTACGCTGCCACGTATATGTCAAACTATGCAAATGCCTGCAGATGCTGTCGTGGCTCTGCATGACTACTGTTATCTGATGCACAAATAAAATAAAGAATTTAAAAAAAAAAAAAAAAGTTATTCCAACAGCTGGTTTGGAATGTAAAGGGACACTATAGTCACCAAAAAAATTTTTAAGCAGTTTTTGTGTATACATCATGCCCTTGCTGTCTCACTGCTCAATAATCTGTCATTTAGGTGTTAAATCACTTTTTGTTTCTGTCCATGCAGCCCTAGCCACACCTCCCCGTCTGTGATTGACACAGCTTGCATGAAAAATATATTTTAATTTGCTGTCAAATATTGACTTACTTTAGAAGTTTGTATCTCCTGCTCTGTAATTGTACTTTAATCACACACAAGAGGCAATAAGAAATTCTGAATTAAACAGACTGTGCAATAAAGGAAGTTTAAACATTAGGAAGTGCGTAGGAAGGCTGTGTAAGTAACATGCAGGACGTTGTGACTAGGGTTCATAAACAAAGTGATTTTACTCCTAAATGGCATAGAATTAAGCCGTGATTGTGCAGGAGCATGACCTAAACACCAAAAGTGCTAAATAAAGCGTAAAGAGTTGTTTTGGTGACTATAGTGTCCCTTTAAGTAATATTAACATCTATAAATGTCGAAAAACAGAATAGAATATTAGTGGAAAATATATATTTTTGTTTACCCAGATATTATATAAACAAAACACTTTAAATAGTTTATTTACTTATCACCAAATTGTAAAAAATGTAATGAAATGTGAAATATAGTAATGTTGAAATTCAGGTTTGAATTCGCTACCAATTAATGTTTAGTGAATAAGCCCTTCAAGACTTTTCACAGTAGTGTGATGCTTTTGAAATGTAATACATTTAATGTGAAATTCACTGTGATTCTTTTTTTAAATATAGACCGATATAGCCAGATTGAAGAAAAACTACATAACAGCTGTCTTCAGCTCAATTATTTTAGCTTAAAATATAAAATGTACTGAATTTGCATTGAATTCTAAACAGTTCACACTTTAGTAAATAAAGCCGTTTATTTAAAGTAATTTATTCGGTGTGAAACAAAAGGCATTGATTCTCAAAGAGGAAATAATTGAAATAATCTGATAAAGCATGTCTGGCTTCAGGCATCCTCAGAGAGGTAAAAGGGAATGCCTGAAACCTTAAACATACCTCCCATGCTCTGCTAATATGACTCTCTCTCCCTAGGCCCCACTACTGTCTCCATAGCTAAAAGCTGCCTCACGTGATTAGCTGGCCAGCCGTTTGTTTTTGCCTTAGTAGTTAACATGACCCCTTATTCTCTCCCCCTGACCCTCTCCTCCTGTGACAGACAAGTTTTCGTTTAATACCTGGCAACCAAGGGAGAGTTAAGCTTCCTCAAATATGAGCGTTTTTTGGCTGGAACGGCACAGGGCTGCAGCCCAACCGAGAGAGAAAAATTAAGCACCGCAGGTCGTGGCTCCAGCGAAGAGGAGATAAAGTGTTCCCATGGAGTAGGCCGGGCACAGCCTTTCTCCAGTTAATACTTAACAAGGCCCCTCAACAAAGGCAGCCAATGTAGCCTGCGCTTAGCAAGCTGATTCCCATCATATTGCTGTGTAATGGAGAATTCTTTCTACAGGGGACTCATTCCCTTCCACAAACCTGTCAGATTTCACTTCACATATCTCTGCAATGAATCACTTATCATCCTTCACCTTCAATGCCGACATGCTCAGCCCTTGTCCTACTCAGAGCAGAGTATTTGCATATTTTGTGGGCAAACCAGTTGTCTTCTGATCAGTTTGACTTTACTTTGAACTTCGAAGGGTTAATCGAAAGTACTAGCTTTTTTAATGCAAGCTCAATTGAAGCTTCTGTTTTGCCAGCAATCACCACAATATTGTCTAAATGTAAGGGACAATTGCCAATAAGCAGAGGATTAAACCATTGTGGGGCAGTCTTGGTGGTATGACAATAAGTGGGTTCTCAGCGGGGTGCATTGTAATAAGACACTTCTCGAACACTCATCACACAGGTTATTTTGCAATTTTATGTCTGCAGGAGTTATGAATCTGTTTACAAGTCTTGGTTTCCTCAGTTTTGGTGTTATTAAAGGAAACTAAAAACCATTTCATGCCAAAAAGCGCCTGTGGCTCGTTGTCAAAGGCCAGTTGGAATCACATGTGATGAGTGACATTTCGCCAGATTGGCTGGGATAAATTTCTCAGCTTGGCAGCTGTGTATTGGATTAGATTCACATTGTGGCTTTTTTTTTTTGTTTTTGTTCTTAAATTTTTCTGTCATTCACACCTTTTTTTATTCTTCTTCGAAAATCATACACCAGATTCTGTGACCACACACATTGCACTGTGTATATAAATACTACATTCTGCTACATTTAGTATATGCATTTTATAAAACATATATTGCATATCTCACCTATAAACTACATGTTTTTATATAAATGTCCTACAATCATACATGTACTTTCTACAGATTATTTTACACATATGGCTCTAGTGAATTTGGGTAAAACTCTGAAGAGAAAATTATATTAATTCCCTAATCTCTGAATTAATAAATTTCCTGCTGAGTTCTGTTCATTTCATTGTGGTAATTTTAGCTATGTAACAAATGCAAATGGATTTCATCATCATGACTAAAAAAAGCATAAATTCCTCCCAAGTTCACCTAAAGTCAGCAATTTGCCATAGACTTAATAGTGACCGTGATAGTGTTCATGGTGATAACTTGCGCTAATGAGTGTAATTGACAAGTTCACAGCACATCTAATTTTCATCTAGCAAGTGTCAGCTTGTTTGAGAAATCGATAAAGTGACCTCCTGGTATTTAGTGATAATCACATGCAAGGACCCAACTGCATTCAGCCATAGAAGCTGTTCGTTTTCAAACACTGTCTGATCATGCATGTACATAGCTGAAAGATCACGTGAAATACTAGGAAGGTAGGAATGTTAAAATATACTTACTTAAAAATATATATATTCTCTTTCAAAACTTGATGAATATATTATGTTAAAAATTATTTTGAGAAAACAGTTGACCTTTGAATCTATGTTTTTTCTATACATTAATAATGATTGTAGGAGTGAAGGGGCGTGTAGGCCACACTTAAAGGGACACTATAGACACCAAAACAACTTTAGCCTTACAAAGCCATTTGGGTGTATAGATCATGCCCCTGCAGTCTCAGTGCTAAATTCTCTACTTTGTAGGAGTTAAATCACTTTGTTTATGCAGCCTAGTCACACCTCCCTCCATGTGACTTACACAGCCTTCCTAAACACGTCCTGTAAAGAGTTATCTAATGCTTAAAATTCCTTTACTGCACTGTATGTTTTATTTAGAATTTCTTATCTCTTACTCTTACTGTTAATATCCTTCTAGACCCTGCAGGAGCCTCCTATGTGTGACTAAAGTTCATTTTAGCTTTCTGAGTAGGAGATAAAAACATCTAAAGTAAGTGAACGTCTGATTTAAAATGAAACCTTTTTTCATGCAGGTTGTGTGAGTCACAAGAAGGGGTGGTTTGGCTAGGGCTGAATAAACAGAAAAAAATTGATTTAACTCCTAAATGGCAGCACATTGAGCAGTGAGACTTCAGGGGCATGATTTATACACCAAAACTGTGTAATATAGCTAAAGTGGTTTTGATACGTATAGCATAGATCAGTGATGGCGAACCTATGGCACGCGTGCCACAGGTGGCACGCCGAGCCCTCTCTGTGGGCACGCGGCCACAGGTCCGCCATCACTGCAGAATAGGCGCCTGCCTGCCCAAAACGGCAGGCTCCTATTCTGCTTCCGGGTCGGGAGGCAGGGGGAGGGATCTGTGTAGCAGCTCCCCCTGTCCTCCCGCGCGATGCTGTGTGGAGCGTTGCCGAGCGTTACCACGGCAACGCTCCACACAGCATCGCGCGGGAGGACAGGGGGAGCTGCTACACAGATCCCTCCCCCTGCAGTACTTACCACCACCGGACCACCAGGGATGGCTGTGTCCCCCCCCCCACACACTTCATTGAAGGTAAGAAGGAGGGGGGTGGGATACTAACACACCACCCCTACCCCCCCAGAAGTACCCTTACCCCCCCAGCACCACCCCTACCCACCACAGCACCACCCCTACCCCCCCCAGAAGTACCCTTACCCCCCTGCAGCACCCCACCCCCCAGCACCACCCCTACCCACCACAGCACCACCCCTACCCCCCACAGCACCACCCCTACCCCCCACAGCACCACCCCACCCACCCAGCAGCACCCTACCCCCCCAGCACCACCCCTACCCACCACAGCACCACCCCTACCCCCCACAGCACCACCCCTACCCACCACAGCACCCAACCCACCACAGCACCACCCCTACAGCACCACCCCACCCCCCAGCAGCACCCTACCCCCAGCACCACCCTTACCCACCAAAGCACCACCCCTACCCCCCACAGCACCACCCCTACCCACCACAGCACCCTACCCACCCTCCCAGCAGCACCCTACCCCCCCAGCACCCTACCCACCACAGCACCACCCCTACCCCCCACAGCACCACCCTACCCCCCAGCACCACCCCTACCCCCCACAGCAGCACCCTACCCCCCCAGCACCCTACCCACCACAGCACCACCCCTACCCCCCACAGCACCACCCTACCCCCCCAGCACCACCCCTACCCCCCACAGCAGCACCCTACCCCCAAGCACCCTACCCACCACAGCACCACCCCTACCCCCCACAGCACCACCCTACCCCCCCAGCACCACCCTACCCCCCCAGCACCACCCCTACCCCCCCAGCATCACCCCACCCCCCCAGCAGCACCCTACCCCCCCAGCACCACACACCCCCAGAAGTACCCCTATCCCCCCAGCAGTACCCCTACTCCCCCACAACAGTACCCCTACTCCCCCACACACAGCACCCCCCACACACACACAGCACCCCCCCACACACACACACACAGCACCCCACACACACACAGCACCCCCCCACACACACAGCACCCCACACACACACACACAGCACCCCCCCACACACACACACAGCACCCCCCACACACACACACAGCACCCCTCATACACACACACAGCACCCCTCATTTACACATACAACACGCACCCTCCCCCCCACACACACGCAATTGCCGTGTTGGCACTTTAAGGGAAAAAAAGTTGGCATGTATTGCGATTTGGGCACTCGGGCTCAAAAAGGCTCGCCATCACTGGCATAGATGCATTTTTTTAATCATTTTAACTGAGATAGCATTTCCCATTAAACACTTAAGTGCCTTCCATACCTTGAAGAGATTATATAGTATACTTGTTTTCATTTTGACTCAGTCTCAGTCAGCAATGTAATATAGACAGACGTTTCCTGATTGGGGAAAAATGGAGGGAAATTATAGACACACACACACAAATCTGAAGAGACGTCAAGTGTGTGCTTAAATATAATTTGGGAAAATTGCACTTTTCTCCAAATTTGTCCATTGTGCGCTGATGATGATAATACATTTATGTGCAAAAAAAAAAAAGAAATTCAGAAAAAGAGTTACATTTTCACCAAGCTACAGATACAATATATTGACTGGTATAGTGTTTGCACCAGATTTAATGTTTGTCCTAAAAATATTTGTTTTTCACTGCCAGAACTGGCAATGGATCAACTCTATTGTAAATCCAGCTACAAGACATTTTTGCAGAAAATATCCAAATAACGAATCACGTGGCTGTTCTTTAGTCTTAAAACGACCAGTGACTATCCTGTCCAATATAGTGACATACAGAATAGCCAGCCAATGCTGTATTTACAGAGCTTCAAAATAATACTAAAATGGATTCATTATATCTAAGTTTGGCATTCAGTAGTGTATATTAATTGATCGTTCACGTCGCTGATTAAAGGATTTCTTAGTCCTGCAGATTCTACTGCTCAAATACATAAAATGAAAGCATTTATCTGTTGTTGAACTTGGCCACCACAAAGCCCTCTTAGATGTATGCACTATAATAGCTCTTAGAGGACTCTGAAACATCCTTGTTGCCAAGTTTCCCTTGGTGAAAACAAGGTTCAATTAAACAGATAACCAAGGTGAAGATTCTAAGATTTCAGGCATTAATTCCGGGCATAAATAAAAAATAATAAATAATGTGCACATCCTTAACACAGAATTTAGTTTTTGGTGCTATGGCACCAAGACACATGTCTAAAAGTGAAGTGAAGAGTATATAAATTGATAGATAAATACATCAAATAAATTGCCATTTCCTTTGTTTAATCCACTTAAATTTATTTTATTCCTTTGCACAGAAGACATTTATATTATTTCCTTTGTCTTGACATACAAACTTCCTGATCTAGAACATCAATCTAGAATTAAAGTTCTACCACCATTGTCTGACCCAATGACCCAAACAATTCTCCCAATCAAGTGGTGATGTGTGAAATAATATGATGGTAAAAACCCCAGAAGAATGCTGGGAATTTGCTTCAAGAAACATTGTAGGGCTGTAAGTGGCCCACCACTAGAGCAGACAGACCCCCTCCTAGACTAGATCAAGAGTAAGTGTTTTCTTCTATCGTAAGCCTATGTTAATCAGATAGATGTACCCAGTGTGCTGTGGAGATCAGGGGCAGTAAGAGGAAGTTAAACGTCCCTTTAAGTGAAAGACTAGATTGTTTTTCTATCAAACATTACAAAGTAATTGTTTAGATGTCTCATTAGAACTACTCTAGTACCCATATAAGTAACACATATAAATATAACATTTTCATAATAGATGACTTTATCAGTTTACCTATCAATAATACTGCATATTGTAATTTGGCTGAATCCTACTACAACAGCGCAGAGGAATATTTAAAGGCAACAGCATTATATCTAGTTAACAATTAAGATACATTTTGATATCATAAAGGTCAAAACTCAATACAGATAAACTACTTGAAGTTGTTTTTGAGAGAGATGTGAAATAGTCCACAGATGTCTATTATTTGAAAGGGTGTTTTTTAATTGAATTAACAGATGCAATATCCTGTCTTGTATATATTCTTACAGGTACCCATAAAATCCATTCAGAAGGTTATGATCCACTGGTGATAAGACTGGCTTTAGAATGCAGTAGATGCACTGAGACAAAAAGAAGAGATGTATAAGTAAAGACCCTGTGTCTTAAACAAACATCTTTATAATATTTGTTTAATATATTGTATTATTTTATTCTTTATTCTATGTAAATCATACATGTGAACCAAAAAGGTGACATGACACTTGTATTTATAATTGTTACGAATGGAACTAAGGGTGACATGTTTTAACCATCTGCAACTGAAAAAAAGTAATAAAAATAAATGATGCATGAAAAAAAGTCGCAATATAAACATTGCATAAAATTTTCATTATTTGCTCCTTAACAGTACAAACCCAAGATAACAAATGTAATTGCACTACTGTGATAAATAGTGAATACAATAAGCACAATAAATGAACGCGATAAACATCAATTGAACAAAATAACATGTTAAAAGTACAGATTACCATGCAATTATAAAATGTCGGTCTATGTTCTAAAACAGTTCTAAAATAGCATATAATAATTCATAAGCTGTTTAGTGATCTAAACAAATGCTTAATTTTGCAACTTTTTGTCTAAAATGGTTGTACATAAATGTCTGAAAGAGCCAAGTCCATTTTTTAATGATTTTTTAAAAAATGTTTCCCAGAGCGTTCAGATTAAACCCTTAACAATGTTAAGGTGTGCAATTTCTTTGTACAAAAGGAGGGCTTAAACGCCACAGGAGCGTCATCTCCCATGTTAAATTTAGTGTAGGACCCAATTATATTGGTGTACAGTGACGTAGTGGTGGGCTTACCACAATATGGCCATATAGTGTAACTAAAGCCCCATGTTTGTTTGCTAAGATAGGTGATTTTAAAGAGCCTTGTAAAATTTGAAACTGTATTTTTGTTTTTGTGTGCCCTGTTCCTTTAACTCTATTTTGTATATGCATTATTTTTACATAATCATTTGATTTTATTAATATTATATATAGAGGGATCTGCCTGACAATTTAGGCAGAAAGTCCAGTGAACTTAATAAGCAAACCTATACTTGCCCCTGTAAATTTACAAAACCCCATAAAACCTGGACATGGGATGTACTGTTGTACTAATGATAAATCACTGAACACAAATATGAGTGTTTTAGAGCAGTAAAATATATATTGATGATGATATCATTGGTGAAATGGCAGTTTGTGTAAAAAATGCAAGAATCAAATATTAGTACCAGAAAAAAAGAAGTAGCAAGGGTCAGCGCCCTAAAATTATACCGGAAAAACAGCAAATAACAGGGCAGCACACCTGTACAGTAAGGCTCCCTCACAGGACTTACAAATAGAGAAAGCAGTGGAAAAGAAGGTGGGTGGTAGGCGGCGCCAGCGAATAAGTACTAGAAACAGTTATATAGTATAGAAAAAAAAAAAACAAACAAAAAAAATAAATAAAGTACAAAAGAGAGTTCCAGAGGTAGAGTCCAGGAAAACTTTTTGAATACTTTATGTAAAAGCCAACGATAATTCTATCAAGGGGAAAGCTGCTCCATGAGGTAAGGATGTTATTAAAGTCTGTATGTGGAGATAAAAGAAACAACTAATAGTGCAATATATTCAACAATCAGGTAGCAGCTGGTAAAAAGTCTGATATGATTCTACTCACGTTTTTAAGAGCTAAGGAACTAGTAACTAGTAACTTCATACTAGAGCTAGATTTTATTCATATTAAATTATGTTCCATATATAAATATTTAATGTGAAATGAAAGCCCTATTGTTCTTGAACAAAATGATATACAGTGGGACCTCGGTTTACAAATACCTCAGTTAACATAATTTTCGGTTTACAAATGAAAATCCATTGAAAATAATGCATCGGTTTACAATTTTTTTTCGTAATACAAAGCAAGTTTCCCCAGGTTGCATTGCACCTGGGAGGTTTATAGCACCGCCCCTTGCATGCTGGAGCCTGTGGGTAGCACGTGACATTGAGTGTGGAGGTGTTGGAGTGGCTTTTGCATCGAGTTTTGGAGCCATTCTGGAAATTGTTTGCAGTTGTTTTGGGACTTTTTGGTGCATTTCTCAAGCTGTGGAAAGGTAGGGAGCTGAGCTTCATCGTTTGCATGCCTTTTATTGTGTGTTCTGCATTGTGGGTTGGTTTCCATGCCAGCTCATTTTGACTTTTTTCTGACCTCCAGAACGGATTACTTGGTTTTCAATGCATTCCTATGGGAAACCGTATTTTGGTTTACACATTTTTTGCAATAAGAAACGTCCCGGAGAACACATTAAATTCATAAACCGAGGTCCCACTGTATAAGTATGGGTACACTTAATCCGAAAAAGGTGAATTCTGATTGAACAAACATATATCTCAAATTCCAGGTTTTGTTTTGGATTGGCTTTGGACAGAACATGTAAAATTGACTCCATCCTTAAGGGGTTGATGAGATACCAAAGTTTTTATTTTATTTTAATTTGAATTATTTTTTACTTCTGATGTTTAGTAGACACAAAACATATTGCTAATAGGTTTACAGGAGGGGGTAAAATATACTTTTTACGATACAATTCATTTTATCCCATGCTATGAGCCCCCATGCGTCAGTGTGAAGCATTCGAGCTGCCCAGGTCACAGACAGCCATTCGCAGTTTCTCACAGTGAGATCCTTGTTTTTATATGTAAATTGATAACTCATACGGCTATAGGTGTAAAGTGAATGTAAGCTATACATGCTTTTTACTCCAGCCAGCATAGTTGGATACGTGACCATATCATTCACAATTGGCTCCCATGATATGCTGCCTGAATTGCACCTTCAGTTGCCAGGGCATCATGTGAATTGCAGTTCCACAACAGCAAGAGACCTACTGGTGGTCTATGTCTAAAGCAGGGTGTCTAACACATACCATAAAGTGTAGGTCACAGATGAAACCTGGTGAGCTATTTTATGACCAATTGGGCAGTCTCTGACTACTAGTCTGTTTGATCTAAGGCCTGCAAAGTCTCGTAACAATACAAGCTGACTAATGGCAGTGAAAGGGTTAGACTCTGTATGTGTTTATTCAGTGCTATAGATTACTGTCCATTTTAAATTAACTGATGACTCTGCTGCCACTGGCTTTGTTGTCATTATTGAAGACTGAAGGGCCATCACTCATCCACCCACTGGGCACACAGCAGTAGCCCCATTGTATCTACAGTCATTGGGTTCAATCTTCTCTTTTCTTCCTTTTTTCTCTTATATTGCAGTCCCAGTGTAACATTTGTATTATGGTTGTAACCATTGTGTTGTCATTGTATTTACAATGATACCATCATGACCATAGCTAACACTTCTTGTTCTTCCTGGTGTGCATGCATTGTAGCCACTTTATTAGAGCAATTTAATATCAGGAGAGTTATGGGACAATAATAAAGACAAGGAATGGTTAGATACAGATCCTTCATCACTCCTTATGCTACACCAGTCCTTAACTGACAATTGAGTTTTCTAGTGTAACTTTAGTGAAAAGGATACCGTTTAAAAGATTTATTTACTCTTTTACATCTGAAATAGGAGCAAAAAGCAAATCGCTATGGGTTTCCACAGTTTTGTGTAAAAAACTTCACTTTATGTACTTTGGCCATGGCTAAGTCTATCCAGGGTTTCTGAGAAGTCTTTGTGGTTGAATTAGTCTCTGATTCTTATCTCTGATGCTAAGCTACCAAAAAAACACATTCATTATTTCTCATTGATTCATTTTATCAGACAAATGATGGGATGGTTTAAAATAAATACATTTTGCAACTGTGAAAGATTTCAGTACATTTTAAGAAGTCTCTAAATAGGAAATGGATAACTGAAAAGATGTCACCATAGTGAAAATTCATACCTTATTCTAGAGTTATCAGAAAAAACAAGAGATACAGCAACCCCCGGATGAGGGTTAGGCGTCATCAGTGGAGTGTAGACAAAATCCCTCTAGGCACAGTGAACAATGGGTTCACGTTCGGATTACCCTTTTGTCTTATTCTAGAGATATGTAGTCTATCTGGTAATCCAAGTCGTTTTCTTGATAGGCTTCTGTAGGATATGCAGTGACTACATTAAAAGCCTAACAATACTGTTCCAGGAAGAATATCCATCCGACTAAGTAGTAAACTCCAGAGGATCATATTTAAGAATTTATTACTTACTATAATAAATTACAGTGTACCTGATAAAACTGCCAGCATTCAACAAGTGATCAAGACACTGAACACAAGTTAGTAAAGCTACCCTCAAATCTCTCCAATGTTTCACCACTTTTCATATCCTCCACCACTTGGCACACTTTCCTTATCCTGTACCTTGAATTGTCTTAAAAGGACACTATAGACCCCAAAACTTTAGCTTAATGGAGTAGCTCTGGTATATATATAATGCCCCATGCAGTCTAACTGCTCAATTCTCTGCCATTTAAGAGTTAAATTACTTTGTTTACACAGCCCTAGTCACACCTCCCTGCTGACTTACACATCCTTCTCAAAGACTTCCTGTAATGAGAGATCTAATGTTTCAACGTCCTATATTGCACATTCTGTTTAATTTAGAATGTCCTATCTCCTAGATCTAGACCATGCAGGGCCCCCTGTGTGCTGATTGATACTGACTGTGTGAGCCACAGCCAGTGGAAGTGTGGCTAGGGCTTCATAAACAAAAACAAAAAGTGATTTAACTCCTAAATGGCAGTGAATTGAGCAGTAAGACTGCAGATAATTTACAGAGGATCAATGCGCAAAAACTGCTTCATTAAGTTGTTTTAATGCCTCTAGTGCCCCTTTAATAGTATGTATTGAACTCTTGAAGTTTAAATGAATTAGTCAGTTGGGGCTAAAAAGTAAACTAAACAGAAAACTGAGCACTGCCATCCTTGTGAATGCACTGGACATCCATTCTGATTTTACTCATAGTCAACAGTGAATGCATGATTTCGCAGGAAGCAGTTTGTGCTCTGGCCATGCTCTTATCTATGTAATACCAGTTTGTGAAGAGAAAACAAGCTAGAGATTTACTTCAATAATTCAGGACTAAATTTTGGAAGTTGGTCATAAACTTACACAACTTACTTTTCAAGGGACACTCTATGCACCAAAACCATCTTAATGCACCATCTCTATGCACCAAAAAATCTTAATAAACTGGTTTTGGTGCACATACCCTGTACCTCCAGGCTGGCTATGTAAAACATTGCTGTTTCAGAAAACAGCAATGCTTACAGTTAACCTTAGAGAGGTCTCTAGTGGCTGACAGACTGCCGAAAAATTTAAGGTCTTCACATTTGGCATCTCACGCACAGCCATAAGATGCCGAACGCTGTGAATGTTTCTCAATGAGTTGCATCCCTACTGAAGCATCCAAGTTGTGGAGCACAACATTTGCCATGGATACCTCATATGTCCCCAATGCTTTTCTATGAGGGGCACTGGATTGGACTGAGATCATTCATCGCGGTGATCTCATAAGAGGTGGAGTGGCTGTTCAGCTGAGCGGTGGATGAGTTTTCGGTGGTGAGTTTGAGGGATTTTATTATTTTTTTTATTTTAATGAGGGTTGTGGGCTGAATTTAAACAACTAAAAGAACACACTAAGGTTAAACAAAAAATAACTTTAGTACGTTCTTTCACTAAACGAAACCCTTTTTCAAAGCAGAAATTTCTACTGATAACCTCTTTTTTTACCAAAAGATGCTTAGTAACCACTGAATCGTAAGCCCCCCTGACACTAATACGGTTTATTGGAGACAAATGCCAGAAGAACATTCTGCACATTGTATAATGCAGCCGCTCATGCGTGCACTGAAGCTTATTAACATTTTAGCCCTGATTTTTATTACCCCTGTCTGTTTCAATATTTGCTTTGTAATTAAAAGAATCATCATATGGAGATCCCGCTCATTTTTTATGGCTGCATTAATTTCCTGCTTTGTAAATAAACCTTTTCCCCTCAATTATGTTTTATAGCTCATGTTTATTGTACCAATTATGGCCCCTGGCTGGAAAGTTAAATACAATTTCAGTTTCCCAGTGAGGTTTGTCACAAAACTGTAAGACTCCTGGCACTGTAAATAATAATGCAGATCAATAATTGGAGTTGTTGGTTTGGTAGCATTAGACAATAACAAACATATTTTAGACCATAAGCTGGGAGGAAATGTCCAATAAAACCACCAATTTGATGCAACATATGACGTGGAAAGACTTTGTTGATGTCATATAGACGGAATGGAGAAGTCATGTTGGTCCTACCCCCCCCACCCCCCAAAGAGAGTGCACTGCTCCCCCCAACACAGGTCTATGTTCTATCCTTCTGCATAGCTATTTGCTACCTCTTTTTTTCTCTGCATAGGATTTTCTAGATCCATATGACTTGCAGAGCCATGTACTACCTATTGCGTGCAGAGCTTTGTGAAATTTACTTTGTCGCAATAGAGCCTCACTCTTCCATTGCTGTGGAACTTGTTTGTGTCTTCTTCTTGCATAACCTTGGGCTGCTTCTTTCTTCCCTGTACATGGGTCTACTAGGTATCGCGACTAAAGACACAATATCCAAACCACTGTGTCTGTAATCACATTTCTTAGTCTTGTCTTCCTATAAAAAATAAGAATGAAATATAAACTTCATGCATATGGGCAGAAGGGGGAAATAGTATGTCCGGACATGTTTTATGCTTAGATAGTTCTTTGTTAACAACTTCCTTCTGCAATGTGTTGGGTTGGTTTATTCCTTTTTACAGGTTGAGGGTCTTACAAAGACTACCAAAGAAAGATGATGATTTACCAAAGTAAAAAAGCATATATATAGAATGACTTTTTGAAAACAACATCGTAAATTCTGTGTTCAGGTCCCCCTTAAGATGTTGTACTGCCTCTGGCCACCGTAATACAGTGAATTTATTTCTGCAAAAACTACTACCCAGGTCAAAGAACAATTGAATTGACAAAGTAATGTCCAAATAGCTTTATGTGATTTCACTGGAACAGCCCAACCAGTCTCATTGTATTTTTTGTTTAGAAGATTTTGGTGGCATTTGTGTTTTTTTTCTTTGTTTTTTTAACAGATTACTATTTGAATTGGCCAAGCATTAGCACAGTTACATTGGTTCAATTTGTTGGATACGTAAGTAATATTATTTTTTAAAATCTTTTACTGACATTAATAGCGTGATAGGGTGGGATTAAGGTAGATTAAAGGGACACTCCAAGCACCATGACTGCTTATGCTCACTGTACTTCCTTATATTTTTTATTCACTACAGTTTAAATTGGTATTTATTATTTTATAATCTTATCTCCAAAGCCAGCAATCTGGTCCTGAATTTAATCCATTTCCCAATTGTTCTAAATAAAAATGACACGTAGCCACACCAGTTGCTTTGAATCAATATATACTAATATAGTAAAATAAAAACATAAAAAGTAATGTCACTTTTTTATTTTGTTTAGTTTTGTTTTGCCTCTGTAGCTATGGTTTATGTTCTGCATAACTTTTCAGTCTCCTCTACTGTAATTTAGCTTAAGCTCAGTATGATTCAATACAATGACCTTTAGTAGCTGTATTAGTTGTAATTAAATTGTGTCTTTTGCAGGGATTGAAAGATCCAAAAATACAAATTGAATTCAACGTGGCTCTATCCAGTCAATAATCCCAACATAAAGGAACAGCATTTCTGTCCCCACCGGGATATTTCTACAGTTCCCCAGTGATGATTATAAAAAGAGTTTTGAAAACTGGAAACGTGAAAACAAGAAGGAGAAAAAAAAACAAAAAAAAAAAACGGAGCATTGTTTTTCCACCGGAATGAACTAGAAAATGTCTAGATCCTAGAGTGCTGGTGTTCATTGAGTACCAGCTGGGAAGAAATGGTACAGACACATACATACATACAGAGAAATGCATTAAACCAGGGAATATCAGGAATTGATCAATAGCTTTCTTGAGCTCTTTGCTCTGCCAAAGATCTATATATTCTATGTCACTACTCACATTTTTGACGCCCACCTTCAAGACTTCTCTAGGGCTGTCCGATTCCTATGGAACTTACTTCCCTGATCTGTTAGGCACTCAAAAGACCCTTAAAAACTCACTTATTTAGGAAAACATAACGTTTGTGTCACTTTACCCCACTCAGTCTAGAATGTAAGCTCTTTTAAGCATGGCCCTCAACACCATCTGTTCCTGTGCGTCCAACTCGCCTTTTTGCAAATAGTTAATCCACCTATTGTACAGTGCTGTGGAATTTGTTGGCACTTTACAAATATTATTATTAAACAAAATATTATTGAATATAACTGTAATTGCCTGAGTGAGAAGATGGAAATCTTGAATTCCCTTTTATTTTATTTATTTTTTAAGCACCTCTTTCTTCTTTTTTGGCAGAATCATGGCCAAGCCATGACGTAAATGTAAAAAAAAAAACAAAAAAAAAATGCTAAATATGCTAAAATCAGGCAAAAACTGTAAAAATGTTCTGAAGGTCAAAGCAGGAGTCAGATGAACTAAACAGTTTCCCAGACAGGACACAAAACGATCTGACAAGAAGGAAGTGGCAAGGCAGGGCTTATAAAGGTATCTAATAAGCTACCTAGTCAGGAACCATATGCAGGTGTGATAGTAGTCCAGGTTAATGCAGATACCATAGCATGAGAAATAAATGCGAATAAACAAGAGAAGTGGCACTGAGGTAAGATCACTGACTAGGATGAAGAAGACCCAGGGTTCAATCCCAGCCAGGCCCTGAGAAGTGATGTTCATGCTTGGCAGGTGTGAACTGTGACAAACCTCTAGACAAATATTCAGAAAGAAAGGTAAGAGGCTAGAACTCAAAAAAATCTGCCTTCAGCTGTAGCTTGTAAATATTATAATATAGATTGTAAATATCTGAATGCCATACTTTTCACTAATATTTGTAGACACCTACTTTATCCAAACCAGATGCAAAGCACTGAATTATGTTAAATAAATATCCAAACTACCAGGGGAAATGGGGGTAATTTCAGAGTTTAGTGAATAACTATGGAAGAAGAGGCTACAACTCTATGAAAACCAGACATCATTTGGTAGCCCCTTCTTGTGCAACACAGAAGTTGACTTACAACTACCCCACATCTTGGATGTGGATGTGGATGTAGATGCAAGGACCCGTGATCTAAACTATGATAGAAACTTGCGCACTATCCCAAATCCCTATGCACATTTAAATAACTGGAGGATTTTATTGTATGTATTGGGGTGGATGTGTACTATTGTCATTGCTGCTGCCCAGTAGCTGTGGGAGTTTGAGCTCAGGGCTTAATTTTGAATATCAGAGAAACTTGTTGCATCAGACAAAATCTGCAGAGCATGTTCTGCTTGCAACTGAAATAGTAACATTAGAACAGTATATGATTTCCAGTTGGACAGTTTTATTATTATTTGGGTCATTGGCCTCAATAAAAAAAACAAAAAAAAAAAAACAAACACATTGCCTTATAGTAGTGATTTGTAACAACATTTAACTTTATTCAGCATGGGTGCATCGAAAACCTTCTTATCCACCTGACTTGGATGATGAATAAATAATGCCCATTTTAATGTAAACCCTTTCCTGCAAAAGATCAAAGGGCAGCTCTGGGAATTACAGATTACGGAACTGCTTATACATCTAACTTCTTAAAATTCCCTTGTGTACCAGTCTGAATATTGTTAAGATGTTCGGGTTATGTAAAGTGCCAGTAATAGCGTATTAACAAGGAGGGACTAACACATTCACAGAAAAAGGTCTCTAAATTTAGTCCAGACATACTTCCCAGTAAAGAAGTATCCGTTGTTTAGGTCTCTCAACAGAAAGCTGTGGCAATATATTATTAAAATATTAATGGAAGATATAAAATTGATGCCGTGAGTGGCTGAGCTTGTAGATTCAACCAGAGCCATGCATATTTTTTTATTTATATTTTTAAATGTTTGCTGTTTTTTGTTTTTTGATTAACATTTTTCTTTTTTTTTGTGATTAAGTTAGGGACACATTTTTTTGTCTCTTTATACATGTACAGCATTAACCAATATGCTGTCACTTTCCAAATTGCAATAATATATCACTAGGAAAAGAAGCAGAGGATTCTTAAGCATAGAGAACAGAGCTCATAGGGGTTTTTTGTTCTAGAGAAGTTTGGGACACTTTAGTTTGGGGTGTGGTGTTTAGGAAGCATCCACGCATAGTGGTAGCCATTTTTTTTTTTTTAACTGTTGCACCTTTTATTATTTATATTAGCGCACCCTTTTTTGCAAGTTTGGGACTGTCTGGTTGCCACAGTTTGGCCAGAGAATCTCCGATTGACTTAAGCCTTGCTGTGGATTTTCATTTCACAGCTGTACTGAAAGGGTTAACCTCTATCTCTTTGCAGTATGACAGAGTTCTAGGCATTTAGGCTGTGCCTCAATGTTGATTTTGTATTTCTGGCCCTATGCTGAATTTATCCAACAAATTGTAGAAGCACTTTGCTAAATGTGTTTCTGTGGTGTCAAAACTCACAGACAGGTTCCAGTTTGGACTCAGAACATATTCACAGGTATGAGGTAGAAGCTACCAGTTTGCACTTAAAACTATAACTGGGATTGTGCAATATTACCCTAAAGGTACAGAAGAAAATGGCATCTATCTGTCTCAATCTATCTAATAGAAAGCAGTTGCCAAAATGTATTGAAGATGTATGAAGAGCTGGAGGGAAGCTTACGGAGAAAAAGTTTACACATGTAAAGTATCATATAATATTTATAACATTTAGCCTGATTTAGCGTCTCTAGCAATGGATTATGCAAAAAGCAAGCAACGGTTTCTAATGGTGGAGTGTGTTTGTGTGTACACTATGCTATTTAGAGTTTGACAGTTTATCCATGACACAAAATATACCGGTAGATCAAATGTGTGAACACAACTTCAAGCTTTTTGTTTTGTAACATATACCGTATCTTTCTGTGTATAAGACAACACCTATTCTTTGAGGCAAAAATAAAGAAATCAGTATTTTAAACATTACATAGAACAACTTTATTTTATTACATAGAACAACTTTGATATTTTAGAGGTGACTTCTGAGGAAAACACACTTCTGATTCTCATGCCTCCCCTGTGCTACGGTACTCTGTAAAGTTAATGGCGCCATAGTGCATTCTGGGAGACTACAGCTCCCACAATACAGCAGGTGGTGTGAGGGCAGAGGGCATGCTGGGACATCACAGTAGTATTCCTTTTGCTCCCTGATACCCATTTCCACCCCCATAAATATAAATCAGAAAGCAAGACCTACCTGAAGTGGAGCAAACCTTAATATGGCTGCTCCTTTTATGGTGTGGCATGTCTTTGGAGCTCTGTTGGTGATAAGTGCTGATGTCTGCTGCAGCTCCCACGCATATAGGCACCTCTTCCTCCTTGCCACAGCATTCAGAAGTGGATCGAAGGGAGGGAGGCCAGTTATCTGTGTGGGCTGTGGCACACTGAAATGCGGCAGGCGCCATCTTAACTTAGGCCCCACGCACAAGTGTTTTTTTTGTTTTTTTAACCCCTGCAGTGTCATTCCATGCAAAAGATGATCCCCCAAATTAGACAAAAAATTATTTATTTTAAAACAGTCTTATACATGGAAAAACACGGTGCTATTTTTTTATTTTTGCAACGTAACTCTCAGCCGTTTGCCGTTTGGTTGGTTGTTTATTTGATTGTTGCAGTAAATCCTTGGCCTGTCATTGCATAGCCAACCCATTAATGAGGGTGTCTATGATCATCACAAACAACAACACACGACAAATTTCAGTAAAAGTCATGGGGAGGCTATCAAGAGGGCAAGGGGGCAATCGTCCCCAGGCCACTAGCGATGGAGGACTGGCAATGGAGATGTGGTCACCATTACTTACCATTCTTCTGCTGTGGATAATAATAGCAAGGGGCGCATCAGGACGTCAATTCCCACAGTACTACAGGAGTGATGCAGCAGCTAATAACTGTGCAGGGACTTTACTAGTCCAACATGGTGTAGGTGTGTGCCTTGGCTACAATCACCATGTTCTCCAGGCCTGGACTGTCCCACAGAGATATTTTATAGTTTCGTTTCATTGGTGGTAATGGAGTCATTGAAAACTGTGTTCTTGTCTGTTTGCATGCAGAACGAATGCTCAGTGATGTTGGATAGGTCATACTTATAGAGGTCACAGGGATATATGAAGTCACACCTCTCAACTCCCAAAGCGTTCATACTACATATCCTTATATTGAGCACTACAGATCTGTGTGAGAGTTGGGCCATAGGTGGCCACCTAAGGTCGCTTATGAATAGTTCTGCAAAGACCAAAGGCCTTGTACAGGCAGCAGTGGCTCTGATATAGTACTTACATGAACACTGAACATTGAACTCATGCTCTCTTGTTCTTTGTTGTTTTTTAAGTATTATTGTATGTTGATGTATATTAGATCAATATGTAGTATTATTTAAACACAAACAATGGTTTCCAATGGTCTGAGTGTGAATAGCCAGGAACTTAAATGTTTTGCTAATGTTTGGATTGATTGATGATTAAGACTAAATTTTATTTTTACTCCCAGTTTCTCACGCATTTACCTCCTGTAGCTGTATAACCATTGATCTGTCACGCACAGTATGTTTAAAATCTGCAATGTAACCAAGTCAAACACATTTTTTTTCCATACATGCGAGCAGCACTTTGTATATTACAAGGAGATATATATTAGGACGTGCTTTGAAGTCGTCATAAGAAGATGGGTAATACAGAATTATCCTGTCTTTTCTGTAAAAGGAACAACTAAGACATGGATTGAGGCAGGGGCGAGCGAGGCCTCAGCCTGGACTCCATGTTTTTATCTACACTTGAAAAAGTCCCCCAGTTTGTGAAATGCGTTATGTTTTAACGTTTTGGGGTTTTTTTAAACTTTACTGTATATTTCGCATTCACTATTATTTGTGTTTGTCCATTTACTACACTTTTTATGCTTTTAATTGCTTATTATGTTATCTTCTTTTGTTTCTGGCACTAAAATACTTACCTAATAAAGATACTTTGGATCCTACTCCTTGAAGGATCTCCCCAACATTACATCCATACTGGGTCCAAGCGCTATCATCTCAACAGAATATACTGCTCCACTATATAAAGTAAAATATTCTTACTTTTACAACCCTTACTATAGTGATTGCAGTGAGCACTATTGTTTGCTGTTTTTATCTTTTAAATATCAATCCATACATTGAAAGATCAGGCCCCAGATCTACATATGCATCAGTGGAGATTGTATTACTGCATGCTGTTGCAGCAAACTCAGAGCTGGTCTTATAGATCTCTCAAGTGTGAGTGATATACCTTATTCATTATTGTTATATGTCCTCCACCTAGTCCCATATGCTCTGCACCAGCACCAGTTATTTTCTGGTTTTAATACATATACTCCCACCATTTGAAGTCTGGATGACCAGCTGAGATCAGACTCCAGCAACTGTAGACTCATAGAACTTTATATTGGTGCAACCTATATTTTGTGTATAATATTTTTATGGGCCTAGTAAAACATGTAATAACTTTTCAGGAGCAGCAATACAATAAAATATTATGCACAAAATGTTACCTTCAGAGGTCCAGAAGCCGCCATGGGAGCATCTCCAGTTGGGCCCCCCAGTACACAAGACAAACACCTCTATGCTCTTGCACAAAGCATGTCTGAATAAAATTTCAGGGGCAATTTGGGTAACACAAATGAAAAACAAAACTAAAGGACCACAGCAGTTAACAAAACTCAAAGGCAGCCACCAGACAGCCAGGCATCAAGGTATACAAAAAGAGGGGGACCTACGATATAGAGGGGGGTATACATATATGTTGCTAAGGACCTCTTAATGCTACAGGTGGCCCTGGAAGCAAATATATTTAGGGGTGCATAACTTGAACTATATCATGGGTAGTCAGCATTTCAGCTGTTAAAACAACTATAATTTTCAGATTTTGACTAGTCTTTCAGAATTTGAAAAATCTTATTTTACATAAATACAACTCTGTTGATTTAGCAAGATAATCTTCAGTTGTAAAACACATGGCTCTCTTGTGATGGTTGTACTACAACTTATATGATCATTGGCCTACCACAGACCACTCAGGAGTCAACTGGCACCACTACCACATTAATTAGCTAGCCAGAAACTTCCTAAATTGTTGGTTAGCCAATGACTATTTATTGGGGCTAACCAACAAGGGGTGCTTCTGCATAAACTAAAAAAAAAAAAAAAACTATAACTTTCAGATAAAGATTTAGTCAAGATCCATCTTGGAGGCCACAAACCCTAGAAGTTATTTTATTGTTGTTGGACATTTATGTGTTTTTGAACTGAACAAATATTTAGTTTTATCGATAGAGCAATATTCATCTATCGAAAGACAGAAGGGAACATTTATGAAAAATTAAATATCCAAAATGTGTCTTTAAGCAAATACTTTATGGGATTAATTATAGAGCAGACAGTTTAAAATCTGTCTAAGAGCTATGTGAGTTGTAGTTCAACCTCAGCTGGAGCTTGGCCTGCTGGCAAATCCTGAACTATATAAATACATGATGTATTTTTAACACATGCTGTAGTATTCAGATATTCTATTTTTTTTTCTATTACTTTCATCTTCTTTTTATTTTTAGACACATGACACTCGTAGCAGAAATGCCAATACATACTCTGTAGTTTGAGTCTCATACTGAAGTTTCAGACTGCATTTTATTGCATGCTGTGTACTGCCCTAAACTATTTATATAATATGATTACAATATAATAATACAATTTATTTATTTTAACACCACTCTCCAATTTAGGGATACACTATTCCTGGCTTTTGGGAATACGCTATTCTATCGCAATTTTAGTAGTTATAGTAGTTAAATTATTGAAATGCCTTTTCATTATATAGTAACTCTTACTTAACTTATATAAAAAAAATGATTTTAGTTAATATCTCTAGGTCATCAGCATTTGCATTTTCAGATTCTAGAATACAGAAATTGGCTTATATACAAGTAAGATAGTGAACTGAAAGCAGCATTAAATGTTAAACCGTGTATTACAGGCATAGAATTTGGTTCTAGACTACCGCCATATAGTGAATATCTCAGTAAAGTGAGTCATAGGATTTTTTTTTCAGTTGCTAAAGCTTTTAAAAAACCCTAAAATAGGTTTACACTATCATTCATTATATGTATATTAAAGGGGAGACACTGACTGACAAGGGAGAGCAGAAAGACCTGCTAGGGAGTATAGAATCGGAGTGATGTGACGTCACTCTTTTCCGATGCTAGCACGCTGGCAACAAAGCCAGTGTGCTGACATCATTGAGGAGGTTTGATACGGTGGATGAGGTGGATACGTCCCCAAGCAGGTCAAGTCAAAGAAGACTGCAGGCAGAGCGAAGGACAACTAGAAGGTGGGTGTTACATGAAGAGTAAAACCCACAAAGCTTGAAGATGGCGACGCTGGATCCGAGAGTAAGGTGAGTAGATCTCAATATTTTACATTGAATTCATCATGTAACTGTGTGATATGTGGTGTGTTCAATGTATATGAGAGCGATCTTAGATAAGTCACTTTGTTTTCACAAATGGTTCACTTTAAGTTCTTGATTCGAAAACATTGAAAAGTAAAAATAATAAAGAGAGAAATCCTACTACTGTATATACATTGATAACCTTAAAATTATTAATAATAAATTAATTATCTAAAAATATAATTGAAAAGCACTTAATAAGTGAAGAACTGTAATGTGAAGCACTGTAAAGTAATATATTACTGTACCAGTACTTAAGATAGCTGAACGTAACATGAACACCTCTATCTACAGGTGCAAAAAAAGGCAGAAAAAAAACAAAACCTAGCCAAGCGTCATGAAGCCAGAAGGCATCATAACACAGACTAGCTAAGGGTCAGTTTGGGCATGACACAACTCATTGGTCAAGAAAGCTAAGCTCAGGACTCCACCATGAACAAGTAGTTCCACTGACTAAGAAGCATGTAGTGACATATACACTGAGAAGACAGATATTATTCATATTGCGTTTTTTATTTATTTATTAAAGAGCCCAGCTCTGTATGAAATACAATTTGAAGAAACCGAACGTCTCATCTGCAGTTTAATCAAGCGTGCGGGACTTTTACATGTCTGGGGGAGCTGACTAATATGAAGTGGTTAGAGATGTCACTCAAGTATGCTGGTAACCCTCAGGCTGTTATATTGAATGAAAGATAAGATATCTCCGTGGCTACCAGAATCGTTCAACCATCCAAGAGTTAATGCAGAATGACTACATTCTGGAACTATCCAGGTCTGAGTGTGGATTCTGCACAGCTGGATGGTGGATCTTGGGAAACATCTGTCAGGTCCCTGAAGCCTTTCTAGTTATTTGTTGTAGACCTCAGTCTGCATCTTTAAGATGCCCATTACAAAAGTTTAACCCATTATTCATCCAAGGTAGCTAAAATTAGTATGAATCTGTATAAACTGAAGATTATTGCATGCAATAATGTTTTTTTTTTTACACTATTTTCTCTATAATGCTAAACAATACATTACTTTAATAGGAAGGATACATCTTCAGTGTTATTCACTAAATCCATATTTTTTTTTCAATAAACAAGGGCATTGCAAATTTTAGACAAGAACAACTAAACTGGAAAAATACTTGTGTTGATGAATTTTTCCAGGTTACCATTTTTTGCCTAAAATTGTCAAGTTCCTGGTGAATTGCTACCAACAGGACGAATATCAGGGTGGTGTCAGGGGGGTAGCAACAAGCAGTACTCTGTTAAGGGGCCCAGCTCAGGGGCCCACATGGGGCCTTGTAGCACTTTGAGGTCTGGACTGCTATGCCCAGTTTTGTCAGTGAGATCTCGGTCAGATGGGAGCCTGTACATCTTCCTCCACGGTGGCAGCTCTGGAGGACGTGATATCATTGATATAATTTCCTCCCAGTGTTAATATGGAGCTGCTCTAATCAACAGCTGAGAGCTTAGACTCTGTGCAGTGCATGGAGAGAGTGGGGTTGCGCAATTTTGTATTTTGGCATATATTTTGGATCTGAGAAATGATTACAATCAGTGCTTATCAATGATGGCTAATCTTCAGCCTTTAGAGTTGTCAGACCTGTGTGATCAACATTTCCTATGATGTTCAGAAAATATTTAATACTGAGTTTAGCAGAGCATCCTTAAGAAGGTACTCCACTACATTCTGGGGTGCCATCTTAGCCATTAATGGTAGACAAGTTTAACTTTCCCATTTTCTTTCTTAATCTCTTAATGACTTGTATTCTCCCATATTTTTATACTTACTAACACTACTTGCTTCTTGACTTTGATCCCTTGTCATTTAAATATCAAGGACGCATTTTTATGTTTGGTTCCAAATCCACAAAAGAATGTCTTCATATCCAAAATGGAGTGTGATTGATGTATCAATGCATACTTTAAAACATTGCATCTAATTATCACAGCACAAGATCATGTAACCTTATTTTGACCGACACAGTCGCATGAGTGTGTGTTCCTTCATTCTCAAACATGTTTTCTGAGACTGTTTTCAAGGATTTCGTCTCTGTGCACAGGTGTAGAGAATGCCATGGTGCTGTCATGTTAAGCCAATAACAATGTCCTGTTTGTTTGATCTCGCCAGTCCCTGGGTTATACTAAGTCTTGAGATGCTTTCTAAGCAGTCAGTGCGTTTGTGCGTGTTTCTTTCACATGAAAAGTTTCTTTGTAAGAGAAGACATCTGGACTAGCTAACATTTAACAGACCACGCTGATATCAATGTGACGTCCTTAGCCCCCTTTCAAAGATACCAAAAATAGTTTACACATATTTTGTTAATTATGTAAATATTTGTGTGAAATTCTAGTAATTTACAGTTCAGGCAACAATCCCATGTAAAACAAAACCCCACAGACAATGTTGGTTGGTCACAAGACATGAAATTGTGGAAAACTGAGAAACGAATTACATACTTCTCAAATGTCCTGAATCGGACAATTTTGTGTTTATTCCTGGAGGTGTAAAATACAACAATAGAAAACCAAAAGCCATACAGAAGTGAATTATGAATAATATCAGCAGCCTATGCTTTTTTTTATGTATTACTTTATCAATACATTTTTTTATTTATTTTTTAAGTGGAGTGATCTGCACATGGGTAGCAGTATTTGCCTTGGTTGCACACACTCTTGTCTAGCAGTGATAGGGCAGCACGGGTTACACCCAACTCTCAAACCCACCAACTTTGACAGGTCTGATATATGGTGGGTGGATAATGTCCCCATTTAAAAATGGGGCATGTCATGGTGGCACGCATATTGCATATTGTCAGATTGCAGGGCCGTGTGACTTGACAAGTCTGCCTCGTATCCCAATCCTTATAATCCTACCCCTGTCCTGATTTCATACCTCTCCATTGGGAGGCCAGGAAGTGTGAATTTATATGGCAAAATAACTACAATGTTTCTTTTTCTTTTTAAATAGCTTTTATTTGGTAGGTTATTTCTACTTCAACTGTTTTGTCATACAATTTCCGATTCCTAGTTTAGCAAATAAACCCCAATGAGGAACCCACAATCTCATCAGACCAGTATACTGTACTGGAATGATATCACTTCTTACAAGGGTAGTGTTTTATGATATGCCAATCCTGCATTAGTTTATGTTGAATAATCTTTCAGACATATTTTTAACATTTGTGTTAGCAGAAAAAATGAGTCCTATTTATTCTTATATTGATTCGGATAAATTATTTTTCAGAATATAGGAATCATTAGAAAGAAAGACAACAGATCTGTGCAGTCACATTCCTTCCAGCTGTTGCAGAGTATAACTCTTACTACTCTCAGCCTACTTCAAGTCAGGCTTTTAATTATAACCCAACAAGAGGAATTGAAAAGCAAGAATAATGACCATATCATGAGAACCTGATTTGAACTGAGATTGCCATCATCTAATATCTACAACACTACACACAGGAGCATCTGGTCCGTAGGACAAAGATCACTGAAACTCTATTTGACAAGTTTGAAGAACACTTGCGAGTGGCATAGTGCGCAGTTGAAAGGGTTAAGTGAAGAAACAGGTATGACCCTAGGTGACTGCAAGCTTTTGGGATACAGTTGAAAAATTTTGAAAACTTCCACAGTCTAGTATTTTAAATATATACTTTATAAGATATTCATGAACATGGGTTTCCTAAGAGCATGCAACCCTGTGTCATATAAACATAGCCCTGGGTCTATATTGAGAATATTTGAACATTCTCAGAGATGTTACATTCATTGTGCAAGACAAATATCACAGCTTCGCCATGTCTTACAGCAAACTGCTGGTAGCTGCAAGAACACAGCAAACTATAGGTGGGGAGAGGCAGGCAAACAGCTCCACACTTCTGCAACTAATTGTGAACTGACTCAATGATCACATCATCTCTGGAGTGTCCAGGTGACAGATATCACACAAATGTGCCAGAGTGAACCAAGAACTTAACCTGAACAGTTTGAAACTCACAGGCCCAGGAATGGTAAAGAAATATAACTCAACTGGGAACATAACCTTACAAAAAATAATTTGAAGAAAAAATGGTTGAGTAAATCATAAAATGGAACTAGTAATTTTTTGAAGTACAGTCGCGGTATTCAATAAATCAGGAATTGACCAGAGAATTGAAAACAATGGAACAATCTAAAAAATTTCCCATCTCATTTATTTTTCAAACTATTTTAGCATAAAATGTGCAGCAATTCCAAGTGAATAACCCTGTTTGCTTTAATCCCTGGAGTTTTATGCATTAAACTTTTTTTCGTTTACTAAAATAAGAGATCACACAAGGAGCATTTTGTCCAAAAAGACAAACATAATTTGCAATATGTATACAAATGTCTCCACAAACTGTATGTGGCAAGGTTTGTTAGGTTTCATTCTGTTAGGGCAGGAAACAGAATATATATAATATAGGCTAGCTGATAATTGTCATATTATTTTGTTTCATGCCAAGTACACCCGTAGGGGGCTGTCAAATTGCCCAATGGGGCAGACTGAGCTCAGGTGTTATTTTATCATTCGTCTTTCCAATTTCACAAGACATAACTGGCAGGGTAATTTAACAAACTGAAAAATGTGTGGAATTGATGAGGAGAAGATTTTAAAGTTTAGGTCAAAAATAACCAAATCAAAATGTCTCCAACTCCGTTATTATAAACATAATACAATCACGAGCATAACTTTTGAAAATGGAAGAGATAGAGGCTGCACAAAGCTCTTGGAAAGTCCCGGTAGCTCTACTCAGTGATGTATTCTGGTTTTGTGCTGCCCTAGGCATTTCCCTATGTTCCAGTGGGACTTGCTGCAGCTTGGTGGGCAGGCGGGCGGTCAGGAGATCTGGCAAACAGGTGAGCAGTGGAGGCGGGCGGTGAGGGAGCTCTGACGTTCCTGCTCAGTTCTCTTGCGCACCTATTAGTGATGCCGGGGCCGGAGTGCTCCCTCGCCGCTTGCAACATCAGTGCATGCCAACCTCGGGTGGGGCCTGAGAAGGCCAGCTGGCCAGCTCCGGGGCCCCACAGGACAAGATGCTGGCAAAGCATTTGCCAGGACAATTGGGGGGCAACTTTTTTGCCGGCCCCCAGAAAGTGCCACCCAAGGCAAATGCCTTGCTAGCCTCGCGGTAAATACACCGCTGGCTCTACTCCATGGATCTACTTCTCAAGAAAGTTAACGGTGGTAGAGTAATTTGTTATTATGCAACAACTGGTGGCTTCCAAGTGGCACATGAAGTTGGGTTGACTTCTGGTCAATTTAAATAAGGTAATTACGTATCGTTCTTTCTCATTCTGAGAGACTGACATTTCTGTTGGTCTACACAGATTATTGACCCCATAATTTATTAAAAAGGCATTCTGTTTTAAGGTGAATAAACAAATGAATAAGGGTAGTAAAAAGTAAAAAAAAAAAAAAAAAATTAAGTTACAAATAAAATTATAGCAATAGTCAGTGACAGGGATCTTTGTGGAAACACGCCAGAGTTTTGCACAAAACTATAAAATCAGAACAAAACCCACACCAGGCAAATATATAGACAGCTTCCTATATTTTGATCAAATCCCAAAGGAACTCAAATGAAATTCTTCACAAATTGTTCCATATATATTTCACTGGTAATAAACAAAATGTGAGACATATAGTGTAGTATTTTGAGTATGGAGAATATTACAAACTATTCTCTCAATTGACTCACATGCTTAAAAGCTCAAATATTAGCTCCAAATTGATAACTCCTCAAATGAAGCAGTTACTCTTCTTCTCAAGCAGACCACCATATCTCTTAAAACACTAAAAAGAAAGATTTTGGGTAATGTTTATATGAGAGCATTAATTATTCATAGAAACTCAAAGGTAAAAAAAAAAAGCAGAAGTTGAGTAAGAGTCCTATTCAGATTCTGCCTCTTCTTGTGTCTCAGTGGTGATGTCTATAGAGTGATATAATACGTAAATAGATCCAGCTAGTTTGAGGCCTGGCTTCAAAATTAGAGTCAAATCTTCTATCATTCCTTTATAAGGTAGGTTTACCAAATTCACCATGTTTACAGGGACACATAGAATTTTGTCTTATTTATGTAAAGGGATGTCCTGCAGTATGTATAATGCAAATTCTGCAGGATTCTTTCTTGTCTAATTACTTAATATTAAACACCTTCTTCTTAATCTACATACTACAGGGCAACCCTATTTATAGGGATATTAGTGGGATATTGAACACAGGAACATATGTCATATGTTTCCAAACCGGAGCACCTATGTATCAATGTGTACCAGTGGAGAATATAGGCTTCAGGGAAGAACCAGCATAAAATAGCTTTAAAGGGCTTGCCAGAAGACTTTGAATGAGGGTCATTCTGATCGGTTGAGAAATTAACTCTCCCATTCACCCCCAGCTAGCAGCTCAACTGTTTAGTTGCTAAACCCCACCAGTGGCATATTAGTTAAGGGGAAAGGGAGGAGAAGATCCTTCTTGTGGTTGTATGGGAGATCTTCATGACCCCTATAGAGACATTTTTATAGTCCCTCCTCTTGCTCACATAAAATAATGAGAATTTTGCACTACCAAAATGATTTTCTGTACAAAACTGCTGATTTACATGTTAAAGCATTCACTATAAACACAGATTTAAAAAAATTATGAAGTCTGTCTCACAAGGCATTGCACTGCAGAATAATCAAGGCAGAAATACCACTTGAAGTGAAAAAACAAACAGATTTAACAATTTTTTAGCATTTCTCATAGAAAAAAAAAATAGACCACAGGGGAAAAGAAACAAGAATTTAAAATTTAAGGCCAAAATAGCAAAACTAAAGGAAAACATTCCATGATTTTACAGTTACATAACTTACATTTTGGAAGTCTGTATTTCAGCTGCCATGTGCCTAAACCCCTTCATTGCCGAACACTTAGCTATAAAAAAAATATTATCATTCCCAGGTAGTCTCCCTACTCGAACCTAAGCAACTAGGGCGTTGACAATTCCATTGGTTCCAAGTCCACATACGAAAAGAATAGTGATCATTTAACTTGAATAATTCACTGTATAATGAAGATGTATGTTTGTCATATGTTATGTTACATAATTTTTTTTACCTCCCCCTTCCTTTTTTCTCTTCTGTACCCCATATTTGCTTTTTTAGACAAAATAAAAATTGTCAAATTGAAAAAAAATATATATATATATGTATATTACCATAACATGTATTTGGGGCAGTGCGTGCATAGCTAGCATATAAAGATATCATACCACAGCAATATTGTGTATATATTGCTTTGCAAACAAAATTTTTAAATTGGGTTATGTAAATGTATACAATTTTATTTCTCACTTATTCGTTTAGGCTTTATAAAAATATTTTGGAAAAGAAAAGGCTTTAGACAGTATACAGAGTCCGTATCTTGCAATATTTCACACAGAGTCTGAAATGTTAGTATAAAGGGAAAAATTCAACTTTTTTTCAAATGCACTAGATGTGACAAAGTAGATGGGAAAAAAAAAATTATAAACTTTGATTATAGGTATTTGTAAGGACCCTGAAGGCATTGCTAGCAGTAGAGCTTACTAAATACAATAACAGAAGGTAAAAAGAATGTCGGCATTTGAGCATAATGCAGAAGACAAATACAGTTTAAAATAAAAAGAATAATATATGTGTATATCTCTAAAATAGAGATATTTGAAACTGCTTTATCAATCTTTGGACTGCTAATGTAATGCTGTCAGTGATATGGTAGACTCCATTCACTCCTTTCCCCTCCCTGACTGTAGGAATTATATGACCCAGTGAAACTTCCTTTGCTGTTTAGAAGGAGGGGTGAACTTACATTTTCAGCAAATGTGCTGGCATTATATCTGTAAATTGGTGGCATTTGGCAAAGAAATGTGTTCCTCTACAGACTGGTAATCATAACTAGAGTTTAAATTAATGTGAGTTGGTATGGACTATACTTAGTACTGCAAAATACATGAAAATAAAAATATTTATATTCTGTTTAGGTAGAGAAATGTGGCAAAATACTCATGCTAACATTCTGCCAGTTTAAGAGTTAAATCACTAACACAACTTTACAAAACGTTTTCCAGAACGAGACGTTTAATATTTTATTACTTTTCTACCTACATAGAGGCGATTAAAAAGCAAAATGCGCTTTGGATTAAATGTATCTTCTTGTATATAAACATCAGCTCAATTTATGGAGGCCATTAGTGGTCACAAATCCAATGTGTTCCCTTTAGATTTCTTTTGCAATTCGTCTTCATAACGTTTAGCCTTACCTCCATACAAAAACATTAGCATCTCAGCTTTAAAGATTAATGGCCATGAAAATGATGCATTCCCCTTCAGGTTAAGTTGGCACAGTGTCCCATGCTTTATACTTAAATTGTTGTGGCATCTGCCAGTAACACCTTTTGCTTGGCACTGGGCTGTGTGTTCCTACCACTGACATGTGACATGGTGAAGAAAAGGTGGCAGGAGAGCTTACAAAAGTCTGAAGACTAAGACTGCGCTGAGGGGTAAACATGTCAGAATGGAAATCTGCATAAAATTGCACTAAAAAAATGAACACTCAACAGCTATTACACCTGTCAACACTTAATATTCGAACCAAGACACATCGTTTATAAATGAGAAATTTTAGTGCAGACAAAAACAAACAAACAGACAAAGGCTCATTCCATATGATAAAGAATAGATGTATGCTTCTATGAATATTTCTATCTCTAGTATGGTCATCCATTCATCATAAAGATTAACAGGGCAGGGTTGGGAAGGAGGACAGAGTGGCATTTCTTCTATAATATTTATATTGATTTTGTCTGCATAATATAATAATCCAACTTGTCCTCTTTTCTGGAGAAAATGTGTTACATTTGTCCTTCAAATTGAGGGTCCACAAAGATAGTCAGAATAGTTTTCGAAATGCATTTTGACAAGATAATAAATGTATCATTTTGTAAATGACAATGCAGATAATTTGTATGAACAAAATGTATGAGTGTCTTCAGTGTTCATGCACTTGTGGCTATTTTCTTCTGACTTAATTTTTGGAAGAACATAAAAGAAGCCATATTGTTGAGGCTCAGCCTTCATACAGCTTCCTCTATAGGCTCCTACGGCTTACTTATGTCCCGTTTCCACTGAGCGGTACGGTTCGGGTCGGTACGGTCTGGTAGGCTATTTTGAGCGTTTCCATTATGAAAGTGGCCCATACAACTGAACCAAACTTCATCATTCCTGGGCCCACTTCAGATGTAGGTCCATAGGAAATGGTACGGTACGGTTAGGGCGGAGGTACTGACGTCACACTATACAATACATTGATTGGCAGACAGGAAAACGTCAATGCTCACAACAAATGACACGCTAGGCATTTGGTCTAAACCCCGCATGCCCCCTGTCAGTCTGACTTGCAGTGAAACGTTCACCTGAATAGGCTGGACCATTCTAACCCTTCCGCACCGTACGACCCAAACCATACTGCTGAGTGGCAATGAGGCCTTACTTACTTTCAAAGTGATCCTTTCCAACACCTTTCTCATTGGTGGCCTTGGATTGTTCATGGAATGTTTTCAGCATGTAGAGTGTATGCATGTAGTAGTTTTAGACTGATCAGCCACCACATCAAATTGTGTAGATCTCCGTCCTGCTGCCAAAACATCTCTGATGTATCGAGGTATAGACTTCACAAAACCTCTGAACGTGTCCTGTGGTGTCTGGCCCTAACACATTAGCAGCAGATCCTGCAAGTTTCGAGGTGTGGCCTTCATGAATCTGATTTTTTTTTTCCAACATATCCCACAGATGCTCAATTGGATTGAGATCTGGGGAGTTTGTAGGCCAAGGCAATAACTTTGTACTGTTCCTGAAATCATTCCTACACAATTTGTTCAGTGTGGCAGGGTGCAATATCCGGCTGAAAGAGGCCACTGCCATCAGGGAACATTGTTGCCATGTACATGGTCTCTAACAATCTCTAAGCAGGTGGTATGTGTTAAATTAATATCCAGATGAATGCCAGGACCCAATGGGTTCAGAGCAGAACATTTTCCAGAGCATAATGCTGCCTCTGCAGGGTGGTCTTCCTTCTTCCCATGGTTCATCCTGCTGCCCTCTCTTCCCCAGGTAAATAACACACACACACATGCACCAGTACTAAAATTCAAATAAAATGGATTCCATTGCTCCATCGTCCCGTTCTGATACTCACGTAACCATTAAATGCACTTTCAGCGGTGGACAGAGGTCATTATGGGCACTATGATCAGTCTGCAGTTAAGCAGCACCATGCACAGAAAACTATGATGCACTGTGCACTGTGTGACCAGCACGATGTTGTTCAGAAAGTCGAGCTCCTCATGTGCATCAGTGAGTCCTGGGCGCCCATGACCCTGACTCTGGTTCACTGGTTGTACTTCCCTACACCACTTTTGGTACTAACCACTGCATACTGCAAACACCACACAAGACTTGCTATATTGGAGATGCTCTACCTGTCTAGCCATCACTATTCAGCCCTTGTCAAAGTCACTCAGATGTTTTTTATTGCCCATTTTTCCTGCTTCCAACACATGAAATGAAAGAACTGATTGTTCATTTGCTGCCTAATATATCCCACCCCTTTTCACGTGCCATTGTAATGATATAATCGTTGTTACTCACTTCACCTGTAAGTGGTGTTAATCTTGTGGTTGACCAGTGTCTATCCTCACTGTTTACTTGGTGATTTGGTAATCACTTCAACTTTTGCTTCCTACTGAAAACAATAAACTTAACACATTAACCATCATCAACCACAATGCTGGGCACAAACACTATCATATCTTGTGACCCTTTGTAAGTAAGTCCTCTAAATATATCATTTCTTCATAAGCATGTCATCAAATTTAAGAATATGGTCGAAGCACAATCCATTGTAATATACAAAGCCAGCTATCGAGGAATGTCATGCAAGCCAATGATATATGACAGAGTTTAAAAATTCTGAAATGATAACATGGCTTGGAATCCTGTCTAATCTAAGAATATATAAGGCTAGATATGTCCGATAACTGGATATAGATGTGCACAAGCAAGTCCAGGCCAGCTGGGAAAGGGTTTGTTTGGAAAGAGTTTGCAAGATCTTTGCTGCCACAGGCAACAGGGCTAATCACCATTAATAAATATCAAACAGCCATGAGAGTGTTCATTACGACAGCAACAAGAGAGTTCACCCCTTCAAAACCACAGACAGCTATTTTGATTTAATTTATAGGCAACACCAAAGTTTAAAGTTGAAATCTAGCCACCATCCTTTATTCCTACCCAGTTTGTGGTTTCCACTATGCCATACCTAATGTACTGTTTTCATCTTAGCCCTATCATGAATAATGATAAGTGGATTTATTGGTATTTGCGGGTTCTGGCACATTCCAAGCGCAGACAGTGATAGTTAGTTAAATGGGATTTGTCACGCTGTCACAAAGAGAAAAGTTTCTACAGAGCCACATTAGTCACTGGAGTTTTTTTTTTGTTTTTTTTTAAATAAAAAAAGGTGGGGGGGAGGGTTATTATGAGGGCCTCGGCAGGGAGTGTAGGGTCACGGGGAAATGGCTAGAGTGCCCGGGGCAAGAAACACTGAGGAGTAACAGAGTTTACCAATTTTCCAAAACAATGCCCCCCAGCTCAACAGAAAATGCCTGCAGCCCCCTTTAGTTCACGGTTATATACAAATGGTAAAATAAAGCGGTTGGAAGGAAAATGGGGGAACAAATGGGGTTTTATATGAGAAGCAGAGGTAGACTTAACATGGTTGGGGAAGATAGTAACTGAAAACATGGTGTAAATCCTATTAAAATCTTATAGCAAAATGTTAAGATCGTTCTGTTCCACGTTCTCTCAGTGAATGTATACATCCATTTCTTTTCCTAACTCTCTGCAATTCTATGCAGGCAAGCAGCACAGTCAGGAGCTTCATATATAATAATGGTTTGCAACAAATCTCTCTGGAAGTTGGAAACACTTGTGACCTTTAAACCCAAAAGGGAGAGTCAACGTGGCCCAAGCAAGACACTGATTTGCCCCATGGTTCCAAGAATGACAGAAGCTGAAACACAGCGTGTGGTGCCTGAGTATGACCCACTATAGACATTCCACAAATAACTTATGGGATCCCCCTGAGCAGTCAGTCAAAATAGCTAATTAACCCCTTAAGCAAAGGGACCCCAACCTAGCACAACAAACTTCCCAACTACAAATATACAGACACCTACAGACTGAACAAAACATACACACAGAAAGCAACAGTTGATGTTTCAGTATACGGTGACTTATATATAAATCTGCTAAAAGGTTCAGGTCTCTATTGCACCTTAAATGCATTTTTAAAAGCATGTTTTCTTGGGTGGACTTGGGTGCATTGTATATTAAAGGTTGCATAAAAAATACAGATTTTATCAGTAGCTCTGCTTAAAGAGGATAGCAGAATCACAATAAAGTTTGTGTGCACAAAGGAATATTTTCAAACCTAATTGGACCTCTGGGGGAGTTAAAAAGTCTGAATACTGCCGGCATACATTAGATATTCCTATTTTCTCATCTATTTGAGACCCTCCCTAAAACTTTAGAAGACTTTATACTACCCTTGCCCTTTGTATTGGAACACTTATAACTATGTGGGTTAACATTAGTCCGGTAGTCATGTGTTGCACATCTTACACACTAACATACCTTGTGCATGTACGTATATGATGGGACCAAGAAGGGGACCCCTGTACTGTTACAGTGTGATTGAGCACCAGTTATGCTTACACAGATGTTTCAATTGTTCTCTCATCATCCTCTCAAAAATGTTAATGCAATACTCACAAATAAATACTCTCAAACAATGTAAACAATGATTATTTAGCTCTCTGATAACCTGTTATTGAATGACAACATGACAAAAAGGCTGAAACAGACTTGATGAGACCAGTGCAAGAGACTATTTTCACTGGAAACAAAATAAAATATGGAATTCTTTGCCTGGAGAGGTAAAGTGGACCTGTCACAGAAAGAGAGGTGTCTGCAGGACCAGACTTTTCTCGGTAGGCCGTAGTGACAATATTACACCCATGGATCATCAGAAGCGAAGGGCTGCAGGTAAGTCTGCAGCCCCTCACTTATATATCTGTGTGTGTGTGTGTATATATATATATATATAAATATATGTAAACTGTACCTTGCACTCAGGCTTCAAACTTGCCAAACCGGGTGCAATACCAGGGCTTAAGTATCCATATAGTCAGGTAATGTGGCTGCACTCACGGATTTTCAGTAAAAAATAACTTTTATTCCAGTTTCTTTAAAACAGATCAACGTTTCAGTCCATCTTGTGGACTTTCATCAGGATCAATGATATATATATTTTAGAGAGAGAGAGATAGATGCAGAGCATTCACTAAACAGCAATTGCAAAGCACACAGAATGTAATAGTTTGGTTTGGATTTTTTCTAAAACACCTTACCTAGGCAAAATAATGTACACCATTCTTTGTATATAAACACATACACACATTATGTTACGCGATAGATTATAGGGCTGAAATATATGTTTGTCCAGGGCTGCTTTGTGTTCCCAATCCTGCCCTGGGTGTATGTTAAATGTATACATTGTACTGTACCCTAAATATCTGTTTAGTCTTGTTCCCATAATGCTTAGCAGCCACCAGTGGGCCATATTTAGAGTCTGGGATAAGGAATAGAAATGTAATTAAATCTTTACATTTACAGGAAATGTTATTAACACAATGTGCAGAAACATTTTTAATTCCATAAAGTAGCACCATGTCATTTTACATGGTATGCATGTAATGTTTCTAATAATTTCAAGATTTTTTTTTTTTTATCAAAAGTTAACATAAATATTATTAATAATATTTATTGTAAGCTTCATCTCTAATTATCTCCTTTCTATAATAGTAAAGCATTATGCAATACATATAAATGCTTATAATAATTGCTTCAGAAATAAATTAAATTTCAATTTTAAAGTCTAGAAGGAATTTTCTACTTTTTAGGTAGAGTTTTAATTTGTGTCAATGTTGCGGATGGGAGGGGGAGCTTAATTTCCGCCCGTTATCACTATTCCACTGTGTCCCTATTACCAGTTTTACAGACGTACTGTTGGGTCTATTCAATAGCGTTCATACCATTAGAGAGGCCCTGATTAAAAGCTGATGGAACCTTCATTTCATGGTTTCAATTATTTCTTTCTTTTAAACTATTTACTCAAATCAGATTGCTTATAACGCATACTTATAATAGGGGACTGATGTAGTTTTCCTAGCAAGCCATACATAGAGAATGCAATGCTAAGTGTTTGTTATAAAAAGGAGACAAACTCTAGTAATATTTACAAATAAACGCTTCAAATAGGTTAACAAATTAATTACTAATTTTTTTTTCCAATTAGCCCTAGAAGTTATTTCATAATCAAATTATCCCTGCTTTCTCTAATTGTACAGCACTGCAGAATAGGTTGGCGTTATATAAACAACAACAATAATAATAATAATAATAAATAACAACTTGTTAGTAAATGTAATAACTGCACAAATATATTCACAAATTCCAGCTGTTTTATCGTGTTGGCTGAGCACACATTAAATATATATACAGCAATGTACACTTAAGACATTTTTTTTTGTACACCTGATTTTTTAAATGCACATTTTTATTCATTAATATTCTTCACTACATATCACAATACAGAAATGATTTCCTCTGTCAATGTGTTGGACTGTGTAAAGCACAAATAAATCAAATAAGATGTGATGATGATCATTATTGATATTTTTTAATGCATCATTTATTTTTACTATGATTTTTTTCAAGTACAGCACTGATTAGCATAAAACATAATCATAACCCGTTTTCCACCAGTGTAACTTTATATTAACAGGGTTTTGTTTTTTTTATTAAAGTGAGAATTCAAAATGAATTTCAAATTTAAGGTAAATATAAGTCAGCTATGCTACCAGTTCAAAAACATTGACCTTTTAATTTAAAATTCACTTTGAATTCACCTCGGATTCTCACTTTAGTGATTAACCCTGTAAGTGTATCAATCGTCAACCAGAGAGAAGGTGCATTATGTTCTTCATTAAATGATGACATTTGTATCATATCACCAACACCTCACTAATGTTCCTTGACCGTCAGAAGCTGCTATTAGCTATTCTCAATGGTGTTTCACAAAGATGAGGTGCGTTCACAAAAATCTGAACCAACAACAGACTTTTAACCCCTTAAGGACCAAACTTCTGGAATAAAAGGGAATCATGACATGTCACACATGTCATGTGTCCTTAAGGGGTTAAACAAAGCAAAATTCAAAAAATTCAATCTGTCACCTGATTCAAGTGATATAGTAGTGAAAAAGACAAGCTTTTGAAAAATCAACCCTGACTGACTAATTATGAAAATAGTCTCTTTAAACCCAGCCTAATGACACTCACAGAGTTAATTAGTGAAGGGAGAATTGTCAGGAGTACACAGCGAATTTAAAGGGAATTTCAAATTTAAGGCCAAATTAGCTGAATTGGAAACATTCCTCAAATTAACATTTCTCACCATGACAATTTACACTTAACCCTGATAGTCTTCCAGGCCATAAACTGCTAAGTGATCCATTGTTAATATTAACCCATTTCTCCCTGCACACAGTTGGAGGAAGTGAAAGAATCATTAGAATGATCCCCTTGGTCAACATACAGTCCAGGTTCTCAGATACAGGATGTTCAGTGTTTATTGTAGTGGATTGAAATCAACCCAATGGCAAGATTTAGGCAACAGCTGGTTTCTGAACATCCTCCAACTTAGCTTTAGTCACTGCCTGATTATTTTAACTTAAAGTTTAGAGAGAAAAAATCCAACCAGTGTTTAGTAAATAACCCCTGAGAGGTTTTTGTTTGTTTTTATCCAAGTCCCTTAATTTTTCAGAGCGGTTGTAAATCTATTTAAATAAATCATTAAAATGACATAATACCTGACTGACATTTAACATTCCAAGTTCCAGACAATCTACTGCCAAATACCAGTATTTTATAAAAAAAAAAAATGCTATTTAGATTATTTTAGCTCCAACCAGCACAGGTGCACTCACCAAACTAGTTGTCAGGAGGAGGTCTCCTCTCCTCATCTATAGCCCCAAGTAAAACCAAAGTAATCAGTACCAGTATATATAATATACATTATTATTGTTTATTCTTTCCTTCTCTAACACACAGACACTGGGAAGCCAGATAATTTCATTTTAGCTTCAGTCCCACCATGGTCAGTCAGCAGGAGGCTGGCTGGCAGTGATGGGAGCTGCAGTCCCTTGGAATTCCCCATCCTTTGGCTGGCAGATGCTGCGACTTACTTGTCATAGTCCTTCCTGCAGTAGAGCTTCTTGTCTCTGTAGAAGCAGCTGCTCTCCAGGGGTTCCTTGCATACACAGCACTGAGCACACTGTTCGTGCCACAGACTTTCACTGATCCTCAGGAGAAAGCGATCACAGATAACTCTCTCGCAGCCCTCGCACACCCACTTCTGCTCCAGTCCCCGACCTACAATAGCCAGGACACGGTGATCAATAATCAATACGTGTGGACCGTTATCAATAGTTCATTAAATCGATCCATGATCCTAGTAAGGGTTATCAATGGGCTAGAACCAGTAGGTGCTGTGAGTATCACTATCAGAATGTATAGATCTGGCAAAAAAAATTTTTGCAAAAATACTAAATTAAATTAAAAATACAGCATATTTTCCCGTTTTCATATCAGCAAATATCACAAATGGTCATATGTATTAATGGGTAAATATCGAATGGATTAGTATAACCAGGAAATGTAGCAATGTAAATTAATAAACCTGAGAATGAAACAGTCCAGTCTATAATAGCCAACAACAGATTCAGACATCAAACCTAACAGGAAAATGAACATTTTGAAAATAGGCGATAAACCAACACATGATTAATAAAATTAGTATGAAACGTTGAATATATATATATATATTCTAGGTAGGAAGCCATTGGTATTGCATTTGGCAAACTGAATATATGCACTGTATATACAGTATCTCTACTCTGTTTGATTAAGGCTTAGGAAATACACTTCTATTTAATAAACATTCATTTGCATTTCAGCAATAAATCTTACACCTTGTAATGACATGTGAGCTCTCTGTCATTGGTTAACCCTCCATGTGCCAGGGTGTAATTCGATGGACACGCCTCTCGGTTGTACACTAAAGTCAATATATCCTGGCATCATTAGTATTACCATAGCACCATTTTAACTAAACATCCTGGAAAATGCAGTCTGACAAACAGCTGTGGTACCAAACGATCGAGTTGTGTTAGTTCTTTGTGTGAAGGTTAGAATTAATTGCATATTGTTTCTTCTTGGGCTGAATGACAATCTAATACTGACTTTCAATGTAAGTTTGAAACTTTAAAACCCATTATCACACACACACACACACACACACACACACACATACATACATACATACACACACACACATACAAACACAGACACGCACAAACACACAAACACAAAAACTTCTTGTTACAGAATGGGATATTCTTCTAGATCTTAAACTGAGCTCTGGGGCAAAATAACACCTGAACGCAAATTACACACTGGGCAACACACACTAGACACACTCAGCTGCGCTACAAACATACTCACAGCTCCTTATACACAATGTAATATAGATCTATATAGCCAGAGGGAGAGCGACACACTGACAAAGACAGACAGACATATGGCCTCTAAAGGTAATCAAACGTCTGAATTGGGTACAGCAATGGGGGTTGAGTGACAAGATCTGATGACACATCGCATATCATCAGAAAGTTTGAAGTTGAATGCACTGTTTTTTGTACTGGTCCCATAGATTTGTAGACAGTCACTGTGTATATATAGTGTGTAATGTCATTTACATATATTTTAATGCGATGGTTACAATCATTTTTCTTACTGTCTGACTATTCCAGTTGTGCCATTTTTTTTTGTTCTTCTGGCTGCAGAGATTTCAGCATTTCAAGAACAAAAAAAAAATCCAATATAAAAGATAATAGCTATTACCTAGGGGCATCACGGAGATAAAGGGTTAATCTGCTCAATGTCATCATTTTTTATTAAATCTGCCTTTTACAGCCTGGGGTGTGATTTCTAACCTCGCTCTGGAGCTTTAATTATGTGCAGGAGAAGTGCAATATCTCCCACTATAGGAGAGGGGCAGAGTTTAGAAACAGACTGGGGGTCTCAATTAAACCCTTCCAGTGCCGAGCGAGGGACTTCTGGCATGCCCAAGAATCGTACAATGCTTAGCAAATAATTAGCTACAAGTCACAAACGTAAAAAAACGAACCTGGAATTGTAGCACTGTGTCATAGTCACTTAAAACTGATACAAATAAACATTCCCTAACAAATATTAACTTAGTGAAGTTATAATTCACAGAATGGATAATACTCTGCATGTTTTATCTATCTATCTATCTATCTATCTATCTATCAGTCTATCTATCTATCTATCTATCTATCTATCTATCTATCTATCTGTATGTCTGTCTGTCAGTGTATATATCTATCTATCTGTCTGTCAGTCTATATATCTATCTGTCTGTCAGTCTATATATCTATCTATCTATCTGTCTGTCTTTCAGTCTATCTATCTATCTATCTGTCTGTCTGTCTATCTATCTATCTATCTATCTGTCTATATGTCTGTCTATCTTTGTTTCTATCTATCTGTCTGTCTGTCTATCTACCTATCTTTGTATCTATCTGTCTGTCTGTCTGTCTATCTTTGTTTCTATCTATCTGTCTGTCTGTCTATCTACCTATCTTTGTATCTATCTGTCCGTCCGTCCGTCTGTCTGTCAGTCTATCTATCTATGTATCTATCTATCTATCTATCTAATCTATCTATCTGTCTATCTATCTATCTATCTAATCTATCTATCTGTCTATCTATCTATCTATCTAATCTATCCATATTATTCATTTTAAACTGTTGCATTACTGAAAGTTTTTTGAGCATTCTAATCCTGTATTATTTATGTACCTTAAGAACGTTTCACGTTTTCATAATCTTTTTAAGTAGCCTGAAATAGAATACAATTATAGTACTTCAAATATGGAAATATTATTATATATCATGTATTCTATTATATTTGTGTTTCTTTAATGCAAACATGCCTTGTGACACGTTTGTATATGTATGTATTTGTGAAAGTGTGTATTTGCATGTATACATTATCTCTATAATAGGTATAGCAGCCATTTACACAATAAATTTGTATACAGAGTGCTTGTACGTGTGCATGCTATATAAATGGTGCTTGTTTGTTGTTTTGTTTTTAATATATAAAGTGTTTTATTTCCAAAACATTCATTACCTTATGAGAAGGTATTGTCAAAATATAGTTCTTCTAAACTCTCGTTTGAATTATTCTGATTTAACGTCAACATCGTGTTTTTTTTTTTAATATTTTAATTAGTAAATTATTTATTTTTATTTAGTAAATTGATCATGTTAACATTCATAGAACAATTATTCTTTTTTTTTTATTATGAATTATGAATTTGCTAATTGTAAATACATTATGTGTTATATTTTACAAAAAAAATATTTTTTTTCAGTATACCACTTTACGTTTCGAGTTTCAAATTTAAAAAGAAATCTAATTCTTAGCCCACTGTGAATTTATCCAGTATTTAGTTTATTTTATGTGTTTTGAAATAAATGGTATCTAGAATAGCATTGTATGATCATGTACAGATGTGAAAGAGGCAGCATTTTGTGCACAATTACCTACTAGATCGATTCTAGAATATAGTTATAGTATTCGATATGCAATTTCCATGAATGAAAGGAAAAAATGATATTAGAGGTGTAAACATATAAGGATTTTTTTTTTAATTCAGTATACATTCAGGTCTATTGTGTCAGAAATTAATGAGATCACTTAAAACTGATCTAGAACGCGCAGTTAAGAATTCTTCCGAATATTATCTGGTTCAGAATTCGTCATTCTGGAACGAACTCCAGACTGACAATTATATATAGAGTCTCCATCAATATTAAAACTTACCAAACAGAGAAGACATTGTAGCTGACGTTTCGATAACATTTTGTATATTTTCTTCCATTTTTAACCCGTCAAGCATTGTGACACACTGTGGATGCAAAAAAAAAAAAACAAAACATATTAATAATAATAATAATAATAATAATAATAATAATAATAATATTAATAATAATAATAAACATACTGTCTACGTGATTCATCTTTTTATATCAATGTATAATTTGACAGTTTTACTACAATGAATTTTTTTATATATTTGTAGGGTTTTTATTTTACATTTACTTTCTGTATAGTATTTTTAATAAAAAAAATTATAAGTAAAGCTACGATTCATCATTGTATACATTTTGTTTCTATATCTATAATATATATATATATATATATATATATTATTTATCTTGAAATAATTCAAGTTTTTAATCGGTGATCTAATTCTAATGTATGGAATTTATAATTTTGCCATTAAATAAACCAAAATGTATTGACAATTTAAAAATGTTTTCTGAATCGTCTTATTTGGAGCAATGTAAAAATCGTGTAATAATTTCAGTAACACAGCATCTACCAGTTCCAGTCATTTGAAGAGATTTGATTTCTGGACTTTTGTGTTTTTTTGCCCAAATTATACTATAAATGATCCATTCTGATCATTTTCTAGAGCACACATGCTCTACAATATGTATTTTAGCTGCAGACCAGACACTATCGTTTGAATAATAAAGTTACAACACTTACATTATAAAAAGTTTTTTTTTTAACTTTAAGCATATTTTTATATGTCATTAGCAAGGAAACATTATATTCAGTATATATAAATATTGCTCTAGAACCAAGACACGAGGATTTATAAAACAAGTAGACATTAAGTTGTAACAGTAACCTGTGTGCACTAACAAGTGATGTGAAGCTTTGTGTTGTATTTTAAAGTACATTTTCTCAGAGCACACTGCTAGTTAACCATAATTATGTTTTATAAATTATGTGTTTTGAAAATATACATGAAATCATTTAGTATTACGTCATTCACATTTGTATTTAGTTTAATGAAACACACACACACACACACACACACAGAGCATTCCTGTATGTGTCAGTGTATGCAGTAAATAGAATGTACAGATGTGATGTCAGTGATACAATATCCAGTGCAGTAAGTAGCATTCTATCAGCTGTTAGCTCAGTACAGAGGTAGAAGGATCCCTTACCCAGCAGTATGAGTTAGGAGGAGACAGGTCCTGAGTGTGAGGCTGGGATGCAGGATGTCCTGAGATGTGTCTGTCTCTCTCTCTGCTCGCAGCGACTCTCAGTCTGATCAGGTTAGAGGAGGGACCCGGCCTCTCTTGGTGTGGAGCTGTCACCAGGCTGTCCTGTGACCCACCCTCTGACACCTGTCAGTCCTCACAGCCCAGCCCGCGGAGCTCATGCAGAGTGCTGGAGTCTGTGAGCCTTGGGAAGGCAGGCTGGAGCTCTTTATCTTCCTGTGTGGGGAGTGTGCCCTTAAATACCTGGACCTGCCTGCATCCGCTTTACATAGACTGACTGAACGGCCATTCACTAACACTGCGATCTATGTCTCTCTGTATCACACACTGCCTGCTGCCCCCTCTCACTTTGCAGCTCTCTCTCCCCACACCCCTCTCTCAGACACTCTCATGTTCGTCCTAGTTTTTCTTCATTCTTTCTTTTACAACACTCCCTCCCTCCTTCTCAGTGTCTTCCCTCCTGCATCCTCTATCTGACTCAATCTCTTTTCCCTATAATGGGTTTTACACCTAACAGTTCAGTTTAGTTTGTCTTATTTGTTCTTAATCCTGATGAATCTTTCTTTCTTTCTTTCTTTCTTTCTTTCTTTCTTTCTTTCTTTTTCTTTCCTTCCTTCCCTTTACATTAATTTCCATTGTGATTGCCTATATAGTATTGCTCCTAGAAAGGATACTTGAGGAACAAAATGATGATTAGGTAGGCATTAACCAACACTGAGTGCTGAGTTACCAGAAGACAAGTAGCTTTGGCTGATACAGGGGTTGAAGGAAATAAGCAAGGCTTCACATACCCTGTACTAAACAAGGAGGAAAGTTGAAATAGCCCCCTCCACTGCCATACCCGGCCCTGTGAGATGAGATATTGGTTACAGGAACACCAACAAACCTGTATTCCTAACGCTTTAGTGTTCCTGTCCCTATTTAAAAACAGTCACCCCCCAGCTTGCCATAAAACTAATAAAATAAAGGGGTTTACTTACCTTTCTCCAGTGCCCAGGATTTCTTGGTGCTACTTACCTCTGCGCCTCCCACAACTACACAATGACTCATAGAGTTACTCATAGAACAGCATTGGGGACTTCATGCGCATGTTCGGCGAGTGTTGCGTGTGCATACAAGCTACCCTATAGGAAAGCATTGAGTCAGCAGATAGTAGTCACTTAAAACTGATACAAATAAACATTCCCTAACATATATTCACTTAGTAAAGTTATAATTCACAGAATGGATAATACTCTGCATGTTTTACCTATCTATCTATCTGTCTATCTATCTATCTATCTATCGCATGTTCAGCGAGTGTTGCGTGTGCATACAAGCTACCCTATAGGAAAGCATTGAGTCAGCAGAAATGGACAGGACTTTATTGAGATGAAGTATGATAATGGACTTTAGTGATAGTTTAATGACAATTAGAATGGGGTTCCTTTTACCATTCTGTAGGCTGTGGGATAGTATATTAAGGTTAGGGTTTCATATGTCCCTCTTAATCTCTTCCTTGCCAGAGGTGTACCCATACCCAATGTGCTGAACATAACTCTGGCTGTGCCTCAAGCCACCTTAGAGTGTACTGCGAAGATACGACCTCGGGGCTTCAACAGGTTGTATGCTATCCTTTAATATGTTTTTTTCCTTAAGCATTAAAATTGAGATTCCTTTCTAGCAAATAACTAAAAGTAATAAGTCTATTTAACTAGAGGTTTGTGCATCTATTTAAACATATGTTTACTTTCAATATTGTTCTTGAAGTGTGGCTTCTAAAAATGTTGTGAACCACGAAAGTAGGAATTTCTATTCCTTGTTGTACTAATTACCTAGTCCCCACCCTTCCAGCCTAGAACACCAGAGCAAATCACACTCTCTAGAACAATAATTCTTACTTACTAATTATTAATATGGTATGGTAAGCCCAGTCGAGCTACTATATGTTCTCTAATTACAATGACAATTCTTACCAACTCCCCATACCCCTAAATATATCACCAAACCAATGAGATTGCTCTTCAGTTGTAGCGCTCTTTATTTATAAATATAGAAATCCACACCAATGTGTTCACATCTATTCTGCAAGTGATTTTCTCTATCTTGGCTTATTGTCAATTATTTTATAGGCTCCGCCCTTTGCACCTGTCAATCAGCATAGACAGAGCATAGAAAAAGGAGGAGGAGAAGCATATACAATATTTCAGTTTTTTCAAACTCCATGTGTGGCTGACTGGCACTTCCTGGACTGAACTGGAGTAGGATATCGATTGCTAAACTTATAGTATACATTTTAATAGAAAATAGAGCAGCACGCAAATAAAATGTTAACATAGGTTCTAGGTATTCTTCAGGGTTTTATCCAGAGAGGTGACAAATCCACTTAAAGCTTTGTGGATTAATGCAAGGGCTAACTAAATGCCCTGGTAGCTAGACTTTCTAATGAAAATATATAGCGAGAATGAGCAGAGAATTCTTTCGAAGTACACATGGGCTTGAAAGGCATATCAGTGCTGTCATTGTCAAGTGATAACAGAACATCCACACAAGCATAATCTAGACACAGGCAGGTGGGCATCGCTGTTCAGGCCCTTGCCAAAAATTCCTAATGCTTGGCACTTGACCAGTCTTGAATGTAGCAATCAATCATAATGTTGGGTCGTAAAATCCCATAAAATAAAAAAAAGAAAGAAATTGTAAATACGTAGGAGCAAAGATGCACAATAGGGGAGACACAGATTAATACACCACACAGAGGTACTCCATATAGATGCTACATACAGAGAGACATAATTCAGTATGTACTAACTGGGTCAGTGTCACAAGGGTAAGAGGCAGTAATTTATTTACGACCGATCAAAAGATACGCTAAGTGGCAGCAATACCAGAAATAAACAAAGAAATTCACTTTTAAATTTTCTGGCAAAAAAAAGTAAAATATATCAGATAAGATCAGCACAGAAAACTGATATCTCTACAAACATCTGGAACCCATAGAGAAAGAAAATTAGTAATACAGCGCCGTATGTCCCCAGAGTTCTAAAATATATTAACGTAATGTTTAACATTTTTAAAGAACATAAGTGTGAATTTGATTTACTTTCTATTATCATTAAAATTGCTTTGTCATGTTTTTGCAGAATAAAATGCTTTTTTTTTTTTTCTAAATCTGCCTACGTTTTTTTTTTTTATCATCTTTTCCATAGTGTATTGCATTGTAAAGTTATTCCTAAGGGGAGGAAGGGGCTACTTTAACTTGTGGCACACTAACTGTATTCCAATAAGTAAGTTTTCCTTTTTTACGCAACTCAAAATGCATCAATTTGATATTGTTTGATTAGCTTTCCAATTGATTTAATATTTTTGAATACACGTTTTATTTGTTTTTAATTCTTTCATTTGAACAGCTTTCAAAAGACACATATATCCATCCCACGAGTTCTACATCATATAACATTTCTGTGGAAAATTGCAGTTGTATATAATACCAAGTACATTGGGTCAGGTATAGACATGTTTAGTATCTCTTGGATTGGTACACAATGATGCTGTTAAAATATATGTATCCTTTTACAGGGGGCATTGTGAAAGACTGGTGTTTGGGTATTTTTTATATAACAAAAACGAGGTCCAGAAACAAAAATTGACATGACTAAGACGTAACTTTTAAAAAATATTTTCAAATACTAAAATATATTTTAAAAAATTGTATTTGAAAAGAGATTTACATTTATAAAACAAAATCTAAATATTAAAAAATATATTAAATAATTTGGAAAGCTTAGCCAACAATATTAAATTAAAGCCTACATAAGTGAATTGGTTACTGACATCAAGGTGACCTTAGTGATCACTCAACTTACACATCATTTTTTTGTCCTTTCTCGGTCTAGACTTAGGGTAAATTGTAAGAGCCAACACGCTAAGTATGGGTCTATTAACAGGTAAAAAAGTAAGAGACATATTACCAAGACTTATAGTGGTCAGGCTTAACACAAAGGACCTCCATGAAGGTGAGAGGAAAACATAGTCAGAGAGAAGCTAAACAAGGGGTACACAGTAACAGTAAGCAAAGTTGGGTCAGGAATACAGAGAGCAAAAAAGACAAGTACAAGGCAATTTGAACACCGGAGAAAACACCAAATACAATATAAACACACTGTCAGGTCAAACAAGAACCACACATTTGCATCCTATCACTGATTATGTAGGTGGGATAACTGGCATTATCTCTCCAAAATGTTGAAAACCAGCACCTGTTGGCTTCTGGCCACCCACAGAATAACGCAGGTACAGGAATGAATAAATTGACTTGGAAGTACTGACTACTCCTGCATCCCAATTGATGCCAGTAGAAGATTAGACTGCAGGAATGACTTGAGAAGCCTTTGAGGCCTTTCTTGACTTATTGACTGGTACTCAGGAAAATGCGTTTTCTATGTGTACTTTAGATCACATTTTTAATGTTGCCTTCCACAATAATGCTTCTATATGCAAGTTGATTTAAAGGAACATTATTGAGTTAGTAATACAAACATGTATTCCTAATGTTATAGTGTCACCCTACCTATTTAGGTGACCACTCTCCCTCCATTACGAGGATTTAAAAGGTAATTTTTGCTTACATTTAATTCCTCCCTGGTCTCTCTGGGATCAAACAACAGGGGCATTGCTTCCAAACCACTACATTGAGATGAAGTGGTCTGGGTTCCTTTAGGGTCCCTTTAAGAACTAAAAGGCCAAAGAGGAAACTCAGTAATTAATGTTTGTATCAGAAAGGGAATAGAGAAACGCTCCCTTTTAACTCAAATAATAGATTAATAGTTCCCCAAATAGTTAATATTCCATGAAGTAGCAGGAAACTCTATCTTGACTCTATAAAGATGTAGTTGTGTTAATTGCAGTCCCTTTAGTGCCATTCTCCCCACCATGACACAAGGCACTGCTGATGTGGTCAAGCAACAACAGTTGAGCTGTGTGCTTGTATGTGCATGTATGAGCTGCCTTATCCTGTATCATAGTGGCATTTCTATGGTTTGATTAACTGAAGAGGTGATAAGGGATACAAGATAGAATATAGAAGATTTACACTAATAATATTTGGTTTTATACAGCTTCTTAAGATTTGTTATTGTTTCAACAGCATTCCATGCAAAATTCATAAAATATAACTTTTCAGGTTTGCAAATCCCATACGTATATCAATCACTTGGTTATGAGCCAATAAGCTGATCTTGGCGAAAAGAACTCACTTAGGGAACAGTTAAAGACACAAGTCCTAACTGCAATCCAAACTGCTGAGATTCAGAAAGGCAGACAGAATCACAGCAGGAAAAGTTGAAAACATTTATTTTCAAAACAAAATTGAAATTCTTACTATAAGATATTAATATCTCCAAATTGCATCTGAATCCAGCAATCTCCAGCAAGTTCTGAACTAGTCAAGAATGAACAATCATGCCTTACTCCAAATTGTAATGATTTTACAAGCAATGTTTCATATGAGATCCCAAATGAAAGTGTTCATTAAAGGGACACTATAGTTACCAGAACAACTACAGCTTAATGTAGATGCGGACTGGCCAGGGGGTCATTAGGCTCTGGCCCCTCCACCCTGCATTCTTGGCTGAGATAATCAGAATTGACAATCTCAGCCAATCCAATGCTTTCCTATGGGAAAGCATTGTGATTGGCTAAGATCAGAACTTATGCTGATGTCAGCAAAGGAGGCGGATAGGGGCGGAGCCAGCACTGTTCTGCAGATAAGGTGAGTTTTTACTATTTTTAAGAGGGCAAGGGCAGGCTAGGGAGGTTAACGTGTGATTTTAACACTACAGGGCCAGGAATGCATGTTTGTATTTCTGTTCCTATAGGGTTCCTTTAATTTTTATCTTTTGTTTTAACATGAGTTGCTTGTTTAAAGTGTGGTATTAATAATCTGTGCCTTGCTTTGATGATGTAGAACTTGACTGCCCTAAATGTGATCTTGGTTTCTGCAGATTCTAGTTTGGGATGTTATATTTGTACATACATTTTATCAAATTTGCTTTGTGTAGACTGTCTTGGGAAGGTCAAAAGAGAGGATGGGCTGGAAGAAGAGAGAAGATGCCTAGCTTTCTATTCATATATCTCTATCTATCTATCTATCTCTAGCTTCTAGCGTGAAAAAAACCCGAACAAGCCATTTCCATTCTGCATTCACTCTTAATGCCCAGAGGGAAAGGCAGTCAGTCTTTAAGCCATGGTTTCCTCCACAGGGGACTTTCCTCTCCTGCTAAAGAATGGCACTCCATGTGTCCAGAGGTGCTGTCAAATTATCTGATTTCTTTGACAAATATAGAATTATGTCCAACCTCTTGCCCCTTTAATCCTCTATATCCTTGTCACAGATTGATATATAACTTTGATTCTGTGAATTGTACCTAATAAAAATGAATATAAAATATGTCATGTTATTTTTTTATAGATAGGAGAAATAGGTTGGTTGGACCAGGATAGATTAGAAGGGGATCTGATAGGAGTATGGATGAACCATTTTAAAGTAGAGGTACAAGCACTAATGTAAAACTTATTTTGTGTCTTACAATTTGCCTATGAGTTACATTTTTGTCTGGTCTCTTTCTTCCTGTCAAGTCATGCTGACTTCTGAGTCTAGAGAGACCTGCACTGAGATGTTGTCATGGGTGTTTTTGTGACTTTGGGGAAACTTTGGTAGACCACATTAATTTAAGGTTCTATAAGTCAAGTTTAGCTTAAACAGTGTTGCCAGCAATCAAACCTGGGTAGGCATTTGAATCCAATGTTTAATTACATTTGGTTAATGGGTTGCTTGATTGAATAACTGAGGGGTACCTATTTGTTATTTATCTAAAGTTGTCATTTAAAAACTTACATTTTTTTGTTTACTATGTTTCTGTTTGTCTTATACTACATATTTTTATGAAGATATGAAACTATTCACTGCAACAAAAATTACAAATTACATGACATCTGGTGTCCAAATAATTTTTCACATGCATATATTAAAAAAATAAAAAAATGTTACCCACACTCACTGTAAATATTTTCTCATTTTATTTGTGCCATCACAGTCATTACAGCTCTACATTTTATTTTGAATAGGAACTTTGTCCAGACCCCTAGAGCATTTTATATGAAAAGCTGTATATTTGAAAGGGTGTGTCATCTTTTTCTCATTTTGCAAAAGGTGCAGATTTCAATAAAAACTAACACTTTTCTAAATTAACCTGGTTCCCCCCCTCCCCCCCCCCCCCCCCCCATGGCTTTCAAGCAGACAACCGGGTTTGTTACTTCCTAGTTTAGCTCAGTGGAGCTAAACTCGAGACACAACAATTTTGCCCAGAGCATCTGCCGTGCAAATAATTCTCATTGAGCTGCAATTGGAATTCTGTGATTAAACAGCCACAGAAAGTCTCGGCAAGGTTAAAAGGGCAGGGCTTGCAAAGGCAGCAATCAAGTGAACTGGAGGTTCTGCAAGTCGTTTTTAGATAAATCCCCAATGAAAAATTAAATGCATGAAAAGTTTTATTTGAGGTATCTCTACTATATTGCTTTTTATGTATCTGTTTTTTTTTTTTTTTTTTTTAATAGTCCTTAAAAAAAGTTCCTGTGCGGATGGAAACACTGATCTATGATAATTGTGATGGCATGATATAAAGGAGAATTACACATTACTGTGTGGATCAATATATTAATTTTCTAGTTATAATTTTATTTGTAATAAAATACAATTATTAAGAACTAGCAGTGCATGTTGGATGATTGACTTAATACATCATAATTAGCCACATATAATATAATGACTTACATGAAGAAGGCTAGGGATTTTATTTGCCATATACTAGCCATGAAATGTGGACTCTGTCCATGGTACTGACTGAAATGATTGTAAAGATTGGTATGTGATGACAATGAAACTGTTTATTTGTTATTCAAATGTACATGCAGATTGGTAAAGGCATGATAGCAGTCCTGAGTCCAATAAGATGTAAATTAACCAACATTACATCAGGAAACGTAGCTGAATGGTACATGCTCACGGGTAATGCTGTCCTAGTATCTCTCTCTCTCTCTCTCTCTTTTTTTTTTTTTAAACAAACTTACATACCATGATAGTCCATTGTTCTGAGCATCAACATACTTCTATAAAACTGCTTTGTTTCATCCTGTAGGCAGAAACCCAAACCACTATGACACTGGAACTGGTCTGATGAACCAGATTAGCATCACCTTCAACTGCTTTTTATCCAAACATTTAAGTTTTCTCCCAGGGCCATGGTTTGGAGGAAAAATATCAAGGGGTTCAGTCCAAGGGTAAAATGTACACCTACCCATCAAATATATTGACTTAATAGCATCCCCAAACCCTGCCCTACACTGTACTCTATGCCCAATCCTAAACCATAATATGCTCTGTGAATCACATTGTGACCCAATATCATTCCTTGAATTCCTATTACATAAACATAAAACAAATACACAACATGCCTGCTATTAGCCCTATACCCACAGTAATAATCTGTATAATCAATGCTACGTATGGTACAGTAAAGAGTCATTGTTACTAATTATGTAATTTGATGGGGTATTTCTCGATTACATGGGGCATGGGGCTAACAGTGCCAGAATCACACCCTGGCTTTTCAGGACCCCAACTTAGAGGTATAGCCCCTCCCAGTAATGTATTGTGTATTGTGTAGTTCTTGTTGGATTCTCAATACCTAGTGACTTATAGCATATTTAACCCTCTTTATTTAAACTTTGAATTCAGAAAGGAACCCTTATAGGAAGTCACTCCACACAGCAAATACACATGAACTCCTTAAGGACACAACTTCAGAAATAAAAGGGAATCATGACGGAATATTTATGTCATGTGTCCTTAAGGGGTTAATCATCATTATCAATGGAGTCTCATCATCCGCTGTATATATGTCCAGAAGCAGCTCTGAAATTATACTAAATACAATCAATTGAAAACCTTGTTTGTATTCAAGTCTTAAAATACATCATATATTTATTAAAAGAAAAATAATGCTATGTTCATGTTCCTACTCAGTTTATACAGTTTCCTTTTAGCTTAATAACTTTCTTTTTCAGAGACTGTGTTTGACAGACCAGTTCCTTACTTACCTTCGTGAGACAGACGTACTGTCATTTATTTTACATGACTGAAATATGAAAAGTTTGTACGTACATTCTACCTGTATTGTTTTATTTATCAGCAACAATATTGTTGTCTGATAATAATATGCAGATTAAACAGGTAGTTTGGAACAAGTTACTTAAAGGAGTTGAGTATTTGAATGTCTTTCTTGAGAATGTAAGCATATCTTTCTTACTACTATTATCTCGTTCACACTAGGGTAAATATCAATAAATATGTCAAATGGTATTTTAAAATAAGCGGAATCTGAGATTTTGTTTTAATTTTTTTTGCATTACTTTTTAACACATTAGAATATATGAATTGTTGCGCCCTCTAGTGGAGATTCCACAGAATGTCAGTTGATGTGCAGGCAAAACTGACATTTTTAAATGCATTTTATAATATATATATAAAATGATACTTGCCTATAAAACTTGTAAACCCGCTGCACTTGCGAAATTAGCAAACTAGAATCCTACTATAAAAAAAATATTTAATTTTGAACACCATTGGTAGTCAAGAAGAATAAAAATTTCCTCCTGACATTTTGCTGAAATTAATCACTTAAAATCAGGTATACCCAGCGCAGAATAAAAAAAAACTATGCACAAAGAGATCACACTTCCCTAATGAACAAACAGAACATATGAAAATGGCAAGAGTGAACAGAATTGTATGAATTTTTACATAGTAGGATGGCATTATAGCAAGAGAACCATAACAGTGGAAACTGTGCCCTCTGGTGGTATTTAAACGGAAACACATGGTTACCAAGTACAAACGCATTTGAATTGAAGATTGATTGATTGATTTTCGAGCTCTCATTACAATAAATAAATGAAATATAACGGGGGAATAATCAAGAACCTGTTATTTAGTCACCCAGTCCTTATAAATGCTTTTAGAAACAAAAAAGTCTGCAAGCTCAATATTTTGAACCCCAATCCTCAGTACAGTAACAGACGGTGTTTTGACAATATGCTGCTTTTTCATAGAACCGTATTAATAAAATATAATTTGATACTATATCCTTAAATCTTTTTCCACAGAAGGGCAGAATGTAGCATTAAAGGGACTCCCTGGTCCTTGCACTGATGCCGGGAGCCGGGTTAAGATGTCAGTCCGACATTGGCATCACTAAACAGTGCGGGGGATCAGAGCAAGAATAGCTTGAAGATGACCAAAGCAGCTGGACCTCAAAAAAGGATCCACTCCAGTTCTCCCAGAGGTAGGGAGACTGGGTGGACACATTTAAATACCAGTGTGTGTCTGTCAGTGAGTGTGTGTGTGTCAATTCAGCGAGTGTGTGTCTGTCAGTGTGTTTGACTGTCAGTGTGTGTGTGTGTGTGTGTGACAGTGAGTGTGTCTGTGTGTGTGTGTGTCTGTCAGTGAGTGTATTTATTTATGTCACCAGCCCCCCTCCAATCACACGAGAAAGGTGTTTTACTCACCTTTTTTGCCATGCTGGTGTCACCACGGCTGGCCCCACCTAGATACTATATGCTTGACCTTCTTCCACAGAAGGGGAGAATGTAGTAGTAGAGCAACTCTCTGGTCCTAGAAGGACTTATAAGGACTAGATATCCTTAGGGGAGATGGAGATAATTACAGGTAAACCTTCCTGATAACTGATCACTTGAAAGGTAAGAATGTTACCATTTTAATTTATAAAAGTGGCAATTTCTACTGAAATATGCACTTATTTAAAATTCAATAAAGAGGACACACTCTTCACACAAAGCATTTTGGCAAGCTAATGCACTTAAGGGTTCTGGAGTGTCTTTTAACTCATACATGTGTGTACAGAGGCGGCACTCTAATTAGGCGATTTAGGCGGTTCCCTAAGGCCTGGTGCTGACTCGGGCCTCGTGGCTGCCTAAATCGCAGTCTATGACCGAGGGCCCGACACTGGGAGGGGGCCTGGTGGCTTGCCCAGTATGCCTCCGGGTGCAGGCTCCTCCACACGGTCTGCCCATAGAGCAACCTCTGATCTGCAGCTCCGCCAGGTGTAGAGCTGCAGATCACTTGATGTGGTTCTTCAAGCTCACTGACCGGAGCTTGTGAGAACGAGCTCTGCAGTTCTGTGCGTGGCGAAGCTGCAGACAGCTGTCACACCCTGAATACATTCATCATACACCCAATCATGGTCACAGGCAGCCCCCCCCCCCCCCCAAACACACAGCAGTCAGCTATCCCATACACATACAGTCTCATAAACAAACATACACATACATTCACAAACAAGGATACTCACTGTCAAACACACACTCTCAGGCACATACACAGGTAGACAATGCCAGACAAACTCACAAGTTCACACAGCCAGATACACATTGTGACTGCATGTCTGTATTTGTCAGTGTGTCTCTGTGCAACAGTGTGTTTGTGTGCATGTGCATGTATCAGAGTGTCAATGTGTTTTGTATCATATATGTGTGCATGTAACATTGTGTATATGTGTGCATGTATTAGTGTGTGTCTATGGTTGCAATGTGAGGTATGGTACGGCAAAGCAAAGGTAAAGTGGCAAGATATATAATATATATTATATACATACATATACAAAACATGGAGACACATGTAAAGAACATATGGGATAATATATCCCCTTAAGGACAGAGCTTCGGAAGCTTGTCTTTCACTTTATGACAACGGCATTCTTTGCATTTTTTGCTGTTTGCGTTCAACTGCAATTTGCATTTGACTAATTTATTGCACCGACGCATATTATATACCGTTTTTTAAAGGACAGAAAGGGCTTTATTTTGATGTAACATATATATATATATATATATATATAAATGCTTATTTATTATAACAAAAATACAGAAATATGCAAAAAAAAATGAATTTTTGTGTTTTTTTACAGTTTTTGCAATAATAATGTGTGCACAATTAGTGCAGGTTAAGGAAAGTAATTAAAAATAAATTCATTTAGTTGTTCTGATTTACAGAATATATAATGTGTCTGGGATTGTAAGTTTTTTTTGGTAGTTACAGGTCACAAAGCACAAGGAGTAAAATAAACTTTTAATGTGGAGCGATTTTAGAATTTGGTATGTTTGTCTTGTAAGCTTTATAGCCATAAAAGAAAACTAAATTGCCACACAAAAGTATATATTTATATAAAGTAGACACCACAGGCTATTTACCTAAGGTTGTTTTGACACTTTCTACGTAGCCATTTTACCGCCAACCTCTGCTAAACATTGGAGTAAAATTGTGTTTTTTGGGGGTTTTCGCACACAAACTTATAACAAAGAACTTCTCATGTGTATTTTGTAAAGTTGGTGTGTGCTATTCCTGTACAAAGTTTTATTATGTGTTCAGTTACTTCTGCTGAGTACAACGGTACCCCCATTGTATGTCTTTGGCACTATTTCGTGAAGCTACAGTGCCATATAGGAGACCTGTCCTTTTCAGTATTCACAGTAGAATTTTGAGAGACGGATTTAATGAGCCTATGCTTCCATTTGGGGTATTATAACAGTTTGACTGCTCACAAAACCCCAAAAAAGGCCTACCATTTGTAAAAGTAGACACTCCAGGGTATATCATAAGGTGCATATTGTGCCTTAGCATGCCCCCATTTGTTCACCAATATATGCCAAAGTATGTGGTAAAAAATAATTTGAGGCATTTTTTTACATACGGATTGCATTTTTGCTGGGCATTTTGTATATTTCATATGTGCCACTAAGTTTAAAAACCCCCAATTTATGCTCAGCTAAGTCTTCTGAGTAAAAAGACACCCCCACTGAATGTCTTTGGCACTATTTCGTGAAGCTACAGTACCATATAGGAGACCAAGCCATATCAGTTTTTACCGAACTTTGAATTTTGACGCTGGGCCTATGCACAATTTCCAAGCATCTTCGCAGGTTTTAAATTCAAACTACCATTTCTTAAATTAGACACCCCAGGGTATTTTAAAAGGAATATTTTGAACCTTAGCGTGGGATCATTTTTCCGCTAGTGTGTACCAAGTGTAGTGGTAGTAAGCGTTTTTTATGCCTTTTTGACACAGTGAGTTTGCACAGTATTTTTTGCAAACCATATGTGTACTACCACTGTATAATACTTCATATGTTGCTCAGCTATGTCTGCTGAGTACAAAAATACCCCCGTATGTACCTTTGCCACGTATATGTGGACATCGGAGGGGCACATTTGGGACACAGCCATTCCATTTTTTTTCAAATTTTACATTTTTACGCTGTGCCCATGTCCCATTTTAGACTATTTTACCAGGCTATATAATCCAAATACCCCATAAAGCCATACCATTTCTTAAAGAAGACATCCCAGGGTATTTCAAAAGGCATATTTTGAACCTTAGCGTGGGATCATTTTTCCGCTAGCTTGTACCAGGTGTAGTGGTAATAAAGCGTTTTTCTGCCTTTTTGACACGCAAAGTGAGTTTGCACAGTATATTTTGTAAACCTTATGTGTACTACCACTGTATAATACTTCATATGTTTAGCTATGTCTGCTGAGTACAAAAATACCCCCGTATGTACCTTTGCCAGGTATATGTGGACATCGGAGGGGCACATTTGGGACACAGCCATTCCATTTTTTTTTTAACTTTTAATTTTTACGCTGTGCCCATGTCCCATTTTAGAGTATTTTACCAGGCTATATAATCAAAATACCCCATAAAGCCATACCATTTCTTAAAGAAGGAACAAGGAACAGCCAATTAGCAAAGAAGAGTGCTATAAAAAAAGCCCACTGCCAGCACAATTTAAAAATAAGCCTGTACAGGTGTTCTAAGAGTAGCACATTTCTCTTCCAGGGCCATGATGGGTCTGTTTGCTCTAGAACTAAAGACATTTCATCGAAGACTGACATTTCGTACATGAGTAAGAAGGAGAGGGAGGTTGGATGTATACAGTGGGTCGAGACGTTTCAAACTCAGAAATGACCATGGCCAAAGCAATTATGGCCTCTTCTTGGTGTCTGTCCAAAGCTGAAATAAAATGTTAGCTGCATATGTCAATTTCAGTCACAGTATACTTAATAATTGATAAATTATACATAATCATATTCAGGATATACTCCGTCTTCATAAAAATTATGCAATAAATAGCTGTACCTATCAATTTTAGTATTAACAAAATTGTTAGAACAAACTACATATAGTCCCATTTACATTAAAGGAACACTTCAAGCACAATATACACTACAGATCTGTAGTGGTTATGGTGGAAGCAGTGCCCTGGTGCCCTCCCCACTGCAATTAGTCAAACTGTTTGCTAATGGTTTGAATTCTGACCTAGGACCTGCCAGGGTGCTGGTCTCTGCCTCTCCTCTTCCTAGGGCCCGCTTATTGGCTGAGAGCATCAGGTGATGAAAAGCCGCCTTACCGGCGAAACGCGCGTCGGGAGATCTCAATTTCTGCATTTACTCAGCCTCAGCCTTAGCCTCTAATCTTTGATCTAATTACGGCTATATATATTTATCCTCAATTCCAAGGGTGTTTGGGCTGGGTGTTTGTCAGGGTCTTACCTGAGTTGGGAGTCTGTAGCGCAGATATGACGCTCACCCTTGCAGATAGCCACAGGCCGAGGTGGTCAGGTAAGAATTCACCTGGCCTGTGGGTCTGTGCACGGGGGCTGTGCAGGATGCAGTACCAAATTCGCAGGACAGGCAAGGACAGAACCAGCAGGATAGTCGAGGGATAGCCGAGGTCAAAGGATGCCAGAGGTAGGATAAACGTAGTCACAAGCCGAGGTCAAATACACGAAGCAGAATAAACAGGAACACTGGTACGACACAGGAACAAAGATCAAAGACTTGACAATGAGTGCAGGGCGAGGCTGGGTTTAAATACCCTGCTAATGGAGATCAGAGTCAGGTGAGAAGCAGGCAAGTCATGGTGCAGCCCCCGGTGTAGTAGCCAAGCCAGAATGAACAAGGACGGAATCAGAAGTCTCAGGTAAAGCCGCTGTGGCTCAGAGGTAGAGAGCAGGACTGGGATAGACAAGTACCCCGGTTCAAGTCCCCTGTTGGGAATTCCAGGAGCGACCACGTCTTGCCGTCTGTCTCACAGGTGAGTACCCTGACAGTACCTCCCCCTTCAAAAACGACCTCTGGGCGTAAGCAGGCTCCTCATCGAAGTAATCCGTCTCACCAGTGTCACTCTCAGAATCCGTCGAGTCCCCATAGTGAAAGTCCTCAGCATGGGATCCCTGATTAGTTCGGGATTTCCCAGTACCAGCTTCTGGTACAGCTGACGATCGGTCTAGGTTCCGGGTAGGGGTGACAAAAACTTCCACCACTTCGGGAGGGACAGTGCTTGCAGCTAGCAGTGCTTTTTCGAACACTTCCAAGTCTTTTTTACAGACCGTAGTGCCATTAGAAGAAATGACACAATCCTTAGGTAAATCCTTTTCAAGTGGGTAGGAAGTAGTGGTGGTAATACAGGAAGCAACTTTGGTAGTAACGGCAGACGACTCTAGAGCAGGAGGTCTAGGAGGGCGAACAGGACAAAGGGTGATGAAGTGTCCACCTTCTCCACAGTAAAAGCACAGACCATGGCTTCTCCTTCGGTCCCTCTCTCCCGGTGTGACTTTGCAGTGGACACGTCCAATTTGCATAGGCTCCTCAGGATCAAGTTGAACACAGGATACCTCTGGAGTTCTCCTGGGAACTGGATCATAAGAGGGTATCACTGGGGTGTGGTGACGTAGACTCCGCGATTTTTTAGTAGTAGGAGCTGGCTTGGGCTTAGTGATCCTGCACTGTGAGTCCAAAGCAATAATAAAGGACTCCCAGCTGACAAGGACAGGACTCTTCCTCTGCAACATTTGGTAAGACCAGGCTTTAATGCGTCCAGACAACAGGTTGATAGCCGCTCTGACCCTGATGAAATCCGTGGCGTAAGTTCGAGGCTTTAAAGAGAACAATACCTCGCAATCCATCCTGAATGACTGGAAGGACGTGTAGTTACCATCAAATCTGTCGGGCATGATGACAAAGGGTTCCGGAGCTGGATGTACTGCGCCTTTAAGAGATAAAAGTTCCTGCTGCAACTCCGAAATAATCTGGGCCAGGCTGGACACTTGCTGGAGTGAGGGTGAGCACATTTCTGCGGACTCCATATTGGTCAAGTCTTTTGTCAGGGTCTTACCTGAGTTGGGAGTCTGTAGCGCAGATATGACGCTCACCCTTGCAGATAGCCACAGGCCGAGGTGGTCAGGTAAGAATTCACCTGGCCTGTGGGTCTGTGCACGGGGGCTGTGCAGGATGCAGTACCAAATTCGCAGGACAGGCAAGGACAGAACCAGCAGGATAGTCGAGGGATAGCCGAGGTCAAAGGATGCCAGAGGTAGGATAAACGTAGTCACAAGCCGAGGTCAAATACACGAAGCAGAATAAACAGGAACACTGGTACGACACAGGAACAAAGATCAAAGACTTGACAATGAGTGCAGGGCGAGGCTGGGTTTAAATACCCTGCTAATGGAGATCAGAGTCAGGTGAGAAGCAGGCAAGTCATGGTGCAGCCCCCGGTGTAGTAGCCAAGCCAGAATGAACAAGGACGGAATCAGAAGTCTCAGGTAAAGCCGCTGTGGCTCAGAGGTAGAGAGCAGGACTGGGATAGACAAGTACCCCGGTTCAAGTCCCCTGTTGGGAATTCCAGGAGCGACCACGTCTTGCCGTCTGTCTCACAGGTGAGTACCCTGACAGTGTTACTATCTATGCCTGCATGTTATGCGTATAGCGCATAAAAATTCTACTTCTCATTACGCTTATCAGGGTCCTTTTCACATAGTTAGCCGATAGTTAGCTATTTCTGTTTCAACATTAGAGGTAGGTGCCCTTGAAGGCACAGTTATACTTTTTAATTACTCTAGTTTAGCTCCTTTACAATTACACCGAGAGAAAGGAGTTCTTTATAAGCATATATACCTCTACTATAATTTAAGTCAGCCTGAACGGCAAACAATAGACAAATTTGTCTCTATACATTTCCTAAGAACGTAAGGAAATATTTTGCTCATAAAAAGACAGACTAGCCAAGGTTGATTAGACACATTTGTGTCTTAAACTTATGTCTATATTGACAGACATGTCCATCAGCATTGCAACAACTAATATACTGTAACATCAGTTTATATCTTATGTTGTTACACCCTTACAGTGTTGTAATAATATACTCTATTTCCTGGCTAATCATGGCAGCATCACTTATGGGTAGCTCCGCCCTAATCAGGAACAGGACAGGACCAAATCAATTAATCAGGACCAGACTGGGGTATAAAAGGTCCCTCCTCCTTCCATCCCACAGTCTTTTTTCCTGTCCTTTCAGGACACACAGGATATTTTATTTTGGGCCACCTTCCCATGTGTACCATGGGCCTCCAGATGAAGTTCAGCCTCTCTTCATCTGAAGAACTCAGTAAACAGCCTGCACAGGCAGGACTAACTGAGTTTAAGTACAGATTAGTATCTGTACTATTATGGGAGAATGATACATATATTTCTATATTAAGATGTGGGGTCGGCTGTTGCCTTAAAAATTCCCCTTATGGCATCCAACCCCCCTGATGTGTGGGCAGAAATTTGGGAGAAGCTAGGTCTGACTGGTTTTCAAGGTAAGTCTGTGACTTATGGTTGGTATATTTATTGTGATCTCCAGTTTTACAAGGTTGGTTGCTGGGGTTTATAGTATACAGCTTGTTCTATGCTTCTTACCTGTGTCAGTCTTCACCTTCTGTGTTCGGAATGCCGACGCATGCACAGTAACGCCGGCGTCCGCCGGGTGTTCTGCGCATGCGCGGGATAGTTGCGCGCTTAAAGGGATATTGCGCCAAAAATGTACAATTTTAAAAATCGATCGGAATTGATTCTGTCTTCTCCCCTGATCATCTGGTAATAAGGAAAGCTGCCCTTTTTCTTCCAGAGATTGTTTTAAAGGTAAAAATCCTATTTATTCTTGTCATTTTTTTTTCTTATGCTTTCTGCTTTATTCTTTTTGCAATAAGTGATATTTATTATTCTATATGGCTTCTCCCTCTGCCTCAAGATCTCGCTCTAGAAGACATAGGTGAGCCGCATATAAATTTCCAAGGTATTATGGGGGGAAAAGAGTGCCATGACAGGCCTATAATATATTGTATATTGGCCTTTATTTCAGCCCAGTAAAATCTCAAAGGATTCTCCCTAAAAAGTAGAGAGAAATCTAATAGATGTGCAAACTGCAACCAAGGCTCCTCCGGGAAATAATTTATGCAGATCTTGCCTGACAGAAGCAGCGAATGAATGGGATAAGAAAAGTTCCCCACAGGTTGACTTAAAGAAATGGATATCAGAAGCAATCGCTGAAGGCTTTAAATCCTCTAGTAAGATGGCTACTTCTAAGCGTCCCAGAGTGGAAAGTTATGTGGAATCGGACGAAGAATCTGATATGATGGAAGAATATTCAGAGGAGTGACTCAAAATCCCTGGACTCCAGGTCTGTAGATGAATTGTTTTGTCTTATCAGAGAGACCTTAAGAATTCCTGAAGAAAGCAGGGAGAAGAAGGAGTCTGACAGATATTTTGAAGATCTGAAGTCTAACAGACCCACTTTTCCAGTTCATTCGGCTATCAAGGAAGTCATATATGAAGAATGGAATAGACCTGAGAGAAAGGTGACCTTAAAGAGTAAGTTCCCAGATTATACCCGTATGCACCTGAGGACTGCAAGTCATGGATTTCTGTTCCTAAAATTGATGCAGCAGTCATTCATATGGCGAAAAAGACGACTCTTCCCATAGACTCGATGGCATATTTGAGAGGGCCAATGGGAAAGCGATTGGACGCTAACCTTATCAAGGCATACCTGGCCCTGGGATCAGCGTTACATCCAGCCATTGCCCTAACCACCTTGTCCAGAGCTCTTAAAATATGGGTTGATAATCTGGAAGAAGATATTACTAGAGGAGTCCGTAGAGAACACCTGATGGAGGGCCTTAAAGATTTTAAGCTAGCCACAGAATTCTGTTCTGAAGCTTCACTGGAGGTTACTAATGGTGGCTAAGAATGTGCGCTCCCTTTCCAGGGTAACCTGCTATTTGGCTAAATCCTGGAAGATGCAATACATAAAGCAGCGGATGGGAGAAAGGCTTTTCTTCCACAAGGGAAAGAAGATTTAGTGCTTCCTACTGGAAGGATAAAAAATTCGGAGATCGATCCTTTCGAGATGTCAGAGCATACAGACCCGGAAGAGAATACTCCAGGAATTCTAACTGGAGAATCTTTCAGTCTACTTCAAACCGGTTAGAGGAAGAGGATCTAGACCAGCTAATAAAACCTTCTGAACGTTTGCTAGCCCGGCCAGATGTTATAGGAGGCAGACTTTGCTTCTTTTATCCGGTTTGGGCCAAAAGTATTCCAGATACTTGGGTTCTTTATATCCTTATGGAAGGATACAAGATAGAATTCAAAGAATTTCCTTCTCTAAACACCTTTATCCGTTCGAGAGTGGCAAAGGAAGAAAAGAAGTTGCTCTAGCCGACATTATTTCCCAACTTCTGCAGAACCAGGTTATAGAGAAAGTGCCTTACAGAGAGCATTACAGAGGCCACTATTCTACTATTTTTCTGGCCACAAAACCTCAGGGAAAATGGCATCTAATTCTGGATCTAAAAGGTATGAATACAAAATTGATAACAAGAACGTTCAAGATGGAGTCTATTACTACAATTCTGGCCAATATAAAGCCGGGGAACTGGATGACATCTATCAATCTCAAAGACGCCTACTATCAAATACCTATTCACGACAGTTATCGCCGGTTCCTGAGGTTCTGGATTTCGGGGAATCACTACCAGTTCAAGGGACTTCCCTTCGGCTTAAGTTTGGCCCCCAGAACGTTCTCGAAGATTCTAATTTCTCTTGTGGCCTTTATAAGGACAAAGAACATCGAGCTTTATCATTATCTGGACGATTTTCTGATCATAGGTTTATCCAGTCAGATAGTAATCTCCACACGTCAATAACCATCAAATACCTTCAAGATCAGGGTGGGCTATGAATCCCAAAAGAGTTCTCTGGTGCCTTCTCAAAGGATGATATTCCTGGGAGCAAATATAGACTCGGTGAATGGCCTTGTTATCACTGTCTACAGACAGGAAAGAACGAATTGTGAAGAAATCAGAAGCCTGCGTCAAAAATCCTGCATCACAGACTTTATGAGCCTATTAGGGTCTCTTACTTCCACGATAGGCCTAGTGAAATGGGCCCCGTGGAGGATGTGACCTATTCAGAGGCAATTTCTCTTACAGTTCAAGGTAAAAACCGGAAATTGGGATCATAAGATTTGTTTACTAAGGAGGATTTCGAAAGATCTGTATTGGTGGACAATAGAAGAGAACCTCTTTCGTGTTTTCCCCTGGAAGGACCAAATTGGATAACTATAACTACAGATGCCAGCCTCCTGGGATGGGGAGCACACTTGTCCAACTCATTCAAGGAACATGGTCATGGAAGGAGTTGAAACTTCATTTACATTTGAGAGTAATGAGAGCGGTTCTCAGGGTATTAAAGGGGTTCCGTCCTTTCTTGAGGGATGCCTGGGTAAGAATACATACAGACAACAGAGCAGTGGCTTCTTACATAAATCATCAGGGAGGCACTGTAGCGTTACTCACCTTTCCCAGGGGCCGGCCGCGGTCCTCTCTTCAAGCCGCGCGCGGTCCTGCGGCTGCACGAGCCACGCGCGGCTCATCCGATGCTTCAGACTGGAAGGCGGGCAGTGACCGCGAGATGCTCCCATTGGCCCCTGTCATCCCACACACCCCATACACTTACCTTTTGGGGGTGTGGAAATGACAGGAGCCAATCACATTAGTTTTGAACCTATTTATACTTACCCTTTTCCCTTAGTTCCTTGCCCTATCGTGGTTTCTGCTACAGTTCCCTTTAGCGCTTGTTGTGTTCAGTTGTGTTCCTCCGTATTTGACCTTGGCTTTGTATTCTGACTTCGTTTTCGCTTTATCCTTGTCTGTTCTGTTTGCCGGCTTGCTATTTCCTGTGTACCAGACCCCGGCTTGTCCTCGTTTACGCTGTCTCTTTGTGCCCTTGACCTCGGATTGTTCCTGACTCTGTACTTCTCCTATATACGTTGAGTCCGGCCATTCTAAGGTCCGGTAGACGTATCTCTCCTCTGTTCTGCCTTCTGTTTAGCTGGATCCTGCGTGTAGGGGTATATTCTCGTTACATTACGATAGGGCCATGGACCCCGCAGATTTAGCTCAACAGATGGCGTCCCATGAGGCCAGATTTGTAGAGCAGGATCACCGAATGGATCAGATAGCCCAGGCTCTCCAGACGCTCTTAGCTAGAACCATTCCAGCAACCACACCTAACCCTCCTACACCCTTTCTTCCTGAAGTATCGACTGTGCCTAATGCTACGGCCCATTTAACACCTCCTCCTAGGTATGGAGGGGATTCTAAGACATGCAGAGGGTTTATTAACCAAATAGAGTTTCACTTTGAGATGTATCCACGTTCATTTCCCACAGAGAGGTCGAAGGTTGGGTTCTTTATGCACCAACTTACCGACAAAGCACTTGAATGGGCAAATCCTATTTGGGAAGCTAATGGACCTATGGTGCATGACTTTCACAGTTTTCCTACAGCTTTTCGCAGAACTTTTGACACTATGAAAAGGTCTAAGAATGCCGCAAGAGCATTAATGAGAGTTAAACAGGGTTCTAGGTCTGTGGCTGATTTCGCTATTCAGTTTCGTACCCTTGCCTCACAGGTAGATTGGACCAACAATGGGTTAACTACTGCCTTCATGGAAGGCTTATCAGACTCTATATTGGATGAGGTAGCAGCTAAGGAGCTTCCTGTTGCCTTAGAGGACCTTATTGACTACCTCATTGATATAGATAATAGGATTTGTGACAGGCTCTATACCAAGAACAGAAATAGACGTTTTGTTACACCTATTCACCCCAGAGTTAATACACCGGAGAGTGTTAAAGTATCTGAAGAGGAACCTATGCAATTAGGGGTTGCCAAACTCTCTGATAATGAAAAATTACATAGGAGAAGGGAGGGACTCTGCCTATATTGTGGTAGGAGAGACCATATGGTAAAGGAATGTCCTTTGCTCCCGGAAAACTCTCGCACCTAAGACCTTATAGGGGACTGGCCTTGGGTGTGATTTCTAAGTCTCCTACATTGCCTCCTAACCGACTGCTTCTCCCTGTTTCTTTACATATGGGAGAGAGTTGTATAGTTGAAAATATATACGCCTTGGTTGACTCTGGGGCAGCTGAGAATTTTATAGACTCTGGTTTTGTAAAGAAAAACAACATTCCCATCAGGGAGAAGGAGATACCCTTGGCCGTTGAGGCCATAGATGGTAGACCATTGATATCTCCAGTTGTTACTCATGAGACTGCACCGTTACACATGTACACAGGGGTTTTACATTATGAAACCATTCGGTTCCAGGTCATCACCTCTCCCTCTTCACAGTTAGTGTTAGGGTATCCATGGTTACGTGCCCACAATCCCATTTTTGACTGGGAGACAGGGCAGATAAAATCATGGAGTGAAGCCTGCCATGAGTCATGTACTATTGAAGTCACGCCTGTGAATTCTATTAATGTTCCTACCACTCCTCCTTTGTCTACGGCTATACCCTCTCAGTATTTATCTTTAACCCCTTAAGGACACATGACATGTGTGACATGTCATGATTCCCTTTTATTTCAGACGTTTGGTCCTTAAGGGGTTAAAGACTGTCTTTGATAAAAAAGAGGCTGACAAATTACCGCCTCACAGACCCTACGATTGTGCTATTGACTTGTTGCCTGGCACTATACCTCCAAACGGCAGGGTGTACCCCTTATCGGTTCAAGAAAACCGTGTCATGGAGGAATATATTAAAGAATCATTAGACAAGGGATTTATTAGGAGATCCTCTTCTCCGGCTGGAGCGGGGTTCTTCTTTGTATCGAAGAAAGAAGGTGATTTAAGACCTTGCATTGATTATAGAGGTCTTAATAAAATCACCATAAAAAATGCTTACCCTATACCATTAATAACAGAATTGTTTGACAGGCTCAAACGTGCTACGGTATTCACCAAATTAGATCTTAGAGGAGAATACAATTTGATACGTATAAAAAAGGACCACGAATGGAAGACAGCCTTCAACACTAGGTCAGGTCATTATGAGTATACCGTCATGCCATTTGGGCTTTGCAATGCCCCAGCAGTATTCCAAGAATTTATTAATGATGTCTTAAGAGACTTTATTCACTCGTTTGTTATTGTGTACTTGGACGACATTTTAATATATTCTACAGACTTACACACTCATCACAGACATGTTACGACCGTTCTGAAGACCCTTCTTGCTAATGGTCTTTATTGTAAATTAGAAAAATGTCTATTCGACCAATCCGAAGTCCAGTTTTTGGGGTATTTGATTTCCGCTAAGGGTTTTCGTATGGATCCCCGGAAGCTCGCTGCTGTCATAGAATGGCCTCTGCCGCAAGGTCTAAAAGCCATCCAGCGTTTTCTGGGTTTCTCTAATTATTATAGACGTTTATCAAGGGTTTTTATTCTATTGTAGCACCTATTACTCGTATGACAAAAAAGGATGGCAATACTCGTGTCTGGTCTACCGAGGCACTTCAAGCTTTTGACTTCCTTAAGACTAAGTTCGCCTCTGCACCTATTTTACAGCATCCTGTCCCCTCGTTGCCCTATATACTTGAAGTTGATGCTTCAGATATCGGGGTAGGTGCTTTTTCATCTCAAAGAGAGTCTCCTGAAAAGCCATTGCATCCTTGTGGCTTCTTTTCTAAACAAATGTCCAAAGCAGAGAAGAATTATGATGTGGGTAATCGCGAACTCCTTGCTATCATTTTAGCACTCAAAGAATGGAGACATTTGTTAGAAGGCACTAAGGATCCCATCCTCATATTTACGGATCATAAGAACCTGTCCTACCTTAGCGAAGCTAAAAGATTGTCTTCCAGGCAGGCTAGGTGGTCACTGTTCTTGTCCCATTTCAATTATATAATCACCTATAGGCCAGGTGATCGGAACACTAAAGCGGACGCTCTGTCCAGACAGTTTGAAACTATTGACATACAGGAGATTGATATTACTCCTGTCATTCCCCCAGACAGGATAATAGCAACTACTGTATTGTCTATTTCCTCGTCCCTCTTGCAGGCCATACAAGCGAAACAAAGCATGGCACCTAGCGAGAGGCCTAATGATAAATTGTTCGTTGACGTTCCCGAGAGACGGGATATTCTGTCACTATATCACGATACTAAGACTGCTGGACATCCTGGTATTTCCAAAACAGTGTCAGCTGTTTCTCTGTATTTTTGGTGGGATTCCTTACGAAAGGATGTCACTGACTATATAAGTGCTTGTACTACTTGTGCATGTATGAAATCCTCTCGTAGAGTTCCTTGTGGGCTGTTGCATCCGTTACCCGTTCCCGAGAGACCTTGGTCCAACCTATCTATGGATTTTATTGTTGAATTACCCCCTTCGAATGGTAACACAGTCATCCTGATGATAGTTGACCGGTTTTCCAAAATGGCTCACTTTGTGTCTCTTCGCAAGTTGCCCACATCCAAGGAACTGGCCCTTATCTTCGCTAGAGAAGTATTTCGGTTACATGGCATTCCCTTATCTATTGTGTCCGATAGGGGTAGCCAATTTATTTCCAGGTTCTGGAAAGCCTTTTGTACAGAAATGGGTATTTCTCTCTCGTTTTCTTCCGCTTACCATCCCCAGTCTAATGGAGCTGCTGAACGTGCCAACCAGTCTCTGGAGCAGTACCTCCGTTGTTCTGTGTCTCACCATCAGGACAATTGGTCTGACCTGCTTCCTTGGGCTGAATTTGCTCGGAATAACGCCACTCATGATTCTTCCGGCAAAAGCCCTTTTTACGTCGTCTATGGCCAGCATCCCGTTGTTCTCCCGGCTGCATTCTCCTCACAGGGCATGCCAGTTCTGGATGAGCATTTGGCTGGTTTGCGTAATACTTGGGAGCAGGTTCAGCGTTCTTTGGTTGACTCTGCTGCTCGCCAGAAGGCTCAGGCTGACAAGCATCGCAGAGCGGCTCCTTCCTATGTTGTGGGGGACAGAGTTTTGCTTTCCACGCGGAATATTCGCCTCCGGGTGCCTTCTATGAAATTGGCTCCCCGCTTCATTGGTCCTTATCGTATTATACATAAGGTTAATCCCGTTTCTTATGCCTTGGGTCTGCCTAAGAATCTGCGCATACCTAATGTTTTTCACACCTCGTTGTTAAAGCCTTACGTACGCAACCGCTATACCCGGCATGCTCATCCTCCTCCTCCTGTCTCTGTGGAGGGTCACGAGGAATTCGAAGTGTCTGCTGTTCTTGACTCTCGTTTCCTTAGGGGTCGGCTTCAGTACTTGGTTCATTGGAAGGGTTATGGGCCTGAGGAGCGCAGTTGGATTTCTGCTGATGCTGTTCATGCTCCCCGCCTTGTGCGTTCTTTCCATTCACGTTTTCCTGCCCGACCTAGTCCTGCCCGCCCGGAGGGCGTGTCCTCGGGGGGGGTACTGTAGCGTTACTCACCTTTTCCAGGGGCCGGCCGCGGTCCTCTCTTCAAGCCGCGCGCGGTCCTGCGGCTGCACGAGCCGCGCGCGGCTCATCCGACGCTTCAGACTGGAAGGCGGGCAGTGACCGCGAGATGCGGTCACATGTCCCGCCTGAATCTAAGAGCGCGCCGCGAGTCTCGGGCGCACTCTTAAAGAGACAGTGGGAGCCTAAATTGCCAAAAGGCTCCCATTGGCCCCTGTCATCCCACACACCCCATACACTTACCTTTTGGGGGTGTGGAAATGACAGGAGCCAATCACATTAGTTTTGAACCTATTTATACTTACCCTTTTCCATTAGTTCCTTGCCCTATCGTGGTTTCTGCTACAGTTCCCTTTAGCGCTTGTTGTGTTCAGTTGTGTTCCTCCGTATTTGACCTTGGCTTTGTATTCTGACTTCGTTTTTGCTTTATCCTTGTCTGTTCTGTTTGCCGGCTTGCTGTTTCCTGTGTACCAGACCCCGGCTTGTCCTCGTTTACGCTGTCTCTTTGTGCCCTTGACCTCGGATTGTTCCTGACTCTGTACTTCTCCTATATACGTCGAGTCCGGCCATTCTAAGGTCCGGTACACGTATCTCTCCTCTGTTCTGCCTTCTGTTTAGCTGGATCCTGCGTGTAGGGGTATATTCTCGTTACAGGCACTCGAAGCTGTGCTCTTTTGATGGAATGGTCCCCAATAATGAGGTTTGCGCAACTACATTTACAAGGCTTAAAAGCGGTTTATCTACCGGGGCCGGGAAATTTGTTGGCAGACTATCTCAGCAGAACAAGGATTCTCCAAGGAAAATGGAAATTGCACCCAGAATTATTCCACTTGATCACCCTACGGTAGGGTGTACCTCAGATCGATCTGATGGCTTCATACAACATTACTCAGGTGAAAAGATTTTACTCCCTACATGCGGATCATCAAGCAGAAAGACAGGATGCCCTGTCTCGTCCATAGGAATTCGATCTGGGGTACGCATTCCCTCCCCTACCAAGGATTTACCGACTGCCTAGAAAGATATGGAAGGAAGATCTCAAGGTTATTGCCATCATCCCATATTGGCCTCGCAGACCTTGGTTTCTCCTACTGAACAAAATGAGCCTGGAACCTCCTTGGCCTTTTCCTCACAGACCAGACATCTTGACTCAGGGGCCGGCTGTTCATCCCAACCCCAGCCAGCTGAAGTTGGGGGCATGGCCCTTGAAAAGGAGAGACTACTAGCTCAAGGGATCTCAGAAGCAGTTGTGGCTACTCTCCTTAAATCCAGAAAAGGATCTAGTTCATCTTGCTACCATAAAATATGGGAAGATTTTCGTTCCTGGTCTCAAGAGAATGATGTAGAATTTCTTCAGCCATCTAGCGTCAACATTCTACATTTTCTTCATACAGGTCTGGAGAAGGGGCTGAGTCTGAGTACTCTAAAAGTCCCATCATCGGCTTTATCTGCTCTCTGCAACAAGTCATGGGCATCGGATCCTCTAATTGCTAGATTCTTTAACGCAATCCGTATAAGACCTCCAAATAGGAACTACTCTCCTCCGTGGAATTTTCCTATGGTACTGGAGGTATTGTCTGAAAACCCCTTTGCTCCATTAGATGAGCTGGGTATTGTCTTACTAACATATAAGACCTTGTTTCTGGTGGCTGTTACTACTGCAAAACGCATGTCTGAAATTCATGCATTTTCCTGCAATGAAATTCACTTTCAGGTGTTCCACGACAGGGTGATCTTGAGACCCAGACTAGAGTTTCTGCCGAAAGTTGTCTCAAATTTCCACATCTTACAGGAAATTGTTATTCCTTCCTTTTATCAATCTCCTTCTACTCCAGAGGAAGTGAAACTTCATCTATTGGATTTCAGGCAGTGCCTACTCAAGTACGTAGAGGTTTCTACTCAATCGGAAGTCTCAACAGCTGTTTGTTCTTCCGATTGGTCCCAGACGAGGGGAGACAGCCTCTACTTCCACCTGGAGACGTTGGATCTCCAATACTATAATCAGGGCTTATCAGTTAAAAGACCTTGCTCCTCCTAGTAGGATCAAATCTCTCTCTACAAGGGCTTTAGCAACATCATGGGCTAATTGGGCAGAAGTTCCATCTGACGACATCTGTAAGGCAGCTACGTGGTCTTCTCCTCTAACCTTCATCACACACTACAAAATGGATTTGGCATCTTCCTCTACTGCTTTTGGTAGAGGCGTTCTGTCCTCTGTGGAATCTAACTAAATTAATCTTTTTCAGCATTATCTGGTTTGGAGTTCTGTTATTTGTGTATGTCCCACCCTATGGTGAAGCTTGGGTATTACCCATAAGTGATGCTGCCATGATTAGCCAGGAATACAGAAAATGTTATCATACTTACCGTAATTTTCCTTTCCTGGCTATTATTCATGGCAGCATCAGCAACCCCCCCTTAAGATTATTATGATCTTTGGGACTCGACTGAGGGATTGAAGGAGGAGGGACCTTTTATACCCCAGTCTGGTCCTGATTAATTGATTTGGTCCTGTCCTGTTCCTGATTAGGGCGGAGCTACCCATAAGTGATGCTGCCATGAATAATAGCCAGGAAAGGAAAATTACGGTAAGTATGATAAAATTTTCTGTATTAGAGTTGGACATTCATTACCAATCTTTACTATATCTATCACACATTTTATCTCTCTATATTCCTTTTTTTGTATATTGAGGTCTTTTGTGAGTAATTAGTTTTTAATATCACCTTTAATTTTTTTCACTATTAAAAGTTATGTTTTAAATAATTAACCATTATTTTTCTATGGCAATGTTCCTCCTCTCTTTCATTGCATCAGGTGAATAGTCTCAGACAGCTGGACTTCGCTCAGGTAGAGAGAGTCTAGCTGATACACAGGCAGTATAGGCTTCAGGTGGACTGCAGGTAAAAAAAAAAAAATATTTGACAACTTAAGTTGGAGGAGGCACCAGAGCACATCTGACACCATAACCACTATAGTACTCTTTGGTGGTGATGGTGCTTGGAATGTTCTTTGTAGCAGAGCTGTAATCCTAGGATACAATATCTCTGCTGGAATCGTCTGGAGCTGGAAGAAAGCGCTGGTCAGTTATTATAGCTCATTTCCCCAGTAACTGGACGACACACAGTTCTGGTAGTCAACTGATTTTTATTCTGCTACACACAGATTTTTATGCACATCTCCCGAGTATAGCAGTACCCCCCATGTACAGGTTTTATAGTGTTTTTGTTACAGGGTCAAATATAAAGCTTGTTTTTTCGTTAATTCACACTGAAATTTGCCAGATTGGTTATGTTACCTTTGAGAGCGTACGGTAGCCCAGAAATGAGAACTACCCCAATGATGGCATACCATTTGCAAAAGAAGACATCCCAAGGTATTGCAAATGGGGTATGTTCGGTAATTTTTTTAGTTGCCACTTAGGCACAAAAACTGGCCAAAGTTAGCGTTCATAATTGTTTTTTGCATTTTTTTAACAAACAAATAGTAATGCTAACTTTGGCCAGTGTTTGTGACTAAGTGGCTACTAAAAAAGACCGGACATACCCCATATAGAATACCCTGGGTTGTCTACTTTAAAAAAAAAAAAATATGTACATGTGAGGAGTGATTCAGAGATTTTTGACAAATAACAGATAAATTTAAAAAATATATATTATGAAACAGCAATGTCTTACATGTATGTATAGCCCTATAACGTTCCAAGAAAGCTAGTAACATATTAACCGTTAACATATTTCTAAACTCAGGACAAAATGTAGAAACTATTTAGCACGGGTTTTCTTTTAGCAGTTGTAGATGCGGAACAGATTTTGGGGATCAAAGTTAGAAAAAGTGTGTTTTTTCAATTTTTCATCATATTTTATAAAAAAAAATATAGTAAATTATATGATATGATGAACATAATGGTATCTTTAGAAATACCATTCAATGGTGAGAAAAATGTCTGGTAGACTGCCACTAGAGGTGGTTAACCCTGGATAGTAATTATTGTAGCTTACTAAAAACTGCAATTATTACTATGGCAGGGTTAAAGAGATACTCCAGGCACCCAGACCACTTCTGCCCATTGGAGTGGTTTGGGCGCCAACTCCCACTACCCTTAACCCTGCAAGTGTAATTATTGCAGTTTTCATCAACTGCAATAATTACCTTGCAGGGTTAAGTCCTCTTCTAGCGGCTGTCTATCAGAAAAGTATGTTATATGACACTGGAGGTCCTCACTCTATGCGAGGACCTCCAGCATCGCTGAAACCCCCATAGGAAAGCATTAAATAATGCTTTCCTATGGGGAGGTCTAATGCACATGTGCGAACATTGCTGCGCATGCGGTCTCTCCCACCGGCTGACGTCGGCGGGGTAGGAGAGTAGACGGAGCCTGACCAAACGCCGAGGTACATCGCTGGACTCTGGTAAGTCACTGAAGGGGTTTTAACTCTTTCAGCAACTTGGGATAGGGGGTGGGAGGGAGAGGGGGCACTGCAGTGTCCTGCAGTGCCAGGAAAACGAATATGTTTTCACTGGAGAATCCCTTTAAGGGACAATGAGATACGCACCCAGACCACTACAATGAGGTGCCTATAGTGTCCCTTTAAATTTAAACCAGCTCTGTCACTTTTCCTATAACATCAGCAAAGGTGGGAGGAGCACAGCAGCAAATAAAGCCATAGCAGAAAACAGACAGCAAGCAGAGCATCAACAGCTGCCAAAGGATCTGCCCCGGGTGCTGAAAGACTCAGCCTCGGAGTGAGCCGACATTGTAACCGTGTCTGTATTTACAACACTAATATACACCAAGCTCGCGGCTCTCTGCTGGAGGAGACTGGAAAGCCCCTGATGTTTGTTTTGAGGTTGATTAATAAAGTAAAAAAAAAAAAAAGATTGAATGAACTTTATTGCTCAAATGCAGTTGACAAAACAGGGAAGGGGGTGGTTCTGGGAGCTGCTGAGGTGACTGGAAGGTGAGCAGTGTATACAGATTACTGGTATAGAATGTTGCATGCAGTATACCATTGTCGTTATTGCTGCTGTTGTGAATATCTAGGGCCATCTTCTGATACTTTTGTAGAACGTTGACATAGAACAGATGTATTTGTTGCCATTCATTTACTTCCTTTTTTTTTTTTTTTGCAGTGGGTGTGTGTCTGATGCATTATGGGTAACTGGTGGTGTGTCTATTTGTGTAATCCCAGTGTCCACGCTTGCTTGACAGACATATATTGTATTTTAATTCCTCTTCAAAGGTGTGTCCAGCACTCTACTGGTAGGGGTTAAACCGCCTATCTGTGGTACTTAGTGTGTTAAATTTAATTGATTTACCAGAAATGCTGATAAAGTGGTTTCATTTTTTTGCACATTAATATATTTTTTGTAAATAAAACCTTATCACCTTTTAATAAAGAGGCATTCCAATTTTAAATACAGAATTTATTTCCAACTTCATATAAATGTCACATCATCAGTACTCTGATAATCAAACAAAGTAGATATTTATGATTAGTAGCACAGAATAAAATGGATATAAATAAGATTAGTCTCAGCATTTATTTATATTAGGGCAAATGAAAACTTAATTTTGTTTATTTATCCTTGTAAGTGTAAAATTAAGCTAGCATTTTGTCCCTTACCCTAAGCATACAAGCTGATTCCTAGTAATAACTGTGGCTAGTAGAACAGTTACAGGCAATATATCTAAGTGTGCATAAACTGCACAAGCTGCAGATCAACAGTCCAAAGCTTTCTCCCATGATGTGCTCAGCTGAGCTGACACCCTCCCATCTGTCTAATTACTCTTCAACACATTTGTGTATATGCTCAAAGCAGATATGAGGTTTCAATGCTGTATGAGAAGCAGTGCCAGTGAATTAAGGTGATTGCTGTGTGTGCACCATGAATCCCAATACTCCAAGGAGACTGCTGTGCCACTGGATTATGTGTGAGTAATAGCTAAATAACTACAGAACACTCAAATCTATTTATAATGCTGGAGTATTCCATTGGAATAGGAGATTTTGTCACTTAAAGGGTTAGTCCAACCAAAATAACAGTATTTCCATAAATCACTGGTTTTCTTTAACAAGACTCTTTCTGATGTGGTTCCCTCCCCCCAAACTTAATTTTTTTGAAAATGAACTAAAACGTACCTCTAATCTATTTCTCCTCTTAGCCCCATCTAACCTTGGCTAATTTCAACTAAGTAAGTACAGAATTAGCACAGAGGAGGGCAACCATGCTACCATTGGCTGTTTAGAGACAGCATGTTGTATATGCAGGTGACAGACACCACTTTTGCACAGGAGTGATATTAGCCAGCCCAGATCTATGTTCTGGGCTGGATAATGACAATGCTGTAGGTGGGGTTAATATCTGTGTATTCAGCGTTTCATAGCAAATCACTGATCTGGTCGTGGTGCTTGGAGTATTCCCTTTAAAGCAGCAGCCGCATGACCTGAGTTTATTTAAGTCTAAATAATCATATACACTGTGCTATGAAACTTGTGTTCATCTCATTATGATGCATTTGGCATGTTCATCTGCTTGGAAACATGGATTAATACGGTTATTCATCAAGTGAAAATGGGAAATTTAAGGACAGAGCAGCCGAACTTTTTCCAGTTTTGCTATTGTGACCCTACATTTGAAATTCACTTTAGTGTATAATCTTGTAAGTTTTTAACAGATTTGGAGATAATGATATTGGCACTGAAGACTTTATCTCTGGTGTTTGTCATGTTTGTGACCGTTTACGAAAGTGCTGACATAATAGGTCAGGGTAGCAGGAGGGCTTGTGAAGGCTTCAAACAGCAGGTCTGCATCTTTTACAACCTGTTTTTTCATATACCCTTAAAGAAAACATGCAGAACAAAATACATGCATGTTATCTATGTTGGGTATATCTACTAAATTGTTAAAAAAAAAATCAAGAGTGTTCCTTTTCAGGTATCCCTTTTCACGTGGAAGACAAAGTCCCTACAATAGATTAATAACATCCTTACTAAACTAAAAATGTGCAAAAATATATACAAATAGGGTTTCATCTTTTTCTAGCTAGGCATAGTAATGCACACCATGGTGAAGTACTGTTACATAGTATTATTATTATTACTGTTACATTGTGCCATAAGTATAGATCGCACTTACAAGATTTTGGAAATCAAATGCTTTCAAACCACGTCCAGTTGCCTTGGACTTCTTCAGGGGCCGCATTAAAAATAAATAAACACATAAAATAAACATCACAAACAAAGAGCTAGATAAACAAATTATCGCAAATAAATATATCTAGACACATTTGTGTATCTGGTCACGTTTGTTTGCAATATTTGTTTTATGTGTTTTAAATATACGAGGAACCTGACAAAGTTCGGCAACTGGATGAAACGCGTAGGACCTTTTTGTTGATATTTATAAAACATTGGAATAGATACATTTACCTGCACTGTTCTTTCTTGACTGTTCTAGTGAGAATTCGAACCGAAAACCCTGAGTGGTTTGAAGGCTTTTCCTTTTTTTTTTTTAAATATTGTGAGTGTAATCTATAACTATGGCACTATATACAATGTAACAGTACTTCACTAAGTGTTTATTTAGGACACTATTTTGGAAAAGCCCATTTGTATATATTTTTTGCACATTGGTTAAAGAAAAGGCTATTCAGTAGGAGCCTTAATGGGGTAGCTGCCCCCGTTTATACTAATGTCCTTAGCAAGTTAAGTGTACATTGTTATACTAATTCTAAATTCTTTTTGGTTATCTTATTATATTCTAAGTGTGCCTAGTCCAACTAGTGGGGATCTAATTTTTGCTCTGGACACCAAGGCTCAAAAACCCTCTGATCTAAGGATTTAATTAGAGCACATCCTTGTATATTGGTTTTGGACATTTATAGGACATTATGACAAATGGCAAAGTAAAACTCTTAAAATATTCAAACACTGCATACAAATAATATATGCAAAACATATTATAAGAAAGCTTTTGTGAGATAGTTGCCAAAACCTTAATTTCTGAATACATTTTTAATAATACAGTGGCTGATAGTCTAGTCTTTCATACAATTGACCCGCAGTTTTCTGATTGCATTGTTTTCTGGCGCATGCATCTGTTCAGGAAACATAGGACTATAGTGAGGCTTAGTAGGTAGATTGACCAACACAACCACAGCTTCTGCTGGCTGCCTGTTTGATTTGGAATAAAGAAATATTACTTAATTGCATATTTTGGAATACATTTTAGAACAGGAAAGTTTTTTTGCATTTTATTTTATCAAATCAATATTTTTTATTATTAAAAAAAATAAGTTGTCTAAAGAGTCCTAACTTATTGAAATATTATTTCTTGTGTACTTGTTTACCAGTCATGGAGAGCTTTGTTTTGAATGTTGTGATATATTAATATATTATAACAATCTTTTATAATAATTTCTCTCACCTCTTCTCTCTGGCTGCACATTCAGAGTTACTTGACATTGCTCGCGTACAGATTGTGAGTCGTCTGTCATTCCTGTCACCCAGCAAGTGTACTCTCCCGAATCATTTACACTGACATTTCTTAATTGCAGTGTAGCATTGTTGAACTGCATCCAGTACATATTTGTCCGATTCACAAAACCGTCATTCATATTTAACTCTTTATGCCCGTCCTGGAAATATACCACGAGATTCTCCATTTTGTTGCCTTTCCTCTGACAGAGAACTTTATAGTTGACAGTAGAATCATTGTGGCTTTTCAATGTGCAAGGCAAGAATGCAGCTCTTCCAACAGACACATTGATCATTTCTTTATAAAAAGTGGAGTGCTGAAAGTTTGTATCTAAATATGAAGAAAACAGCATGGTAGATTCAAAATACAATTTAAAAACAAAATAGGAATCCAAAATAAATAAATACATAATAAAATGTGTGTGTGTATATATATATATATAATTTTTTTTTTTTTTTTTATTAAGGCTCTGATTCCAATAAGCTAACATTTTTTTCAAAAAGCTTACAGCCTTGTCAGAAAGACTTGGCAAATTGCAAAATCAAAAGCAAATTCTCTCATTTTGAGTTTCATTGGTATAATTTTTATTTTTTATTAGACTTCTTTTCCAATTAATGCACTTAAATATATAAAAACAACAAAACATTTTTTGCCTTTAAATTTGGTTCATAAATCACTACTTTGTAGTTTATATACTAGACAATCTGAATTCTGACTTCACATGGCTGAATGTGCACAACTTACCTTCAAATACAAGCCAAAATCTTGTGGAATGCCTTCATGCAAGAGTGGTGAGGTGTCAACTCCATATTAATGCCCATGGTTTAGAGTGGAATGCCCAGTAAGCTCATATAGGTGTTATGGTCAGGTTTTCACATACTTTTGGCCATATAGTGTATATTAATGGACAAACGAGAGTTTAAAAGGACGCTATAGGCAAACAATAACTTTAGCTTAATGAAGCAGTTTTTGTGTATAGATCATGCCCCCGCAATATCACTGCTCAATTCTCTGCCATTTAGGATTTAAAACACTTTGGTTATGCAGCCCTAGTCACACCTCCCTACATGTGACTTGCACAGCCTCCCTAAAACACTTTCTGTAAAAAGAGATCTAATGTTTAACCCCTTAAGGACACATGACATGTGTGACATGTCATGATTCCCTTTTATTCCAGAAGTTTGGTCCTTAAGGGGTTAAACATTTTTAAAAAAAATATTTTTTTTGTTGTTGTGCACAGGTAACAAACAAACACGCTTGCTTAGCCCCAACAGCAGAAGCAACATCGATAAAACATATATGAGATCCTGAACTTTGTGGCAATGTAGATGTCGGCAAAATGTTTAGGTACATAGTGAAGAGAGGACACGATAAACATATGTCCGTAAACAATAATGAAATAACAGGCTGAGCTCTAAGTACTCTAACTGACAGCATGGGAGTGATTAGCCAAGGTGAGTATCCAGGACGTATATGCATGTTAAGGTATAGTAGATGAATGATAGCTTAAACGAGAGTAGCATATAGTTATGAGTAAAATTCACTCAGGGAACCACTGGGTCACACTTCTCTACACAAAACCTCAGTAAGGCAAGGAGAATAGAAATACAAATAAATGGGACACAAATGATAAAAATCTCTGAGGTATCGACAAGGTACAAAGGAGTGTTGGGAGTAGCAGTAGTTCAGATATGACGCTGGGCACCTCTTAAGCCCCAGATCGGTTTTCTGGATGGCATCTTCAAACCATGGGCTTGCAGGCTCACAGAGTCCCAATCCTTCTCTGATGGGGTGAGACAGAAGGCTGTGATGGTGGAAAGCCGCAACTTGCAGCCGGTCCTCTGCTCGCATGGTTGACGCTGAGGGGTCTTTCCCGCTGTGGCCCCTGGTCTAGGTGTGCGGAGAGCAGACGGTACTTACCAAAACAAGTACCTTCTGTGTGCATCTAGTGGCTTCAAGACGTATTCAACAGGGTCAGGGCACTCCCTTCCCGGCTTCAGGGGTGAACTGCCTCCCGAGTCGGGAAAGGTATTGTACCAATGAATCACGCTGGTGTGTATTAGTGTCAAGTGGGGACCGGGATAAACTACACTTTTTCGAACTTTTGTGGTGGAATCTCGGTAAAAATAAATTTAGTAGGCCGAGATTACCACGTGGCATGTGTACGTGCATATGCTGACGTATCGATCAGTTGGTTGCACGAGGCAAGATACGATCAGTAGTGTACGGAGCATGTGCAAGAATACAGGATATAGTATTCCCCCTCCTCCATTGTGCTGGACAAGCCATGCGGTCAAACAGGAAGTTAATTCTTATTTGTGTTGATTGGTTAAGAGAATGTGCGGGTGGAGCTTAATATGGGAGGAGTTATGTGCCTATATAAGGAGCCTGCACTATTGTCCGGGGCTCAGAATTTGCTGTATTTTGGTGACATTAGTCCCTCTGAGTCCCGATCGGTGATCCAATAAAGAATCTCTTCCTTCCTGAAGAAACCTGTGTCCATCTCTCTGTGCTTGGCTTCCGTCAGTTTCTCCGGTATCACTTTGACCCCCAAAATGTTTATGCATCTACAACTGCCAAACACCCGTGCTAAGTAGTTTCTAAATTTTGTCCTGAGTTTAGAAATACCCAATGTTAACATGTTGTTATTAGCTTTTTTTTTTTTGGAAAGTTATAGGGCTATAAGTACAAGTAGCACTTTGCTATTTCCAAACCATTTTTATTTTCAAAATGAACACAAGTTACATTGTAACACTGAAATCTGTCAGGAATCCCTGAATAACCCTTCACATGTGTATATATATAAAAATATTAATATCAAAATACAGTTAGAATAACATTACATATATAATTTAAAAAAATATTAAATTTTTTTTATATATATATATATATATATATATACACACACACACGTGTGTATTTTTATATTATATGTATATATTAATAAAAAAATACACTTAGTATGATGTTATATATATATACACACACACATTATATGTGTGTGTGTGTGTATATATATATATATATATATATATATATAATTTTATTTTTTTTGTGTGTAACTTCTTAACTTTTATTTTTTTTATATTAAAACCTTTTATTCGTCAGCAGGGGGACTCCCGGTCAGTTCAGGCAGCACTATGGACTCCTATTGAGGTCATGTGACCGCTCTCTCAGAGCGATCACATGGCTCCTGGGGGTCCTAATTTGCTGTCAAACAGTCTCCCCAGTGAAGAAGAACACTGATCGCCGGTGGAGGAACGGCTGCGATTGGGTAAGTACATGGGAATGGAGGGAGAGGGAGGGAAGGGGGTTAGTTTAAAAAAAATAATAATCTATTTAAAAAAAAATTTAATATTTTAATCTTTACTGAGTGCCTCGACCCCTCGAGGCACTCCGCACAGGCAGAGCATCGGAAGCCTGCCTGATGGCTTCCGATGCTTTGCCTCACTGCCGGGCACCATGTGAGGGGAGGTATTGCAGGATGCCTTGACATCGATCCATCTCTGCAATACCATAAGAGCTGCTGGAAGGGGATTGGAGGAGGAGGCGATGCTCCTCATACAATTTCAGTCTGGCATGTGATCATATTACAAGTTTAGTATCCCCTTGTACGCATATTTGGCACAGTTTACATGCAGTTTTGGTGCAGCTGGACTGACAGAAACCTGATGAAAAATGCATGTCCATTGACATACATACAAAGCTGCACCAAAACTGGATGTAATTCTGATGTAAACTGTGCCAAAGCAGCATGTAAGATGCGTGCAAACTGCAGGTGGATAGGTGGGAATAGGTCTTTAGGTGAAGCACCACTGAACACCAGTGTGTTTTAAAGGGACACTATAGTCACCTAAATTACTTTAGCTAAATAAAGCAGTTTTAGTGTATAGATCATTCCCCTGCAATTTCACTGCTCAATTCACTGTCATTTAGGAGTTAAATCACTTTGTTTCTGTTTATGCAGCCCTAGCCACACCTCCCCTGGCTATGATTGACAGAGCCTGCATGAAAAAAAAAACTGGTTTCACTTTCAAACAGATGTAATTTACCTTAAATAATTGTATCTCAATCTCTAAATTGAACTTTAATCATATACAGGAGGCTCTTGCAGGGTCTAGCAAGCTATTAACATAGCAGGGGATAAGAACATCTTAAACAGAACTTGCAATAAAGAAAGCCTAAATAGGGCTCTATTTACAGGAAGTGTTTATGGAAGGCTGTGCAAGTCACATGCAGGGAGGTGTGACTAGGGTTCATAAACAAAGGGATTTACCTCCTAAATGGCAGAGGATTGAGCAGTGAGGCTGCAGGGGCATGTTCTATACACCAAAACTGCTTCATTAAGCTAAAGTTGTTTAGGTGACTATAGTGTCCCTTTAATTTACTTGAATTCAAGTTTTTTTTCAATAAAAAACAGTTTGTATCATTGAACTCTCTGTTGTTGTGTTCTTCTTTTAAAACAAAAGATGTTAATAAGTTTGGACAATTGTATGAGTTGTTTTTTCTAAACGTAAACCTCAGTATTCAGGTTTAATTGCCGTGTTGGCACTTTAAGGAAAAAAAGTTTGGTTTGTATTGCGGTTTGGGCACTCAGGCTCAAAAAGGTTCGCCATCACTGGCTTAGACCATTCAGAACCATTACTATTACAATTAATTTGGCTCAATCTGCCTCTGAAGTAGTAAACAAACAGTGAATATAGTAAGTATCCACAAACAGAAAACTCTATTTGTCTGTTATTTACAAAATAAAAGGCTTTTTTCCACGAATAACCATATATCAAGAATATATTTGGTACAAAAATAAAACAACCACATACTACTGATTTTCTATCTTTTTTTTCCTTTCTCATTCTTACTGAAAAGACAGATAATCAAGTAAAATAAGAAACATAAAATGCAAAACTACAATATTGAAATACACTGGCAATCATAGTTAATAAAATAGTGCATACACATTTTAGCATACCCTTGCAGATATTGGAAATGGGTTACATACCTGCTTTTCGTCCTGTTGTTGTTGTTATTGTTATTATTATTATTATTATTATTATCATCATCATCATCATCATCATCATCATCATCAAGAGGGCTTTAAAGGGTAGCAGAGTAACCATTTTTGATAATCCCCGTCAAACCCACGTCTCCCTGCGTTTATAGAGCTTTGTTGCTAGGGTTCAGGCTGTTATATAGCCTATCACAGTGCAGCCTTCAGTTTTAGTTTCATTATTACCCATGTCACATTGTTTCTTGTAGAACAAAATTACTAAACAAAACCACAAAATTAAAGCAGTATGAATATTGTGTTTGATTATATTCAGTTAGAAAAAAATAAGAACAGTCCTCTTCACTGGGAATTGTACAATTTACTAAACATAAAAGTCCCTTTAACTTTTTTTTTTTTGTGCCATGCTCAGTTTTCTTTCTAATCTATATTAAGGACTGAGCAATTGACATCGCAATCGTGTTCTGTACAGAGACAGCCAGGGCACACGTTGTTTTTGGAGGAAGAGAAACCTAAATAGAGGGGGAGATTTATCAGTGTCGTGTTTTGAAAAATTGTACAAAATACTTAAAGTGGAGCACGTAGGTGCATTCCACTGGTGAATCTTCTACTTTTTACTTATTTCAGAACACTTTGATAAATATCCCTCAGAGTCTGTTTTTCCTCCTTTACATTCTATGTTAAATGACTAAAAAGAGCACAGCTCTTTTAACAATGCTTGACAGGCTGCCAAAAAAATAAAAAACATAATGCTGCCCATGGTAGAAATGTATCGGAACACACAGTGCAATGCAGTTTGCTGCGTATAGGGCTGCATAGATGCAATGGTTTGATCCTCAAAGTTTTGCCTTGGCCTCCAAATTCCCCAGATCTCAATCCGATCAACTTTGGAATGCACTGGAAGAACAAATATGATACTTAGAGGCCAGACCTCACAACTTGCGATGGTTAAATTATCTGCCGCTAATGTTTTGGTGCCAACCAAAACGCAGGTCTTGCGGAATCCATGCCTTGATGCATCAGAGCTGTGTTGACAGCATGAGGGGGAATCACATGATATTGGGCAGGTGTTTTTAATTTTGTGCCTTATCAGTGTATGTTCTCCCTCTTAGATAATATCCTGATCATTTAGCATTAGTTTGTCCTTTACTTTTGTCTTGCAGGGCTCCTGCTCTGCTCTAAAGCAGGATTTTCGGCATCTTGCTTCTGCACAACTGTATTTCGATCCTGTTGGGCATTCATTGGCTGAGAACGTCAGCTGGTGACTTTCAGATAGTGATTGCAATTCTATGCAATTCTATGCATGGTAAATTGCACATAATTGACATTATTAGTCCGAAACTAGAGTTGGCTGATAGCATCCCAATGACATTGCAAAAGATGGTGTTACACCTCTGGCAACAGCTTTAAACTTTAAGCTTTTAATCTTTAAACTTTAATCTGATTACACCCCCTTGGCTTTAAAGCAGACAACAGGTAATATATCTTCCTGGTTTGCAAAGACTTCTCATTGAACTGCTTTGAGAAGTCTGTGATTGGATAGTCACGGAGAGTCTGGGCAGGGTTAGAAGAGTAATGATTGCAAATGCAGAAAATAAGAATATGAAGGTTTTGCAAGCTGTTTTTATATATGCACCCAATGAAAAAATGCATAATTAAATGCATGCAAGTTTTCATTTTGGGTATATCTATTGTGACCTCCGCCAATCGCTTGAGTACCATAAGCACCACATCGGACACCATAACCACCCTAAACCCCACAAACTGCCGCAGCTTGGTTGGGTCTCGCTGTCCTCCACCCACCCTGGACCCAAGACCAGAATCCAGCGTCCAGTGGGTAGACCTCTCCTAGTCCAGAGAGCAAAGCAGGTTGCTCTTACAAGAGCAAGTGTTGTAATCCAAGGGAGTATAGTGATAATAGCAATCCCCAGTGAATATAGCTCTCAAATCTCCCAAACATGAGCCTAGACTTCATGAAGGGGTAAAGCGTTCTGTTTAATGGGAGCCACACACAGCCTTTTATGTCAGTCCCCATGCAAGGGGTTTACTCAAACATATTCCAGGGTCATTCCCCACTGGACCTGAGGGTAGACTACAGCATAAACATACACATGATTACATGTTCCAACTCAAAAACATAGCCCGCATCCGCCCCTTTCTTACGCAAGATGCTACCAAGGAGCTTGTCCATGCTCTAGTAATTTCCTGCATGGATTACTGTAACCCTCTCCTGATTGGTCTCCCCAAAAGCCGTACTGCCCCGCTACAGTCTGTAATGAATGCTGCAGCTAGACGGATTTTCCTATCCAGTCGGTCCTCTCACACCTCGCCCCTCTGCCAGTCCTTACATTGGCTCCCTGTATCCTATAGGAGTCAATTCAAAGTGCTAACCCATACATTTAAAGCACTGAACAATTCCAGCCCCTCTTATATCTCTTCACTGATCCAGAGGTATGCCCCTCCTCGTACCCTCCGCTCTGCCCGCGACCACCTCCTGACTGCTGCTTGCACCCGTACGGCCAACTCACGCTTGCAGGACCTCTCACGGGCGGCTCCTCTCCTATGGAATAACTTGCCTACTGCCATCAGACTCTCCCCTAGTCTTCAATCATTTAAGAAGGGCCTTAAAACCCATCTCTTCAGGAAAGCGTATGGCCTCCCAGAGTAATCTCTCCCTTACATACCTGTCTCTTGCTCTCCTATGGGATAGTGCTTTGCTCTCTCCTCCAGCTCTGCTTCATTCCTACTTGATATTTCCTATCCTAATGTTTCTAATACCCCACCTCCTATAGACTGTAAGCTCATTTGAGCAGGGTCCTCTTCAACCTATTATTCCTGTAAGTTTTCTTGTAATTGTCTTATTTATTGTTACATCCCCCCTCTCAAAATATTGTAAAGCGCTACGGAATCTGTTGGCGCTATATAAATGGCAATAATAATAATAATAATAATAATTGGCTCTCAGGTCCAGGACACTCCCACATAAAACAAGATAATCCCTCTTCTGTCTCTGGGAGATAATTGAGTCAGGAACTATACTAAACTCAGTTATCTCCAGGCACAGAAAACACATTTTACAACCTCCCAGAAGTACCCCTAAAACACATGGAAACCCCACAACAGTCACATCCTCTGATAGCCCAGATCTTGGGGATCAACATATCCAGAAAACACCCAGATTGGTTCAGGGATTCGGGATTTCCATGGAGGTCATAATTTGACCAACTACACACGGGGCTCCTGCCCAAAAGAATTCCATGAAATCAGGCTGTGCGGCTGGTCTCTTTCGGGAGTACAAAATAATAATAAAAAAAAAAAGTGTGTGTGTGTGTATATAACATATATATATACACACACACACACACACACACACACACGCACACATACATACATACCACAACCGTCTTATCTGTGTACGTTTAACACCTCTAACATTACGGCTTTTGATGCTCCGAACACAAAAAATAAATTTCAAATAAAATAATAAAAATATATATATATACATTTCCATGTGCCTGTACTCCAGTAGGTTTGCTATTTAAAGTCCGGTGCTTGTCCACAATAACCATATAGTTGTAGAGAATGATAGCACTCCAAGGTCTTGTTAAAAAAAAAAAAAAAAAAAAAAAATGATTTGTTTTAATGGTAACAACCTGACTAAAAGTTAAGTTTTACTTTTAACAAGACCTTGGAGTGCTATCATTCTCTACAACTATATGTTATTGCGGACAAGCACCGGGCTTTAAATAGAAAACCTACTGGAGTACAGGCACATGGAAATATATATTTGTGTTCGGGGCATCAAAAACCGTAATGTTAGAGGTGTTAAACATACACAGGTAAGACGGTTGTGGTGTGCCAGAACCAAGTCCCTCTCACAACGACAAAGTGAAAACAAAGTAGTATACTAGCTAATTACAGATAATAAATCTTTAGATTGAAGGGGTCCTAGGTGAACCTCACTGATCACCCAAATAGTGAAACAAAAGACAACAAAGTGGAACCCACACTCAATAAGCATACAACGTATGTATACAACCTGAAAATAAGACCAGAGTAGAAATATTCTATATACAATGGTAGTAGAATCTAAAAAAACAAAATATATAGATCATAGCATAACACTGTGATATATTCCAAGTGAATAAGTGGTAGTGATATCTAACTCACAAACAAAGGTGAAAATCAGGCCTCTCACCCCCTTGGGGTATGTGTAGTATGAACTTTGATAGTAGCTTCAAATGCACAGTTCGAGTAGGTATATGTCTTTAGAGAAATGGATAAAAAAAGCCATACATGGTGAAGTATGTTATAAAAAGTACAAAATAGATTTATTGGATACACTTACAAACAGAAGGAAGTTCTGAGCATATCTCCACTCTCTGTGGAACTCCAAAGCAGCATGGAACGAACAGTACAATTCCAAATAGGAGTAACACGACCAGAAGAGATCAAAACATAATAAAATTTCAAATAAAAAATTAAGAACAATGTGAGTCCATATATCCAACGCGTTTCGTCCAAAGTAATATATAAGGGACTTCTTCAGGGATATGTACAGGGATATGTTCCACTTTGTTGTCTTTTCCTCTCACAACGACAGGCTCAGCTTTATATTTGTGTTCAGGGCATCAAAAGCCGCAATGTTAGAGGTGTTAAACACCTTTCCCCTCAACTTCTGTCCTTGTCCTTAGTGTTACTCTCCCCTCCCCTTCCTGTCCCTTAATGGCCCTCATCCCTCACCTCTCTCCCTCCCTGTCTTTTAGTGTGTGCCTCCCCCTCCTTAGCGGTCCTTTCCCTTCCCTGGTGTGCATCATTATCTCTCTTGTAGCGTAGCGGACCGCGGTACAGGAACTTCAGTTTCCTGTACCTGGATGGACTGACAGGAAGTGCCCTCTCAGGAAGCACTTTCTGCCAGTCCGGCCAGTTACAGAAAACTGAAGCCCCTGTATCGTGGTCCGCTCTGCTCAACCACGCTACACTGAGTGACCGGTAGGGGGGAGCGCTGTGCGCTTCCTTCCTGCCGGGCACTCTATTCTTGAGCCCCCAGTGCCGGTGCGCCCTAAAGCGGCCGCCTGTGCCGCCCTATGGATGCGCCGGCCCTGCATGCGCTGGGCCACCACCGCCTCTCACATTAGTGGCCGATACCGACATTTGCCAAAATCCAGAATATCGGCTGAACTGATTATCGGTCTATCTCTAGTATGTGTGTGTGTGTGTGTGTGTGTGTGTGTGTGTGTGTATATATATATATATATATATATATATATATATATATATATATATATATATATATATATCTATATCTCTCTCTATATCCAGTAAGTGGCTGAGAATTCTAAATTAGTCCTTCACCTTTCAAAAGGCTAACAATGATGTGGACCCACATCTGTGCCTAAAGTGGTATCAGCCACATTCTTTACAGAAAAGACACAATGAAAACAATTAAATTGCTGTATCTCCTTTGCATAAGCAGTTGTCTGCATTATGCCTTTGGACTACCCCTTTGGGTGGGATCAGACTAAATTGCAAATGCTATAGTTTTTTTGTAATGGCACATGTGAGCTATAAACTGATTTTAGACCCAAGTAGGAACTAACTAAAGGGCAATCTATTTGAATAGTGGTCGGCTTTCAGTGTTTGCATCACATGCGGTTTTAGTTATTTAGAATATCACTCAGTGGGGGTGGGGTAATTTGTAGCTGAAAAGATTTTTGTGAGTGTCCCTTAAATAATCACTTTTGATATTTTTAATTTCAATGTACATATCGGAAAAGACAACTGTCCTCAGATTTTCACATCTATTTTTTTTTTAAAATGTATTATATTTAATGAAACTTAATTCAAGTTATGTATATAGATTTTTTATTTTTTTAATATAGAATATCACTTTTTAGCTGGTTGACAAGCCATATTCGGTGTACTGTTATCTGACGAAGTGGTGCTCAACCTAACTTGCCTACTGCTGCAGTTTTACACAAAGCAATTACAGCAACAGGTTGAGCAGCGGTTAATCGGGGAACAGTAGTGTCTCACTCCACATTGCTGCTCAGCCCGAATTAAAATTGAAATTTTCAAAAAAATAAATAAAAATATACACATCATTTAAAAAATACATCAATAAGTTAATTAAATGTAATAAAAGTTTAAGAAATGGGGGGGGGCGGGGCCTGACCGCAGAGCCGAGTGGTAGACAACCTCAAGAGCTCCGGCACAAATCCGCAAAAACTGCCACCTTTCCCGTCCAAAACAGAGACTAATCGGGTCAAAAGACCCAGCAATAGACAGGGAACAGCAAGCGGAGTGCAATGATACCCATCAAGCGGCAAAATGAGCAACATATACCGGACAAGCGTCGGAGGCCTACCCGACAGGTGGGAGCGGGATAGACGGCCGCTCTCCCCCCGCCACGGGCGAGGACTTTGGTGTGGAAGGGTCCCAGTTCCCCTCCCCTCTGGACCGGCGGGGGTCATCCCGGTCCACCAGCATATGGCGAGCACCCACCTCTGGGAAGCAACTCAGCGCCACACCACACAGACTGGCCCACGAGGCCCAGCCAAGATGGCCGACGGTGGGGCTACTAGCCTGAAGCAGCAAACCACTGAGGAATGGGAGACTGCCTTTAAGGCTAAATTTGATGCGGTCTGCCTGTGCTTCTGGGAATGACTGGAGGCAAAGCGCTCACATCCCAGACCGATGCATTCTTCAACGGAAAAGAATCATAGCACACCCCCTAAAAAGCAGCCGAGACGCCCAAGCACAGCGCTGCTGATGCGGAGGAGAGTGCACGGCGGTGGGACTCAGCAAACGAAGCGACGAAAGGGCGCTACCCGCATGAAGCGGCCTGTTGGAAGCCATGCAAAGGCTCCACAGCCACCTACGGGAGGCTCAGGCGCACCGTCCACAACCCTCCAGGGCCACAGGTGCCCACAACCAGCATGGCACCATGACCAAAAAGGAAGCCCAAAGTCGTCACCCGCTCACCGCACCGCCGGCTCCGCCAAGACAAACCTGAAGAGCAGTGGCAAACTGACAATCAGCACACACTCAGCCAACAACAAACCTGCGTTACAGCCCGGATCAGGGATGACACAGCTGACCAGTGCCTACATGCACAAGTCTCCACACCGATGGCAGATCTCTCAGACGGCATGTGGGACTTTGCTACTCACCCCCCAGGGTCTCTGCACTTCCCGTTGTTGGGGGTCGGCTGATCGCGGACGTACCTCCTGCTGCACAAGTCACGCCAGAGGTACCCGACATGCCGGCCCCTATGCATGCCATATTGACCAGGGACATGGTTAAGTTTGTTATTTATTTGTTTTGCCTTATGTTCTCCAGCTATTGACAACCTGTCCCCCCTCTCCCTCCTTGAAGCAAAGGAAATATCCATCTCCTGCTCATCCCCCTACCTAACACACTCGAGACAATCGAGCAGCACTGTCTAGCATTATTCTCAAATTATATTTCCGAGCCAAACATACTACTCTGTTGGTACCTCAAATATAAAACCTGAAACATACCAAGCGTGTTACAATATTACAGTACCTTATCGTATAGGATAACTTGGATGTCTTGTTTAGCTAGACAATTACTGATAACTGTTGAACCCTGCATAAGTATAGGGAGGAACTTTTGTGACTATGCATGCCACTGTTAAACTCCATTATATGTTGATATAGGTTGATACAAGCTGCTGTGGCTATTGTGGAAACTTTGTGGTTCATCTCTATGCTTAAAACTGTGCGGTATACAGCCCAGCGTATTTTTCTGTAACTTATTCAGCCTGGCTTATTTCCTGGCTATGCAGCACACTACTCTCAGCAACCACACAGCCTGTACACTGCATATTAGCTAGTTTGTGGAGACCAGTCACATTCTTCCTCTGTCATACCACAAGCCAAGATAGTGTTACCTTCATGCTGTTTTATTCTTTTTATTTAGCTTTTTTTCTGTTTTGTTGTAATGAAACTTAAGAATGAATCCTGTTTACTTATGTACCTATAAAAAAAAAAAGTGCAATGTTTTAATAATGCCATGTGATCATATGTGAATATCAACCTGGTGGCACCAGCTGTTGTGGCAGTGCACATCCTACTGTTACTCATATGCACGAATAAAATAAAGAATAAAAAAAAAAGAAATGGGATGTTACATTGCGTTTATCACATTAATTTTAATTAATGATATATTACGGTCTAAATTTTGAATTTCACTTTGAATTACTGGCATTCCTTGTTAATATTGTGCAGTGTATGGAGTGTATTATAAGCAAACAGAAAAAAAACCTGCATAGATTTCTAGTCTACTTTAAGCCCTTAACATTTTTTAAAAGCTTCCATTGTACTAAAACTAATCCATTTTATATTGTTAACACACACACTCCAAAAATAGATGACATCCCAACATTCGAAAATGCATTTCAGAGAGTTCACTTTCCCAGTTACAGCAAGTATTGTGGCGGGGGCCTCAAATCATATGCAAAATGCTGGCAATCACACAAATCACACAACATTGTATGTTCGGTTGTGTGTGTGAAATTACTGGGATATTGAATATGATTTGCAGGTGTCAGGGAACCTCTGAGAGACTTGAGATGTCTGAGATAATCAACCTTGACATGTTTAGTTTATACATGGTATATGTATAAATAAATTTATTTATGCAAATAAATTTCATAGTTATTTCACAATCTCCATACCTTTTAACACAAAGTATAACCCTATCACGCAAAGTTTAGGATAGCAAGGAACGGACTAATGAACATCTTACCGGGTCTTAGAGTGGCCAGACTTAAAGGAACACTATAGTCACCTAAATTACTTTAGCTAAATAAAGCAGTTTAGTGTATTGATACCGGAGAAACTGACGGAAGCCAAGCACAGAGAGATGGACACAGGTTTCTTCAGGAAGGAAGAGATTCTTTATTGGATCACCGATCGGGACTCAGAGGGACTAGCGTCACCAAAATACAGCAAAGTCTGAGTACTGAATACATAGAGTACATTCCTTATATAGCACTGTAGCTCCTCCCACAATTAACTACACCCACACATACCCTTAACCTATTTAATAAATAGAGTCTAAACTCATCCATCCGGTCTAACCACGTGGCTCATCTGATACAAAGGAGAGGGACGCGTAATTCCAGTTCTTACATTCCTGCACCTGGTCAGTACAGTGATAACAGTATCTTAGCTACGTGTAATTAACTAACTGATACTACAAACACATATACATACATATGCCTTGTGGCAATCTTAGCCTGCTAAACTTGTATTTTACTGGAATTACATCACATTCCCCCCTTTGATGCCTCTGATATTTCACAATTACTTGAGGCATCACTTAACCTTGGTTTGCATATACCTCAGGTTACCATGAACCAGACCAGACTTATCTTATGATGTGAATCTTTTAACACTCATCTTCCTGCATTGGTTCTCCTTGATCTAGAGCCTTATACTTATATATCGCCATTATCTGTGCAGCAGCCTTCCTCTCTGCTATACTTCCTATCAGGCTTTGCACAGACCTAACTACTAAGGGTATAAGACACGGTAGGAGTAGACACAACAGTAAAATCAGTAGGACTCCACCTACCACTGCCTTAAGCCCTCCAAACCACTCATACCAGCTACCAAACCAACTACTTGGATTGTACCCTTTCCATACCTGAGTAGGCACATGCACTAGTTTAACCATATGGCTAGTAAGCTCAGCTATTGCTTGCCCTTCGTCATCTATTTGAAGACAGCAATTGCTCAGGTTAAACTTCCCACATACACCTCCCTCTACTGCCAAAAGGTAATCCAAGGCTAATCTATTTTGGTACACTGCTGTCCTCATCCTGGTATTATGCTTCGCTAGAAGATTGAGTGCTTGTGAGGTCTCATTAGTAATAATCTCAACCACCGCCTGTAATCTTATAATACGGTTGAGCATATAAATTGGGGTTCTATAACCAAAGGTACCATCTTCTGCCCACGTGGCTGGCCCATAATAATCTATGATACGCTGGGGAGGCCATTCATTATCTTCCCAGGTGCCTATCTCTAAGGGTCCCCTTTTCTTCCTATGATTCACATCATACACTTTAACACCTAAAGTCTCACCTGTTTCAATCGGTAACAAGAAGAAGGATGGTTTGAGCATACCCAACACACATGCCCCTTCCCAGTCCTGTGGCAACTCCGAATAGGCTTTCTTACCACAGATCCAGTACAAATTTGCTGGGGCTCTCCAGGTAGATGTGATGGATAAATCAAACCACACATCCTTTAAACTGGCATATCTAGCAAACTGGTTAGATGGTTCTGAGACATTTGAAGCCGACCACCAAGTTGTATTTTTAGTATCATCATCATAAGCTTTTTGCCCTAGACAAGTTAATTCTCCTACAGAAGTATTATACATTATTCCTTTCCTTGCTATGCAAACATAACCTATGATGGAGGTCTTTAATCTCCACTCAGATTTACCTCTAACACTCAAATGATAATCGGCTTGTGTAGATATTAGTTGGTCAACTGCCTCAGAACCGGACATTACCTCCTTTGCTTCCCAAGGCCATTGGTCTCCCATGTTAGTACCTCCACACACATAGCAGTTGGTAACATTAAGACTACCGGCAATACTTTCAGCTAGGTCAATGAACAGGTTTTTAGCGTTATGGGGGATCTTATTATCTATACTCATCTCTTCATAAAAGGAATGGTATACTTGATGAGTCTGGGAGGATACCGTATCAGTCTCTATTCCTATAAACAATAATGTCCCAGGATCTAAACCCGTCCCGTATATCTGAAACCCAAATAAATTTCCATACTTATCTAGGAACTTGTCGGGGTTATTAATAAGTATATGGACTGGGTTGCATTCCATAGACTTACAATAAGGGCTAGTCGGCAACTTAGTCACTATCATGTCTTTATCTACTGTCTGTCCCCAAGTCGCCCACCCCACACAAGACCAATATGGACAAAAGTTATAGTCTTTATTTGGGCATCTAGGACTCACATATTTATTTTTACTACTGGGACAAATATATTTATCATTAGACCCATACGTCCTCTCCCATCTAAGATCCCCACATACATTCCACGGTTTTCTACCACTTGATATCGCCTTACATGCATCAAATAGCAGAACACCCGAAGAATGTACGGATTCTAACACCGTCTTATTAATTAGGGTCCCCTGAGGATCTCCATTCCTGAGAGTCAACCAAATTGTACGAGGTTGATACTCTGGACTGAAGCACTTAGGTTCTCCTACTCCTAAATGGCACACACTATAGTCTATATTTAGGTATCTACATCTTGATACCTCTCCTTTACATTCGTATTGTGAATGCCAAATTAGGGTTTGGGAAATATGGTTACCTGTTCTCGTAGTCTTAATGCATACCTCACAGCTAGGAGTGTCGGTACCTCTACCTTCCTGAATATAAAAACACATATAAATAAACACAATCAAAAGCACATCTTTCGCCGTCATCCTCAGTCTTCGTCCGTGCGATGGAACCTCAGCTTCCAGGTGTGAGGGCTGCAGGGAATGGAGTTCTGCTCGTCTTCACAGGTGTCCCTTCGAGACTTTCCTGGCTTATACACTATGTGTTGGTAAGCGGACAGGCTTTATTATGGCCTTCTCACTCACACCTGTAACAATAAAATTTGTAATCCACAATAATTCCTCGTTACTCCGACTGAGTAGTGCGTTTCAACCGGATCTTGCAGGGATTCTCTGGATCTGCTGTAATTTGCCAAGAATCGACTGCTGCTGGTTTAACCCTGGAGTGATGTATCCACGGAGTTACTTCGGCTACTTTTATCGCTGTAGGGGTAGACAAAAGAACAACATAAGGACCTCTCCACTTGGGCCCTAACGGTACATTATTCCACTCTTTAATCCACACTTGGTCTCCTGGATGATAACTATGAACAGGGGGATAAATATTCACAGGTAATCTATCTTGTACCCATTTCTGTACCTCCTCCATAGTCTTACCCAACTCTACAACCTGCTGCCGGGTAATTCCTTCTCCCAACTGACTCAAGTCCCCCCTTAAGTTACCAAGTACGGGAGGTGGTCGCCCATACATGATTTCAAAAGGAGAGAGGCCCATCCTTCTGGTAGGGGTACTGCGGATTCGCAATAAAGCTATGGGTAAGAGAACGTTCCACTTAAGTTGGGTTTCCTGACACATTTTAGCCAACTGGTTCTTTATAGTTCTATTCATTCTCTCTACCTTACCAGAACTCTGGGGTCTATATGCAGTATGAAGCCTCCACTTTATACCAAGCATATGAGTCAGTTGTTGTAGGCACTGATGAACAAAAGCTGGACCATTGTCCGATCCTATAGAACAGGGTAGTCCATATCGGGGTATTATTTCTCGTAGCAGGAATCTTACAACTTCTCCTGCTTTCTCTGTACGAGTAGGACATGCTTCTACCCAGCCTGAATAGGTGCACACAATTACCAACAGGTAACGATGTCCACCCGATTTAGGCATTACTGTAAAGTCTATTTGTAGATCGGACATGGGGAGTCCCCCCATAAACTGGACTCCTGGTGGCTTTACTGGTCCTTGTCTTGCATTATTCTTAGCACACGTTACACATCTGCGTACAATGGCCTGAGTCAAGTTGGACAATCTTGGTATGTAGAAATGTTTCCTGAGAGATTCTTCAGTACTGTCTCTCCCAGAATGTGTCCCGTTGTGATAATTTTGGACAATTTCTACCGCTAGTGATGCTGGTATGACTATTCTTCCATCTTCTAGCTGATACCACTTGTTCTCCAAATACTTTCCCGGTTCAGTCTTTAACCACTCCTCTTCTTGAGCTGTATAAACTGGAGTCCATTGGGACAGTGGAGTTGGTATAAGAGCAGCTATATGCCCCACATACTCCTGTCTTCCTGATTCAGCAGCACGCTTAGCTGCACTATCTGCCATCCGATTTCCCTTGGTTACATCACCATCTCCTCTCAGATGCGCTCGACAATGTATGATACCGACTTCTTTCGGCTCCCACACTGCTTCCAATAGTTGTAGGATTTCAGCTGCGTACTTGATTTCTTTGCCTTCTGAATTCAGTAGTCCTCTTTCTTTATACAAAGCTCCGTGGGCATGAGTGGTTAAAAACGCATACTTAGAGTCCGTATAGATATTTACTCTTAAACCTTCAGCCAATTGTAACGCTCGTGTTAGTGCTATTAATTCTGCCTTTTGTGCTGATGTTCCTTTCGCCAGTGGCCGAGCTTCTATCACCTTGTCTATTGTTGTCACTGCATATCCTGCATAGCGGATCCCTTCTTTCACATAACTACTGCCGTCGGTGTAATATTGAACATCGGGGTTCTGGATGGGAAAATCACGAAGATCTGGTCTACTTGAAAATACTTCATCCATTACTTCCAAACAATCATGTTGACTTTCAGTAGGTTGCGGCAAAAGGGTAGCTGGATTTAAGGTGTTTACAGTCTCTAAATGCACTCTTGGGTTTTCACACAACATTGCTTGATACTTGGTCATACGGCTGTTACTAAACCAATGATTTCCTTTGTAATCCAACAACGTCTGTACTGCATGTGGGACTCGTACATAAAGTTCTTGACCCAGAGTGAGTTTATCGGCTTCAGCTACTAGCAGGGCGGCTGCAGCTACGGCTCTTAGACAAGGTGGAAGTCCGCTGGCCACTGCATCCAGTTGCTTAGACATGTAGGCAACAGGTCTTTGCCATGATCCCAAGTACTGTGTCAATACTCCCACAGCCATTCTTCTTTGCTCGTGTACATATAAGTAGAATGGTCGTGTGTGATCAGGTAGACCTAATGCTGGGGCACTCATCAAAGCCTTCTTCACATCTTCAAATGCCGTTTGCTGTTCTTGGGTCCATAAGAAGGGGTCGTGCTCTGTACCTTTGATGGCTGCGTACAGAGGTTTTGCCAGTATCGCATAGCTGGGAATCCATATCCTACAGAAGCCTGCTGCCCCCAAGAATTCTCGCACTTGTCTTCTATTCTTGGGTATTGGTATTTGGCAGACAGCTTCTTTTCTCTCTGGCCCCATAATCCTTTGACCTTCAGAGATATGGAATCCCAGATACTTGACAGTTGGCAAACACAACTGAGCCTTCTTCCTGGACACCTTGTATCCTGCCTTCCAGAGAATATGTAGTAGATCGTGCGTTGCTTGCTGACATTTTTCTTTTGTAACTGCTGCTATCAACAAGTCATCTACATATTGTAACAATACACATTCTCCTGGGATAGACTCGAAATCCAGTAGATCTTGACTTAGAGCTGAACCAAATAGGGTAGGTGAATTTTTAAACCCTTGGGGCAGTCTTGTCCAAGTCATTTGGCGTTTTGAGCCCGTTACAGCGTTCTCCCATTGGAAAGCGAAAATACATTGGCTTTCTGCGGCAATTCGGAGGCAAAAGAAGGCATCTTTGAGATCTAAGACTGTGAAGTAAGTAGCCCCGCCCGGAATTAAAGCAAGCAGGTTATATGGATTGGGTACAACTGGATGTATGCTAACAACCGCATCATTGACTGCTCTTAAGTCCTGTACAGGTCGATACTCATCTGTACCGGGCTTTTGAACAGGCAGCAATGGGGTGTTCCAGGGGGAAGTACAGAATTTTAGGATACCATACCGTATGAACTTATCCAGATAGGATTGGATGTTCTTCTTAGCCTTCTGCGGAATGTGATATTGTCTTAGGCTCACTGGATAAACCCCATGTTTCAGTTCAATTTTTATTGGTGGAATATTGCGGGCCAGTCCTGGTGGGTTGTTCTCTGCCCAAACTCCTGGTATGTTAAACAATGTCTCATCACTCCTAGGGTTTTGGCTAGTCAACACTGTATAAAGTCGCCACTCTTCTTCCTTTGGTACGGATAAAGTCATAATACCTGAAGGTCCATTAAACTTTAAGGATGTTGTTCCATTTGGTAGGAACGTAATCTGCGCTTGTAATTTTGATAGCATATCACGTCCCAGCAATTGGACTGGACATTCAGGCATATAAAGGAATTGGTGTTTTACTACGTGGCCTCCCAATGTACAGAGTCGACTTTTAAGAACCGGTTTTTCAGCACTTCTTCCAGTTGCTCCTATCACAGTAATAGTCCTTCCAGATGGAGGAGCAACTAGATTAGTCACCACTGAATGTTCAGCACCAGTGTCGATCATGAACGCACTCCTTTTCCCCCCTATTGATACATCGACCATAGGCTCCGCTCGACCAAGGGGGATGGAGCCCGGTCGGTATCAATAGTCCTCCATGACAGTGTCAGCCAATCCTACAAAGTCCCTACCTTCTCTATCGCGGGACCTTTGCGCTGCTGGAATATACCTGTCTTCCCTAACACTTCCTCTGTTCCCATTACTCCCTCTATAACCATTACTCCCTCCGGGGCCTCCTCTACCTCTCGCTCTACCTCTAAAGTTTCCGTAGCCTGCCCTGGGTTGGTCTCTCTCGTACTGCTCTCTTTGCGGACATTCGTTCCTCCAATGCCCTTCTTCCTTGCAATACGCGCATTGATCCCTACTCAAAGGCTCCCTACTCCATCTATTATTGCCTCTATCTGGGCCCCGTTTATCTACGCCTGCGATCGCTACCGCTAGCATATCAGCCTTTTTACGCATCTTGCGCTCTTCCTCTTTCTTACTTTCTGTATCCCTGTTCATATAGACCTTATTTGCTACCTCCATTAGTTGGGTGATGGACATACCTGCAAACCCTTCTAACTTTTGTAGCTTGCGCTTAATATCTCCGTATGCTTGGCTGACAAAGGCGGAGTTAACCATTCGGGAATTGTCTGCGTCTTCCGGATTAAAGGGGGTATACAAGCGGTATGCCTCCAATAATCGGTCATAAAAGACACTGGGCGCTTCATCGCTTTTCTGGATCACCTCAACTGTCTTCGACATGTTAATGGCTTTCTTTCCTCCGGCTTTCATGCCAGCAATTATAGCGTCTCTATAGGCTCTGAGTTGAACCATATCAGCACCATTTACGTTCCAATCGGGATCGGTGTTGGGATAGTGTGTCGCGGCCCATGCTGCTGGATTGGCTTGGTTCAAAGCACGGGCTCTATCCTCTAATGCTTTAATGGCTGCTTGATTTATTCTTGTCCTTTCCTCATTGTTAAATAAAGTCATTAGTAACTGCTGGCAATCAGCCCATGTCGGATTATGCGTCTGTACTATTGAGGTGAACAGATCAGTCATAGCTTGTGGTTTCTCAGTATACGAGGAATTATGGGTCTTCCAGTTTAAAAGATCGGTTGTGGTAAATGGGACATATACGAAGACTGGGTCAGCGTGTGCCATTTGACCTGCGGCATCGATATAAGCTGACCCGGGATTCAGACGAAGAGGCATCTGATAGTGCTTTAATTGTTGGGCACCAGTCAACTGTCGGGTTTGGATGGGGCTACGTAGAGAGGCGTCAGTCATGGGTTCCGGTCGGGGAGAGATAGGGTATGGGGATGTGGGAGGTCGGTTTTGGGAAAAGGTCGTAAATAAAACACTTCGAGCCGAGCTAGATGAAGCTTGACCGGAAGTCTGAAGTGGCGCCAAATCAGGATATTCGTTTCTAATGGGGGTGGATTCTGGTTCCGGAAGGGGAGATTTAGTACGAGGGGGGGTGGATCCTGTACTGGAGGAGGAAGCGGAAGTGGATGAGGGTAATGAGGGGAGGGGTGCAGGACTTCCTGCGTTTGCGTCACTTCTTCTTAACGGAAAGTAAGGGGGCGGCAAAGGGATCTCGGACTCAGGGGGCGTGTCCAAAATGGGCCTAACACCAGTCCTAGTGGACGAGCAAGTCCTAGCTACCATGAGGCGACACTGCTCCTCGTGGCATGTCTGGAGCCATTTTGGCGAGTCATTTACGGCCTGTCTCCAACAGTCAATATAAGGAAACTGGCCGTAAAGTTCAGGCCTACCCGATACAGCCACGTGTAAGCGCTGTACCAGAGTTGGATCCAAACTGCCACGTGGCGGCCATGCCGCAACCAAAGTAGGCCACTCCCTAGTACACAAAGTGACCAAACGTACAGGAGACATCTTTACCCCAAAATCACAAACTTTGAATCCCTTTTTAAAATTCTTAACCATACATCCTAAGGGATCCGGAATCGTTGACTGCGACGCACCCATACTTAACAATGGAACGTCGTCGACAACGAATACTATACACGCGTACTATTCAACAGTCACACCCGTTTCCTCTGGCAACAGCACCACGTGGTACGGTTACCAAGTGAAACGTACACAATAACAATAAACACTCAGGGAATTCCCGTACACACACAGCTGTTACACCAGTCACTATATAATCAATATTATGCCCTTTGGCGTAACTATACAGTCACCCACGCTATAATTCTCTATATACGAATTACCCGTCTATAACACACCCCAGTAACATCGTCTTTTACAAATAGCGGTTACAGTACGGTTAGCATAGGTCAAAGCACAAGTTAAGGTCACAATACAATTATTAGTGGTTATGGTGTTAAACATGCAATGGACGACAATGATTAGTACTTATTATATAATGTCAGTAAATATACAGGGTTATGGTACCGTGCACTATAATACAGCAACACACTATTAACACTCTCGCTAGACGGCTGAGCTCGCGCTATCTAACAAGATATACACTTTACTAAAACAATCGTTAACACATTTACAATTCCCAACTAAACTATTGGCCAGTACCTTGAATGGACTACCTAAAACTATATACACCCGTTTTGGTTAGCCACACTGCCCAATCACCACATATATAGCGAGCTAGAGAACCGAATTTACACAGGCGCCTCTTAGTCGCACTATCAAAAGTCTAGTGGGTTCCAAATTTACACGCCTTCCCACTTAGCCCAGATAGGATGAGAACTAGCGAACCGAATTTACACAGGCGCCGCTTAGTCTCCCGGTCCCTCCGACCTAGCGAACGTAATATACACCCTAGAACGCTAGTCTAGACAAGACACCGGTGTCCGGCTAGGGCTATTTACACCAGGACCCCGCCTGACTAACCAAATCAAACGGTCTGACTAAAGAGCGTTCGATCGAGCGGTGCGCCTTCGCTCCTTCCCTCCGACAGAGGGGGCAGATACACAGATTCAAAACCCCTTTGGGCCTACCGCACAATCGGTATACCCCTAGTGGGTCCTGCCGTCTAAAACAGCAGTTGTCTTACCTCCTCGTTCCTGAACCTGAGTTCACACTCATCGACGGGGACACCCCAGCACTTCTCACGTAGAGGCCGATGATCTCCTGGACAACAGACCAGTGGCGCCGAGACGAAGGGAGGTCCACGCAGAAGTTCAGGGGTGCAGCCGTAGAGAACGTGGGCAAAGATAGACCGTCTCACGCCTCTGCCTCTCAGCTACCGTTGAACGATGAGCTTCCCGGCCAATGCACCAAATGATACCGGAGAAACTGACGGAAGCCAAGCACAGAGAGATGGACACAGGTTTCTTCAGGAAGGAAGAGATTCTTTATTGGATCACCGATCGGGACTCAGAGGGACTAGCGTCACCAAAATACAGCAAAGTCTGAGTACTGAATACATAGAGTACATTCCTTATATAGCACTGTAGCTCCTCCCACAATTAACTACACCCACACATACCCTTAACCTATTTAATAAATAGAGTCTAAACTCATCCATCCGGTCTAACCACGTGGCTCATCTGATACAAAGGAGAGGGACGCGTAATTCCAGTTCTTACATTCCTGCACCTGGTCAGTACAGTGATAACAGTATCTTAGCTACGTGTAATTAACTAACTGATACTACAAACACATATACATACATATGCCTTGTGGCAATCTTAGCCTGCTAAACTTGTATTTTACTGGAATTACATCACAGTATAGATCATTCCCCTGCAATTTCACTGCTCAATTCACTGTCATTTAGGAGTTAAATCACGTTGTTTCTGTTTATGCAGCCCTAGCCACACCTCCCCTGGCTATGATTGACAGAGCCTGCATGAAAAAAAAACTGGTTTCACTTTCAAACAGATGTAATTTACCTTAAATAATTGTATCTCAATCTCTAAATTGAACTTTAATCATATACAGGAGGCTCTTGCGGGGTCTAGCAAGCTATTAACATAGCAGGGGATAATAAAATTTCAATTAAACAGAACTTGCAATAAAGAAAGCCTAAATAGGGCTCTCTTTACAGGAAGTGTTTATGGAAGGCTGTGCAAGTCACATGCAGGAAGGTGTGACTAGGGTTCATAAACAAAGGGATTTAACTCCTAAATGGCAGAGGATTGAGCAGTGAGGCTGCAGGGGCATGTTCTATACACCAAAACTGCTTCATTAAGCCAAAGTTGTTCAGGTGACTATAGTGTCCCTTTAAAGGACCACTATAGTTCCAGGAAAACAAACTCGTTTTCCTGGCACTATAGTGTTAATAGGTCCCCCCACCCTCATGGCCCCCCTCCTGCCGGGCTCTAGGGGTAGGAAGGGGTTAAACACTTGCCTTTCTCCAGCGCCGGGGACTCTCCTCCTCCTTCCGACATCATCGGCTGAATGCGCATGCGCGGCAAGAGCCGCGCGTGCATTCAGTCAGTCCATAGGAAAGCATTTTCAGTGCTTTCCTATGGACGCTGGCATCTTCTCACTGTGAAAAATCACAGTGAGAAGCACGGAAGCGCCACTAGAGGCTGGATTAACCCATATGTAAACATAGCAGTTTTTCCCGCTGGCTAGCTGGGTTCTGCCGGCCATTTCTTCAGTCAGGGATTCCTCACTAGTAGTGCGGGAGGGTACATTTAAGAGTGGTGCCATGGCAGGCCTCTGCAAGGAAAGCAGCCTCCACAGCAGATCGCCTATATTGGCAATCGTGGGTGATCGATCAGGCTTGCACTTCTTGCTCCAAAGTCCCATGTCTCTAGGTAAGTAGGAGATGCAGTGGATGCCAAATATTTGCTGAATCTCTCGTGTTTTAGGTAATTTTTAAGTTGCACTCAGAGATACAGCAATGTGCGACTTGACAGTATGACTGCCAGTTCTGCCCCCCCCTCCCCCCCAACAGTCAAATATTATAATATAGTGGTGGGACTAAACATATAATAAACAAGCAGCTGTTTAAAATGCTTCTTAGTTTATTTTAATAACTGCAAAATAATCACTGCTGGAACTTAACTGGATAATGTTATTAAAAGAAAGTGAATGAACCATTCTTCACCTTAGTTTTTTTTTTTTATCCTAAAAATTTCTTTCAGTTTTCAGGTAGAAAGACAGCAGTTTGAAATGAGCAGTAGTTGTAGTGCTGTGTATGGGGGAGAATCAACTTGTGTACCAATGAATCAATCAGCCTTGCACGCAGTGAAAGAGCTGAGATGTTTACCAATGTGGAAACACAAAGCTAGAGTAAATGTTTAAAGATTTCAGGGTGGAGGCTAATCAATGTTTCTGGGCTAGCACTATGGAAATTAGAGTGCTGGCCTGTGTGTAAGGATGGTACCATGAAGAGAGACTTCAAATTGGTCTGTCTATATTGTGCAAAACACAAAACTTGCATAGCTCCATATAATGATATCACCACTTAGTGTGCAGCGTAAACATTCTGTATTGTGCAATCCACAATAGTAATAGCCATATGTGTATTGTGAGAGCTAAACATTATACAGATTAGTTTGTGCATTTCATAAAAGCCATGCTGTGTGATGGACAAACATTATACTGATTAGTATCGTAAAAAAAAACCATTGTTTGTATGTTTTATGTAAGGATACACTTATGTAGTGCAAAAACTAAGAAGTGCGTGTTAGCACTGCACTAACATTGTGAGACAAGATATAAAGTAATATTATTTGAACAGTATATCACATTATTCCTTAAAAATATATTCACGCAGTACCTTTAATGCTATCTGTTAGGTGCTCTCCTGAAGTATTTTCTCTTTGATTCATTGTTCTTTATTTTTGGTGTCCCAGAATGTTCATGGTAACTATTGTATGATAACTATTATCCTGGATCTATATGTTTTGCTGCTAGTGTAATTCCAGCCACAAGTAGGTATTCCTGATGTGTCCATGGTACTTAATCCCCCGTACAGTTGGCTAGTACTAAACAGGTTCCCTGGTCTTCACTAGGTTAAAGGAACACTATAGTGTCAGGATTACAAACTTGTATTCCTGACACTATAGTGCTGGAATGCTGCATTAGGTCCCTGGCTTCCTTCTCTCTGGAGATTAAAAGTGATTTTACTCACCTTTTCCGCTCTGGTCTTGCTGTAGCCGGTTCCGCTTGGCTGAGCCTTAGGGATCAACTGATTATCGTTCTGGCCGATATTATCGGCCGATATTCTTTATTTTCGGCAATATCGGTATCGGGGGCCTTCCCAGCAGCTCCCTTCAGCTCCCCTGTCTAACTCTCGCGAGTTCCGCGGCCGTCAGAGCGTTGCCACGCAGGCTGCAAGATTTAGATGGTGGAGCTGCTGGGAAGGTAAGTAAGAGCTTGCTGCGGGCCCCCACTGCACAGTCCATGCCACCGGACAACCAGGGAATGCCATAGCCCCCCTCCCTGGCCAATTACATACCTACAGAACACACACACACCACACACTGCATTCACTATACCCACACACACTACACAAATACACACTCTGCATTCATTATATACACACTACACAAATACACACTGCATCCACTACACACACTGCATCCACTACACATCCATGGATATCTACTGCACCAAGGGAGTGGTAATACTTTCACTGGATTTCTACTGCACCAAGGGAGTGTTAATACTTTCAGCACACTGCTTATCTGCTAAATATCCTGGACTCTGTTTGGATCCTTAGATGAAAAGTAGGATTTAAACACCATCTTTTTTACTGTGTATGAGTTTTTTTTATAGGATTTGGAGTTTTATTTTTATATGATATTAATAAACTGTGTGGCACTTTCTCTGCTTGGTTTGTAACTTTGAAGATACGTTACTGTGATCACTGCTGTTGGAAACAAAGTTTACACAGAATACTCCCAATTTTCTAAACCACCGCTGTGGAGGTGGAAATCACACATTCACCTCAATACCCAGCTTCCCCACAAACACTGATTTGGGGCTATTGCACAGCGCTGACATTTATCTACTTTTGAACATTCTATCACATAGGTTTGCGGAATAATATTTAATATTTGGTGTTATACAGACGATTTAATTTTATATTGCGCTTTTTTGTTCTATTTTTTGTGTACCTTTAGAAATAGTTTTATTTTTTAAAAATGTTAAATGTACAGAATATCGGTAAGTTGTCAGCTATCGGCCTGAAAGTTCACAGATTATCAGGTCTAAAAAAAAAAATCAAGATCGGTCGATCCCTACTCGGCCTCAAAGTCTTCAAATCTTGATGATAGCCAAACCAATGCATTCCTATAGGAAAGCATTGGAAAGCTACTGCGCAAAATGCTGTGCTGCGCCAGTCATCATTTCCTCAAAAAATAGAAGTCCACAGGCGTTTTAATGTAGGGTGAAAGCAAAAATAGTATTTATCTTGGATCAAAAGGACAAAAAAAACCCAACAACATACAACTTTGGCCGTGAGAAGATGTAACAGCTGAAATTACATAGCATTTTTTTTTTTGGTCCTTTTGAACGAAAATAAATAGTATTTTTATTTTCATCCTACATTGTGACACCTCTAGACTTCTATTTTTAAGTTGTTCATGGTAGGTGGTGGACCCCCTTCCACAGAGCTCCAGCGTATACACCATTTGTGTGCAGCACTCCATCTACTTTAGGCATTCCCTCATATTGATTCAATGCATCTCTATGGGGAAGTTCAGCGCCTCTAGTGCTTAGGCTGTAGGGACATGCTATAGACACCACAATCATTACACTAATCTGTAGTGGTTCTGGTGACTATAATGTCTCTTTAAGTGAGCAATGCCACAGTAATTCCACCATGTTTTCTGTCCATGGATGTGTAATGGAAAGTTGCAGTATTTGCAGTAAAAAGATCATTTGCATCCAGTGTATCATCAAGTCCCATCTGCACCAAGGGCTTTTACAAGCTACTATGCCGTTTCAGTCTGTTCAGTAAACCTTATTCAGTTACTATGAACTGCATAGTTATATAAAACATAAACAATACTGGTAGCGCTAAGAACTTGTGAAAAGTACATAAGTAAATTGATTGTACGGTAGTCAGTGGAGAAAAAAATATATATTAATAATCTCCAACAATTGCTTACAAATGGGGGGGGGGGGGGGGGGGGGGGGAAGAGTATCAAGTCTTCTCAAAAGGATGCAGTATACTTGTTAGGAAATAGTGATGTCCCGAACTGTTCGACCCCGAACCTCACAGTCAGCAGACACATTCTGGGAGGGAGGGTGTGCTGCTGATTGGTTGGAATGTGTCTGCTGACTGTGAGGTTCCGGGCCAAAGTTTACTCAATGATGACGAATAGGGGGCGGACCGGAAATCGCATATGTTCGCCCAATGCGAACACGCTATTGTTCGCGAACAGTTCGGCGAACAATTCGGCGAACAGTTCGGGACATCACTATTAGGAAACAGTTATCATATAAGTGGTAACTGTTACAATTTTATAACAAAGAGGCTAAAATAAAATATTTTTAAAAATGAATGTTCAGTTCCCAGTGAAACTGCTTACCTGAAATTATCATCTAAACAGCCACCGGCCCTGCCGACCACCTTAAATAGATATGACAAATATTGACGTAGTGTTATACTATTTATTAGGGAGTAAGCATGCACAAGTGATTTCTACTTTTAGTTTTATAAAACACCTGATTGTTTTCACAACCACTATCAACACTCAAACATCACCTCTAATGTTAGCTGAACCACAGGAGATATCAAAACGTCACTATAAATTGAGCCCCTTGCCATTTTGATTATAAACCTGATTACATTTGGTGTTCAACATGGTGCCTTGAATATATTCTTATAGTGCGTAGTCTACTGTTAACTCTTATCTCTAGTTTTGGTAACATTTGCCATCCATTTCAAGGCAAAGAAAGAAGAACATGTTAGGGACATATTTGATGCCCTGAACAAGTATATTTTTTATGGCTAGTACAGAAGACCTGTACTAAGCTGGAAAACTCCTTAAACTTTGTTGTGATTTTACTAGTTATATATTTATCCTGGCATTATGCTTGATCTGAAGATGTATGGTTCTTTATGCCGACAGAGATGGGTATGGTCTATTTCACATGTCTATGTTACCCTAGTGCTTTAGTTGCATAATGTGTCTCCACAACACTAGTAGATTTGCAGTTTGGTAATAGCAATTCTTGTGATGGAATTATATAGTTCAGGTGGCTGAATTTTGCCGTGGCACAAAGGTTGGCTGCTCTTTAATACTGCAGTTAGAAATTAATATAGAGTTTAGGGAGCATAGCTTTATCCATTCAATGAATTGTTTAGGTCTATCAGCTGAGGAGGAGAGACGTTCAGGACATATGATAGAATATGATGTTTTCCATGAATAGACACCATTTCTAACCATCATATGTCATGTTTGAGTGGAAGAAGTAATCTTACCTCCACATGCTCATCAGAGAGGTGTCCTGAAGCAAAGAGTATGATTTCATGAAACATGCTAATTAACCCTGGAGAATATCTTGAGATATGTGTGACTCAGATTATGACATGTACTTTGCTCCTTCTACTTTTCCAACCATAGCATAATATTTGAACTAAATCAGAGAAAATAACAGGACTATTCACTAAATTGAGATTGCAAGTTAATTTTAAAGTGAATTCCAAATTTAAGGTAAAAATAAAAGGTAAAACAATTCAGTATCAGTAATGCTTTCAGTTTGGTTACTCTGGCCTTAAATGTGAAATTTACTTTGAATTCCCACTTCTGTACATGGAAAGGGAAGATCGCACGATCACACAAAATAGCTACTATGCCTCAAATTGGTGCCCATGGTAGAAAGTTGTCAGAACACACAGTGCATTTCAGTTTGGTCAGAGTGCCCATGCTGACCCCCTGTCCAATGCTGAAAGCCCCTTCAATTGGGATAAGAGTGTCAGATCTGGACCATGAAGCAATGGAAAAAGGTTTTCTTAAGGTCAGGTGGATGGACAGGTGTGTGTGTGTGCGTCGTTTATCTGGAGAAGAAATGGCAGCATGATGCACTATGGAAAGAATGGCAGGTTGACGCAGCGTTATGCTCTGGGCAATGCTCTGCTGGGAAACCTTGGGTCCTGGCATTCATGTGGCTGTTACAATGACACGTACCGCCTACCTAGAGATTGTTGCAGACATGTACACCCCGTCATGGCAATGATGTGCCCTGATGGTCGTGGCCTATGTCAGCAGCATAATGCACGCCACTCTGCAAATATTATTCTGGAGTGATTTGATGAACATGACAAAGAGTTTAAGATGTTGCCTTGGCCTCCAAACTCCCCAGATCTCAATCCAGTTGAGCATCTGTGGGAAGTGCTGGAACAACAAATCCAATCCATGGAGGCCCCACCTCGCAACTTGCAGGACTTAAAGGATCAGCTGCTAAAATTTTGGTGCCTATTACTACTGGGCACTTTCTAAGGTCTTGTGGAGTCCATGCCTCAAAGCATTAGAGCTGTTTTGACAACGAGAAGGATCAACAAGATTTTAGGCAGGTGGTTTTGATGTTGCGGATGATCAGTGTATGCATGCTGTGTTAATGGGTAAAAAGCAGGTTGGTGCACAGGTAATAAAATTTAGAAAAAAACGATTATTCAGGATGGCAGAATTTTGGTCATATTGCGGCTCAGCTCGTATTTATGAAAAAAGTTTTGGGAAAACGAATCAGGTGAACCAAATGGGCCTGAAAATGGGCCAATAAGTGTACTGCTAAATATTTACATAATAGAAGTATATGTGTATAAATATTATGTATATATGTTGCAGTACACAGATGGGCACATTGCCCCACCATTTGGTTAACAGATCAAGTGTGAAAAAGTAGCTAATAGATGGAAAAAGAGGAACAGTACAATTTTTTTTATCTCCAATGTATATGTTTATTAAAGGGACACTGTAAGCACCCAGACTACTTCAGCTTATTGAAGTGGTCTGGGTGCTGTGTTCCTTTTGCACTTAGTTCCAGATAACTGCAATGTTTAGATTGCAGCTCTATGTCTGCCTCCAGTGGCTGTCTACCAGACAGCCACTAGAGGGCTTCCGGAACCTTTGGCCTGTTAACTGATGCTGCATATCCTCACACTTTACATGAGGACCTCCAGCATCAGATTTTTCCTCATAGAAAAGCATTGATAAATGCTTCCCTATGGGGAAATCCTAATGTGAGCGTGGACATTGCCGCGCATGCGCATTGGGACTCCACCGCCGGCTGATGTCGGCAAGGGAGGAGCGTGAGCAGAGCCTTAACCAGCGCTGGATTCAGGTAAGTGACTGAAGGGGGGGGAGAGGCACTGTAGGGACCTATAGTGCGAGGAAAATGGCTTTGTTTTCCTGGCACTACAGGATCCCTTTAAATGTATAATTTAAAAAGATAGATTTTTTTACATTTATTTTTTACTGTTTTTTGCTCACTTCTCACTTGATCTGTGAATAAAATCAACATTTAGTGGCAGTCCTCTATACATCAATCCTTCCCCCCATCAATGTTTTTTTTTTTTTTTTTTTTTGGTAAAGGATGGAATTCTGAATCAAAAGAACATGCGCGTCTTCTGCGCAAGTAACTTGTTTTGTGATTAATCTTCGTGGCGGTCTTGCAATCGGGTATTCGTCCAGTCACCCGATTGGTGCAAATTCGGATGAATTGCAGTTTGGAATGAAACCAATAGCAAACGATATATATCTGTTAGCACAGTACATGCAATGAGATTGCAGTGCTGGGCTCTATGTAACTAGTGTGGTATTTTGGACCTGAGACATTTGGATTTATTTTATATGCAAAAAACAGGGGTGTGAGTTGGTTATGGTGATAGAGCTGTGTTTGCAGAGTTGGATCAGAGCTGTGTTTGTACAGACGGAGCAGAGTCGTGTTTATTGCTCTGCTTGCAGTGATAGAGCCAAGCTGTCTTTGCACTGTACTTATAAGGGTGTGAATTTGCAGTGGTGACAGCGCAGTGCTTGCTCTGATGGTGTCTTTGCTTGTCAGGATATAAGTTGTAATGGTGACAGTCAAAGCTGCGTTTGCCTTGTGCTTTAAGAGAGGGAGCTGAGCTGTTTTCTTGCTGTGTTGAATGAAATAACAGGGCTGTGTTTTCTTACTTTGGGGTTGTTGATGAGGAGTAGAGCTGTTTCATAGCACCATTTGTGCTTCTAGCAGATCTGTGTAAACGCATAAGGAACCTGTGCTGTGAATGTGTGTTAAATGTTTTGCCAGGATAGGGAGGGCTCAGCTGTGACTGTATGTGTTATTACTGTGCATGCAGTGGGAGGGCTGTGATGACCTCGGTACAGTGGGAGGCTCCTGCTCTCTGTCCTATCCTAAACTCTATTGCTCTGTCTGCATGTCCTGCATTCTGTGTGAGTCTCAGGGACATTTGGAGGGTCTTTGAAGGGGGTGTACGTGAGGAGGAGGTGAGATCCATATATATTTAGATTGTTTGCTGGGTAACAAACATTGTTTAAATGCCTTCCACCAAACACAGCATTAAAGGAATGCATCTCAGGGACACTGTGTATCTGACTGCTCCTGTGCATGCATCACACCTTGCACACTTTGATGCTGGATAGTGCAGACCCTACAATACAGCATATCCTTACCATTGCAGCCATAAGATTTCTCATTTTTGTTTGCTGACCGGTTTTGAAGATGTAAGTTTTCTGCTGCAGAAATCAGATGGAGGTTTTGTGACTTTTCTAAGATGCATTAAACTGTTCTTCTCTTTCTTGTTCAGGGATCAATTCTATTTTCATGTCAAAATTACCTGTGGTCTAAGAAAGAAACAAGAGTCAAGGAATCACAATGGAGCACACTAAGCAGGTCCGTGTTCTGTTCCTCAGCGATATGGAGAAATTGGAGAAGAGGCTTTTTCGTCTGGAGCAAGGTAAAGGAATGGGGTTGGATTCTACAACCAGATATACATTTCTCTCTAGTAACGGAACCGATTATTCCCAAGGCATACATGGGTGCTTGCTCTTCAGTTGCCAGAGATAAATTTATCCTAAGTCTACTCTGAAATCTAATGTGTATTAGCAGGCAATCAAACCTATTAATTTTCCAGCTCTGACAGGGTTGCATATAGCACTGTGGAGCTGAATAACGACATGATTGATCATCTGGAGCTCTTACTTTAAATGTGTTTTACCACCGAACGATCAGTTTAAATTGCAAATGATGTGAATTCATAAGCTGCAAACTAAACCTCTGTCTACTAAGTGAAGAGGTAGGGGGGAGGAGGAATGTAAAATAAATTGTACACTGCAGATGATAAGGCCACATAGAAAACTAAATCCAAGCCTTATCAATATCCAGATGCAGTACAGTTTAAATGCCCTATTCATTAATTTATGAAAATATATTGCAAGAACCTTTGACTAAAGAACTAAGGCTGTCCCCAATTTCTCAATGTGCAGATTGTTTAAAAAAAAAAAAAAAAAAAATCATATATAGAGAGTGGTTTTGAAAAGCAAATGTAAAATTTTAGGCCAAAGTAAAATTGTAAACATTCTTCAATTTATCTCTGCTATTTTGGCTCATGAGTTCTCCTTAATTGCCTGTTTAGTGAATAAACCACAGGAAGTCTTTCTAAACCTGTTGTGTTCAACAGTCTCCACCTTGTTTGCATGCAGATAAGAAATCCTTATCCTTTTTAATGTTAATAGAGCTCCAGGGGATATACTGGTCTGTGTGAAGATCTTATTATTGGATGTTTCAAGAGGAATGAGAATGTGATTGCCCAGCATTGTGTAACAATTCACAGTGAACATTGATTAAACAAGTCCTTATATATTCTGATAGTCGCCACTGCTAAGTGAAATGTATACAATCCTCTATACAGGTTAGAGTCATCTGCTTCAAAATATGGTATATAAGGGTCACTACACTACAGTGTGCATTGTCGGGAACTCAATTTGAATTCAGAGTGAATTTCAAACATTTTAAATTCACTTTAAAGCACCAACCTTTCTCACATTTACTGAATAACCCTTGCAGTGCAATATCCTTGTTGACAGCTTACTTTTACCCTGAGCTATGCATTACATACCCCTATATATGGTACTTTATATCCCCCAGTTTAATATCAGACTGTTTTTGAATGATTGTTTAATGTTGAATACCAAATCTATTTGAGTTAGCAGTGCGGAATTACACTGAGATATTCATTTTGCCATATATCTGACACTCTCAGCCTATCACTGCCTGCCACCCCCTGGTAGGGCATGAAATAGAGCATAACTCTTTCTCCCAATTTTGTCAACAGCAATTTAAATAGTAAGTAAATTGTTTAGCAGTGATTGGAGACCCAATACTCATTGACTCCATGCACCATAACCACTTCATTATGATAACTTGTCCATTTAATTTCCCTTGGCTGTGACACACACAGCCTGAATTAAATGAATTTTTAAAATTTTCAATAGATGTTAACTTTCTTCAGGAGTTTTTGGGAAATTCAAGACTCCGAGCACTAGACTTAAGCTACATGTTATGTCAAGCTCCCGCTTGGGATTGATACCTGGAGTTTCACTAAAATAGTACGTTGTTACTTTCAATGTTATAACAGAAATGAGCATATATGTTCCCTATGGTGGGACGAGGTTGACTGGACCTACTCCCCGGAAAGTTGATGCGGACCTATGTGTCCACTAATCTCGTAAACTAGCTGGCCAATGGGCCTACAAGTTGTATGTTTTTCTCATGAACACAGAGTTTTTTCTTACTTATGTTATACACGTGTTTTATGCATGATTAGACCTGCGAGTCTTACTATTTCACTTTTGATGATCTACAAACAAATAAACGGATTTTCAAAAAAAAAAAAACTTTCTTCAGGAGTTTTTATGTCATGTTCTGTAGATTGTACTTTAATCACACACAGAAGGCTCCTTCAGTGTCTACAAACAGAGCAGGACATAAGAAATTGTAAATTAATCAGAATGTGCAATTAACAAAGTTTAAACATTAGATCTCTCTTTACAGGGCATGTTCAGGAAGGTTGTGTAAGTCACATGCAGAGAGGTGTGATTAGGACTGCATAAACAAAGTGATTTAACTCTTAAATGGCAGATAATTGAGTAGTAGGGACATGATTTATGCAATAAAATTGCTTAATTAAGCTTAAGTTGTTTTGGTGCCTATAGTATGCCTTTAACACTTCAGGATTATCAGTGCCAATTTTGTTCCAACGGGATACATTGATTGGCTGAAAGTGCAGGGGCTGGGTTAACTCAGAGCTCTCGTCCAATCAGTGCTGTCTTAAACGAGACTGACATGATAAAGCAAAAGTGTTAATTCCGCGCCATCAAGCTGAAGTGGTAATGTTGCTTAGAGTGCCCCTTTCAAAGGATGTTCAAGTCACATTTTGAGCAGCAACACCGCAAATATGTATGTTGTATTTTGTTACACTCTTAAATATTGTTTGTGTTGCTAAAAAGGAAAAACATTTTTTTGCATCTTTCTGCACTCTCACCAGGCTGCTCAGCCATGGGCATTGACTGACCAGGGAGAGCAGAAAAGTCCTCAGATAGGAGATCTCATTGAAGTGGTCTGGGTTCAGTGCCTCCGTTCCCTTAGCCCTGCAATGTAAAACACTGCAATTTTAGAAAAAAATTTTTTAGACTGTAAGGGTTAGACTGCCCCTAGTGGCTGTCCACCAGAGAGCCACTAGAGGTGCTTCCTGGAGTATCACACAGTTTGACTCTGTGAAATGCCGCTGGATGTCCTCACGCTCTGCATGAGAACGTCCAGCGTCAGAGAAACCCCGTAGGAAAGCATTGAGGCAATGCTTTCCTATAGGGAAGGAATAATGCGCACACGGCTCTTGCTGCGCGTGCAAATTAGGTTCCTCCATCGGATGACTTTGGAGGAGGTGGGGTGTGACCCAGTGCCGAGGGACTGCGCTGGATTTGGGCAAGCCATTAAAGTTTTTATTTGTTTTGGTTTTAACCATTTATATGCCTAAATGGGGAGGTGGTGGGACCAGAGGGCACTATAGTTTAAGAATACAATTTTGTATTCCTAACACTATAGTTTTCCTTTAACATTGCAATTGAGTTATTTTAGTAAAATGGGTTGTGATTCTAAATAGAAAGAAAGGCAATAGATTTATTTATTTCCCTGGAAATATCAAATTGAAAATGTTTCTTGGGAGCTTGTATACAACATCTAAGCTATCTGCATGCCAAAAAGTATTGCTTATCTGTATTTGCACATAAGGTGGGTGGCATTTATTTATATTTTATGGCATTCTGCATAAAATGTAATATTGAATAAGAACATGCCACAAAGAACTGTTGTAACATTTCAATGGAATGAAGACAGAGCTCTATCGCAATGATTTGGGTGCTGTTGTAATCCCCTTGCTTGCTGTGATAATATGCCCAACATTTACACAACAATGGGGTAATACAACAATGCAGAATATGTCGGAACCTTATATATTATAATTTCGCAGTGTGTAGCATATTAAATGTGGATATGATATACAGCATCGCAAGAGCATATTTACTAATAGCACATTTCTGTTTGAATAAGGTTTCTATTAAATTGCAGGTATATACTTTTGTGTAGTGTCATCTGAGATCTGACTAACCCATTCACACATTCCTCCCCCACAACATCTGAAGACAATGGGCAATCTCACCCCAGTTCAAATCTACCTCCCCCACCTGTGCTTTTATAACCGTTTACCCCTCTCTTTCCTGTTGATTCACTGCCCAGAAAAACTAAATTAGTTTAATCCCATTGTACAGCGCTACAGAATCTGATGGCGCTAAATACATATATTTTTTTTAATAATAATTAGTTTGCTTGGCTACTTTTGCTTTTTCATTCAGTTATCCTTGCAACTCTATCAAAAAAGATTTTCTTACATATTCTATGCAACGTTCCATGCATCATAAAATGCAGGATTAAAGCACATAGGAAAGTTATCTAAAAGTCTAATAAGATAAAATGTAATAATTATATAGTATAAAAAGGATATTTGCACATTGGTGTCATGGGAATTGTAGTTAAAGTACAACTTGGGTGGCACAGTTAGCCATTGCTGGTGTAATTGGTGGTTGTTTTCTCCCTATAACCTAATTTGTAATGAACACACACTTTAATATAACACCGTTTTTTATCGTGTGTGTGTGTGTGTTTTCTTGTGTTAGTGTAAGAATGCAAGGATTTCCTAAAATCAGGAAATCTTCTATTTTCTATTTGTTTTCATATTATCATCAGCAATGCTTACGTTTGTGATTTTTGTAATATGCCACATTAAATACAGACTCATTCAGCTTTTTTAAAAAAAAAAATTATTCTTTATTTTTGCATTGACGTAGACTGAGACAGTGCAATACAAGGAGGCTTGTGCAGACGCCACATGTCGAAACCCACCTCAGTCATACTGTGATACAGCATTGAAAAGTGATTGGTGAAATACATGTATGGCATCATAAATTCACAGTCAGTCAAGGTTTTTTTTTTTTTTTTTATCTGTAACTACAGACATAACATGAACAGGAGAAAATATAAACTGAGGATACAAGAATCAGCTCTGCATTACCGGATGTTTTACCCTTTTACTCTATGTGTCAATGCTATCAGGCTTCTATGTGGGTGGGAGCGATAGGTGTCCCGTATAACCCCCCTCCATATCCGAGGTTATTCCTCGTATTGTTCCCATAGCTCCCAGACGTTATTGAAGGTGACGGTGGTGTTGCGGCCTGTGCTGTTCATTTGCCCATAAGGTAGTTTGAAAAAAACATGGAGATGTGCGGTAACTCTGGGCTTGCCCATTTTTGTGTCAGTACCCTTCGTGCTACTAGATTCAGCATGTTGAATAGTTTCTGTTCGTGTTTATTGAGGCCTTCTGTGGGTCTGGAAAGCAGACTGCTCCAAGGGTCTAGTTCTAACCATCTCTGTAAGACTCTAGAGCTGAGGTCCATTACCTCCCCACAAAAGTTTCTGACCTTGGGGCACTGCCACCACAAATGGATATAGTTTTCCCTGTCCCCCAATCACCTGATTCAGAACTAATGTGTTGGTAAAGTAGAGTAATGAGTTTGGTCCGGTTTGTTTCGTCAAGACACAGTTTCTCAAAAAACGTTAGCATATGCTGCGCGTACTTTCTTGGTGCATGCAAGACCTCTAATTTGCAGATAGCGGAAATAGTCCTTCGTCTGGAGTGGGGACTTGGCTCGGAGTTAGTCATATGTGACTATGTCTCCATTGACATATAAATGTATGTACCTCTGTAGCCCTGTAGCCTCTATTCCCCTGAAGTCTCTACCCTCATTCCAGGAAGGAACCTTCTATTTCTGAGAATTTGGGTCAACGGGGAAGGGTCGCTCCCCAAGGTGTATTTCTGTTTTACTCATTCAGCTTTTTACTGTAAGCTGGAATGTGTGATGAGCTCTCACTCTGAATCTGCGACATGATGTTTATTCTACCTAATATACAAAATTCACCACAACACACTAAACCAGCTCTAAATCCCAAAAAATATTAAACCATTGTCTGATACAATAATGGGGGGTTTAATAATATGGCTACACTGTACTTTCTCCTGTTGATACAATAGAGAAAAGTTAGCGCATGCCACACTAATCCATTACTAAAACTCATAACTTATGTCTTCTCCCCAGATTGCCTGTTTCATGTGCTTGTCATGTGATGTAGATAGGAGCTACAGCTTTTCCATAGCATGGCTTCTCCCAGTCTTCTTCTGTTTTACCACTTCACATAATTTGGAGTTGCAGCCCAAATCTTGTTCAATGTCTTCCTCTTTCTCGTTCTTGTGGCATAATACAGATAGAAGCTGCAGTGCCAAAGATGACAGGTCCTCTGCACTGTCTGTCTCTTTCTCTTGCCACTTGTGCTTGTCACACAATATAGATGGGAGCTGGAGTCAAAAACACAGACCCTCTAGTCTTCCCTCTTCACTGGATTGTCAATTATTATGGGGCAATTGAACTGTTGTTAAGTGTTGCATAAGAACCAGATATTTTGCTCATGCACATAATTATTTTCCTTTAGTTAAATGCGTTTTTTTTTTTATTTACATATTTTCACATAGGTTACATAGTTACATAGCTGAAAAGAGACTTGCGTCCATCAAGTTCAGCCTTCCTCACATTTGTTTTTTGCTGTTGATTTCCTCACATTTGTTTTTTGCTGTAATTTCACAATGCTACTGCTATCTAGGTTATAGCTGAGTGTTAGACTTGTTGTTTTTTGTTTTTGTTTTGTTTGATTCCCCATTATGGATCGATATGTCAAGCTCTCAATGCGTAGACTCACATTGACAATAATTTCGAGAGTCAAGCCTGGAACCATAAATACATACATGTTTAATTGGAGGAATGCCAGTGTATGTGTTGCGTTAGGGATTCTGCCATGCATGAGTGTGGCACATTCTTATACTTTGGAGGTAAGTTTAAACTTACCTCTACTGCCATTGCAACACTGTATTGTACACAGTCTATTCTCAGGCCATTTACCTTTTTATTTATAAAATCCTTGCACAACCGAGTGACAGAGCAGTGTTTACTGTTCAGGAAAAATTATGTTTATTGTGCTGCCCAATAACCCTCCAAAATTATAATTTGCATAGTTGGCTGTCCTTTGTATTCAGCTCATCTTAGACTGCAAGTTCGTTTGAGCAGGGCCATCATCTACCTATTGTTACTGTGTCACTGTGTAATTGTCTCATTTATTGTAAAAGCCCCTCCCCCTCCCTCTCCTTCATAATATTGTAAAGCGCTGCGGAATTAGTTGGCGCTATATAAATACCAATACTACTACTCATAATTTATATGTGCAGTTTAAATGGCCTGGTGCCAATCCAGGGAAGGTGTTAGATTTCATCATATGAATGAGCAGTCTGTTGGCTCAGTGATCACTATGGTTGAAAATATCAGTCTGCCATACATAATAAACCGTGGCAATGCATGTTTTAAGCCAAAAGTGTTATAACTTTTTTTTATATAATACTATCAGTTCACATGGTAAATTAAAGCAGTGTTTGGGCTTTGTTAGCTCACCCATATGTGGTAGAACTATATGTATGTACTGGTGTCTCGTTTTAGCTCTGGGTTAATAATGTAATACTTGTAGTTTAATATCAGTTTACAATATATGCTAGCTAAATATGTGTTGTCTGAAATAAATACATGATTTATAATATTTTTGTATTAATGGAGCATAGCATGCTGTATAACAAGTCTCCATCTATGATAGAGCATTGCATGTCACCGTAATCTAAGCTACCATATATAATGTTGCAATGTTTGCAGTCTTCTATCATTCACATATGTAATAGGCCATTGTGATTACTTGATACAATTAACTATGCTGTTTTTTTGTTTTTTTTTATACCTAAACTGAGAAAAGGTATTTTAAATATTTGGATAAAATAACAGGGCTGGATAAATTACAGAATTTGAGATTTTTTTTTTTTTCTGCTTTGGCGTAAAATTTTGAAATCACATTTTAATTCCTGAGAATTCCTGTTTTAGTGAATATCCCTATCTGTGTAATAAGGCACTAAGAGCTAGCGGACCGTTAAATCATTTCAGTGTATGGTGTCTGATTTAAATCTTCTATGAAATCTCTCAGATTGATAGATACACATTGACAAACATTTTGTACAGTACCAATCTGACCTTATACTAGATTATTGCACTCTCTGGTTGGTAAAATGCCAAGTTAATTTAGGACAAATATTCCTGGTGTCATCGCCCTCAGAAACAGGACACCAGTGGCATATACCCTTGCAGTGAAGGCTAATATTAGCGGTCATTGCGGTGAGCAGACTGGAATGGGGCCTAGAGGTGACCTTTGAGAGTTTCATACTGCTTTCATCTAATGGATTGAAACTGAATAACCCTTAATGAGAAGTTCTGTATTATGTACGAGAACATAGACCCCTGACCCACAGAACCCTTAAGGATCTATTCATGTAACTGCATCATGCAAGTGGAGTACCGGCGTGGAAAATTTGTGTAACTATGGATGCAAATAATGTTTTTTTTTGTTTTGTTTTGTTAATCAATTTTTTTTATTAAGATTAACCAAGATTATCAAAAAAAACACATGCAAGCAAGTAAAGCTTTGACATACCAGAACAACAGGAAATACCTACATTTATGGGCTTTTTGTTGCATGAAAGATGAGTAAAGCTATATTAATACAAAGGCCACTGGGCAAAATATCGGAGCCACAATACACAGTCGTATAAACTAAAATAATACAAATTCAAACAAAATGCCAATTGATCATTGGTTTAAATTGCTAAGAGGAAGGTATTAAAATATAAAAGGCATTAATGCAAGGTGCCTAAGCTAAGAACAAAGTCCCCAACCCAGAATGAGGCAATACTCACTGGGGGGCAGAACTCAGTCCTGCGTTATCACCGGCTTCCAGAGAGACATCCTCCGCGGTATGAACAGATGCTCTGTTTGTTGCAATAAGGACCACATGTTTTATTTTTTTATCCTTCTAGTAACAAGTTGCTGGTTAGTGAATAGATCACTGGGTCTAATAACCTTATAAAATAAAATTGTAAAATTGTGAATTTCTCAGAATCACACCAACAGCCATTTTTTTTTTTTAAATCGCTGATGGGGTCAAACCAATAGTGCTAAAGTGCGTTATTAAATCCACAATATATCCCCTCTTCCGGTAAAGCAATGAATATAAATCTATTAGTTTCTGAATGGAAAGAGACAATTAGTACAGGAAAAGAACCCTTAGCCTTTTGGCTGCATTCTGGCATAGAAATAGAATTGTACTACCTGGCATTGAAATATCTCACATGTTTGTGTCCTACATTTGGAAATCCATTTTTAATATTTTCCACACTAATAGGAAGTAATACGAAAGTTGACACTTTTTTTTTCCTTGAAAGAGACTATTTAATTTCAGATTTTTTTTTTTTTGAATTCTTTATTTTTGGAGTGCAAGATATTACATACGAGTCACATACGCCACAACAGCGTGCAATAAAACTGGGATACATACGATTAATACAGTGGCCGGTGGGAATTGCACAAATTTTTTTGTTTTTTTTGTTTTGAAGAGCATAGTAATAGGCTTGGTAGTAATAAATGAAGTACAATGTATGAATTACAGCTAGGCGATTAGCCTTGAGTAATCGAGAGTATCACGTTGGTTTAGGTGCCCAGGTAACATCTAGCTCATTGTGTATTACGCCCTTAATGGGCGAGCGAGATTTGAATGCATATAGGTTACATTGAGATAAAACAAAACAAAAATTCTAAACTGTTAACCTCTTAGTATCGCTTGTTTTCACTTATATAGAAAGTGTGCACATGTTAGAGAGACGTCTCTGGACTATATAATATAATACAATAAAACATGGTATAAAACTATGTAGTGGATGTAGAAATTGTGAAGCATTTCTTGTTGTGCTCAAACGTGTCACTGACTGCAAAGTTGGGTATGCTGTACCTGGTTACTGCCTCGCCGCCCCCCCCCCCCGCGGCCACCCACGGCCGGGGAGGGGGGGGAGGGAAGGAGCCCCACGTATGTCTAGGTGCGTTTGAGAGTAGTTTGGATCAGATGAGGCGCCGGTGTGGGCGTATGCATAAGTGAGCTGTAGTGTGTGGACATTTGCTATACAACTAATGAGCATTATTAAAGTTCACATTAAAATAACATTAAGGTCACTCATTGAACTTGAGTGGCCCGTGTAATATGTCATAGTGTCTTAGTGCGGCCGAGTGGCCTATAGTCCCGTTCAGAGTGATCTGCATTTGGAAAGTCCTCAGGGCCCCTTCAAGTGCCGTTATCTTCGGCGGTGGTCTGTTCTGGTCCGCGTGGTACAAATATTTTGGAGCGCACTGGGTCCCATCTGTGTTGCTGGCGTGGGTTCTCTTGGTGTACCGGTCCAGGGATCGCATCTTGGGGTAGGCCTAAGATGTGCTGTATGTTTCTTGCATCCTGCATCGAGTGCACCACGTGGCTGTCTTCCCCTTTCCTGACAATTAACGATCGGTCAGAGCGCCACCTGTATTTAATGTCCCGTTGCCTGAGGAGGGTAGTGAATGGCTTCAGGGTCCCCCTCCATGCTAGCGTGCCGCCAGTCACATCAGCGAAGAAGGTTAATGTATGACCCTCAAACGAAACCTGAGTTCTGTTCTTAAGTGCTGCCTGGAGTGTGGCCTTGTCCTTGCGGTGGTGGAAACGGACTATGAGATCACGGGTTGCAGAAGCCGGGGCTCTAGCCAGTTTTGGGACCCGGAATACGGATTCGACTGGAATGCATTTAGATTGTTTCGGTGTGAGTAGTTCCGTCAGGAGCCTGCGGACTAAGTGCGGCAGCTCCTCTGTCGGTATATCCTCCGGCAGCCCCCGTACCTTGATATTAGTGGCCCTGCGCTCTTCCTCTGCGGCGGTGAACCTTCGATCATATTCCTAGGTTTTGAGTTGTAGCTTAGTAATTTCCGCCTGCATTGCTGTGATTTGCGCGTCTCGCGCCACAGAGGCGTTTTCCAGGGTTCCCAGCCTGCCATTCATGCCTTGTAGCTCCGTGCGCAGGGAAGCCATGTCCGCCTGTAGTGTGGTCTGGAGGCCCGCCAACAGGGTTTTTAGTACTGCGGTGGTCACCGGAGCGTTGTCCGGGTCTGGAGGAGTAGTCCCCTGTGCAGGTAAGTGTGCGGTCATTGGGACTTCTCCTTCTTGATAGAAGTCGTCCGAGTAGTCGGAGTACGTGTCAGTGTGGTCGGCCATTTTGGGCCTTGCCGCCTCGCGGGCCTGTCTCCAAAGAGCCCCGATGTCTTGGCTCTGCCTCGGCTGATCGGGCTTCGCTTTTTTAGATTTACGCCCCATATCGGTTCTGCCGGCTCTCCCTTTCACCGGTGATGATTTGAGAGAGGTTTAATGGGCCGAAATGGGTGAAAGTTTGCTTTTTCTGCGGGAGCTGCAGTCCCATGCGACTTCTCCGCTTCGTGGCCCGGCTCCGCCCCCCCCTAATTTCAGATTTTTAAACATGTAAAGGCATAGAAAAATAAATAGCATATAATCGTATAATACTAGTCATGCATCTTTGTCTAAAATTCCTGGTAAAACATGCACTAAATACAAATATTATTGACCATGAGTTGCATTGTAACCCGTCTTTTTTATGTCAAAGTTCAAAGAGTTTAGCATGCCTTACAGCAATTTACCAGTAGTACTATTTAAGTTTGGGCACATTTATGTACCGGTAAGTAGTTACATCATGCATTGCCATGGATTGCTAGTCTTTCTAGTGATTATAAATTTTAACTAAGCATATGCAAATTAGTTTAAAAAATAATCACCTTTTTGCCTCATTATATATATATATATAACATCTATATCTCCCCCTGGTACTGTTTTAAAAAAAAAAAAAAAAAAAAATAATACCTGTTAAAGTACTGAAGAGTAAGTTGTGATAACAGTAATCTTTAATTAAACAACTAGAAAAAAATCTAAATTTGAAGTACCAAGAAACTTCCAGAAGTTGTTTTCTGTTTATTAACTGGTTTTACCTTTTCCTCTCTCCCCAGGCTTTGAGTTGCAGTTCAGGTTAGGCCCCACACTGCAAGGAAAGGATGTCACTGTATATTCTAACTACCCACTGCCTGGCAGTACATATGACCGTCACACCTTCCACCCTCTGCAGTGGCACAACCCAACAGGTCGAGAGGAGGACTCTGATAAGTTCTGCAAACTGGATCTGAAGATCGCTGGCTCATTCCAGTATCGCTTCAACCAGTCGTAAGTGGCAAGGATTTGATATGTCTGGCTCGTGCTCATGCAAATCACACCCTCAGCTGTAAGACCCGAATTGGACACAATCATTCATTCCTTTTTTACGCTACAAAAGGCCATATTTTTAAAACTTCATCTTGAGGAGCGCTGGAGACATCCTTAACTCTAAACAAATACATAGATCCATTGGCTAGAAGAGCTTCCAGCACAGATGTAAAACAAACAAAAACTCATAGAATTATTCCGAGGGGCGAAGGAGCCCTATTTTTCTGGAATTAGTCTTTCTTTTCTCACCTGCTCTTGTGGGGAGCTAAGCTATATGTTGCAATAGTCCGAGAAGGAGGGACAATAAAAGGTGCTCACTATATTAATTGGGGCTGGTTGTGGTTTGCTTCCGCTCCCACTCTTTCACTTCATTGGATGCTATTTACCTCATTCAGTGTGCCTAGGGTGAGAGTGTAATAAAACAAAGTATTGAAGCATGAGGCTACTCAGGGCCTCTGTCCCAATATTTAAGCAAAACAACCATATGCCTATATTCTTACCATCTCTCTAATTTATCCATCAGTAACCATGTTTTGGATAAGGCAATAGGATAGAATTTTTATATCTCAAACTCATAATGGAGGAAGCAGTGTGATTGGGGAGCCCAACAGTTAAACATAAGTCCTGGGTCACTTGCACACTTTTTATACTGGCCTAACTGACAATAGACTGGAGAGAATACCTCTAATTTATTTCATTCTGTAATCCTTCTAGTCCTATCTGCACATATAATGAGGCATCTGGTTCCTTAGTAGCTATTACCACTTATTGAGATCTAGAGCAGCCAAAGCTGTCCATAAGTGAGTGTACATTTAACCTCACTTGCAAAGACCCCTCGTTGTGACATTCCTGCTGACTGGTGGTTCATAGGAGGCAAAGGGGTAGGGGCATACAAGTATTCCAAACTCTCCCTCCTTATGTCACTTTGTGGTAGCACAGTTGAACAATCTCAACAGCTCCATAACCGCTTTTAAAATTTAAGTTGCTCTACCTTTAAAAGAAGTATATATTGAGAGCACACATACATTTACCCTAACACATATAATATGTATGAGCTAAATGCACATCCTCTTAAAGATTTATGATATGAGTTTAAATCTTAGACAATATTACTTTCAACAAATTTACTTTTCATTGTTTCAATTAAACAATTTGACTTTCAACTTTCCTTTCTTATTTCTTTATTTGGACTTCAGAGGTCATAGTATTCCTTTAAATAGTGCTGTTAACATAAAATGTATAGTTAGAATGTTTTATCCTAATTAATACTGTGACTGTAAATTAAGAAACCGATTATATTCACCAAATGCAAATGGTTTTATTTTGTCTTGACGGTGCCAAGCTTAAGTCTCTCTTAATTATTGGACAGCTGGGTTACTCAAATGTCTTGTCTTACACGGTGTGTGGTACAATGATATCTGTTAACAGGTGGGATTGCTAAGAGTTTCCTTTGAAAAGGTGGATTTCAACATTAGATCTTTAAATTCCCAATTACAGGATTTACTCTAAATCTCTTAACCAGAATGCAACATTCAAAATATTTTCACCTTTTTTTTGTGCTACAATTATGCAAGCAAGAATACTATCCTGACTGCTATCTCATTCACATTTTTACAGTTTTTATAATTTGTATTGTACTAACCCATATGCCAGTAATTACATCCTGGATGTACTAGACAATAGGTTTTTATTTCTTAGTGTCATGCTAATTGTCTCAAAGGGAAATCCCTTTCCTACACTGTGCGAACTCATCTGTTTAAGGGACAGCTTTTCAAATCCAAGAATAGATGTGAGCACAAAAAAGATTTATTCAGCCATCTTGAACAAGGGTGGCACTTTGAATGTCTTAGAACATCTTTCTTTTGGACACAAATTCTTTTTACACTTTTATCTTAATTAGGGGACATTTTATCACAGGTCCCTATCCTCTTAGCCCTGTTGGTTACTTGCATATCAAAGAGTGGAATGTGCTCTATTGAACAATGAGCAGTCGTATATGTATGAGCTGACTCAGTGCAGCATGCTTAACTGACTTCGGCACGTTAGTGACGTCAGTTTCACAGTTATTCCTATACCCCCTTTAGACTTACCGGTAATTAGCTGATTACACCAATATAAAATTTTTTTTTTATCTTTATTTTTCCGTGCAAGATAATATACAGTACAGCCTGTGTGGCCACAACAGCCGCCCGGGAGTTGCGAACAACATATGACAACACAGAGCATTTAGACATACGTTCATCATATAGTTACACCTACATCGTGTAGTATCTGCGAGTTCTGCACGTTATTTTTATTAATGTGTTAACTGAGGTCAAGCTAGGGAAACATTCTTGATACCCAACTAAAACCACTAGTATCTCGCTAGCCTGTGTATACTTGTCTAGTATGTTTGACAGGGTGTCAGACACCTGGTCTGGAATAGTGCACTTAGTAATAGTGCGCAATAGTTAGTGGGTATGATAATTTAACATTTTAATTATAACAACGGGTGCATAGTGATGCAGTGATTTAGAGTGTAGGTAGACATAGTTATTCTCAGTGTTTTGTCTGTCGTGGGGTTGTCGTTTATGCGTACTACCTGTGTGCAGCCTGTAGTAATGCTTACTATGCGTGAGACTGTCTTCTCTTAGTTGGGGTTTCGCCTGTGGGTGTTTGTGATGAAGAGTGTGTGGTGTCGGCAGTCCTGACCGATTTGCGGGTAAGTGTTTGTCACCCTTTGGGTACTATAGGGCCTGTGTGTGAGTCAGTTAGGTTGGGTGTTGACCCCTTACCGTAGGGGCGTGCGGAGGGGGGGGGGGGGAGAATTTAAGCTCTTGGGAGTCTGCAGCGCTCCTGTGGTTGGCGCGAGCTCCTGTTATAGTGTTGAAGCTAGGTATTATAAGTGAAAACGAAACATAATAAGATGAAATAAAAAAGGACATTGAATGCTTGCTTCGGTGAGACAGTTCAAGTCGGAGCCCCATGCCTCTCCGTGTTCCTGGGGACGAAAGGTGTCGTTTTCTCTGTGTGATTTTCTCTGTGTGATGTCGTGGGGGTCGCCTCTGGTTGGGCTCGTGTGGGGATCCCCAACGCCTGCAGGAACTGTTCGGCCTCTTGTAGCGAGAAGAGACTAAGTGTGGTTCCCTCTTTGGTCACTGTCAGAGACCTTGGGAAAGTCCATTTATAGTCAATCTTAGCTTTGCGCAGTTGGCTTGTAACTTGGCCTAAGGACCTGCGCCACTATAGAGTGTTTTGTGTTAAGTCCTGGTAGAAGGTTAGATGGGATGATTCGAAGGTGAGCGGAATCTATCCCCGGCCTGCCGCGAGGAGCCTGATTTTGTCTGCCGCAGAATGGCACCGTATGATGACGTCTTAAGAGACAGCGGCTGGCGCTTGTCTAGCCTTTTGGATCCGAAAGAAGCCGTCCAGCACAAGCTTTTTAGCTTGAGCGTGTGGTAGGAGTGTGGCTGTGAGGCGTCTGAGGTATTGGGGCAGTTCAGTAGAGTCAACACTGTCTGGGATCCCCTTATTTTTATGTTAGCGCATCTGTTGCGGTCCTCTGCCACAGCTAACCTTGTAGTGACGGTGGACTGGGAAGCCTGTATATGGTGGAAATATTCCTTTAGCCCCTTTACCTCCTGCTTCAGGTCTATAATGTCCTCTTCTGAGGCCTGTGTGTGTGCGGTCACCGCCTGTATTTCGGTCCTGATCAGTTCAAGATCCGCTGCGTGTATTTGCCTCATTTCCATGAGCAGGTCAGCAATGTCTTGTTTGGTAGCCAGGGTGGGTGTGTCCCGACTTGCCTGTGTCCCCTTGATTAGTTTTGTGGTCGAGAGCTCTGGCACATACATAGGCTGTTCTCCTTCGTCTTGAGGGACCAGTGTGCAGTCCGGCGCGGCCGCCATCTTGGGCGCCATCGGTCGCTGGAGCAAGTCACCTATGTCCTGTGTGTCTCTGCTGGTGGTCGGAGGAGGCCTCTGGGACTGTCTGCCCATATTGTAACTGTCCAGCTCGGTGGTGCCGGTCAGCAGGTGGGTGTCATTACGTGTTCTCTGTGCTGTATTCTCCAGAGCGAGCTTCGTGGTTTGAAACTCGATGTAGGCCCCAGTTCTCCGTTGGGTCTTCTTACCCGTTTGCAGGAACAAAAAAGGCATCAGCTTGTGGCTTGTCCTCGAAGTGTGTCCCGAGTATGTGGTTAGTTCTTCCGATGGCACAGTGGAGTCTCAGATTGGCTTAGATTATGTGTCGATTGCCTGGAGCTCTGCAATGTTGCGGCCATGATGGTCAAGCGCTAGGCTCAGCCCCCCAATATTACATTTTGATCTACTTACCGTCTCTCCATGTAGCCAATCTACTACTTATACCAATATTAGCCTCCTTTTCTTTTTTTTTTTTAATTCTTTATTTTTGTAGTACAAATAAGAACAAACAGCTTGCCATGCCCCAACGGCAATTGACAAGAGAGTCAAGACACAAATTTACAAGCAATAAGGCAATACTTTCACGGTGCACCATTTTGTTTTTTAAACTATCTATAACAGGATTTTCAAACAAGTTTTGTAAGGCTATCTAGGTCAAGATTGTGGTAACTATATCATAGAAATAGCAGGAGAGTAGTTCAAGATTTTTAAATGCTGTGGCCCGATTTTACTTAGCCAGCGCAGCCTGTGGTATGGTTATCCTGAGCAGGGTTCATACTAGGTGGGTATAGGATGAGGTTACACAGGGTTGTACACAGTGATGTCGCTTCACTAATAAAGAGAATGAAAAAGATTGGTCTCTGCTAGCGTGTGAGTTACTCTAAATACTAGATTGAAGCTTCTTAAAGCTGCTTAACCCCGCATGTGGACTACGCTGGGGAGTTGGGTAGAGCAGTGGAAAGGCGACACGTTTAAAATCTATGCGGATGCTATAGTAGGCAAAGGGAAATAAAAATAAAAAAGGGTGGGCATTAATTGGAGAGTCAGACCTGTGACTAATTTGCTGGAGCACCTGGTAAGCCCAGGAAAAACATGCTACTTCTGAGTGCCAAGTATTTAGCACGCTGTGATACCTGAGAACAAAATATAAACATCAAACGATATCCAGTGAGTGCGTAACGAGAGAGTCCAGGTTAACCGGTCAGAGCAAAAACATAATACAGTAATACAGCAATGTCATTTGGGTGAGTCTTAGGACACTGAGCTCTCTGTGTGAATTAGTGGCAGCCTGAGGGTCATGTCCCAGTATACTGGCACTAATTGTCGGGTTACCCAACTATGAGACAACGATCTTGCCCTTAATCCATTGCGCTACAAGACTTATCTAGTTGCAGCCCCAACCTTAAGAGGCCTGTGAGTTATGGGCCAAAAAGAGAACACATATTTATGTAACTGCGTGAGGGACTTAAGTAAAAGCCTAAGAACATGCGCTACTGATCCCGCTAAATTAATGGGCACATTTAGATAAGGAGTCTGGTTCTAAACAGGAGACCTGAGCGTGGACATAGATTTAGGAGAGTAGTCGGGCAAGGTAGTCCTCAAACAGTATACTTAGGCAGCTCGGTGTCTAGCTGTTTCTGGGTGGATGTGCAAAACGAGTCCAACAATGAGAACAAAACAAACAAATTGACACATTCGCGTCTTCGGGCTTGTAGTCAACCATATCCCCACAGGAACGTCAGGCAGCTCGTACTGCGACCAGATCGGTAACCGGGGTGCAGGCAGCTGCCGTCTGTCACTCAATGTTCCCGGTATGCTTCATGGGGTAGCTTCTGAGACGGACAACAGACCACACTGCCCACGGGAGCACAGGAAATGAGGGGTGTGGGTCCGTAAGTCCACCTACGGTGTCAAGGGGGGCTCGTTGATCATGCCGTTTGGGGGGATCCCCTCGGAACAAATGTCTCTGATGTGGCTGGATTCCACGTATGGGCGTTGGCGGGTCTGCTAGGCCGCTGTAGGGCGTCGAGGGGGAGGCCCCATGCTGCTAGGTGCCTGTTTGCTTCTAGGAGGTCGGCGATTAGGTAGGTATCATTCCCATGGAGCACCTGTAACTTGCGGGGTGGACGCCACTGGTATGTTATATTCTGTGCACGGAGTAAGGTGGTGAGTGGCCTGAGGGATGCGCGCCATTGCATAGTTCCTCTAGATAGGTCCGTATAGAACGTGAGGGACATGTCCTCGAAGGTATAAGGTGTGTTTCCTTTGGCGGCGGCCATTATTGCCATTTTGTCATGACGTTTGTGAAATTTAACAATAATGTCCTTGGGTGCCGTCGCTGGGGCTGTCGCGGGTTTGGGTATTCGGAATACGCTTTCAATGCTCATTCCCTTGGCTTGTCTCGCGGGGAGAATCGTGCTTACCAGACGTCTGATGAGGTGAGGTACCTCGGCGTCCGAAATAGAGTCCACTATTCCCCGGATCTTGAGGTTTTGGGCCCGCCGCGTGTCTTCCATCGCCGCCATTTTGTGTTCCGTTTGCAGGTACTGTTGTTGCAGGGAGGTTACATCTCGCTGCAGCGCGGTTATTTGCTGCGTGTGGCTTTTGGATTCATTAGCCTCCTTTTCTGACTATTTCTCGAGGCCAACAAAACCAAACCCAGAACTGCACTCTATCCAAAACATATAATCCTGGATGCAACCAAACCAGGAACCAGCACCAGGTCCCAATTACAGTGGATAAAGGAGAAAAAAAGGTCCAGGCACTCCAGGAAATTGATGATGGCAAAATGTAATGAAACCCAACAGTCGGCAACGTTTCAACCTAACTGGTACTTTTCAAACTTGAACAAGTCCAGTCCAGTCCCCCCCATAACCTACACATCAGTTTTATTTATTCAAGCCCATATGTTGGTATCACTAGATTGTATCCAATTTTGTACCAATTTTGTTATCTGAATATCAGAATAAAGCTATTTTGTATAAACCTTAAATTTTGCCTATTTTAACCACTGAACATCCACTTCAGTTTCTAGTTTTTCTTTTTCTCAATTTATGATTTCCACAAGTTATGCCTGATTTGGGTTAGCTTTTAAAGTGACCTCTTTTCTACACTCCCACCACCACCATCCAGGCATTCTTTGTGTTGTGCAAAATTCCTTTTTTTTTTTTTTTTTTTTTAATACCGTTTTTATTGTGAATGTCAGTACCCTGGGCAAAGTCAGTGTTGTGAGTGAGAGGCAAGTGCAGTGATTTTTTTAAGGGTGAGCTCCCATCTTAGATTGGGCTTGTTTCCAGACCCTGATTGGGGTGTGTATAAGCGAGTTTGTGAGGATTTTATTTGGGAGGAGGTGGTGTGACCTGTTTAGGAGAGCTGGCAGTGAAGGAAGGACTCCAACGGCAACTCCGAAAACCTATGCTGGGATTGGATCCAATCCAGTAAAAAATTCCTTTTTTTTTTTTTTTTATATATTTGCTGTTAAGACTTATGTGAATGTTTTTTGTTTTGTTTTGTTTTTTTTTCTCCTTGCTAATATCCATGTGCTTGTTTTGCTTTTTTTTTTTGCAGTGGTCAGAGCAGTGGTGAAGGGTACATAGTAGTTGATCCAATCATGCGAGTTGGAGCAGATAACCATGTTCTGCACTTGGACTGTATCACACTTCAAACCTTTTTGTCCAAGTGCTTGGGTCCATTTGATGAATGGGAGGACAGACTGCGGGTGGCCAAGGAGTCTGGTAAATCCATAGAGTTAAACTATTGTAACACATGAACAATTCACAACATTATAAAAACCCTCCAATAGGAACACATACAATTTAAAGCACTTTGTTATTCCTTTTCTCGAGAAATCAAACACATTGAAACATAGGCTTTTTGAATAACAGTGGAATTGAGTCTAGCGGTGATAACACTTCTAAAATCACAAATTATAAATCAAAAGTTATAAAATCACTTTATTATAGGCACTTGGTAATTTACGCAGTACACTGCTGTACAGCCCTGTTTTACTAATGTGCACCTGCCATTTACATCTGCTAGAACAGTGTACAGGAGGGTAAGAAATTCATGCTCAGTGCTTTTGGTCTCAAAGCATGTCAGTCCTTCCTCTTATCAAGGGATTTAGGGGAGCTGTACATTGCTGTAATTGCACATATATTGACATTTATATTTATAATATAACTTCTTTAACTGAAATATTGAATTTGCGCATTTACTAATTTATTTTTGTAATATTTTAGACCTCTACTTCATAAAATGCATTTGATCTTAGAATCCAGACAAAATGTTACATTCACATTATGTATTGTCTGCTTACTATCCTATGTGGCTTTTTAAAATAATAGTTTTTTGTATTTAGGTTACAACATGGTGCACTTTACCCCGCTTCAAACTTTGGGAATATCTCGCTCATGTTATTCTCTGGCTGATCAGCTGCAGCTGAACCCTGATTTTTCTAGGCCTGACAAGACATACAATTGGAGCGATGTGGGGAAACTGGTAGACAAGATGAGAAGAGAGTGGAATATGCTGAGTATCACTGATGTGGTATATAACCATACAGGTAAGAGCAACACAGGCTAGGCAACATATCTAATCACAAGATAAAGCAGACACCACAGAGTTAGCACGTTTAAGGTCAAATGGAATGCACAGGAGTTAAGCTGGGTGAAGAGTATCTGACAAATTTACTGTTTGTGAAGTTGTTTACACATACCTCTTGAATCCCTGTTTGCTTTATTTGAGTCTCTACTGTAGCTGAACACATGGGGGCATCCTCAATCAAGCTGGATACTGGTTCCCTCCCAGAATCAGTTTGGCGTCCTCATGCCACTGAAATTGTTCTGGCCCTAAAGTCTAATTCCATGGTTTATATGTAGATGGAATTATCTTGTGTCAGTTGCAGTGAGCCTATATATCTTTAGAGTAGTGTTGGTAGAAAGATGATCATGGCTGGGGTGGGATGTAAAATCATATCACTGAAACAAATTGCATTCCATGTTCATAATTCTTTTAACTTGGCAACTTCAATAACTTTCTTTGTGCAGCCGCCAACAGCAAATGGATTCAGCAGCATCCAGAGTGTGCTTACAACTTGGTGAACTCTCCTCATCTTAAGCCCGCATGGCTGCTGGACCAAGCTCTCTGGCATCTGACCTGTGATGTGGCTCAAGGAAAATATGCTGCAAGAGGCCTTCCAGCTCTTATAGAAACGGAACAGCAGCTCAATGTAAGAGTGGCTCTGCCACGTGTGAAATCTGGAAGATTCTAGAGTAGCATGGAGCTGGAATACAAACAATGTGATAAAGCTCATTTTAACCACTTCATCGATTGTTACATTCAGTCTCCAATACCATACGAAATAAAGAAAACCATTGTTCAACTCTATCATAACCCAAAACCCTTGACAACTCAGTCATGTAAAGAACAAGTGGAGAATTAAAGACAGGGATTGATTGAATTTACAGAGATTATATTTATTTCACAAAAAAACACGTTACACATTTCCAGTATTGCATAATGAAGTATGGACAGTCTATTATGTTCTAATACCGATTAATAAATCCATATATGGTGTTTACAGCTTTATAATGTATCACGATAGTTGATTTCAGCTCTTAGTGCATTCCGCTCCTTAGGTTTTTGTATTCATATTGACTAAAGAAGTATCTGTTGTAGGAGATATCTGATTATATCATAACCTATTCCTCCTTTTCTCCGCAGAGTGTCCGTGGCATAATATGGGAGGATATATTCCCCAAACTGAAGCTTTGGGAATTTTATCAGATAAATGTGGCCAAAGCTGTGGAACAATTCAGAGCTCTGCTCAGTACAGGTATGCTACATGACTGCTAATGGAAACCATATGAAAATATCCCTGTAATTGGTAACCTGTGGGCAAAATATTAATTATATTTATATAGAGTTTTACAGAATTACTATATTGCAGGATTGTATAATATTAGTTATTTTGAATTTGCAGGCTTTCTACATAATCCAATATTTGTCATGTAAATATCTATAACAGCTAGTGCTTTGTCATTTCGAATAGCAAACATGAAAGTGCTTTGACATGTTGAGGCATGTGCTGGCAAACTAAACTAAAAAACTATGAAACAAAGTACCAAACATCTTATGCTACCAGTGAGAGGAGGCAGGAATCCATGTAATCCTCTATAAATAGTGTACCGTCATAAAAGTAACAAATGCTGTTTGTGTTTGTGTTTGTCGTGATGAAGAGAAATTCCACATAAAATCAAAAATAACAATATGATGTCAAGTACTTCAACAATATTTTAGTAAATAAAAGTGGTATAATATTGATAATAGTGCTATGTAAACTATAGTGTGAAATCATTAAAATAAATAAATAAAGGTGAGAAAAATAACAAAAACAAATCTATATACGAAATTGATGCCAAGCTCCTTGTTTATTGATATGCTCATAAACACATGAAGAGAAACCAATTGAATGCAAAATGTATCATTTATGGCCATATGTACTACAACGTTCAACACAAATGCTTAACTGATTAATGTCTAAAAGGGTTATAATTTGGTGGTGAATGCTAGTGTTTATTAAGCCCTGCAAAACTACAGTAATGTTTTACAGATGTATGGCTTATGTTAGGAAAAGATCTGCTGATTTTATTTTAATTTTTTTTTATATAACCTCTAGTAATTTCAACAGTGATTCAATTAAGCAAATTCCAGGTAGCCATTCCCTTTCTGCTACTTGTCATGCAACATACGTAATTTGATTTACAATTATAAATGCTTTTATCTCACACCTTAAATATATTTTGTGAAATCATAGTCATGAAGCTATATTCATAATCCATTGACTTTTGGAAACATTTCACATTCTTCCAACAATATAGCACACATTACACACCTTAAGATGATATTTGTTCTTAATAAGGCAAGGATTTAATCAGCAAATTATGTAGGTGTGTGCGCTAGCAAATTGGCATATCTACTGAGCAAATAAGGGTAAAACATGTGTTAAATTACATTATGTGCCAGAAAAGAACAAGTAACTTAATGAAAAGTATCAAATGCACTTTTATTTTTATATAGATATATATATATATATATATATATATATATATATATATATATATATATATATATATATATATATATATATATAATGCATGCATTTAACACAAGTCAATGGACTTGCAATTGGAAAACCAAAGTATTAAATAACAAGCAGACACAAACAAAAAAAACACATTTGCTGGTGTCCTACAAGGTTTGACTAGAGTCTCTGGTCTCGTGCCTCATTATTAGACTTGTGGAGGCAAACCTATCTGCTTTGAATGTGCAGCAGCAACTATTTCTGTACAATCACCAGGCAGGCTTCTGTTTGGAATAGCCCAGTCCACATTTAGTCTGGTATGCAGTATTGTCTCCCTGTTCTATCCTGACATTATTTCCTACCCTCTAGGAACTGCCAGGGATAATTCTTTGGACCCAACCTATTATCATTCCAGACATAAGTATTGTATCATCGACATGCATTCTCCTAAAGTTGTGATTTATTTGTAGGTGCACAGAAGAAGGGAGGTAAATCGGACCCAAAGCAATTGGTGATAATTCAAGACCCAGAATATAAGCGCTTTGGCTGCTCTGTGAATATGGAGATTGCTCTCCACACTTTCATACCGAACAGGTAGGATGCTCTCAAATATTGCATACACTTGGCTACTTACACGTTTTTCTGTAATGCAACAGACTGTCTTTATTTTAAGAGTTATTTCTACTCTAATGTTATCATTTGTCATGCTTGTATATTTAAAACGTATAATCGCAAATAGCCCTACGGCAAAATAAATTGCAAAGGTTATCAGAATCTTCTCATGGATTATTTTACCGTTAATTTTTATGAATTAGTTTGATACTTGAAGTACAGGTTGAGTAACCTTTTAGTGAGGTGTACACTTTTTTAATTCTATTTCCTGGCAAGTAAGCATTGGTAAATGAAAATTCTGCATTGGCAATTGGCAAGTAACTTGATGAGACTATGTAATGTGAATTTTCATCACTGCTATATTAATGCATGCAGCCTCCAACCATATACAGTATTCACATCAGCTTTTTAGTCCGCCCTGTGACTTTTGTTAAGATAAAGTAAACGGGCATTGAAAGCATTTAATAAAGGTTACCAAAATAAAAGTGATGGTAAGGACTGGCACATCAGCAGACTGGAAACAGTGTCCAGTTTAGTGTTTTAATTTATGTTTCGTTGCAGTAATGGGCCTGCTGCCATTGAAGAATGTTGTACCTGGTTCCGCAAGAGGCTTGAGGAGCTGAATGCAGAAAAACATAAACAGATTAACTTTCATCATGACCAGGTATAGCCTTGCAGCCTAAAATACAGTGGAATAGTCATGTGGAGAAATGATGTGCTGACTTACAGTGCTCTTTAAATTGGCACAATACTGGGTGTAATAGTTCTCCTTGATATGTTCTCTCTCCGTATTTATACGTATCTAATCCTCTCAACAATGTGATGTGTACAGTGGACGGGTCCATTTGTGATAAGCCTGTGTGCATGGCAGGCTGACAGACCGTTTTTCTGTCCAGCCCAGTTCAGCGCAGACCATGGGCCGAGTGCTCCTGTGCTCATGACATTTCCCTGTTGTCCCTAGATGTGGGACACGAGAGAACAGACCTAGAGTGTCTGGACACAACTGTGTATTCAGGACAATCCCTCCAAACCAGGGACAGTTGGGAGGTGTTTATATGTGTATGTACAGCTTGAAAAACATAAAAAATTGCCACATATCAGATATTGTCCTACATCAAATATGAGCATTCTAATGTGTTCAAAAAGGTTTAAATGAATTTAGGTGTAACGCCAGCAAACACATTTTTTCAGAAGTAGTGGCAGATACTTGGAGTAACCTTTCATCAGAGGTGGAAGATATTTTTGAAAGAATTGGCAAGTATACAGCCTGCTGTCCTCAGCTGAAAACTACATTTAAAATAACAAAGAACATTGTCAAAAACAAATTGGGCACACTTGATAGGCCATTTGGCTGTCATCTGCTCCCAAAAATCTGATTGATATATATATATATAATTTTATTTTTATTGTAATTATTTTAATCTTACTGATTTTGTATTGCGTGATCTGCCTGTTATTTTAATCCAGTTTTAAAATCTGTACTGCACAGATGATGATGTATTTGGTGCAATGTTTCCCAATGAGAAGTATCTGAATTTACGTTATTGATGACATTACATTACCCACTGCACTACCATAACACTTAACACTAACCCTAACCTAAAAATAAAATGTAATATACAAGATACCTAATGACAAGACATGTGTTAGGGGATAATAATGTAATAGAGGGCTTCTGCAGGCATTTATAAATCGCATAATCTTTGGCCTTGCAGCTTATTATAGTGTGTCTAGAACCCCTCACTGTCATTAGTTTACTAAAATACATGTATCGTAATTGTAATATATATCCTCTGTGTAATCAATGCCCAGTGTTATATCACACATCCATACTATGTAATATAAATCCTGTTACATGTTCAAAGTAGTTTAAACAATGCCTTATTTTGCTCTCACACATTTTTGCATTTGTTGTTGATCTATTTTGTGTTTGAACCTTTGTTTAAACATTTTGGTTGTTACTTTTTCCTTTCATAGGCTGTGAATTGCATTTTGGGTACCATGACGTACGAACGACTGGCAGGTCATGGGCCAAAGCTTGGAGCAGTAACAAAGAAAGATCCCATGGTCACCAGGTATTAGCTTATGCGTATGGTCCTTGCCATTCTATGAATTCTAGTTCTACATTGACTCATCACATTCTCCTCATGCAAAATAGTTAAACACTTCACAGGAAAGATCAGGTTTTCCTTATTTGAGCCTTATATAAATCTAACTAGTTGGCAAGATTTAAACTCATTATGCTTTGAGGTATGCTTTCTAGTCCGTTTGTGATACTCTGCATGAAGAAACAAATGTCCAGGCACTCAGAGATCAGTTTAATGCAGAGTTAATGGAACGTCAACATTTTGACTAAAATGAGTCTAATTTGGCTTGAGAAAGACTATTTTTAGTTGAAACGTTGTCTTTCCATTAACTATGCATTAGATTAAACCTGGAATGCCAGGACATTTGTTTCTTTATACATTAAATTTGAGGTTGGCCTGTCTTAGTTTGTGAGGCATCTGGGAATGATCCTAATACAAGACGTGCACAGACCCTGAATACTGGTGGATTACTCTCCATGAGTCTGATATACACTGCTCTGTGAAGACTAGCAATCGTTGTCGTAAGGGCCTGTAGAGAAATGATCAGTTGTTTCATAAAAATCTGTTAGTAATCTAAGGAAACCTTCTACCATGTTGTACCATTTGTTTTCAGGTACTTTACTTTCCCATTTGAAGAAATATCTTTGGCAGAGGAAGAGCCTTTGATGCATCAGGCAGACAAAGCTTGTTATTTCATGGCTCATAACGGGTGGGTTATGGGGGACGACCCACTGAAAAACTTTGCAGGACCAGGTATGTGACTAATGACTTATAGGGTCTTCGAGAACTTTATCACTGAACCACTAATAATTATTCACGTTTTGTACATCAGATTCATAACCGTAGAGGTGATATTGTAAGGTATCTGTTCTTCAATTTTTTGCTGAATAGTATACATATTACTGATGTATTTTTATTATCAACAAAAATGTCCATCATGTCCATCCCGCTCCCCCTTCTTTTCTTTTTACTTTTATATATATATTTTTTTTATTTTCTTAATTTTTTTTTTCTTAATTGTACTATGTTCATTACTTGTTTGTATTCGAAAATGATATTGTTATGTTTTATAGTTATTTATCAATGACAACTGTTAGAAAAGATTAATAACATTTACTCTAACTCGAGATAATTTGTAGATAGTAGGTCATAATAGCTTGGAAGCTAGTCAGACTGAAAATCCCACATTGTGATTAGCTGCTGATATATTATTATCTGAGAATCATATCATTTCATTATTATTGTAATCTGCACCCCATGTGAAGGGTTTAAAATGTTAATTCAATATTAAAATGTTCACATAAACCCTAAAAAGTCAATCTTCAAGTGATGATTACAGATAAATGCACAATTAAATCTGGTTTGATGAAAACAACAAACAAAAAAAAACCCATTTTATTTATTTATTTTGTAAATCTTGATTTCAATGCTATTAAAGAGACAACCAGATAGGTGAAAGAAAGTCGGTGAGTAAAAACAGGCAATTGCATAGCCAAGATTTTTTCAAACTTAGCTCAACCATGGCTGAAGCCATTTTAGGATTAAATAAAAGCATAGAAGATCGAGCAAAGGGAAGAATTAGCTCCAGCCACACCGCACACCCAGTGCACCCCTACCACCCACAATTTAAACCTTTTTGCACCCCGCCCTCCACTAGGTAGGGGCCTGCAGACCCGTTTCAGCGAGACAATCAAGGGTTCCAAGGACAGAACATCTATCTTTTTTTAAATTAAGCTATAACTTGCTTTTTGTTTTTCTAAAAATAGTGAACATACATTTTTGTATTTTGTCATATTTTTGGGAGCAGCAGTGTGTGCAATGCTTTATAAATGCAACTTGATTATTTCCTTCCTTGTACCTTTCTTTCCAGTGATGTCAGCAGGCTTTCAAACAGATTACAGAAACACTCCAATTACCACTGCAGTGCACTGTAGTGGTTATGGTGCTAGGAGTTCCCCAGTGCTCTCCCAGGATAAGTAGTCAAACTACTGTTGGTGAACAGTTTGACAACTTTCCTGGTGTCTATCTGGCAACAGTTACAGATTTCAGGACACCCGGAAACTCCTGCATGGAGCTAGTATTGGCTCCCCTGAGCTCCTTTAGGTGCTGAATTCACCTGGGCACTCTGGCATCATAACCACTTGCATTTGTTGTAGTAGTTATAATGCTTGGTGTGTTCCTTTAATGTACAATAAAATGGCATACAATTTAATCTGCACCACAAAGTTTAATCTGACAGGCTTCTCTGCATATATTTGTTTCAGATAGCATTTATTGCACCCAGACCACTTCAGCTTAATGGTCCAGCTAGGGTTAACCCTTTTTTTTTTTTTATAAACATAGCAGTTTCAGAGAAACTGCTATGTTTATTAATGGGTTAAGCCTTCCCCCAAATCCTCTAGTGGCTGTCTCACTGACAGCCGCTAGAGGCGCTAATCACAGTGAGAGCACGCAAGCGTCCATAGGAAAGCATTGTAAATGCTTTCCTATGAGACCGGCTGAATGCGCGCGCAGCTCTTGCCGCGCGTGCGCATTCAGCCGACGGGGCGGAACGGAGGAGGATCGGAGGCAGAGATCTCCCCGCCCACCGCTGGAAAAAGGTAAGTTTTACCCCTTTTCTCCTTTCCTGAGCCGGGTTGGAGTGGGATCCTGAGGGTGGGGGCACCCTCAGGGCACTCTAGTGCCAGGAAAACGAGTATGTTTTCCTGGCACTAGAGTGGTCCTTTAAGTAATTTCTGTGGCTAGGTGCAACAAGTTTAAACATCTGGCAGAAAGGTGAGAGTAGGTAGGAGAGTATTGTCATATAAGAAAAGATGTATACTAGAGATAATATGGAACCAGAGTTAGGACTAACTGATGAATGCTAGGTGAGATGTGAGATTCTGATGGTATTTAATTTAAATTGCCTAAATTACCATTTTTTTTGTTAATGTAACTCTGGTTAAAAAAAACAAACCAACATTCTAAATGTATTGTCGTTGGAGTACTGACATTTACAATAATGCATGTATTATTGTAACTTTCAGAGTACTTTCATTTGAAACAACTTGTAATAAAACGTGTAAAATCTTGCCTTCTTTCAGACTCCAATGTCTACCTTCGTAGAGAGCTGATCTGTTGGGGGGACAGTGTAAAATTGAGGTATGGTGACAAACCAGCAGATAGTCCCTACCTTTGGGAACACATGAAGAAGTACACAGAAATCACTGCCAAATATTTCCATGGAGTCCGCCTGGACAACTGCCACTCTACACCCATTCATGTTGCGGAGGTAAGAAACTTTAAACCAATGTGAGGTTTGTTATGTGCCAGGGGTTGGCAGTTTTGAGCATTGAAATTATAAAATCATGGAAAAATCAAAACAATGACATTTTATAATTGGTCAAAAGGAGAAAAGTCATATTGAGAATTAAGAAAGGTCACAGTACATTATGTGAAGGTGTATAGAGAAGAGTTGCAAGATATTTTAAGTAATGAGTGAAAAGGGTCTCTTGTGTTACTGATGAAGGACCACTGATCATGCTGCATAATGAATCAAACAGAGAGAGCTATGAGTGATGCTTATAAGTGGTAGAGGGGTGAGTAAGAAACAGACAGGTTTTGTTTGAGTAACTAAAAAGGAGTCTCAAGTCAGACTGATGCTTAGTAATCATAGGATATGCAATGGTTTGCAATTTATCCCTGTAGGTTTCTTCTTTGTTAAAAAGCAGACAATCTGTTTCTCAACATTTGATTAGACAAATAATTAAAATTACCTATAGTAAACAAAGAAGAATGTGTGATCTTAAAGGGCTATTCTAACACATGCAACCCATCATTGCCTCATTGCCATCCACGGTTGGATGTATTTGGACCGCTAATATCCACAGTGAAAAAATAGCTGTAGTGATGATGGTGCATATATTGTTTCTTTAAGTGAGAGCCTGTGTGCAAGTCTATGTGAGGGATGTTGAAGATGTTGACCTCACTTTAGTACATAAAATGAGTTTGTGAGAAGCTGGGTAATTATATATATATATATATATATATATATATATATATATATATTTATATTAAAATGTCTACGGACTTGTGTGGTTATTTATATTTAGTGCTGTATATTTCTGTATACATAGAAATGTGACATTGTGTATATGCTGTTTGTATGGCTAAAGGTTTTGTTTACAAAATATAAATGAATATCAGACTATAGCCTTGATTTAAAGGAACACTCCAATGGGAAAAAAAAATTATTGTATATATTTTTTAAAAATTTAGTAGGTATACCCTGATGAAAAAAATAAGCCATGTATGCATTTGATTACGCATATTCCCATAGTAAGTATATCTGAAACCAACTTGCAAAAAGCTGCAGATTTCTTGTTCTTGCCAAAGCCTTTGCAATCCCTCCCATTCTAACCTAGCTCAGGCCTTCTGTGGCTGTCCAGTCACAGATTTCTCAATGCAGCTCTGTGAGAAATCCATGCAAGGCATGTGCTCAAAATGTCACTGTGCTAAACAACCAGGAAGTAACAGCAGCAGTTGTATGACAGCCTAGGAGGTGTAACATGGTTATTTTTTAAAAGTGACAATTTCTATTGCCATCACTTTGTAAAATGAAAAATTGGACACACTCTTTACAAATGAAGAACTTCAGCAAGCTGAAATGCTTTAGGTTTATGGAGTATCTTATGGACTCTCCACGCACACAGATTTGAATCGGCATCAGTAATGATTCCAATCTGTGAGCAAATACTTTTCAAATGATTTATCTGCAGAAATCACCATTAAAGTCTACGGGAATGTTTGTAGATAAATCATTTGAAAAGGTTTTTTGTCGATTCAAACAATTTAAGTCATGGACTACATCTGTTTCCATAGTGTCCCACATATGTAGCCCCAATGGAAACTTTTATTTTATGAATCCTGGGTTTTAGAGCTTTGCTAGAACAAATTCACTGTTTACCATGTTGCTTAAGTAAGTGAAGATGTATACGTCTTTTGACTTGAATGAAGGAATTAATTGTTTGCTCATTCATGTCAGTGGGAACTCAGCAGGTTGCAGCAAGTTCAATCAAATATTGGCTTCAATATGCAACCTAGTATAATGTAGAGTTAAAGAAAATTTACATGTGTTAGTATTCTCAGACTGTATTCAGTGTGGCTCTTATGTCCTACGTGTATCAATATTTAATGTCAGAATAGATATTACATGTATTAGAATTCTCAGTCTGTGTGCAGTATGGCTCCTATAAAGTTCTGTATGTTGAGAATACTCAATCTGTGTGCATTAGAGCTTCTCTAAGACTCTGAATGTATCAGAATTCTCAGTCTGTGTGCTGTATGACTCCTGTAAGATTCTGCATGTATCAGAATTATCGGTCTATGTGCTGTCTGACTCCTGGAAGGCTCAGTATGTATCAGAATTCTCAATCTGTGTGCTGTATGGCTCCAGGACCAGATTAAGATCCCATTGAGCCTCATGGGCCTAATTACAGAATCTTATCAACAGAAAACACTAAAACAGTCATACCTCCCAAACGTCATGTATCCGGTGCAGGTGGTGCTGGTGGGAAACTCAAATTCAAGTAAATTCATACCCCCTAACACCAATGTCCGGAGAAGCAGGATGTCGGTGAGTTAGGTAAAAGGTTGGGCCTTTGAAGCAAATCACTTAACCAGAACCTCCAAAAAGGGGCAAACATGCCCAAAAAGGGTGCGTGTCTGCATGAAGAATTGGAAGGACAGCCATGTGTGAATGCATGTCAAGTTGCCTGCCAATCATGAAGGCTGGCCAACTAAGGGCATACTATGCAGACAGCACACTGAGCTTCGCATAAATGCATTTAATGATGTGCTCGATCTACACTTTCTAAGGACAATCTCCCTAGCACTCACTTGTCCATTTCTTTCCTTACCTACTTACTAGCAGGTAGAAGCTCCTTGTCTACAGTCTGGGACAGAGAAAAGTTGTATGTAGTGAATGTAGAAGAAAAGGAACATGCCACAGTGTTACTGTTGCCGAAGCAGCAAGAGCATTTGTATTGTGCGCAAAGTCCGCTTTACATGAACTAATTTCATGGTCCGCCAGTCCACATATGTTTTGTTCCCCTACATCCTTCTTAAGTTTCAATAGTTAAAGGACCACTATAGTGCCAGGAAAAACAAACTTAGGTGCCCCCCTCCCGCTGGACTGAAGAGGCTTAACCCTTTCTCCAGTGCCGGGCTCCCTATGCGCTGGTGACCCATCTTCCCCCTGCCAACGTCGGCTGTGAAAGTGGATATGCGTGTGCATTCAAACAGACCATTGGAAAGCATTACTCAATGCTTTCCTATGGACGTCCAGCGTCTTCTCACTATGATTTTCACAGTGCGAATCGCGGAAGCACCTCTAGCGGCTGTCGGTGAGACAGCCAGTAAAGGCTGGATTAACCCTCAGTGAAACATAGCAGTTTCTCTGAAACTGCTATGTTTTCAGCTGCAGGGTTAAAACTAGAGGGACCTGGCACCCAGACCACTTCATTGAGCTGAAGTGGTCTGGGTGCCTATAGTGGTCCTTTAACCCCTTAAGAACCAAACTTCTGGAATAAAAGGGAATCATGACATGTCACACATGTCATGTGTCCTTAAGCAAGAGCATATGAAGAGTAGTAAAATAAAAAAGTTATGCATGTTTCGGAATTCTGAGTCTGTGTGCAGTATGGCTCCTATAAAGTTCGGTATGTTTCTGAATTCTCAGTCTGTGTGCAGTATGGCTCCTATAAAGTTCGGTATGTTTCGGAATTCTCAGTCTGTGTGCAGTATGGCTCCTATAAAGTTCGGTATGTTTCGGAATTCTCAGTCTGTGTGCAGTATGGCTCCTATAAAGTTCGGTATGTTTCGGAATTCTCAGTCTGTGTGCAGTATGGCTCCTATAAAGTTCGGTATGTTTCGGAATTCTCAGTCTGTGTGCAGTATGGCTCCTATAAAGTTCGGTATGTTTCGGAATTCTCAGTCTGTGTGCAGTATGGCTCCTATAAAGTTCGGTATATTTCGGAATTCTCAGTCTGTGTGCAGTATGGCTCCTATAAAGTTCGGTATGTTTCGGAATTCTCAGTCTGTGTGCAGTATGGCTCCTAGAAAGTTCGGTATGTTTCGGAATTCTCAGTCTGTGTGCAGTATGGCTCCTATAAAGTTCGGTATGTTTCGGAATTCTCAGTCTGTGTGCAGTATGGCTCCTATAAAGTTCGGTATGTTTCGGAATTCTCAGTCTGTGTGCAGTATGGCTCCTATAAAGTTCGGTATGTTTCGGAATTCTCAGTCTGTGTGCAGTATGGCTCCTATAAAGTTCGGTATGTTTCAGAATTCTCATTGTATGTGCAGTATGGCTCCTATAAAGTTCTGGATGTTTCAGAATCTGCAAGTATTATTTTCATAGTGTATACTGTGACTCTGTGTGTATCTTTTTCCTTGATCTGTATATAGTATAATAAAGAAGGCTTGTGTATTTATATTAGCTTTGTCTGCGTACAGTGTGGCTCTATGAGTCTGTTCCTTTGAGCTGTCTATGGTTAGTATTATTACACACAACACTTTATGTCTGTAGGCGATGCTGGCCGCAGCCCGCTCAGTCAGACCTAATCTTTATGTGATTGCTGAACTCTTCACGGGCAGCGAATTAATCGACAATGTGTTTGTGAACCGCCTGGGGATAACCAGCCTCATACGAGGTATTCATTGTGTGGGAAGCAGCTGCTATGAAATATACCATTGCTTAACCCAAATACTAAATGTTGCTTTGTTTTTTTTTTCTCTTTGTCTTCCTGAATTATTCCTCTCCTTCAATACTATTTCTTCTCCTTGCATCATGTCATTCATTTTTGATTTGCCTGCCTTGCATTATCTGCATGATTGTTTGCCCTACACTTCACCCCTACTCTGCTTAGCGCATTATTAACCTTCCTTTTTATTTTTCAATGCTTTACTCACCCTCGCTGTATCTCTCTATCCTCCTATCTACCTTTCCCTGTTATCTCCTCATCTGTCCTCTACATCTTTCCTGCTCTTCACTTGGCTGTGCTCTCTGTAGTACTTACTGGACGTTGGTAGGAAAATCCAACCAGATTTGTATGTAATGGCTGAACTGTTCACTGGGAGCGAAGAGCTGGACAATGTGTTTGTCAATAGACTGGGCATTAATTCTCTAATCAGAGGTAGGCTGCTTCAGTTTCTGCTTGTATTAACCGAGCATCAACATCTGCCTTTATAATGCATGGGTTTAATTGTTACCTGATATGTGTCTGGGAGTAGCTATACAAGACGTTTCCAATATTTCTCAACATGAACAAATTACAGAGAAAAATGAAAAAACACTGCCTGTAGTGTCCCTTTAAGAGCCGCTTACAGCAGAGTTATTTACTGAACAAGGAATTCCACATAATTCACAAGTCATTTCCAAGTTGATTTTCCCACTGAGTATCATTCTGTTAGATTAAATATCTATTTTCAGTGAATATCTTAGTGTATCCATGGTCCTTAAGGGAGGCCTACTTTAAAGTGTACCTGTCATGGTATAAACAACTTGGGTTTAAATTAAACATCGTTACATCTTATCTCTACATTGTGTTAGCTGAAAATGCTAGCAAATGTATAGATTTCAATTTAATTCTCTTTTGGATTGTTACGAGTTCATGTATCTCAGTGCATTTTTACATTGCTACCCAGCACTGTGACATCAAGTGGATTCATGTTGTTAAAAGGCTCCTTTGAAGTGTATTGGAGGAAATATCTACACTTTGAGTACATTATAGTCCTTGATGTTAATCTTAGTTATGACAAGTGCTAATATTTTTTCCCCCTATGTATTAATTAAAGAAACAAAATAAAAAAACAACAACTCTCAAATAAAATGTACCCATGTATAGTAAGACAAACCCCACTAGTTTGGAGTGCACTAAGGACTGGATTTTAGTGTAAGTGAGAAGCATATATCTGGTAATTCAATGAAAGTTTTCTATGGCTGAACTGCTATTTGATTACCAGAAATAAGTTGATAAGAAGACATTATAGTAGAGATTATACCAATATTTGAAACTAAAGCAAAAAATGGATGTACATACTAAATACAACATCAGAACATTTATTGTTCTGTAGAATACTCTAATCTTAAGTACTTTTTGTATACTCTGCATAACCTACATTTGAAAGCAGTAGTCATTAAAGTGTAGTATTCTGGGAATGAGCCTTATTCAGTCTAATACATTATATAGAAACATGATACTTGCACAATATTGCATAAGTCAAGCACAACACTGGTACATTTTCTTGTATAGCTCAAGCATGCTAGCATATTGTAAATAGAATTGATCCTTAAACTCTCACAAATCTAGTAGTACCCTATTGATAATACTTACTTCTTTTGCCTAACATATTTTGTATTCAGTGACCTTTGTATGCATTATTTAAAAAATAATGTTTAACCCGAATCCTACAATAGCAAATTGGGACTAATAGTTCATATTTTTCCCCTCACAGAGGCTATGAGTGCCTATAACAGCCACGAGGAGGGACGGCTGGTGTATCGTTTTGGAGGGGAACCAGTGGGGTCTTTTGTACAGCCTTGCCTCCGACCTTTGGTTCCCAGTATTGCTCATGCGCTCTTCATGGATGTTACACATGATAACGAGAGTCCAATAGCGGTAAGGAGCTATGCTCATTCAGTAACAACCATGGTGGAATGGATGTCTTAGTGCAAAAGTCAGCATCACAGGAGCTGACATGCTTATTATGTGCCTAGTTTTAATATGTATAATAACATTGCTGCCCATTGGATTGGTCTTACATTTTCATCTATCTCCTCCAGCATCGGTCTGCTTATGATGCACTACCCAGCTCTGCCATAGTTTCTATGGCTTGTTGTGCTACTGGCAGCACCCGTGGGTACGATGAATTGGTGCCTCATCAGGTTCGTTATTATCTTTACATATCTCTAGAGCAAATGGCATTTGTGACTTTAATCTATATATATAATGTATACACACACACACACTTTCTGCATGCCATGATATATTTTAGCTTACACTCAATTCCTCATTCTGTACTCCTCTCCTATTTGCTGTCTTGTTATGCACAGTAACACTCAAGTCAAACTAAAATCCATCCATTGACAGACTGTTTCCTCCTGACAGATTTCTGTAGTTTCCGAGGAAAGGTTTTACACAAAGTGGAATCCCAAGCTAGCGTCTCTAAATCCTGCGGAAGTTAATGAAAAGAGTGGTATTATTGCTGGCAAGAAGGCACTGAACAAACTTCACCAAGAGCTGGCTGCTTCCGGATTCATTCAGGTATTTCTCATCTTTTCTTATGACCAATGCACTTCGTACGCATCAGTTTTAAAGTATATCCATAACTCATGTTAACTTATTTCATACGGTGCTTCATTAAAAAAAATATATATATATATATTTATATATATATATATATATATATATATTTTTTTTTTCCCTTTATTTAGCAGGTATAGAAAAATAGTTGGCAAGTTAACATACATTATAAAATTCCTTGGAGGTGACAGTCACTCTTACATTGCTTATGGGATAAAGATCTAATTCTTTTACACAAGTCTTTCCTAGAATTTCCTTAGCCGATTAATACTGAGATTAGTCTAATAATTTCATTCATTTTACCATTCACCATTGATTTAATGTTCTCAATTTCTTCTCTCCTAGAATATTTTATTTTCTGATGTCTACCAATTCATTATTATCCTTGTTTAATACAACACTCAACACTTGTATCTCTATCCCCTACTCAGGTGTATGTTGATCAGGTAGACGAGGATATTGTAGCAGTTACCCGACATTGTCCCCATACACACCAATCAGTTGTTGCTGTATCGAGGACGGCATTTAGAGATCCCAAAACCTCATTCTACAGCAAGGAGGTCCCACAAATGTGCATTCCAGGTACAGTTGTGGCTTATGGACAACATTAGTAAAGAAGCCCTGGGTTTTCTGTAAATAGATTTAAGTTTTTTTTTCTGCATCCATTTCTGCAATGTCAAGCAGACATAACGTGGTCACATACAAAGCTACATTTTGGAGTACATTTACGTAATGCCAGGATAAAGTAACCATGCACATTTCCTTTTGCAAGAGTCATTATTGAAAATGAGCCAATAATGGCAAATTATTTATTGGTATGGAATGTACCATTAACTGTTTGTTAATCCAATGGTCCAAGTCAATAAACAAGTACAGGAGAGGGGGAAACAGCAAACATGTTCATAAAGTCAAACTAGATAGCAGATGGTGTGCTAATTAAGATCAGTGTAAGAAGGCAAAAGTTCCAGAATAAACGGTATATTTGGTGTAGGCTTAGTTTGACAGATCAATAAAAACATAAAAGTGAGTAAGGCATATGTATTTAACTAATGGTAGCTTGTAATTGCTTATTTGTTGTGAAGATGACAAGACGTGTAATGAAATGAAGAGGGGAGGTTAAATGTGCGACATGTCGAAAAATGCAATTACTGGTCAAACAAATGTTCTATCACCTCATTGTCATGGGATATTTCTCAGAAAAGTTTTTGCATCCCTAACACGTGCTTTTTATAAAAGAAACAAGGTAGTTGTGTATTTTTTATTTGATTGACTTGGGGAAGCAGAAAGTTGGTTACCGACATGATAATCTGTTTAGGTAAAATTGAGGAGGTGATTTTGGAAGCAAGAACAGTAGATCGGAAAGCTGAGCCTTATGCGCAGGACCTAGAGTTCATTAACGGTTTGCCGCAATACACAGTGGAAATCCGGGAAAACATCCAGGTAAAACATGTTCACTCACTGATCACTTGTACAAACATACCATTTTTTACAAGCCATTTGTGTTTTTTTTTTTTTTTTGTTTTTTTTATGTAGCTCAGTGACAGCAAGATTGTCAGACAAGCTGGTATCGCCACAAAAGGACCCAGTGAATTTGTCCAAGAAATAGACTTTGAGAATTTGACCCCAGGAAGCGTGATTATTTTCAGGTATTTTTCCTGTGTTCTGCAGTAGATGTTTCTCTGTGTATAGAAAGCAATGTTACCAAAGCATTTGTATTTACCTTAGATATTACGATTCAGGAGTATGAGTAGACTCATGCCTATTGCCATATATTTATGCCATTCAGATATATAGAATAATTAAGTAAAATGCACAAAGCAGCAACTGTTTTGCTTGAATGAAACTGCAGTGTCCATGTCCTATGCGAGGATGACACAGTAATCATCATTTTAGAAGTCCTCAATGGTCAGCGTGACATTATGAGCTCTTTTTCCCCTTTTCCACATTATCACACAGTGCTTATGTTGTAAAATGGCCTACTTGGTAGGAATATATACATTCATTGATTCTTCTCTACTCACAGGGTGAGTTTGGATCCCAAAGCTCAGAAGGCTCTGGCTGCCTTGCGCAGTCACCTTATACAATTCACTCCCCACTTTACTTCTGGCAGCCTGCAGGATGACCAAGCACCTCCTGTCCTGAAAATTCCATTTGCAAGGTGAGAATAATATTCTTGCATGCCCAAGATCTTTCACATGTTAAGTTAGTAAGGCTGATACTCATTAAACATAATTGAATCTGCTTTATAAGCATGCTGCACAATCTTGTTGTGATTTTTTTAACACTTTGTTTTTGCGTCTTTTGAGATTTGGTGTATTTCTAGAGCAACATATTTTATTTCTTGCTTGACCATATTGGTAAATGTTTTGCATGTTATCATAAACCTGTAAGTTATCTGTGGCATGCAGTTAGTTTACAGTTTATAGCAGGGTAGGTAGCAGCAGGTGAAATCAAGTAGGTTTATGAAAACAGTGGGTTAAACACAAAATATCAAGGTTAAAGAATTCTGGCTGTGGCTTGATATGATATTTTATAGGGCATACTATTTTATCCATGCATTTTGCTAGCAAGTTATGTACCTTTTCCTTTCATGATGTCCCTAGTCATGTTGATGGTATAGTTGTACATAGTGACTGCCCTGTGAAGTTTAGTAAGTGCCCTGGCCACCATGTGATGCAGTATATACTAACACATTTTTAAAGAACTGCACTCATACAATGGGAAGGGTAGCAGGGCAAGTTGTATTAGTTATGATGCTTAGCATGTTCCTTTAACTGTTTTTATACAGTTATTAATTATTGCATGTTTAGTAGGGCTTACCTAACAGTGACATATTGTTGATATAGCCTGGACATTATAACATTTTTCCTAGGATGTGTTGCTCTGCATATTTTAACCATCACATTTTCCTGTAGTATCGCCTCCAAGCTGTCTCTGGCGGAACTAAACCAGGTACTGTATCGCTGTGATGCGGAAGAGCAGGAGGATGGTGGAGGCAGTTACAACATCCCTAACTGGACACCTCTGAAATATGCTGGTCTACAAGGTAAAACGTCATTCAGAAAACATTTGTATTCATATAAGAAATATATTCCTTATGTCATAGTCGGAGCAAAATTATAATGCTGTATTTATAAGGAAAGCACATTATTTCCTGGTTATTGACCTGTACATGTCACTCTGCTCTTACAGTGTAAAGGTCAGACATGGTTGGCCACATTTTCACTGCAAATCTCCTCTTATGCTTGTGAAACATAAAGGCTCCTTCAACCAATTTAAAGATTAAAATAAGACATGACAAACTCTTTATTTACAAGCAATATATTTAATCTTCAGTAACGTTTGAACTTACCATTCGAGTTCCATCTTTTAAAAAAATTTGAGAAGAGAAAAGAAAAATTCACTCTGTTTACACCCTGTATATCCCCATTCTGGTAATTTTGCAGACATCATTCATTTAATGAAACACTCTTGATATACAATCCAGCATCAAGACAATCTCCTCTCGACAGCCTCTATCCTCCCATGGTAAAATCATCCTGATTTTAAAAGCCCAATACCGTGCTTCCTTTTAAAGAGAAGCATTGGGGACCTTGCACATACGGAGCAGTTGCTGCACTCTGCCAGTTGTTGTATGCTTGTCATATAGAATCACTGAATGCAATTGTTCTCTACAAGACAAATGCACTGCATTTGGTGTCATCATGCCTGGTGTGATGCTGCTGAATGTGAAGACCTTCAAAAATGGAAAACCTTCAATGAGGAGGCGCCTCTATTAGCCATCAGTCTGACAACCAATAGAGTCTTGTTTATGGATAAATGTAAACATTGCCAGACTGCAGAAAATCACTTCTCTAGAATAAAATTGTTTTGGTTCTTAAATTGTCCCTTTAACAATTTCATATAATCTGAAGCTGAAAGACTAGAATAAAGACCTTACATTTGGTATAGTAAACACAGGAATGTTATCCTTAATGTACAGAAATATGCGCGTGTGTGTGTGTGTGTGTATATGTGTGTGTATATATAGATATATTTCATGAATGCAACATAAGGTGATATTTACAGTGCCCTCCACTAATAGGAGCAAAAAAGCTGTATTGTCCTTATTGTTTTACCTTTGATCTTTTGTTAAAAAAATACTCTAAGATACTTTGCTCTCATGGATATCAAACTATTCAATTACAACAAATGTTAATAAATAAAAAAAATCTTTGTTAAATATACGTGTGGCTTATATCCATGAGAGCAGAGCATTGTTGTGTATTTTTTTTTATCATAATATTAAATAATAAACACAACTTTCACAGCCATCTGTCACGGGAGTTGTACCCCAACACGCAGGAAAGAGAATCCCACAAAAGGTGGATCCGAAAGACGTATTACCGAGCCTTAGAATGGATGGATTTAACTTATAAATACAACACGAAACCGGGTCAGGATAAAATAAATCATACATTGGTTGGTGCCTACGCTGCATCCAAGTCAGATTAGGATCGCAATGATGACGGGGTCACTTTAAGAGTGAGCGTGACGTCACATCCACATCCATTTGTAGACGTCCCGTTGCGCGACCACGTGGCAGGAAGAGGTCTGCGCGGTTGGAGGTAGGTAAGTAATGCCACACCTTCTTTGCTCATATTTGCCAACGGAGCAAATATTGGTGGAGGGCAGAATAGAACTGGTATAGAATATTTGGCAAACAATCCTTGTTTCTAAGGTGGCTTCCCTGTTTTCTGTAAATAATAATTCATTTAATATAATTTTCCAAGAATTCCAATGGCATTTGCAGAGCTAAGTAACCACTTTGTACTTACAGGTTTAATGTCCGTAATGGTGGATATAAGACCTAAGAATGATCTTGGACACCCCTTTTGTGATAATCTCAGGTCTGGAGATTGGATGATTGAATATGTCAGTAATCGTCTCATTTCGCGTGGAGGGGCATGTTCACAAGTGAGTTAAATTACCATTTGCTATTTACTTAATATTGCAGGTGATTGCATACTGAAACAGTCATCCTACATCATTGCAGACTAACCAATGGCACCTCTAATTGAACATCATATGAAGTCAAATAAAAAATAAAAAAAGCGCTAAAAAAAATAGCATTCAAAAGAGAATAAATGGAAACAAAAAACCCTTTTGAATTCCACAATTGTTTCAAGTAATTATGTATGTGAAACTCAATAGAATAGATACAATTTTGCAGCTACACACTTTAGTGCCTTACACCCAAGGGTTAAACCCTAGCACAAAGCAAGTCAAAGTGAAAATATATTAAAAGTGGTACGGAAAATTTGATGGAGCACAACTCTCCATCTATCAAGACCTCACCAGATCCACACTACAATGGCGCAGATCGCTGAACCCAGTCACCAGCATCCTCAGAGAAGCGGGAATAGAATATCACTGAAGATCTCCCAGATTCCTGTAGGTCACACTTAAGGGAACTGTACATAAACTCTTCACACTAGCTGAGTCCCCGACATTCTGTAAAGCCTTGGGCCTCCCCGCACCCAAGCAGGATACCAACCAACCACCCGCACCGGATGCCTGACCTCTCTGAGAGCCGAATAGGCAGCAGCAACCAGAACATACATTGTTCAGCTAAAGATGTGTTTTCTTTAATTTGTTTGCTTTGAGCCATACCCAGTCCACTGGTTCCCCTCTAAGAAGGAGTGTTCTGTCACTCCACTGCCAGCCCACACTCTCTCCCTCACTCCCCCCCCAAGGCCCTCCTGGGCTAAAAGTACATTTAGAAGAAGCCCATAACTCCACAACCCGGTTGAATTTACCACATGACCATTCTCCCAGAGCAATTCACACACTCCTGATAATGTACCAATGCTGGTCTGCAATTTCTGTGATACATACTGTTTTTATGACTAATCTACACCTTGTTTTGCAAACATATGTATACTTATATTTTACTTTCTTTATGTTACATGACCTGCAATGATGCAATAAAAAACGACAAATTTCAATAAAAAGAGATTGACAAAAAAAAAAAGTGGAGTGCAAAAATACTTATACAGATGACTTATTGTTGGTCAAGATAATTCCATCGACATGTGAAAAAAGAAAGAGGGGATAAAAATAGATAGTGTAATTCTGTTATAGCCTGTGTACATCCACATATCACTATAAAGTGCAAAAATGTTGAAACAATTTGACATCTTATTCCATAAAAAAGATAAAAAGCAATAAAATACTAGTGTATTGCACATAGACCTATATTGCACATACAATTATATTGCATTATGTGTATGCAAATATATGGCACATAGAACTATATTGCACATACGGAACAAAGTAAAAGAGGTGAGATATACTGTCTCTTACTAGAGATCGCTGGTGAGCATATGCGGATGACACCGCTACTCACAAAGGCTCAGACCTCCAATCAGTCAGTGTAATCCACGACACTTGCGTGAGGAGGTGCCCTCGTTGTAATGGAGTTTTCTCATGTATGTCTCCAGTACAGCTATGCTTAGAATCTTACTGACTTTGTCTCCGCCCACCGTGTGGCGTCACTACGCACTTCTACGCGATTCACCTGCATCTTCGTCAGGACGTGAGTCATAGTTTCTTCCATCTTTGATCGGGGTATTTAAGGGCAGATCGTGCTGAGTCTTTTCCACCTTGCATTGGAAATAACTCCAAGTCTTTAATTTGCATAATTGCTGTTAAGTTCATTAAGGCTGTTCATCAAACCATCCATTAACCCCTTCATTGCTTAAACAGGCTATAAATTAACACACTGTTTCCATTCATCAAAGGATACATTTCATAAAAAAACCTCATCACGCAAGTGTCTTGGATTACACTGACTGATTGGAGGTCTGAGCCTATACTTCATATATTTGCATACACATAATGCAATATAATTGTATGTGAAATATAGGTCTATGTGCAATATACTAATATTTTACTGCTTTTTATCTTATTTATGGAATAAATTTTTTTCATATTGTTTCAACATTTTTGCACTTTATAGTGATATGTGGATGTACACAGGTTATAACAGAATTACACTATCTATTTTTATCCTTTTTTTTTTTTTTTTTGGCATTATCTTGACCAACAATAGCAGTCATCTGTATAAGTATTTTTGCACTCCACTTTTAATATATTTTCACTTTAATTGAACATCATGATGAAGTAGTTAGCAACAAATGTCATGCAAAAAATAGTCCTCATTATGCCACATGGTTGTATTATTACATTTTGGTTGTAAGCCACAGATCTTAAAACTGCACTCTTACAGTCTGGGGACTTTGCCGAATTTTCACAGATCCCAGACGGTGACAATGGGCGGCTGGAGATGTGATGGCTGGGTGGGACAAGTAGAAGTGAATGGTACTAGCCTGAACCTGTCCCTTGTGTGCACCACCATGTTCCTTCTTTTGCTCCTCTTCGGCTCCTGTCACTTTAGAGCATGCGAAAGAGTATAGCATTGAGGTCTATTGAGGATCTAACGAGGCCGCAGGGTCCTTAATAGACAGAGCCAATTCCCTGCAGCCTTCACTGGTGACGGCTGTTGGGATTGACACAGTAACTCTGTCCAGAATCTAAGAAAGTCCACACTTTGTCTCTGTATATCCCTTGACAAGGTTGGAATTTCCACAAATTTCCAACACTATAAAAATTAGTATTTATAAAATACATATATTTCAGGTTGGGTAAACGTGCTGGTTTAACACGCTTTAAGTAAATATCTAGCTTTGATTTTATCAGGATATGTATTTGCATTATATTAAATGAGAGTGATCTAACGGTTATAATCCTATCAGGTGATTGTTTTTTTCATGTACATATTGAGATTTTATCATGTTGCTATTGATGATGCTCATTTATCAACTATGTTGGGTTGTGCTGTACATGTCTATTACATACGGTCTGTGGTGTTTTTTAGGTGTTTTTTGTTTTTTGTTTTTTTTCTACCTCTAATAAAGCTAATGATAAAGTTGGTATTTTTCCCCTGTGCTCAGGTTGGTAAATGGTTGGAGGCAATGTTTACCTATTTAAAGCAGATACCACGCTATCTCATCCCATGCTACTTTGATGCTATATTGGTCGGTGCCTACACTACCCTTCTCGATGCCACATGGAAACAAATGTCCAGGTCTGTAATACTTCAACCATTATTGACTATTTTGTATTCAGTCTTCTTACACCTCACAGTCATACAGTGATAAACAGTAATCACGGTCTACTTAGTTTATGCTTTTGCATACAGAAAATTAACTGGACTTTTAGGTTGATACTGTTACATTGATATAATGACAAAGTCTAAATTCTCCATGATAACCTTAAATTAGTAATAATTTTACGATGATTGACAGGATACCATGTATTTATGTACACACAATGTTTCTACGGAATTGCATCTGAGATAACTTGAGTGCTATTATAATATGTCAGAAATATGTTTTTCTTTAAAATCTTGTGGAAGTATTGTTAGTATAAACGGAGTCTAAATTACTTTTTGTTTTGTGTTTTAACAATCACAGTAACTGCTCTGTATAGTATTGCACATTTCATAGCTAAACTAGTTTTATGTATCTGATCATATTATTTTTCTTTCACAGCTTTGTTCAGAATGGATCCACCTTAGTAAAGCACTTGGCTCTGGGATCTGTGCAGATGTGTGGAATTGGCAGATTCCCAGCTCTTCCAGTACTGTCTCCATCTCTGACGGACGTACCATACCGCCTCAACAATATCACACAGGAGAAAGAGCAATGCTGCCCCTCCTTAGCGGCTGGTAATATTATTTTATATGTCAACTTAAACATTGTTTCCCATCTCAGCCAGCAGTCTTGTCAGTAAATAGCATTCACAAGCTGTCGCTATTAACAGCATTCAGTAGCCTGTAGCGGCTACAAATTACCACCAGGTGTATCACCTTTTGCTTAAAATATGCAGCCTATTACTATTAACCTGCTGCAGATACAAACTACCCACATATTAGCTGTTTGCTGGTAGAGTACAGAAGCATGCAGCTGAGCATTACTCTATCACAGTGTGTGGCAAGTAGTGTCTGGCCAGTAAAAAAAAAATCGATAGTTGGAACAAGACTGTTTGTTTGTTTCAGTAGGATTTATAGGCATTTAACCATCATTAACCTTTTTTCACCAGGCCACAGGCTCGTGTTAAGAGTTTTGCCTGATCATAGGAGATTTTCCATGTTGCATTCAATGCTGTAAATTCTGGAAAAGTGACAGGTCCTCTTTTATAAGTTTGCGCTGTAATGGTTTCTAATAATGTTTTTTTAGTGCAATTGATTTTGAGCTTGACCTCAATGTTTTTATTTAAGGTCTGTTTAATGTCTAAGCTGCAATCCTAATTGTATTGTTGGCTCACTTTGATTTCAGGTCTTCCCCATTTCTCTTCTGGAATTTTCCGTTGCTGGGGTAGGGACACGTTTATATCTTTAAGAGGTTTGCTGTTGATCACTGGACGTCACATTGAGGCCAGGTAAGTCGCAAAGTGATGTACATACATTGCAGGCATTTGTCAGTTATGTATATATCAAGACTCCTCCAAGATCATATGTAAGCAAGTTTCAGAAGTCCTACCACAATTGAAAAACAATTTAAACACTTAATACAGTGATGGCACCAGGGAACTCCAAGCACTATAACTACTTCAGTTAGATAGTGACAAAAGTAAATGAGGTCATTTGTGCATCCTAGCTGTCAACCAACATCTATGACAGAATACTAGACAACATATGGAAAGATTAGTACTGAGACAGCACTAGTGCATTTTCAAGTACATGCAATAAATAATCATTATCTGTCAGCTCTCAAACTGTGTTCTCTAGTTCAGTGGTCTTCAACCACTGGTCTGCGGACCAGCGCCGGTCCGCAAGAATTTATTGCCGGTCCGCAAAAGCTTTCACCCGACTATACTGTCGGGTGAAAGCTTTCACGGACCTTCAATAAATTGCCACAAAATATTTCCCTAGTGCTATGATCTTATGATCATAGCACCAGGGACCTTGCCTCCCTCTCCCCTGCTTGCTCTGCAGGATCGGAGGGGAGATCAGAGATCTCCTTCCCCAGCCTGCTAGCAGTGTAATCCTGGCAGCCAGCAGGGAAGGGAGATAGGACACGGGAGTTCTAACTTGCAGCTCCGCCAGGTTCTCCACTCGCGAGCTCGGAGCGTTGCCGCAGTAACCACAGCAACACTCCAAATCTCGCGAAAGTGAACTCTAACAGCTCCTGAGGCTACTAGAGTTCTCTCTCACCACTTCCTCACCGGACCACCAGGGCTTGCAGGAAATGTCCTAGCCTTCCCGGGCAAAGGTAAGCAGAAAGGGGGGATATCAAAATTACTAATTGTTTTTTAAATTAAAAAAATATATACATTTATTAATCTACCCTCCAACACCACAGACCCACAATCATTCTCCCCTATACACACACACTGCCCCCCCATACATACACACACACACACTGCCCCCCATACACAAACACACAAACTGCACCCTTCACACACACACAGAACCTCTCACACATACCATTGGTTTTTATTTCTTTCTGAATCCGGTCCGTTAAATATTTCTCCTCTTTTCGCCAGGCCTCGGGTACTAAAAGGTTGCAGAACACTGCTCTAGCTGGATCTGTCTTTAATTAGGTTTGCAGCATACATGTTTCCTGTTGTTGACATTGCAAAAAATATGATCAAGGCAACAATCGAAATGATGATACACACATTTATTTATTGATTAAAAATTTCAGTAACGGTTAGAATGATAAATAAAACGATGTCTGTGCTATTTCCTAGGGTGTATTAGTGTACAGTGCCTTAATATAAACAACAACAAAATAGATAAGATGAGCAAGATCAGTCTATTGGATTGGGATATGAAATATTGCAGTTTCACAATTCAAAGAATGTGTTGTCATTTGGAGAGGTGCTTCATCATCAAGTGTCAGTCATATCTTCACAAATCCTTAATTTTCCACTTAAGATTAGATTATATCCTAACAATGATACAAGCTTTTGTGTGAAGCATTTTTGAAAAGCAAAGTAGAACATTGATTGTCCTGGAACTCTATACAGTGTTAAATACTTTTTTGGAAAATATAAATTGATTACAAAAAAAATTCTGCTATTTTTATTTATGTAATCAGTCAAAACCAAGATTTAGCATCCAATGAGACTTGCATGACAAATGAATGGAATACAATATATTTTTTGTGTGTTTACCAAATTTTTTATTTTTTTTAGGAGTGTGAAGGGGGATAATATGTTCTAACACATCCCATAATTGTACATTATCCTTTTGTTTGTTAAATTTTTTTTTTGTGTGCTTATTTTTGGCATTGATATTACAGGAACATTATCCTATCTTTTGCTGGTACTTTAAGACATGGGCTAATACCCAACTTACTGGGACAGGGGACATACTCCAGGTATAACTGTCGTGATGCAGTGTGGTGGTGGCTGCAGTGTATACAGGACTACTGTAATGTTGTCCCTAATGGCTTAGCGATCCTGCAGTGCCCCGTCTCCAGGATGTACCCAACAGATGATTCTCCTTCCTTGTCTGCTGGAGAAGTAGTAAGTGACATTTATATTTCCTCCGTTTCCTTAGTAATAACACAACACAGTATACAGCATTTGCATTTAGAGTTGTACATCTCTAGATTTAACATTATCACAGTACTCTTGCTAAAAAAAATACACCAGCATTGCATAATGTATTTTTAAGTTGAAAAGAAAGCACTGCTAATTTTATTTTCCATGTAAGTTATTCACCTGGGCTAGAATACATTTAAGAAAGAAACAGGACTTGCCATTGCTAGTAAGCTCACAAAGAAAGTCAGATAACAGGGCATAACATTGCAAGGTATCAGTAATAGGGCAATCATTATCTTTGACCTCTTGATAAAGGTAATTTCTTTTGTTGAAAAGTCATTCAATTGTTTTGCTCTGTTGGTTTGTTTTTTCTTAACTTCCTGTCCTTTTATCTAATGTTTTATACTCGATAAGATAGCTGATCAGTAAAATATAAACTGTCCCTGTAACCTGCTTTACTGAAGAGTCTACCTCTCCATATTGATTTTAGTTGTCTAGTTTTTGCTAGTTTTGTTAAAGTGTTTATGCTTGCTTTGTTTTGTTGCTTAATGCTGTATCATTAGTAGAGATTGAAAGTCCAGTAAGTACATGGGGTGTTAAAATAATCTGAATTTTGTCTTGAGCTGGAAGATTGTGTAGGGTGGACCTGGCCTGGGGTGAAGGTGCTGCAAAGAAAACCGTAATGCAGATGAAGTAACATAGGCTTAGTCACTGGTATCACGGTGTGTTTGCCTCTCTTTATGCTTTCTCTGCCATACCAGCGAGCATTAATATAATTACCAATATGGGTACCGCACTGTCCTGGATCCCAGGGTGCAACCGGGTCTGAGGTTGGCCAATCCTCACAATGTGATTTGCAAAAAACTACTGATGGTCCAGACACTCAAGTTTAATCCAGTGAGCAGATTTATTGTATTATTTTATTATAGCAAAATTGAAACAACGTTTCGGCTCCAATAAATCTGCCCACTGGATTAAACTTGAGTGCCTGGACCATCATTACTTTTTTGCATACCAGCGAGCATTGTCTGTTTTTGTTGATTTTAGTTCAAATGTACTGTTACCTAAAAGATAAGGAATAACACTTTTTTTTTTTTTTTTTCACAGGATCAGCCTCTCTACCAGGTTATTCAGGAAGCAGTGCAGCGTCATGCACAGGGGATCAACTTCAGAGAGAGAAATGCTGGTCCTCAGATAGATCGGAATATGCGAGATGAAGGCATGTTTTATTTATACTGTCTGAAACAGAGTTATTCCCCACTTTGCTTGGCCAACTAATTTATTTAATGATTCTATTCAGGTTCTAACGAGATTGTATTGTACGGCTTTGGTTTTTGTAAAATGCTAAGGCACTCTCATGGAATAACAACAGAGTGCAATGGATATTAGAGTTCCGTAAATATTCCCTTGATTTCATACAAATCAATATCATTCTAATCCTTCCTAAATGAAACGATTTGGCTGGGATTTATCTGTGGAATCTTAATCAATAACTAAGACTTCACAGGTAAATCCCGGCATATCAATTTGTTTGGGTGTTGATAAAAAGGATTTTGATTCAGAATATCTGGCTCAAATTACTTTTTGTGTCTTATAAAAAATTCATGACTAAAGAAAGTGTTTCAATATTAGCTGATGATCTCTCTTGCTTTAGGTTGAAATGAAGTGGAGCCCAGACTAAATCCATAAACCCAAACATTCAAAATTAAGCCCTGCACTCAAGCTCCCTCTACTCCTGGGCGACCTTGTACATAGCCCCAATACGTATAAATTCCCCCCAAAAAACTAAAATGTACCTGTGTACTATCCCAAATCCCTATGCACGTTTAAATAACTGGAGGTGTTTTAGTATTATCCCAATGGACATTAAAGTGTAAGCTCACATGCTACCTCAAGACAAACCTCTTGGGTGAGTCCTATGCTAACAATTCACCTGGCTTCTTTGAGCTAAAAGGCAAAATCTGTAATGTGACAGAGAGGGGTCCATAAGTATTTTTGCCCTTTCGTCAGGCCAAACACATTTATTTTTCCGTGCATATTGGATAAATATAGGGGAATAGATTAGAGGTAATTGCTCCAAAACATGTGACCAGAATTGTTCCTGCTATTCTACAGTATACAGAGAGCCTGATGGCACAAATGGTGTCTGTTAGTGTGTCACACTTTTCCTGCCCTGCTCACAATAGCAATATAAATTCCCTACCGTTTTGTGTGCCCGCTATGTAACCCAACTTGTTTCCTCACAGGTTTCAACATTAGTGCTGGTGTAGATCCAGTTACTGGCTTTGTATTTGGGGGGAACCGATTAAACTGTGGAACATGGATGGATAAGATGGGGGAGAGTGAAAGAGCAAGGAATAAAGGAATTCCAGCAACTCCAAGGTACCAGAAACCCCTGCTCTCTACATGGTTTGGGAAGGGGGTGTTCAAATGTACAGCACTTTTATGGATTCACTACCTACTTTTATGGATTCACTACCTACTGGCTCTCAGTACTATTTGCTCTTCTAGCCCTCTATAACTGCTGTTTCTGTGTTCATCCACTGGGTGGCACTACTTAGCAATTTTATTCCTTTCTATTGTAGAGATGGCTCAGCTGTAGAAATCATTGGCCTTAGCAAATCTACCGTGCGTTGGTTGAAGAGTCTGAGTGAGAAAAATGTCTATCCATTCAAAGGAGTCAAGGTGCAACGAGCAGGTACGTGTCAGAAAAGTACTTCGCCTCTGGCAAATTATAACTCTTACTTTGTTTTGTGTACTTAACTGCTATTTCCCAGACGCTGTGTAGAGAAGTGACAACAAGCAATATCCAGAGCACTTAACTTACAATCCCTTTAAGTCCAGCATAGCATCATGGGATTTGTAGTTCAACAACAACTGAAGATGTCCCTTGCAGAGTCAGAAACATTTTTTTTTATTATTAGTATTGGAATGTTCAGGCTTATCTGTACATTTAAAAGTATACCAAGCTGGTTGTAAACATTTAAAATGGATAACTATAGCAAGATTGATACTTTAAACTTGTTCAGCCGCGCTGTGGATTATCTCCTTTTCTCTCCAACAGATCAGCTAATGTGGGTGCTTTGAAATGTTAACTTCATGGACTGGGTCGGGGTTATTCACTCTTTATAGATTGTAAGCTCATTTAGGTTGGGCCTTATTCACCCCTGAAGAAATTATTGGATCTATATATAAGGATAGTAGTAAATAAATAATAATAAAGTGTGTATTGTAAGGAATGCAGAGAGAATACTTTTTAGGCCACACTGTCAACATTCATTTTATAAATTTAATAAGGTCACCTAGTTACCGTGATCTACAATTTTTCTTTTAAATCCTTTTAACTATAGATCATGAATTTCCTCAAGAAAAATATTTCATGCAAGTGGAAACCATCCATTAATGATCATATTATAAGTGGTGCTCACAGTTTCTGTGCTATAATGAAAGGTATCCCCGCCAACATGTTTCATGTTTCATGCTTTTTGCATCACTTAACCACTGCAGTGCATCCTATATCCTGTGGCATAATATCGTTTATTGTAAGGCTAAGTGTTTGAAGACTGCTTTGCCAAGTTATTCTTCTCGTAACACTGGAGGATCATTTCTATATTGGTATTATGCTGACTTGACCAGTCAAGAACTCATTCCAGTGCACAGAGTATCTTCTGATTAACACTGGATTGGTTTAGATGTTGGTCGGAAAAGTAAACACTGTTCTTCATTCTAAAATGTATCGTAATCTGATTGCCACAAATCCCACGGTATGCAGTTTTCTATTGTATCTTTATTTTTTCATCCGAACTTAGGAAAAGAGGTTATGTTGACATTTTCTGAATGGAACCAACAAATCCAAGACCACTTTGAGAAGCTTTTCTATGTGTCCGATAATCCATCTGACCCCAATGAGCAACGTCCTGATCTGGTCCATAAGCGTGAGATTTACAAAGACAGTTATGGAGCATCAAGCCCTTGGTGTGACTATCAACTCCGTCCAAACTTCCCTATTGCCATGGTCGTGGTAAGTGTACTTTGGGATTGTACAAAAATCACTGTTGTAAATGTAAATATGTTTGTCTAGATTAAACCTATACAAAGCTGAGTAACGTAACCAGATTGAACCTGTAGTCACTGCTATGATAAAACTAAGGTAATAGGAAATACCAATTTACTATTTAGTGCAGTCTAACAATGAAGGTAAACCCTGTAATTCAGTTTCATGATAACCCAGAGTTAAGGAACAAGAAAGGTTACTCTTCCAGTTTGGCCTTGGTGTGAATAGAAATGTTATTTTTATTTAGCATTATCACACAATATTATTTTAAATTGAGAATTAAGAAAATCAATAGAAGTGGGTGAATGCGTGTAGAGAATTTTACATATATCTGATGTCATCATAGATTCTGAGGGAAGCTGGAAATAGAATTGGGAAATACAATGAGGGATGGGCCCAAGTGCCACAAACATAAATTATTTTAATTTGCAAAGTTTTTGTTTTTATTTATATATATATATATATATTTATTTTTTTTTCCATTGGGCAAAAGTAAACTAATTGTATCTAATTTACATTCAGTGCAACGTCTCATCTTTTCAATACATTTTTATTTAAAATCCAAATTTGAAAGTATGTTCAAGTAGCATCTATCTTTGTGATGTAGGGATATTATTTATTTCTGCATTTTTATTTTGGTGCCCTACAAATTATGTCGCATTACATCACCACCTGACTTTAAATTGTAAATGGGAATGCCATCTTAAATGCTGTCGGAAGGTAGCAGGCTGCAAAAAGACACAAAGGACAATACTATATATACAGAATGGGCTACACTTAGGGGACTGTAGAAACTGATCCAACAACTATTTAAATCCTCTGCTCACATAGGTATAGAAACAAATGCAATTACAAACATCTCCACTAAACCTCCAAGTATGCCTATAGTTTGTTGATACACATGTGGTGCCAGGTGCATCTCTTCTAATCCTCCTTGCAGCCATCACTTGTGGCTCAAATATTAACTTGGACAACAGGATCTCACTTGACGAAGGTTAACCATTCTCTTTTGTATTTTAGGCCCCAGAGCTGTTTACTCCACAAAAAGCATGGAAAGCGCTGGAGGTGGTTGAGAAAAAGCTACTGGGTCCTTTAGGAATGAAAACACTGGACCCAGAGTATGTGGATTTCTTACTCATTTCAAAGCTTTCTTGCCTTACAAAGTTTTTTTTTTTTTTTTTATTATTATGCTGTATTCAGTGACGAATTGTTTGGAATATAGATCCTTCAAAGAAAAGTAGAAATTATTAAAGATGTAATAGAGTGAATATGAGATTTAGTTATACATATGATGGAAACTACTTAAGGAAATAGCACAAGCAAAACTTAACTGTCTATTATCCACCTCACTGTATTATTTAGATACATTGTCATTTTAAATATCCAGAAAAATAAGAAGCAAAACACATTTAACTCCATTCCTAAAACCAACCAGTGTGCTTAAGAAGTCTATAGAATTTGAGAAAATAACATTTTAGTTAAAAATGTTTTTTTTTTTTTTTTTTTTTTGCTGGTTGGCAAATACAGACTTACATTATGAGCAAGTTGGTTACGTTATCTCCCTCTGTCTCACTCTCTATAACTGTTCTTCCAGTGGGTGAGGGTTGATTTAATTCCTTATTACATGACTCTTATATTTTACATAAAATATATTTTTATGAAAAATATTGTGGAGAACTTAGTTTAAACCTCAAAGATAAGGAAATAGAAGTTTTATTCTAGCTCAGCCAACTAAAGAAAACATATTTACATTAAAGGAACATTATAATTAAAAACAGAAACATATATATTTTATATATATATATATATATATATATATATATATATATATATATATTATATATATATATATATATATATATATATATAAAAATAAAATAAAATATATATATGTTTCTGTTTTTAATTATAATCATTTCTATATTGGTATTATGCTGACTTGACCAGTCAAGAACTCATTCCAGTGCACAGAGTATATTCTGATTAACACTGGATTGGTTTAGATGTTGGTCGGAAAAGTAAACACTGTTCTTCATTCTAAAATGTATCGTAATCTGATTGCCACAAATCCAGCGAAATTCAGCGCAAACCCTGCAATCACCACAGTCCGGCAATCCAAATATTTTCTAGAAGACATAATAAATCCAGTCTTCGATTGGTATGTTTTATTAGCATAGTTAAAACTGAGATAGTAAACTATCTATGTGTGCTTTTGACTAGCGATCCTTAAGTCATGCCTTGTTGGGAGTTGTTGCTGTGAATTTTGAAAGGAGTGATACTTAATAGCACAGGTGTTTTGCTTAATTTGGATTATGAACTGTCAAGCTCTGAAATTCTGGGAAATCCGTTATTATTCTAAAAGGTGATGAGTGAGGTTTTTGTTTCCTTGTTCTTTCAGTGACATGGTGTACTGTGGAGTCTATGACAACAATTTGGATAATGACAACTATAATCGTGCGAAAGGGTTTAACTACCATCAAGGACCGGTGAGACTGTGTTCAAAATTATTTGTGCGTTCAAACATTAAGTGCTAAGAACAGTAAACATAATATATGGTTTCATATTTTTTTTCTAGGAATGGCTTTGGCCCATTGGGTATTTCCTGCGTGCTAAGTTGTATTTTGCAAAGCAGATCAGCCAGGAATCGTATCAAAAGACAGTGTTTTTAGTGAAAAACTGCCTATCTCGTCATTACACGCATCTAGAAAGGTAAGAAAACACATTACACTGAGAAGGGGCGATTGACCCCCTATTAAATATGAGCACTTATATTGTATTGCACTACATTCATCGAGACACAGCTGATATGCTTGGTCCCAACTCGTTTGTGTATATTGTGACAAGCAGATTAGCTCCAATGTCATTCTTTTGTAATTTTGAGACCCTTTATATGGGATGTAATGGATATCCTATGCATGAAGGCAAGCACATGACCCTCAGAAGGCTAATATATTAACTCCTGTTAACCCTTATCCACATGATGTCTTATGTGCTGTTACTGAATACATAAAGTTGCTGTATACCTTTTTCACTGTAAAATACAACACAAAGGACATCTGAAACTCCCATTGACATTAAAGAGTTACTCTAATCACCAAGACCACTTTTCCTTTTAAATGTGGTCATGGTGGTAGGAGTCTGTATGTGTAGTTTTGTTGCTTGAAACCCTGCACATACTGAATATTTACACTATGTGCTTGGGGCTAGTTCCGGCTGTCTGATGTAAATTCTTGGCAAACAATTACATCTTTCGTCAGCGCTGGCGACAGATGTGGTCAGCTTCTCCACTGCCTGCAAGAGGAAGCTTGGTCTTGGTCTTTTTACCTCCCTTTGTTTTGTAATCTAATAATTTTTGTTTATATTTAAATAAAGCCCTCAGATGTCCATCCTTCTTCCCTCCCTTCCATGGCTATGAGCATGCGCATGTGCACAGAGCTGGTGAGAAAGGTCCAATTAAATGCTCCTCTTTGAGAAAGGATCGCCAGGAGGGACCTAGTTAGAAGTGCTTCAAAGTCAAACGTTATAATTTTCAAAAAGGGTTGGAGTAACCATGACACATTTTTTTTAATTTAATTTCTTTTAGAACAAGACCGTTATGTAAAACTTTTTAAGAAAAGTAAATGACTCTAGAATGAGCATGAATGTTTCAAAAACAAAACTTAAACCACCTTTAATTGTAATTGCTGTGTTACTGTGTTTCGAGATGTGACTCAGATATGCTATTAACCTATTTTACAGTGCTGCTGGAGCTTACATAGATTAGGTGAAAATGAGTTAAGGAGTTATAAAGCTGATTGTGTGAAATAATAATATGCCACAAATATATATATTTCAGGATACCAAAAAACAAGCAAACTCAGAGCAGATTTATTAACACACTTATTTATATAGCCTAATCACCTGAATTAAAGTTGTCATACTTCATTTTAATATTAAGCATACCCTAACTTGTATTGGAAACAGCATTTGTTTATACCTCATCAAAAGTATAAATAACATTAAAAACATGACTTGTGTTATGAAAGATTCAATTATACGTCATTGGAAATGAAGGTGACATCAAGTACAAATTAGCTGAGGAAAGAAATCTTGATCTTATCTTTAATTGATCATAAAATACTTTAGTTGCTTCAGGTAATGTATACTTGTGTGTGTGTTGCAAAGATTAATTATTGCTTTCTCTCATCAGATCTTCCTGGAAAGGTCTCCCGGAACTGACCAATGAGAACGGTCAATATTGTCCTTTTAGCTGTGAAACCCAGGCCTGGTCACTTTCTGTAGTGCTGGAGGTTCTGTATGATTTGTAAATCACTCTTCTCTCCATGCTTCATCGATTCATCATGTCCCAGGTCCTTCGTGAAAATAAGATGCTATTGAGAAGCAGATGGTCGGCATAGATAATAGCAACCTCTAGGGGAGGAACTGTGTTTTATGTGATGACATAATTTGGAACTTGACTTACACATCACAGCAAGTTGTTTGTCTCCAAACCTCTACTTGTTAATACTTAGTCACTGAGACAGATGGCATCCTATGTGTTGCTTTGTTTATTCTGCATGGAACACTGTTTAGCTATGATATTCAACAGTCATACATTTACCTGCATTTGAATGAGTTTACACCTCACTTTAACTCTAGTGTTAATCTTTTTTTTTTTGTTTTTTCCCTTTGTTCTTATTCAATACAAAAACACAATTCTGAAAACCTGAATGCCAATAATGTCTTGGCTGATAATGTCTAGTTATGGATCATGTCATATTCCTTGTGTAACTTAGAAAGATATAGTTATGAGCTCAGATACTAAGTGAGAATTAAGCAAATTTAATTCCCTTTTACCACTGTAAGAAGAAAGATACATGTGTTTGGATATAGGATTGGATTTTGCCGTGTGTAAGTGGGAGCTGAGCCAATAGTTTGTCTGAACATTTTAAAGGAATTATTTGCAAACTGTGCACAGTAAAATAAAATATAAATAATTTAAAACATAGAATATATGACTGTTTTCTTGTAATAAGTATTTTAGTAGGAAGGATGTTTGTAGAATAGACACAGTGTGATCGTTAAGTTAGATTATGTTGCAAATTACTGTTTGTTTATTGTCCAGTCTGTATCTGTGCAATACCCAGAATAAAATGTATGATATTATTTGACCTAATTTTGCTTTTCTCGTTTTAAAAACACAAAATGTTGTTTTGTTTTATTATCACTAAATACTGAACAACAACAACATTTAAACCACTGAATGGTAATGTGAATAACACCAGTCCTGTCAAGGGGTGGGATATATTCAGGGCCGGATTAACATAGGGGCTGATGGAGCTGCAGCTCCAGGCCCAGGCCAATGGAATTAGGCCTATTGATTTACACACTACCCTTAGGGTTGCCACCTGGCCGGTATTTGTTTGAGGCTGCCTGGCCGGTGCCGATATTACAGTAATACCAGCAAAAAAAATGCCGGTATTTTTCTCAGTATAAATAGAGATTACTCTGCAATACCAGCACCGATGTGTGTGGAGAGAGGCAGGGATAGGAAGTTACAGCATATACCTGCATCTCTCTACTGATCTGCGGGGGAGCAGCTACACAGCACAGAGTCCAGACAGCAGCTCCCAGCCTGCAGAGGCAGCCTACAGCTCAGGGAAGTGAGGGATGGGGTAAAGGCTGCAGGGAGACATGGGGACACTGAGACACTAGGAGACATTGTGAGACATGGGGACACAGGGAGACCTCTTGGGATGCTGAGACACTTGGGGACACTTGGAGACAGGGGACACAGGCACGCATGGGGACACGGGAACACTGAGACACTAGGGGACTCTGGGAGACATGGGGGAAAAGACACGCATGGTGACACTAGAAGACACTGAGACATGGGGAAACAGACACATAATGGGACACTGATACTTGGGGACACTGGGAGACATAGGGACACTAAGACAATAGGGACACAATGTCCCAAAGTGTCTCTGGTGTCTATGTCCCCATGTCACCCAGTGTCCCTAGTGTCTGTGTGCCCTTGTCTCTCAGTGTCCACATGCCTCCCAGTGTTTGTGTCCCCATGTCTCTCAGTGTCCCCATGTCTCTGTGTCCCCTAGTGACATGGGGACACTGGGAGACATGGGAACACAGATATTAGGGGACACTGGGAGACATGGGGCACTGAGACACTGTGATACATAGGGACACTGTAATACACAGTCTGTGTCCCCAAGTCTCCCAGTGTCCCCAAGTGTCTCAGTGTCCCCATGTCTCACAGTGTCCCCTAGTGACATGGGGAAACAGGCACTAGGGGACACTGGGAGCAATCCATCTATACATCAGAATCAAACTGTAAGTAGTTTTTTGGTGATTTTATGATGTCACGCATACATAATTAGTTATGCAAATTAGTAACGCCTGTATTTTTTTCCAAGAAAGGTGGCAACCCTAACTTGTGTGGACTGGCTGACAATGAATATAGTTAAGGTAATGCTGACTTTGGTCTCTCTAACACTGTGGCATCTTCCCTTACTTCTACACTCACTACATCCACCTTTTCTCTGTCTCAGACTGTATAACAGGAGCTTCTGCCTGCTAGTAAGAAGGTAAGGAGACAAGTGGACATGTGAGTGCTAGGGGACAGTCTTTAGAAAGCATGGAGCAAGCGCATCATTAGGCGCATTTATGCCAAGCTCACAATGCTGTTGGCCAGCATGCATGATTGACAGGTAGCCTGACATGCATTCATGCCAGACTAACCTTCCAATTCTTTGGGCAGACACGCTTCCTTTATGGGCATGTTCATGCCTTTTGGAAGTTCTGGTTACATGATCCGCGTCATTGACCCACCCTTTTACACCGCCCATTGACTTCCTGCTTCACTAGACACTGCTGTTAGGGGGTATGGATTTACTTGAAAGATGAAAGCATGAATTAGAGAGAGATTAGCATATTTTAAGAGAAACTGAGTTTTCTTATCGCTGCATCCTATGAGTTTCCCTCCGGCAACATCTCCTCCAGATACATAACGCTTCAGAGGTATGACTGTTTTAGTGTTTTTGATCGATAAAATTCTGTATTAAGGCTCCTCATAATTGTCAGCATGAGGCCCACTGGGCTCTTAATCTGGCCCTGAATATTTAGACCGCAAGTTAACAGTCATTTCATGTGTTGGAAATAGTAAAAATGGGGAAGATAAAGATCTTAGTAACTTTGACAAGGACCATATAGTGATGGCTAGACGACGGGGTCAGAGCATATCCAAAAGAGTAAGTCTTGTGGGGTGTTTCTGATATGCAGTGTGGTTAGTACCTACCAAAAGTGGTGCAAGGTAGGACAACCAGTGAACCAACGTCTGGGTCATGAGCACCCAAGGCTCATTGATGCATATGGGGAGCAAAGGCTAGCCTATATGGTCCGATCACACTGAAGAGCTTATTATATCTCAAATTGCTGAAAAAAGTTAATGCCGGTCATGCTAGAAAAGTGCATCACAGTTTGCTGCTTATGAGGCTGTGTAGACTGGTCAGAGTGCTCATGATGATACCTGTCCACCACCGAAATCACCTTCAATGAGTGTCAGAACTGGCCTATGAAGTGATGGAAGAATGTTGATAAAACAATAGGATTTTGGCAAATTTATTCTATGAATGTGGCAGCTTCCCAGAGTCTCTTCTTTCTGGCCGTGACCTGGTACTGTCCATATAGGGGTGTAGGGAAGCAGCTCCTTCAGATTGTTCTCAAATTCATATAGTGTTGAGGTAGTAATGAGTAAAAAAAAAAACAGAATATAGTGTAGTATCTTTTGACGCTGATGAAAAAATAAATAGAGTAACACTTACAATTTGTTTGAGTTATGATCCACCCTAGGTATGTGCGCTTGGGCTATATGATTCCCGCTTGTGAATATGTGGATGGTCCTAGTCATTTAAATGAAGATTCTGCCAGGAAAAATCCATCACTCTTGATGCCAAACATGCAGGGATCTTTATCATTAGTGTGCAGCGTTGTGGCAGTAGGAGTTCATCAGTATATGGAATGAAAATAAAAACCGAATAGTTTTAGTGCTCTCTGTATAATTAGAATAAAATAGATATAAGGAGAGCAAAAGTAGGTTTTGCCCAATCCTACACAGAGTAGGTAGTATTTCCCCACAAAGGAAATAAACGTGTGAATCCTCTGGATAAATCTTCAGAGATAAAATCAGGTCCAAGTGTAGTAAACTAGTTTTATTTAATTTATTTATTTAACAAAACTAATATATAGCAAAAAAGCTCAATAGACCTGTCCTGTTTAAAAACTAGCAAAACAAATTAAAAAACAAAACAGTCAGATGTCACAGATAGGAGAGCAGGGGCGGCACATAGAACTTGGTGTCATCTTGGTTTTCAATTTTAAAAGGGGACTAGATGACTGTGACGAAAGAAACTTCGCCACTGGTGTTTGGAGGGGACTACTTGCCAGCCTTTTACCCTGTGACTATGACCCCTGCAACAGAACTGGTTAATATACTTTAAACAGGCTATGTTTGTGCAATTGGGACTATATGGTTCGTTTACCGAAAAACCGAGCAAGCTTGTTAACATCTATTAACAACTTGGAACGTTTCTCACCGCAGTGTTCTAATTGTTCGTCTGGGTGGCCGCGATTCCTATGAACAACCACAAGGTGGCGGCCATCTTGTTCGCATGAATGCACACAGTGGTGTTTGGGCATGAAACTCATGGAACTGAAATCGGATACAGAAACTCCCGAAAACTGCTGAACTTCCATCATCGCCTGCGTTCATTTCTATTCAGTTTAGAAGGGCACTGTTCGGTGAGATCATTCGTCTAGGTCATGGGTCCTCAAACTCCGGCCCCCCAGATGTTGCTGAACTACAACTCCCATGATTCTTTGAATTACATAGATAGCCAGAGAATAATGGGAGTTGTAGTTCAGCAACATCTGGGGGGGTGGAGTTTGAGGACCCATGGTCTAGGTGAAGGGAACAAGCTCCAGGGTAAGACTATTGACTCCGTTTGGTAGTTTGTTCGTTTGCAAACTACCAAACTTGACAGGCCACAAGCCCTGATTCTCTGGAGCTGTTTTGGGCATGAAACCATGCGTGCGGTCAGTCAAAAAGAGACTTCCAGGAATTTCCTGAACCCCTGCTCTGATCTGGGTGATTTTTGGATATGTTGTTCACTCAGATCAGGGCTATCATGGGATTTGGGGTGTTTTTTAGACTTTGTGTAAATGTGTGTTTTTTCTTTCTAGGGATAATTAAGTTATTGTATTATCTACCTTAATTGTATCACAGGCAGAGGGGAGGGATTGTGTAATGTATGTTGGAGTGTCTTTCATTGTTACGCTGTTTTTTTGGCTTGCATGTTTTGTGTCCTGTGCCCAACAAGGCAGCAAGAAAGATTCTCAGGCACTCAAAGCCGCAGGCAGATTTATTGCAACAAAATAGACAGCTGTCTATTTTGTTGCAATAAATCTGCCTGGGGCTTTCACGTTTTGAGTGCCTGGGAATCTTTCTTGCTGCCTTGACGTGTTGGGATTGCTGGTCCTGTTCCGGAGCACCTGTGGCCGCTGGGAGTGAGTGCGGTTCCTGTGATCAATTTTGCTGTGCCCAACAAGGTCCACCTGGGCGTCAACCTTGTTGGGAAACTTGTGTAAAAGGGTCAAACAGGAAAAGCGTTCCTGTTTGACCCTCAACACGTAGTCTTGTCTCATGATTGGAGGGGAACTGCTATATTCACACTGGGGATTGCTATACTCTGTATACTCCCCTGGGCTCTAATTCCTAGCTCTTCTAAGAGCTGTTCCTGCTACGCTCACCTGGAGGAGAGGTCTTTCCCACACGGTCTTGGATGCCAGAGGTGGAAGGAAGACGGCGAGATTCCAGTTAAGCTATGGCGGTTGTGGAGTCTCTGGTGCGTGTGGTGTCCAGTGCTTATAGTCCTCAGCATCAGCTAGGAAGCATCTGTCGGAGCAGGTGCCCAGTTGGGGTGCCAGGTGATCTGTTACAATGACTTTAAAATTGAAAACTAAGATGGATACCAAGTTCTATGTGCCGCCCCCGCTCTCCTCTAATTCGTTTAGAGCAATTTTGCACACAGGGCACCTCCCTACTCCTTTATGCACCCATCATACCTATTATCACTATTTTCTGTAATTTTAGCCGCACCAGCCATGTGCTTTTGGCTGGCGTCGTTCATATTGGTACTTCCTCGGCAGCCATCTTGGTTTTCAATTTTAAGGTCACCAAGCCCCCTTTCTCTCCTATATATTTTATTTCAGCTTCAAACTTAAATTTTGAATTATCGGGTCACATTATACATATACTATCATACCCTTCTGTAGTCGAATATTTAATTTTATGTTTTAAGGTAATTATATGCTGGTCACATGATCTTTGACATCATCTGGCCATTTGTTTTTTAAACATTACTGGTCCATTGAGCTAGAACACTTTGAAAAAGCCCTATATGGTGAAACACATTTGTGTTTTTATGATATATATATATATATATATATATATATATATATATATATATATATATATATATATATATATATATATATATATAGGTTTTATTATTTCCTGTCTTAAATAAAACTAGTTTTACTGCTTTAATCACACTTTTATTTCCTTTGTGGGAAAGATACCACCTGTGCTGTGTAGGATTGAGAAAAAACTACTTTTATTTATTTTATTTTAATTATTCAGAGAGCGCTCTTTTCTGTTTTTATTTTCACCCCATTTATTTTCATCCCATTTGGCATCAAGAGTGGCAGATTTCCCTGGAACCATCCACATATCCACAGACAGGGATCATACCTCACAAACGCGAATATCTGGAGCTGATCATAAGCCAAAAAATGGTGTTACTTATTTTTTCATCAGCTTCAAGAGATACTACACTATATTCCATTTTTTTTTTTTTTCTCATTACACAATACCTCAACACTATACAGATTTGAGAACACTTTGAAAGTGCTGCTTCCCTTCATCCCTTTATAATGGAAGAAGGCTGTCTGGTATGATGAATCACACTTTCTTTTAAATCAGGTGGAAGGCCTTGCACATTTGCGTCATTTACCTGGGGAAAGAGATGGCAGCAGGATGCACTGTGGGAAGAAGGCAAGTCTGCAGAGGCATTGTTTTTCTCTGGCCAATGTTCTGCAGGGAAACCTTGGGTCTTGGCATTCAGGTGATGTTAATTTGACACATACCACCTACCTAGAGGTTGTTACAGACCATGTACACCCCTTCATAGCACTGGTGTTCTCTGATGGCAGTGGCTTCTTACAGCAGAATAATACACTCTGTCACACTGCAACAAATGTTCAGGAATGGTTTTGTGATGGGAATCCAGCATGGTCAAAATTTAGTAGGCCAAGATTTCCATGTGGCATATGTGTGTTGTGTCAGTTAGCTACACGTAGCTAGGATACTGTCATCAATGTACTGAGCATGTGCAGGAATGCAGGAACTGAAATTGCACTTATTTCCTTTGTCTTGGATGAGCCATGTGGTTTGACCAGATGTACAAGTCTATATTCTGCTCATTGATTGGTTAAAGGTATATGTGGGTGTAGCTATATAAGGAATGTACACCATGTGTTGGTCTCTCAAATATTTTTGGAACAGTAGTTCATCTGAGGCCCAATCGATATGTTAATAAAGACGTCTTACTTCCTGAAGACCTGCATCCATCTCTCTGTGTTTGGCTTCTGCTAGTTTACTCGGTAACAGTTTGAGGGATATGAAAAGAGGTCATGATGTTGCCAAGATCTCAATTCAATTAAGCGTCTGTGGGATGTACAGTAATAACAAATACAATCCATGGAGAGCCCATATAGCAACTTTCAGGACTAAAAGGATATGTTATTAATGTCTTGGTGCCAGGTACCACAGGGCATTCAGAGATCTTGTAGAGTCCATATCTTGACTCATCAGAGCTGTTTGGGAAGCACAAGGGAGACCTTAGGGGGATATTGGGCAGCTGGTTTTAATATTGTGGCTGATCAGTTTTTGTTTGTTAACAATATGGCTGAAGGTGTGTAGGTGATATTATGTTATATAAATAGTTACCATGTGATACTCTTAAATGGTATGACCATTATGGAATTAAATCAAAACAGATCACTGAACAATAACAACTCAATCTCCACTCAGATCTTAAGCTTTTTACTAACTTAGTACCATTATAAATAAACCATTTATTATTTACACATCATACTGATACCACTAAAGGGCAGGAATGATGGGAAATGCTTGCAAGCTCCCTTTGCATGAGAGAGAGAGCAACCTCAAACCATTGTTTTAGTCTTGGTGGGCCTATTCAGTAAAGTGTGACTGAAACCCCTCTGGTTACAGAGAGAAACCTTTTTGTAACAAACCAGAGAATTTATAATCATTATAGAAGAACACCATGTAAAATCATCTATAGGATTTGCTGCCTTATGGATATAATGATTGGGGTCCTCACCAATGTCCCTAATATCTTTGCCACTTGTAACATCTAACTCAGGTATTTAAGAAGGACACACAAACACTACACCACCCCCTCCCTCCTTTTAACTTACAACTGAGGTTTTATTAGATTTCATTTGCTAACATATGGAACACTAGCTAAACTTGTTTGCTAAATTGCAAAATCTACAGGATGCAACTTGCTTCATGAAACTGAATTTCGAAATATATTGTACTTCTTGTTAGTTTGCAAACAACAAACAGGGTGATTTGACTACACCTATACAAATTATATGCTGTTTAGTCCAACAATTATTGGTGCATGAGGGAGTGGATCAGAATTGCTCTGAAATATAGGTGGACCAGCAATATTTTAACAATGGTTATGGAAAAAGTGTTCTCCATGCACCATGTTAAAAATCGAATCTGGTCACCTTACTAAATGCATGTAAGCACACGTTTCAGATCCAACTCATGATTAAAGGAACACTATAGTCACCTAAATTACAGCTAAATAAAGCAGTTTTAGTGTATAGATCATTCCCCTGCAATTTCACTGCTCAATTCACTGTCATTTAGGAGTTAAATCACTTTGTTTCTGTTCATGCAGCCCTAGCCACACCTCCCCTGGCTATGATTGACAGAGTCTGCATGAAAAAAAAACTGGTTTCACTTTCAAACAGATGTAATTTACCTTAAATAATTGTATCTCAATCTCTAAATTGAACTTTAATCACACACAGGAGGCTCTTGCAGGGTCTAGCAAGCTATTAACATAACAGGGGATAAGAAAATCTTAATTAAACATAAGTTGCAATAAGGAAAGCCTAAATAGGGCTCTCTTTACAGGAAGTGTTTATTGAACGCTGTGCAAGTCACATGCAGGGAGGTGTGACTAGGGTTCATAAACAAAGGGATTTAACTCCTAAATGGCAGAGGATTGAGCAGTGAGGCTGCAGGGGCTTGTTATATACACCAAAACTGCTTCATTAAGCTAAAGTTGTTCAGGTGACTATAGTGTCCCTTTAAGTGAGCAATGCCACAGTAATTCCACACTGTTTTCGGTCCATGGATGTGTAATGGAAAGTTGCAGTATTTGCAGTAAAAAGATCATTTGCATCCAGTGTATCATCAAGTCCCATCTGCACCAAGGGCTTTTACAAGCTACTATGCCGCTTTCAGTCTGTTCAGTAAACCTTATTCAGTTACTATGAACTGCATAGTTATATAAAACATAAACAATACCGGTAGCGCTAAGAACTTATGAAAACTGGTCAGACCAGTACATAAGTAAATTGAACGGTAGTCAGTGGAGAAAAAAATATATTAATAATCTCCTACAATTGCTTACAAATGAGAGAGGGGTAGGGGGGGGGGGGGGGGCTGGGGTGGGGAGGAGTATCAAGTCTTCTCAAAATGATACAATATACTTGTTAGGAAACAGTTCTCATATAAGTGGTAACTGTTAAAATTTTATAACAAAGAGGCTAAAATAAAATCTTTTGAAAAAAAGAATGTTCAGTTCCCAGTGAAACTGCTTGCCTGAAATTATCATCTAAACAGCAACCGGCCCTGCCGACCACCTTAAATAGATATGACAAATATTGACGTAGTGTTATACTATTTATTAGGGAGTAAGCATGCACAAGTGATTTTTAGTTTTATAAAACACCGGATTGTTTTCACAACCACGATCAACACTCAAACATCACCTCTAATGTTAGCTGAACCACAGGAGTAGTGTTGTCGCGAACCCGAAATTTTCGGTTCGCGAACGGCGAACGCGAACTTCCGCAAATGTTCGCGAACCGCCATTGACTTCAATGGGCAGGCGAATTTTAAAACCAACAGGGACTCTTTCTGGCCACAAAAGTGATGGAAAAGTTGTTTCAAGGGGGACTAACACCTGGACTGTGGCATGCCGGAGGGGGATCCATGGCAAAACTCCCATGGAAAATTGCACAGTTGATGCAGAGTCTGCTTTTAATCCATAAAGGGCAGAAATCACCTAACATTGACACCTGTCCTCAAAGCCCTGCCCTGATACACACTGACACAGAGCAGAATAGAGACTGTTCCCCGTCCTCAGAGACCATGATACACACTGACACAGAGCAGAATAGAGACTGTTACCCCTACATAGGGTCACTTGGCAGATATGGCGGGGTCGTGGGAGGGGGAGGATGACTTTCACCTCTTCCCCTGTTACATTCCCGTTGTGCTGTGACATCACCCTTATACGCTGTGTAAAGCATACTATTTAATTTGATCAGCATGGCCACTTGAGTTTTTATAGTTTTCACGCTGCTTGTAGTTTATATATGGTTCACAAAAATCAAACAAACGATAAAGTAAACGTGTAAGGATTCAGAATATTCTTTCAAACCCTTACACATTGTGTGTACGTATTTTTTGTCTTAAGTTTGTGGCTTTAAAGAGGTTTACGTTGTTTCTATGATGTGCATAACATGTTCTTGTAAATGTTTGTTAAATTTTTCCTGGAATTGTAATTTTTCAATCTGAATAAAGATAGTCAAATCCCTGATACACACTGACACAGAGCAGAATAGGGACTGTTCCCCCTACATAGGGTCACTTGGCAGATATGGATTGACACCTATCCTAATGATCCCTGATACACACTGACACAGAGCAGAATAGAGACTGTTCCCCCTACATAGGGTCACTTGGCAGATCTGGATTGACACCTGTCCTCAAAACCCCTGATACACACTGACACAGAGCAGAACAGGGACTGTTCCCCCTACATAGGGTCACTTGGCAGATATGGATTGACACCTGTCCTCAAAACCCCTGATACACACTGACACAGAGCAGAATAGGGACTGTTCCCCCTACATAGGGTCACTTGGCAGATATGGATTGACACCTGTCCTCAAAACCCCTGATACACACTGACACAGAGCAGAATAGGGACTGTTCCCCCTACATAGGGTCACTTGGCAGATATGGATTGACACCTGTCCTCAAAACCCCTGATACACACTGACACAGAGCAGAATAGAGACTGTTCCCTGTCCACAGAGACCATGATACACACTGACACAGAGCAGAATAGAGACTGTTCACCGTCCACAGAGACCATGATACACACTGACACAGAGCAGAATAGGGACTGTTGCCCCTACATAGGGTCACTTGGCAGATATGGATTGACACCTGTCCTCAAAACCCCTGATACACACTGACACAGAGCAGAATAGGGACTGTTCCCCCTACATAGGGTCACTTGGCAGATATGGATTGACACCTGTCCTCAAAACCCCTGATACACACTGACACAGAGCAGAATAGGGACTGTTCCCCCTACATAGGGTCACTTGGCAGATATGGATTGACACCTGTCCTCAAAACCCCTGATACACACTGACACAGAGCAGAATAGAGACTGTTCCCTGTCCACAGAGACCATGATACACACTGACACATAGTGTTGTCGCGAACCCGAAATTTTCGGTTCGCGAACGGCGAACGCGAACTTCCGCAAATGTTCGCGAACCGGCGAACCGCGCGAACCGCCATTGACTTCAATGGGCAGGCGAATTTTAAAACCAACAGGGACTCTTTCTGGCCACAAAAGTGATGGAAAAGTTGTTTCAAGGGGACTAACACCTGGACTGTGGCATGCCGGAGGGGGATCCATGGCAAAACTCCCATGGAAAATTGCACAGTTGATGCAGAGTCTGCTTTTAATCCATAAAGGGCAGAAATCACCTAACATTGACACCTGTCCTCAAAGCCCTGCCCTGATACACACTGACACAGAGCAGAATAGAGACTGTTCCCCGTCCTCAGAGACCATGATACACACTGATACAGAGCAGAATAGAGACTGTTACCCCTACATAGGGTCACTTGGCAGATATGGATTGACACCTGTCCTCAAAACCCCTGATACACACTGACACAGAGCAGAATAGAGACTGTTCCCTGTCCACAGAGACCATGATACACACTGACACAGAGCAGAATAGAGACTGTTCACCGTCCACAGAGACCATGATACACACTGACACAGAGCAGAATAGGGACTGTTCCCCCTACATAGGGTCACTTGGCAGATATGGATTGACACCTATCCTAATGATCCCTGATACACACTGACACAGAGCAGAATAGAGACTGTTCCCCCTACATAGGGTCACTTGGCAGATATGGATTGACACCTGTCCTCAAAACCCCTGATACACACTGACACAGAGCAGAATAGGGACTGTTCCCCCTACATAGGGTCACTTGGCAGATATGGATTGACACCTATCCTAATGATCCCTTACACACTCACACAGAGCAGAATAGAGACTGTTCCCCCTACATAGGGTCACTTGGCAGATATGGATTGACACCTGTCCTCAAAACCCCTGATACACACTGACACAGAGCAGAATAGAGACTGTTCCCTGTCCACAGAGACCATGATACACACTGACACAGCTCAGAATAGGGACTGTTCCCCCTACATAGGGTCACTTGGCAGATATGGATTGACACCTGTCCTCAAAACCCCTGATACACACTGACACAGAGCAGAATAGGGACTGTTCCTCCTACATAGGGTCACTTGGCAGATATGGATTGACACCTGTCCTCAAAACCCCTGATACACACTGACACAGAGCAGAATAGGGACTGTTCCCCCTACATAGGGTCACTTGGCAGATATGGATTGACACCTGTCCTCAAAACCCCTGATACACACTGACACAGAGCAGAATAGGGACTGTTCCCCCTACATAGGGTCACTTGGCAGATATGGATTGACACCTGTCCTCAAAACCCCTGATACACACTGACACAGAGCAGAATAGGGACTGTTCCTCCTACATAGGGTCACTTGGCAGATATGGATTGACACCTGTCCTCAAAACCCCTAATACACACTGACACAGAGCAGAATAGAGACTGTTCCCCGTCCACAGAGACCATGATACACACTGACACAGAGCAGAATAGGGACTGTTACCCCTACATAGGGTCACTTGGCAGGTATGGATTGACACCTGTCCTCAAAGCCCATGATACACACTGACACAGAGCAGAATAGGGACTGTTCCTCCTACATAGGGTCACTTGGCAGATATGGATTGACACCTGTCCTCAAAACCCCTGATACACACTGACACAGAGCAGAATAGGGACTGTTCCCCCTACATAGGGTCACTTGGCAGATATGGATTGACACCTGTCCTCAAAACCCCTGATACACACTGACACAGAGCAGAATAGGGACTGTTCCCCCTACATAGGGTCACTTGGCAGATATGGATTGACACCTGTCCTCAAAACCCCTGATACACACTGACACAGAGCAGAATAGGGACTGTTCCTCCTACATAGGGTCACTTGGCAGATATGGATTGACACCTGTCCTCAAAACCCCTAATACACACTGACACAGAGCAGAATAGAGACTGTTCCCCGTCCACAGAGACCATGATACACACTGACACAGAGCAGAATAGGGAATGTTACCCCTACATAGGGTCACTTGGCAGGTATGGATTGACACCTGTCCTCAAAGCCCATGATACACACTGGGGGGAGCTACTGTCCTCCCCAACCCCTGCGCGGTGGGTGGGGGCCATAAATCACAATGGGGGGGCCTACTTTCCTCCCCCCCGGCCCCCATCCCTGCGCGGTGGGTGGGGGGCATAAATCACAATGGGACGGACCTACTGATAGGAGTGGAGTATTGTTCATATCAGTTTAATACCTTCCGCGTCTCCTATCAGTGGACGTGTAAATGGCAGAGATTTTTAATTGTTGAATCACCTCCCCTTTTTAGGCCAAAGTGGGAAGATGCTTAGACCACTGGTATATTGGTGCCATCTTGGAGGATTTTTTTTTGGTTTGGTTTTTGAAGCCACAGTGCTGCACCAGTGGGCCTAAAAATTAGGCATGTACACATGCCTGAAAAAATTATTATTGCTGTAGCAGCGGCCAGAAAAATTGATGTTTGTTTCACAGGCAGAAAGTGCCCTAAAACATGGCGGCTTGAACCCTAGTTGGTGGCGGATAAGTCATGCAAGTCAAACGTCATTCAGAGCTAAAATACAGCAGCGTGTGGACCATTTTTAGCCCAAGGCAGTCCCTTCGGGATCCATCCCTCATTCATCTTAATAAAGGTGAGGTAATCTAGACTTTTTTGACCTAGGCGACTTCTCTTCTCAGTGACAATACCTCCTGCTGCACTGAAGGTCCTTTCTGACAGGACACTTGAAGCGGGGCAGGCCAGAAGTTCTATCGCAAATTGGGATAGCTCAGGCCACAGGTCAAGCCTGCACACCCAGTAGTCAAGGGGTTCATCGCTCCTCAGAGTGTCGATATCTGCAGTTAAGGCGCGGTAGTCTGCTACCTGTCGGTCGAGTCGCTCTCTGAGGGTGGATCCCGAAGGGCTGTGGCGATGCATAGGACTTAAAAAGGTCCGCATGTCCTCCATCAACAACACGTCTTTAAAGCGTCCTGTCCTTGCCGGCGTGGTCGTGGGAGGAGGAGGATGACTTCCACCTCTCCCCCTGTTAGATTCCCGTTGTGCTGTAAAATCACCCGTATATGCTGTGTAAAGCATACTTTTTAATTTATTTTGCAAATGCTGCATCCTTTCCGACTTGTTGTAATTCGGTAACATTTCCGCCACTTTCTGCTTATACCGGGGGTCTAGTAGCGTGGACACCCAGTACAGGTCGTTCTCCTTCAGCCTTTTTATACGAGGGTCCCTCAACAGGCAGGACAGCATGAAAGACCCCATTTGCACAAGGTTGGATGCCGAGCTACTCATTTCCCGTTCCTCCTCCTCACTGATGTCATTGAAGGTATGTTCTTCCCCCCAGCCACGTACAACACCACGGGTACCAGATAGGTGACAACGAGCACCCTGGGATGGCTGTTGTGTTTGGTCTTGCTCCTCCTCCTCCTCCTCAAAGCTACAATCCTCCTCTGACTCCTCTTCCTCACAATCCTCTTCCAGCGTTGCCGCAGGTCCAGCAAGCGATGCTGATAAGGCTGTTTCTGGTGGTGATGGTCACCACAACTCTTCCTCTTCCTCTTCACGCTCATCTACAGCCTGATCCAGCACTCTTCGCAGGGCACGCTCCAGGAAGAAAACAAATGGTATGATGTCGCTGATGGTGCCTTCGTTGCGACTGACTAGGTTTGTCACCTCCTCAAAAGGACGCATGAGCCTACAGGCATTGCGCATGAGCGTCCAGTAACGTGGCAAAAAAAATTCCCAGCTCCCCAGAGGCTGTCCTAGCACCCCGGTCATACAAATATTCATTAACAGCTTTTTCTTGTTGGAGCAGGCGGTCGAACATTAGGAGTGTTGAATTCCAACGTGTAGGGCTGTCGCAAATCAAGCGCCTCACTGGCATGTTGTTTCGCCGCTGGATATCGGCAAAGTGAGCCATGGCCGTGTAGGAACGCCTGAAATGGCCACACACCTTCCTGGCCTGCTTCAGGACGTCCTGTAAGCCTGTGTACTTATGCACAAAGCGTTGTACGATCAGATTACACACGTGCCATGCACGGTACATGTGTCAACTTGGCCAACTTCAATGCCGCTATCAAATTTTTTCCGTTGTCACACACCACTTTGCCGATATCCAGTTGCTGCGGAGTCAGCCACTTTTCCACCTGTGCGTTCAGGGCGGACAGGAGTGCTTGTCCGGTGTGACTCTCTGCTTTCAAGCAAGTCAAACCCAAGACGGCGTGACACTGCCGTATCCGGGATGTGGAATAGTACCTGGGGAGCTGGGGGGTGCCGTTGATGTGGAGCAAGAAGCAGCGGCACAAGAGGACTCAGCCGAGGAGGTTATGGAAGAGGATGGAGTAGGAGGAGTAGAGGAGGTGGCAGCAGGACTGCCTGCAATTCGTGGCGGTGTCACCAACTCCTCTGCAATGCCACACATTCCTTGCTTGTCAGCCGTCAGCAGGTTTACCCAATGCGCAGTGTAGGTGATATACCTGCCCTGACCATGCTTTGCAGACCAGGTATCAGTGGTCAGATGGACCCTTGCCCCAATACTGTGTGCCAGACATGCCATGACTTCCTTTTGCACAATCGAGTACAAGTTGGGGATTGCCTTTTGTGAGAAGAAATTCCGGCCGGGTACCTTCCACTGCGGTGTCCCAATAGCTACAAATTTTTTGAACACCTCAGACTCAACCAGATTGTATGGTAAAAGCTGGCGGGCTAATAGTTCGGACAAGCCAGCTGTCAGACGCTGGGCAAGGGGGTGACTTGGTGACATTGGCTTCTTACGCTCAAACATGTCCTTGACAGACACATGACTGTGGGCAGATGAGCGGGAACTGCTCAAGGCGGGAGACGGAGTGGCGGATGGTTGAGAGGGGGCAAGAAGGACAGCAGTGGTTGACGTGGCTGAAGATGCTGGACCAGGAGGAGGATGGCGGCTTAGAGTAGGCGTGCTGCTTGTACTCATGTGTTGATCCCATAGGCGTTTGTGATGTGAGATCATGTGCCTACGCAAAGCAGTGTTGGACCTCCCACGACTCAGTTTCCTTTGGCACAGGTTGCAAATGGCATCGCTGTTGTCAGAGGCAGACACACAAAAAAAAGCCACACTGCTGAGCTCTGCAATGACGGCATTCTGATGGTGGACACAGCATGCGTTGATTGGCGTGCTGTCGGGCTGACCCCAGGTGCCGATGCATGCTGTCTGACTGTGCCACTAGCTCCTTGCGACGACCCCCCCTGCTTCCAACTCGTCTCCTCCTCCTTTCTGTCTCCCCATCTGAACTTTCGCCCTGTTCTTCTTCTTGCCGAGCGGGCACCCACGTGACATCCATGGACGCATCGTCATCATCAACCGCTTCGCTTGTATCTGACAACTCAGAAAAGGAAGCAGCAGCGGGTACAACATCATCATCATCACACCGTACCTCCATGTGTTTAATGCTGCCTGCCTGAGACATATCCCTGTTATCTACATCCTCTAGCAATAATGGTTGCGCATCACTCATTTCTTCAAACGGGTGTGTGAATAACTCCTCTGACATACCAAGTAAAGCGGCTGTGGTGCTAGTTTTGGTGGTGGCGGCAGGCGGGTGAGTGGTATCTTGAGAGGTGCCTGAAGCTAAGCTGGAGGAGGATGGTGCGTCAAGGTTCCGAGCGGAGGCTGTACAAGATTGGGTGTCCTGTGTTAGCCAGTCAACTATGTCCTCAGAACTTTTCAAGTTCAGGGTACGTGGCTTCTGAAAACTGGGCATTATTCTAGGGCAAAAGGGAATCACAGCACCACGACCACGACGGCCCCTGCAGGGTGGCCTGCCTCTGCCTGTCATTTTTTTTGGGATTAGTGGTACTATGCGTGCAAGCTACTGTGAGACCAGATATGATTGGCAATGTGAACTGTAACAGTTCTGCAGAGCACACACTGTAGGCCTGACACACCCGCTTGAAGACAAGTAACTGCTATTCAATCTATAACAGTGAAAAATAAATTTTGGTTTTAAAAGCACGCTATAGAGACACCAGATATGATTGGCAATGTGCACTGGAACAGTTCTGCAGAGCACACACTGTAGGCCTGACAGAGCCGCTTGAAGACAAGTAACTGCTATTCAATCTATAACAGTGAAAAATAAATTTTGTCTTTAAAAGCACGCTATAGAGACACCAGATATGATTGGCAATGTGCACTGGAACAGTTCTGCAGAGCACACGCTGAAGGAAGGACTGACACACCCGCTTGAAGACAAGTAACTGCTATTCAATCTATAACAGTGAAAAATACATTTTGGTTTTAAAAGCACGCTATAGAGACACCAGATATGATTGGCAATGTGCACTGGAACAGTTCTGCAGAGCACACACTGTAGGCCTGACAGAGCCGCTTGAAGACAAGTAACTGCTATTCAATCTATAACAGTGAAAAATAAATTTTGGTTTTAAAAGCACGCTAAAGAGACACCAGATATGATTGGCAATGTGCACTGGAACAGTTCTGCAGAGCACACACTGTAGGCCTGAGACACCCGCTTGAAGACAAGTAACTGCTATTCAATCTATAACAGTGAAAAATAAATTTTGGTTTTAAAAGCACGCTATAGAGACACCAGATATGATTGGCAATGTGCACTGGAACAGTTCTGCAGAGCACACGCTGAAGGAAGGACTGACAGAGCAGCTTGAAGGACACTGACTGGCTGCTATTAGCTTACACTGGAAACCTTTTTTCTTTGTAAAAGCACGCTAAAGAGACACCAGATATGATTGGCAACTGTCAAAGCACGCTGGCACAGGTCTGCAGAGCACACGCTGAAGTAGGCCTGACACCCAGACGCTTGCAGACAACTAACTGATCTTGTATTACAGTGAAAAAAAAGGATTTCTTTACAATCTAAAGCTTAAGCTATTGTTAAAACAGATGTGAGTGGTGGCACTGACTGTGCAAATGGGCAAGGCATCCAACCTGACACAGAAGCTGGCAGGCAGGCAACTGCTCTTCTATTACAGTGAAAACAAATTATTTATTTTAAATCTAAAGCTTAACCAATTGTTAAAACAGATATGAGTGGTGGCACTGGGTAAGTAGGCACAGTATCCAATGTGAACCTCACACAGAAGCTGGCAGGCAGGCAACTGCTCTTCTATTACAGTGGAAACAAAATTTTGGTTGTAAAAGCGCGCTATAGAGACACCAGATATGAGTGGCAACTGTCAAAGTACGCTGGCAGGGTTGTGCAGGGCACACGCTGAAGGAAGGCCTGACAGAGCCGCTTGAAGGACACTGACTGGCTGCTATTAGCTTACACTGGAAACCTTTTTTCTTTGTAAAAGCACGCTAAAGAGACACCAGATATGATTGGCAACTGTCAAAGCACGCTGGCACAGGTCTGCAGAGCACATGCTGAAGTAGGCCTGACACCCAGACGCTTGCAGACAACTAACTGATCTTCTATAACAGTGAAAAAAAAAGATTTCTTTAAAATCTAAAGCTTAAGCTATTGTTAAAACAGATATGAGTGGTGGCACTGACTGTGCAAATGGGCAAGGCATCCAACCTGACACAGAAGCTGCAGGCAGGCAACTGCTCTTCTATTACAGTGAAAAAAAAACTATTTCTTTAAAATCTAATGCTTAAGCTATTGTTAAAACAGATATGAGTGGTGGCACTGACTGTGCAAATGGCCAAGGCATTCAACCTGACACAGAAGCTGGCAGGCAGGCAACTGCTCTTCTATTACAGTGAAAACAAATTATTTATTTAAAATCTAAAGCTTAACCAATTGTTAAAACAGATATGAGTGGTGGCACTGACTGTGCAAATGGGCAAGGCATCCAACCTGACACAGAAGCTGGCAGGCAGGCAACTGCTCTTCTATTACAGTGAAAAAAAAATATTTATTTTAAATGTAAAGCTTAACCTATTGTTAAAACAGATATGAGTGGTGGCACTGGGCAAGTAGGCACAGTATCCAATGTGAACCTCATACAGAAGCTGGCAGGCAGGCACCTGCAATTACATTACACAGGGAAAAAAAAAAAAAAAGCAGCCTGATGTTATAGCCCTAAAAAGGGCTTTTGGGGTACTGTCCTTACAGCAGAGATCAGATGAGTCCTTCAGGATTGTAGTGGACACTGAATACCCTAGCCTAGCTATCAATTTCCCTATCTAATCAGCAGCAGCTAAACTTTCCCTCCTCTCACTAAGCATGCAGCTTCAGAATGAATCGAAAATGGATGCTGGGAGGGAGGTTGGAGGGTGTGGAAGGGAGGGAGTGCTGCTGATTGGCTGGAATGTGTCTGCTGACCGAGAGGCACAGGGTCAAAGTTTGCCCAATGATGACGAATAGGGGGCGGATTGAACTGCTCATGTGTCCGCCCGCCGCAGCGAACGCGAACACGCTAAGTTCGCCGGGAACTGTTCGCCGGCGGACAGTTCGGTACATCACTACTGACACAGAGCAGAATAGAGACTGTTCCCCGTCCACAGAGACCATGATACACACTGACACAGAGCAGAATAGAGACTGTTCCCCGTCCACAGAGACCATGATACACACTGACACAGAGCAGAATAGAGACTGTTCCCCGGCCACAGAGTCCATGATACACACTGACAAAGAGCAGAATAGAGACTGTTCCCCGTCCACAGAGACCATGATACACACTGACACAGAGCAGAATAGAGACTGTTCCCCGTCCACAGAGTCCATGATACACACTGACACAGAGCAGAATAGAGACTGTTCCCCGTCCACAGAGACCATGATACACACTGACACAGAGCAGAATAGAGACTGTTCCCCGTCCACAGAGACCATGATACACACTGACACAGAGCAGAATAGAGACTGTTCCCCGTCCACAGAGTCCATGATACACACTGACACAGAGCAGAATAGAGACTGTTCCCCGTCCACAGAGACCATGATACACACTGACACAGAGCAGAATAGAGACTGTTCCCCGTCCACAGAGTCCATGATACACACTGACACAGAGCAGAATAGAGACTGTTCCCCATCCACAGAGACCATGATACACACTGACACAGAGAAGAATAGAGACTGTTCCCCGTCCACAGAGACCATGATACACACTGACACAGAGCAGAATAGGGACTGTTACCCCTACATAGGGTCACTTGGCAGGTATGGATTGACACCTGTCCTCAAAGCCCATGATACACACTGGGGGGAGCTACTGTCCTCCCCAACCCCTGCGCGGTGGGTGGGGGCCATAAATCACAATGGGGGGACCTACTGTCCTCCCCCCCTCGGCCCCCACCCCTGCGCGGTGGGTGGGGGCCATAAATCACAATGGGGGGGCCTACTTTCCTCCCCCCCGGCCCCCATCCCTGCGCGGTGGGTGGGGGGCATAAATCACAATGGGACGGACCTACTGATAGGAGTGGAGTATTGTTCATATCAGTTTAATACCTTCCGCGTCTCCTATCAGTGGACGTGTATATGGCAGCCATTTTAGGAACCGCACACCTGGGACCCGAGCAAGGTCACCTCGTTCAAGCTGCTCTGGTTCCTTGATGAGCCAGCTGCCCGTGAGTTAACATGTCCCGTGGAGAAGCACTCTGTCCTGTAAAGCCTCACCACAAAAAAATTTAATAAATAACAGCACTCGGAGTGGTGAGTTTAGTAAATGTTCATATCAGTTTAATACCTTCCGCGTCTCCTATCAGTGGACGTGTATATGGCAGCCATTTTAGGAACCGCACACCTGGGACCCGAGCAAGGTCACCTCTTTCAATAGGCGACATGATTTGGCCCTGTAAAACTATCCTGGATATTCTCTACAATTTCTATGGATATGGCATTGATTTATGTAACAGGGAGATGGAAGAAGATGCTTGGTCGGTCCTCTTACTTGAAATTTGGGGCACTGCGCGGGCAAGCTAATGTGCCACCAGATAGGAGTGGTGAGTTTAGTATTGTTCATATCAGTTTAATACCTTCCGCGTCTTCTATCAGAGGACATGTATATGGCAGCCATTTTAGGAACCGCACACCTGGGACCCGAGCAAGGTCACCTCTTTCAACAGGCGACATGAATTGGCCCTGTAAAACTATCCTGGATATTCTCTACAATTTCTATGGATATGGCATTGATTTATGTAACAGGGAGATGGAAGAAGATGCTTGGTCGGTCCTCTTACTTGAAATTTGGGGCACTGCGCGGGCAAGCTAATGTGCCACCAGATAGGAGTGGTGAGTTTAGTATTGTTCATATCAGTTTAATACCTTCCGCGTCTCCTATCAGAGGACATGTATATGGCAGCCATTTTAGGAACCGCACACCTGGGACCCGAGCAAGGTCACCTCTTTCAACAGGCGACATGATTTGGCCCTGTAAAACTATCCTGGATATTCTCTACAATTTCTATGGATATGGCATTGATTTATGTAACAGGGAGATGGAAGAAGATGCTTGGTCGGTCCTCTTACTTGAAATTTGGGGCACTGCGCGGGCAAGCTAATGTGCCACCAGATAGGAGTGGTGAGTTTAGTATTGTTCATATCAGTTTAATACCTTCCGCGTCTCCTATCAGTGGACGTGTAAATGGCAGAGATTTTTAATTGTTGAATCACCTCCCCTTTTTAGGCCAAGGTGGGAAGATGCTTAGACCACTGGTATATTGGTGCCATCTTGGAGGATTTTTTTTTGGTTTGGTTTTTGAAGCCACAGTGCTGCACCAGTGGGCCTAAAAATTAGGCATGTATACATGCCTGAAAAATTTGGTATTGTTGCAGCCGCTGCTGTAGCAGAGGCCAGAAAAATTGATGTTTGTTTCAAAGGCAGAAAGAGCCCTAAAACATGGCGGCTTGAACCCTAGTTGGTGGCGGATAAGTCACGCAAGTCAAACGTCATTCAGAGCTAAAATACAGCAGCGTGTGGACCATTTTTAGCCCAAGGCAGCTCATCTCATCAGGCCTTTTTTAAGCAAATGTATCGCCCAGTGTCAGTCCCTTCGGGATCCATCCCTCATTCATCTTAATAAAGGTGAGGTAATCTAGACTTTTTTGACCTAGGCGACTTCTCTTCTCAGTGACAATACCTCCTGCTGCACTGAAGGTCCTTTCTGACAGGACACTTGAAGCGGGGCAGGCCAGAAGTTCTATCGCAAATTGGGATAGCTCAGGCCACAGGTCAAGCCTGCACACCCAGTAGTCAAGGGGTTCATCGCTCCTCAGAGTGTCGATATCTGCAGTTAAGGCGAGGTAGTCTGCTACCTGTCGGTCGAGTCGCTCTCTGAGGGTGGATCCCGAAGGGCTGTGGCGATGCATAGGACTTAAAAAGGTCCGCATGTCCTCCATCAACAACACGTCTTTAAAGCGTCCTGTCCTTGCCAGCGTGGTCTTGGGAGGAGGAGGAGGAGGATGACTTCCACCTCTCCCCCTGTTAGATTCCCGTTGTGCTGTGACATCACCCTTATACGCTGTGTAAAGCATACCTTTTAATTTATTTTGCAAATGCTGCATCCTTTCCGACTTGTTGTAATTCGGTAACATTTCCGCCACTTTCTGCTTATACCGGGGGTCTAGTAGCGTGGACACCCAGTACAGGTCGTTCTCCTTCAGCCTTTTTATACGAGGGTCCCTCAACAGGCAGGACAGCATGAAAGACCCCATTTGCACAAGGTTGGATGCCGAGCTACTCATTTCCCGTTCCTCCTCCTCACTGATGTCATTGAAGGTATGTTCTTCCCCCCAGCCACGTACAACACCACGGGTACCAGATAGGTGACAACGAGCACCCTGGGATGCCTGTTGTGTTTGGTCTTGCTCCTCCTCCTCCTCCTCAAAGCTACAATCCTCCTCTGACTCCTCTTCCTCACAATCCTCTTCCAGCGTTGCCGCAGGTCCAGCAAGTGATGCTGATAAGGCTGTTTCTGGTGGTGATGGTCACCACAACTCTTCCTCTTCCTCTTCACGCTCATCTACAGCCTGATCCAGCACTCTTCGCAGGGCACGCTCCAGGAAGAAAACAAATGGTATGATGTCGCTGATGGTGCCTTCGTTGCGACTGACTAGGTTTATCACCTCTTCAAAAGGACGCATTCTCCTACAGGCATTGCGCATGAGCGTCCAGTAACGTGGCAAAAAAATTCCCAGCTCCCCAGAGGCTGTCCTAGCACCCCGGTCATACAAATATTCATTAACAGCTTTTTCTTGTTGGAGCAGGCGGTCGAACATTAGGAGTGTTGAATTCCAACGTGTAGGGCTGTCGCAAATCAAGCGCCTCACTGGCATGTTGTTTCGCCGCTGGATATCGGCAAAGTGAGCCATGGCCGTGTAGGAACGCCTGAAATGGCCACACACCTTCCTGGCCTGTTCAGGACGTCCTGTAAGCCTGTGTACTTATGCACAAAGCGTTGTACGATCAGATTACACACATGTGCCATGCACGGCACATGTGTCAACTTGCCCAACTTCAATGCCGCTATCAATTTTTTTCCGTTGTCACACACTACTTTGCCAATATCCAGTTGCTGCGGAGTCAGCCACTTTTCCACCTGTGCGTTCAGGGCGGACAGGAGTGCTTGTCCGGTGTGACTCTCTGCTTTCAAGCAAGTCAAACCCAAGACGGCGTGACACTGCCGTATCCGGGATGTGGAATAGTACCTGGGGAGCTGGGGGGGTGCCGTTGATGTGGAGCAAGACGCAGCAGCACAAGAGGACTCAGCCGAGGAGGTTATGGAAGAGGATGGAGTAGGAGGAGTAGAGGAGGTGGCAACAGGACTGCCTGCAATTCGTGGCGGTGTCACCAACTCCTCTGCAATGCCACGCATTCCTTGCTTGTCAGCCGTCAGCAGGTTTGCCCAATGCGCAGTGTAGGTGATATACCTGCCCTGACCATGCTTTGCAGACCAGGTATCAGTGGTCAGATGGACCCTTGCCCCAACACTGTGTGCCAGACATGCCATGACTTCTTTTTGCACAATCGAGTACAAGTTGGGGATTGCCTTTTGTGAAAAGAAATTCCGGACGGGTACCTTCCACTGCGGTGTCCCAATAGCTACAAATTTTTTGAACGCCTCAGACTCAACCAGATTGTATGGTAAAAGCTGGCGGGCCAATAGTTCGGACAAGCCAGCTGTCAGACGCTGGGCAAGGGGGTGACTTGGTGACATTGGCTTCTTACGCTCAAACATGTCCTTGACAGACACATGACTGTGGGCAGATGAGCGGGAACTGCTCAAGGCGGGAGACGGAGTGGCGGATGGTTGAGAGGGGGCAAGAAGGACAGCAGTGGTTGACGTGGCTGAAGATGCTGGACCAGGAGGAGGATGGCGACTTAGAGTAGGCGTGCTGCTTGTACTCATGTGTTGATCCCATAGGCGTTTGTGATGTGAGATCATGTGCCTACGCAAAGCAGTTGTACCTAGGTGGGTGTTGGACCTCCCACGACTCAGTTTCCTTTGGCACAGGTTGCAAATGGCATCGCTGTTGTCCGAGGCAGACACACAAAAAAAATGCCACACTGCTGAGCTCTGCAATGACGGCATTCTGATGGTGGACACAGCATGCGTTGATTGGCGTGCTGTCGGGCTGACCCCGGGTGCCAATGCATGCTGTCTGACTGTGCCACTAGCTCCTTGCGACGACCCCCCCCTGCTTCCAACTCATCTCCTCCTCCTCTCTGTCTCCCCATCTGAACTTTCGCCCTGTTCTTCTTCTTGCCGAGCGGGCACCCACGTGACATCCATGGACGCATCGTCATCATCAACCGCTTCGCTTGTATCTGACAACTCAGAAAAGGAAGCAGCAGCGGGTACAACATCATCATCATCACACCGTACCTACATGTGTTTAATGCTGCCTGCCTGAGACATATCCCTGTTATCTACATCCTCTAGCAATAATGGTTGCGCATCACTCATTTCTTCAAACGGGTGTGTGAATAACTCCTCTGACATACCAAGTAAAGCGGCTGTGGTGCTAGTTTTGGTGGTGGCGGCAGGCGGGTGAGTGGTATCTTGAGAGGTGCCTGAAGCTAAGCTGGAGGAGGATGGTGCGTCAAGGTTCCGAGCGGAGGCTGTACAAGATTGGGTGTCCTGTGTTAGCCAGTCAACCATGTCCTCAGAACTTTTCAAGTTCAGGGTACGTGGCTTCTGAAAACTGGGCATTATTCTAGGGCAAAAGGGAATCACAGCACCACGACCACGATGGCCCCTGCGGGGTGGCCTGCCTCTGCCTGTCATTTTTTTTGGGATTAGTGGTACTATGCGTGCAAGCTACTGTGAGACCAGATATGATTGGCAATGTGAACTGTAACAGTTCTGCAGAGCACACACTGTAGGCCTGACACACCCGCTTGAAGACAAGTAACTGCTATTCAATCTATAACAGTGAAAAACAAATTTTCTTTGTAAAAGCACGCTATAGAGACACCAGATATGATTGGCAATGTGCACTTGAACAGTTCTGCAGAGCACACACTGTAGGCCTGACACACCCGCTTGAAGACAAGTAACTGCTATTCAATCTATAACAGTGAAAAAAAAATTTGGTTTTAAAAGCACGCTATAGAGACACCAGATATGATTGGCAATGTGCACTGGAACAGTTCTGGAGAGCACACGCTGAAGGAAGGACTGACAGAGCCGCTTGAAGGACACTGACTGGCTGCTATTAGCTTACACTAGAAACCTTTTTTCTTTGTAAAAGCACGCTATAGAGACACCAGATATGATTGGCAACTGTCAAAGCACGCTGGCACAGGTCTGCAGAGCACACGCTGAAGGAAGGACTGACAGAGCCGCTTGAAGGACACTGATTGGCTGCTATTATCTTACACTAGAAACCTTTTTTCTTTGTAAAAGCACGCTATAGAGACACCAGATATGATTGGCAATGTGCACTTGAACAGTTCTGCAGAGTACACACTGTAGGCCTGACACACCCGCTTGAAGACAAGTAACTGCTATTCAATCTATAACAGTGAAAAAAAAAAATTTGGTTTTAAAAGCACGCTATAGAGACACCAGATATGATTGGCAATGTGCACTGGAACAGTTCTGGAGAGCACACGCTGAAGGAAGGACTGACAGAGCCGCTTGAAGGACACTGACTGGCTGCTATTAGCTTACACTAGAAACCTTTTTTCTTTGTAAAAAGCACGCTATAGAGACACCAGATATGATTGGCAACTGTCAAAGCACGCTGGCACAGGTCTGCAGAGCACATGCTGAAGGAAGGACTGACAGAGCCGCTTGAAGGACACTGACTGGCTGCTATTAGCTTACACTAGAAACCTTTTTTCTTTGTAAAAGCACGCTATAGAGACACCAGATATGATTGGCAACTGTCAAAGCACGCTGGCACAGGTCTGCAGAGCACACGCTGAAGGAAGGACTGACAGAGCCGCTTGAAGGACACTGACTGGCTGCTGTTAGCTTACACTAGAAACCTTTTTTCTTTGTAAAAGCACGCTATAGAGACACCAGATATGATTGGCAATGTGCACTTGAACAGTTCTGCAGAGCACACACTGTAGGCCTGTCACACCCGCTTGAAGACAAGTAACTGCTATTCAATCTATAACAGTGAAAAATAAATTTTGGTTTTAAAAGCACGCTATAGAGACACCAGATATGATTGGCAACTGTCAAAGCACGCTGGCACAGGTCTGCAGAGCACACGCTGAAGGAAGGACTGACAGAGCCGCTTGAAGGACACTGACTGGCTGCTATTAGCTTACACTAGAAACCTTTTTTCTTTGTAAAAGCACGCTATAGAGACACCAGATATGATTGGCAACTGTCAAAGCACGCTGGCACAGGTCTGCAGAGCACACGCTGAAGGAAGGACTGACAGAGCCGCTTGAAGGACACTGACTGGCTGCTATTAGCTTACACTAGAAACCTTTTTTCTTTGTAAAAGCACGCTATAGAGACACCAGATATGATTGGCAACTGTCAAAGCACGCTGGCACAGGTCTGCAGAGCACACGCTGAAGGAAGGACTGACAGAGCCGCTTGAAGGACACTGACTGGCTGCTATTAGCTTACACTAGAAACCTTTTTTCTTTGTAAAAGCACGCTGTAGACACACCAGATATGATTGGCAATGTGCACTTGAACAGTTCTGCAGAGCACACACTGTAGGCCTGACACACCCGCTTGAAGACAAGTAACTGCTATTCAATCTATAACAGTGAAAAAAAAATGTTGTTTATAAAAGCACGCTATAGAGACACCAGATATGATTGGCAATGTGCACTGGAACAGTTCTGGAGAGCACACGCTGAAGGAAGGACTGACAGAGCCGCTTGAAGGACACTGACTGGCTGCTATTAGCTTACACTAGAAACCTTTTTTCTTTGTAAAAGCACGCTATAGAGACACCAGATATGATTGGCAATGTGCACTTGAACAGTTCTGCAGAGCACACACTGTAGGCCTGACACACCCGCTTGAAGACAAGTAACTGCTATTCAATCTATAACAGTGAAAAATAAATTTTGGTTTTAAAAGCACACTATAGAGACACCAGATATGATTGGCAATGTGCACTGGAACAGTTCTGCAGAGCACACGCTGAAGGAAGGACTGACAGAGCCGCTTGAAGGACACTGACTGGCTGCTATTAGCTTACACTAGAAACCTTTTTTCTTTGTAAAAGCACGCTATAGAGACACCAGATATGATTGGCAATGTGCACTTGAACAGTTCTGCAGAGCACACACTGTAGGCCTGACACACCCGCTTGAAGACAAGTAACTGCTATTCAATCTATAACAGTGAAAAAAAAAATTTGTTTATAAAAGCACGCTATAGAGACACCAGATATGATTGGCAATGTGCACTGGAACAGTTCTGGAGAGCACACGCTGAAGGAAGGACTGACAGAGCCGCTTGAAGGACACTGACCGGCTGCTATTAGCTTACACTAGAAACCTTTTTTCTTTGTAAAAGCACGCTATAGAGACACCAGATATGATTGGCAACTGTCAAAGCACGCTGGCACAGGTCTGCAGAGCACACGCTGAAGGAAGGACTGAGAGAGCCGCTTGAAGGACACTGACTGGCTGCTATTAGCTTACACTAGAAACCTTTTTTCTTTGTAAAAGCACGCTATAGAGACACCAGATATGATTGGCAATGTGCACTTGAACAGTTCTGCAGAGCACACACTGTAGGCCTGACACACCCGCTTGAAGACAAGTAACTGCTATTCAATCTATAACAGTGAAAAAAAAAATTTGTTTATAAAAGCACGCTATAGAGACACCAGATATGATTGGCAATGTGCACTGGAACAGTTCTGGAGAGCACACGCTGAAGGAAGGACTGACAGAGCCGCTTGAAGGACACTGACCGGCTGCTATTAGCTTACACTAGAAACCTTTTTTCTTTGTAAAAGCACGCTATAGAGACACCAGATATGATTGGCAACTGTCAAAGCACGCTGGCACAGGTCTGCAGAGCACACGCTGAAGGAAGGACTGAGAGAGCCGCTTGAAGGACACTGACTGGCTGCTATTAGCTTACACTAGAAACCTTTTTTCTTTGTAAAAGCACGCTATAGAGACACCAGATATGATTGGCAATGTGCACTTGAACAGTTCTGCAGAGCACACACTGTAGGCCTGACACACCCGCTTGAAGACAAGTAACTGCTATTCAATCTATAACAGTGAAAAATACATTTTGGTTTTGAAGGACACTGACTGGCTGCTATTAGCTTACACTATAAACCTTTTTTCTTTGTAAAAGCACGCTAAAGAGACACCAGATATGATTGGCAACTGTCAAAGCACGCTGGCACAGGTCTGCAGAGCACACGCTGAAGTAGGCCTGACACCCAGACGCTTGCAGACAACTAACTTCTCTTCTATTACAGTGAGAAAAAATATATTTCTTTTAAATGTAAAGCTTAACCTATTGTTAAAACAGATATGAGTGGTGGCACTGACTGTGCAAATGGGCAAGGCATCCAACCTGACACAGAAGCTGGCAGGCAGGCAACTGCTCTTCTATTACAGTGAAAAAAAATTATTTCTTTTAAATGTAAAGCTTAACCTATTGTTAAAACAGATATGAGTGGTGGCACTGACTGTGCAAATGGGCAAGGCATCCAACCTGACACAGAAGCTGGCAGGCAGGCAACTGCTCTTCTATTACAGTGAAAAAAAAATATTTATTTTAAATGTATAGCTTAACCTATTGTTAAAACAGATATGAGTGGTGGCACTGACTGTGCAAATGGGCAAAGCATCCAACCTGACACAGAAGCTGGCAGGCAGGCAGGCAACTGCTCTTCTATTACAGTGAAAAAAAATTATTTCTTTTAAATGTAAAGCTTAACCTATTATTAAAACAGATATGAGTGGTGGCACTGACTGTGCAAATGGGCAAGGCATCCAACCTGACACAGAAGCTGGCAGGCAGGCAACTGCTCTTCTATTACAGTGAAAAAAAAATATTTATTTTAAATGTAAAGCTTAACCTATTGTTAAAACAGATATGAGTGGTGGCACTGACTGTGCAAATGGGCAAGGCATCCAACCTGACACAGAAGCTGGCAGGCAGGCAACTGCTCGTCTATTACAGTGAAAAAAAAATATTTATTTTAAATATAAAGCTTAACCTATTGTTAAAACAGATATGAGTGGTGGCACTGGGCAAGTAGGCACAGTATCCAATGTGAACCTCACACAGAAGCTGGCAGGCAGGCACCTGCAATTACATTACACAGGAAAGAAAGAAAAAAAAAAGCAGCCTGATGTTATAGCCCTAAAAAGGGCTTTTTGGGGTGCTGTCCTTACAGCAGAGATCAGATGAGTCCTTCAGGATTGTAGTGGACACTGAATACCCTAGCCTAGCTATCAATTTCCCTATCTAATCAGCAGCAGCTAAACTTTCCCTCCTCTCACTAAGCATGCAGCTTCAGAATGAATCGAAAATGGATGCTGGGAGGGAGGTTGGAGGGTGTGGAAGGGAGGGAGTGCTGCTGATTGGCTGGAATGTGTCTGCTGACCGAGAGGCACAGGGTCAAAGTTTGCCCAATGATGACGAATAGGGGGCGGATCGAACTGCGCATGTGTCCGCCCGCCGCGGCGAACGCGAACACGCTAAGTTCGCCGGGAACTGTTCGCCGGCGGACAGTTCGGTACATCACTACACAGGAGATATCAAAGCGTCATTATAAATTGAGCCCCTTGACATTTTGATTATAAACCTGATTACATTTGGTGTTTAACATGGTGCCTTGAATATATTCTTATAGTGCGTAGTCTACTGTTAACTCTTATCTCTAGTTTTGGTAACATTTGCCATCCATTTCAAGGCAAAGTAAGAAGAACATGTTAGGGACATATTTGAGTTAACCCCTTCAGGACCGCTGACGGTTCAGGACCGTCAGCGGTAAAACGTGCGTTTGGACCGCTGACGGTCCTGAACCGTCATAACGGTCTGGGGCTACTTACCTGATCGCCGTCGGTCCCACGGCGGCGATCAGTGCTCCACCCGGTCCAGGGGGACTGCCTGTCTGCCCGGGCAGTCCCCCCTCGGCAGATCAGGACCCCACGGCCATGTGATCACTCGATCACATGACCGCAATAGGGGTCTTTGTATCTGCCTGCAGGGGGACTGTCTGTGCTGACAGGCAGTCTCCCTGCAAGTAAAAAATCCAAAAAATAAAGTAAAAAAAAAACCAGTGTAAAATCAGTGTAAAAATAAATAAATAATATGTGTATATATATATGATATATATACATGTATTATATCTATATATAATATATGTATATGTATCATATATATATATAATGTCATATTAAGTGTATTTTTATATTTATATATACGTATATTAATATAAAAATACACTTATATTTAAATTACACACGAATATATACAATATATATATAATTGCTATATATATGGTATATATATATTATTATAAAATACAAATAATATGTTAATAAAAATAAATAACAAAAAATAAAAATAATTTTTAATAATTATAAAAAAATATTTATATATGCAATTTTATTCTAACAGTATTTTGATATATATATATATATATTTATATCAAAATATACTTAGAATGTAATGATATATATATCTATGTATAAATAAATAAATAAAAACAATACGAAATATACATATGTCCATATACATAATTACATAAATAATTTCATAAATATACACGTAGACGTCAAATATATAAATATGTATATATATTAAAATTCTACATGTGTATTTATGTAATATTTTTACCTAATTAAGTAATTTTAATGATTGCAATTTGAGGGACCTGCCTGCCAACCCAGGCCGAAAGTCCAGATAATTTAATTTGCTAGCACTGTGTTTAACCCTGTAACTTTCTATGACACCCTAAAACCTGTACATGGGGGTACTGTTTTACTCGGGAGACTTCGCTGAACACAAATATTAGTGTTTCAAAACAGTAAAACATATCACAGCGATGATATTGTCAGTGAAAGTGAATTTTTTTGCATTTTTCACACACAAACAGCACTTTCACTGAGGATATTATTGCTGTGATACATTTTACTGTTCTGATACACTAATATTTGTGTTCAGCGAAGTCTCCTGAGTATAACAGTACCCCACATGTAGAGGTTTTATAGTGTTTGTGAAAGTTACAGGGTCAAATATAAGGCTTGATTTTACTTTTTTTTTTTATTGAAATTTGTCGGATTGGTTAGGTTGCCTTTGAGAGCGTATGGTAGCCAAGGAATGAGAATTAGCCCCATGATGGCATACCATTTGCAAAAGAAGACAACCCAAGGTATTGCAAATGGGGTATGTTCAGCCTTTTTTAGTAGCCACTTAGTCACAAACACCGGCCAAAGTTAGCGTTTCTTGCATTTTTAACACACAAACAAATATAAATGCTAACTTTGGCCAGTGTTTGTGACTAAGTGGCTACTAAAAAAAACTGGACATACCCAATTTTGAATACCCTGGGTTGTCTACTTTAAAAAAAATATGTACATGTTAGGTGTGTTTCGGGGATTTATGACAGATAACGGTGTTACAAGGTCACTATTGATACATTTAAAATATATATATATTGAAACAGCAATTTCCTACTTGTATTTATAGGCCTATAACTTGCAAAAAAAAGCAATAAAGCATGTAAACACTGGGTGTTTTTAAACTCGGGACAAAATTTTGAATCTATTTAGCTGTTTTTTTCATTAGCTTTTGTAGATAAGTAAAAGATTTTTCAAGTAAAAGTCCAAAAACATGTTTTTTTTTTAAATTTTTCACCATATTTTATTATTTTTTTAAATACAATATTGGACATAATACAAATAATGGTATGTAAAGAAAGCCCCTTTTGTCCTGAAAAAAACAATATATAACTTGTATGGGAACCGTAAATGAGAGAGCGGAAAATTACAGCTAAACACAAACACCACAAAAGTGTTAAAACTGCTCTGGTCCTTAACGTACAAACATCGCAAAAACAGGCCGGTCCTGAAGGGGTTAAATCACTTTGTTTCTGTTTATGCAGCCCTAGCCACACCTCCCCTGGCTATGATTGACAGAGCCTGCATGAAAAAAAAAACTGGTTTCACTTTCAAACAGATGTAATTTACCTTAAATAATTGTATCTCAATCTCTAAATTGAACTTTAGTCACATACAGGAGGCTCTTGCAGGGTCTAGCAAGCTATTAACATAGCAGGGGATAAGAAAATCTTAATTAAACATAAGTTGCAATAAAGAAAGCCTAAATAGGGCTTTCTTTACAGGAAGTGTTTATGGAACGCTGTGCAAGTCACATGCAGGGAGGTGTGACTAGGGTTCATAAACAAAGGGATTTAACTCCTAAATGGCAGAGGATTGAGCAGTGAGGCTGCATGGGGCCTGTTCTATACACCAGAACTGCTTCATTAAGCTAAAGTTGTTCAGGTGACTATAGTCCCTTTAACATGTCACTGAAATTCCTCACTCAATGAGAAAAGTAACTAAGTTCACCTTGGCATGAAACCACAAATAATTTAATCTCTAATGTATTAGTATATTTTTTTTGTAATATTTGATTAAGCATTTGATGAATTAAAACCACAAAAAAAGTCAATTTACTGACCTCTTAAAAACCTATTCATCAACAAAAGCCATGGTATATCTGCTCTTTGACCAAAGATATTCGTTTACCAAACAATGGTCTACTTTAAGATGTACTATTTGGTTGTATTCTATTGCTTATTGAGGTTACACTCACTTGTGTGCATGTTTGCAGTGGCAGATACAAATCACAATGAACACACATGTGACACATAATTATTCCACCGTTTTATTTTTTTTCTATTTTGGAATTTCATACCATCAGTCTAACCAGCCATCAAGCCAAAGTGGCCAAACTCCACAAAACCAGTAAATGTATCTAACAGCCAATTAAACGACCATTCCACACCCGTAAAGCACTTCAGCTTGCTGAGGAGTATGCTATTTTCATCTCAGTTGATAAAAGGGCAGATTTCTATGAGAAATTCACTTTTTTAATAATTAAATTACGCAACACCTGCCTGACTGTCAATAAGAGAGGACAGCTCTTTGAGAAGCAGGCAAGCTCTAGCTATGCTCTGTGGAGCTAACAGAAGCAGTAGAAAACCTCCGTGGCTCTCTGAGTGACCGCAAGGGAGGTGTTTCCACCCCAATTATAAGAGTTCCAAATCGGCACTTTTATAAACTATCACAAATATGACAGATTTCAGACACATAAAGCACTCTAGCAAACTTTATGTCTGGAGTGTTCCTTTAATTTCTGCCAACCAACCCAACTCTTGCCTTATTGTATGGTGCCTTGTTGCCTGGTTTGTATCTATCCAGGTTTGTCACCTGAGAATATGTCACAAGAGCTCGTTGTTATTGTCTAGGGTGTGAGCTCTGAAACTGCAGCTACCAATGGAGGTATGCATTTCACAGTCTGAATGGGGAAGGTGAACAAGTTCATTATCTATGAATTAGAACAGGATGCTGATGTTCTTTCTCATAAAAAAGGCTTGAAATATTGAATTACTCTCCAAGTGACATGGAGGAATTTGCACATCACTTCAAAAGAACAATATACAATGTGTATACAATGGTGAAATATCCGCTGTTAATTTATCAAGCTGCTAATATAAAGCAACAGCCCGCTGGTCAGTTCTTCCGCATTGTGTGTACAGTATAGTGATTACTTACTTCATATCCTGTACACATAATACTCAATTTTTTTATTTTATCCTACAATCATTCCAGAAGTATATATTATGTATGTTTTGTTGTCATGTTGTGGAAGACTCACAATTAGGTCTGCTAGCGCACTGCCTAACGTGCTTACTCAATACAATTCACTAGTGTTCATAGTAGTTTATGAGTAAGAATTCTATGTAGCTTTGCTTCTATTTTACGAGATTATCGTGAAAACTCACTAAGCCTCCACACCGGTTCATCTTGCAGAGATAATGTAAGCAGTGAGTAAGTGCATCGCTTTCAGCTAAGTTGAGAATAGACATGTGCAAAATTTTGTTACATCCATAAACTAATCGATTCGTCAAAATCATTATTTCCCAGACATATTGATTCATTCAAGTTTGGATTAAAAGGCTTTTGATTTCAACTAATCGGTTTGATTATGGACAAAACTCATTTTTACGCATGTCTGGTTGAGTATATGTGAGGGTTTGATTGTGAACTCCATATGATGATTACTGCTTCCATTATCACTCTCTGTTGAGAAACATACCAATTGCATTTTATTTTTGAAAGTAGCACATTGACATCCCAAACTACTGCACTACAGTAAACGGAGCAAACTGCAGATACTGTGAACTGCAATCATGTAGGAACTACAATCACTCCAAGGCAGACAGAGCTTTGCTGTGAATGCTAGTAGCTGCATGATACAGAAGTTAGAGTGCATAAATATACAATTTCCACAAACTCTACTGAGACATCTTAAAGAGTCAATCAGTAATGTGTATAATAACACAGGGAACCAGCGGAAGCCAGGAAGAATGTGCCTATAGTTTCCCTTTAACAACAAAAAAACAACTCCTCCATTGTAAATCAGTGATTCAACGTTGGTGCTAAGTGCCAGTAGCTGCTAGCACGCAGTAACTACTAGTATCTGATCACAATAGCCACCACAAAGCTCATTTTGAATTCCAAATGAACCAGCTATCACATTATTTAGTTTAATCAAAATTCAGATAAATTGTGATTCAAATGCACCAGATTGATCAAACTGAATATGAATTGCAATTCTGCCTGAACTGAATCTTCATGTGTAGAATGATATAATGCAAAGTCCAGAACAAGCATTTCTGAACAGTGGTACTGCTGTAAAGACCACAATACATTCAAAATATATGTTAAAATTAGTGTAGTATTAGTGTAGTATTAGTGTACTGATATCAGGATACTGCGAGGTAGTGGTAGGCTTTACATGACATGGCGATATGGTGTAACCAAATCCCAATATTAGTTTGCTAAGATAGATGATTTAAAGTTACTTTGTAATTTAAAACTGAATTCTTTTGTGCTGGATAGACGTTTGCCTCGGCAGCTCCGGTCTAAGACGTAAAAAAAACAAAAAACTAAAGTACTATAAAGGCGACCCAAAGCCACACAAAGACCACCAAATGCAAGGGGACAACGGGGTGCACAAGTAGATACCCATCAAGCGACGTTTCCATCGGTGCGTACCTGACACACTAATGAGGCCTACAAAATGGCGTCTGGCCCACACACCGCAGCCATGTGCAGTGCCAGAGAAGAAACCGAGCTCCGTCTCAATGGCATATTCAGCGCTTTTTGGGAGAAGCTGGAGAAGCTGGAAGCGCTCCTATGGCCATCAGCACTGGGAACGCCACCAGACGGCACAACACAGGACCCAAAAGGGGAAGTCGGAGGGATGGACATAATTATCCTCCCGGATCCCACTCCTAAGACGAGCAGGCATCCGAACCGGGCTGCTCCAAAGGCAGAAGCATGGAACCTCACAGAGAGCATACAAGGCCCCAAAAAGACCATCGGGGGGCAACCAGTGAGCAAACACCAAAAGCTACCCCGCCTACTTACCAAAACTCAGCACAGATCCCAGAGAGGCACAGCCTTTTTCGAGACAGATGGAGGAACCGGCGAAGCACGAGACCCAACATGGCGGACATAGCAGACCGACCGCACAGGAAAACCAGCAGCCCGCGACCACACCAAGCAAGGAGATCTGCAACCGGGACAACCCGCTGCACTTATCTAGCAAGTACTTTTACCTCTTGAAAAAAGACTGTTAGCATGTGTAACCAGATTTATCAATACGAATACGTACCCACTCAGCGACATACCATGCATAAGTATAACTCCCCACCGTAGCATCGACCAGCAAACACTAGTTCTATCTAGACAGCATGATGTACGTCTCCTTATTAGCTACCAAGCACAACAGACCTAGCATGTTACTTGATGTTAACTAGCAATGTTATGCCTAGGGATTTCCTCCTTACTTACCCTCTTATTTTTTAAAATTTTATCACCTTATGTTTATTTCGTCAGAACCCAGTGATATATATCGATAGATAATCTAACTAGCCTTGTTTATCTTCACCATTTAATAGTACTCAACTTGAGCATGTTACCTAGCTTGTTTACCGACACATGTACTTCGACTCATTATAATAGACACATGACCTGTCCACACAATAATTGTGCTTAATTGTTAGACGCTACCTGCGCTGTGACCATAGTTTATTACTGTGTTTAAAAGAAAAAATGTGCTGAAATCTGTATACATTTAAATTATTCTGACTTGTCTGACCCATCGTAAAATTTCTCATGTATACTGTCTCACAGTTGTCACCATCAAGCACAACAAAAATAAAGAATTAAAAAAAAAAAAACTGAATTCTTTTGTGTTTGTGCTATCCCTTAATTTGTATTTTGTAGGGTGCAAAGCCATCATTCATTGATTGCTAATGATTTAGACTCTTATTGACCTTTATTAGTCATAATCTTAATGTTATATTAAAGTAGAGATTTACATGGTACATATTTAGGCATATTACAAATCTTCAAGAAAGAAAGAAAGAAAAATTACATGAACTAGTTGATGTTATCATAATAAACGTGTAATTTATTATAATGACAGGTTTAAATAGGTTCCTATTTAAGCCTTTTGGTTCAAGGCAGTCCCACGTATGAATCCAGAAGGCTTTATGTTTTTTAAGTCATTTCTGCATATCCACTTCCCTTTTTTTTGGTTAGGAACTGTGGCAATAATTTTAACTGCATTATTACACTTAAGGAAATGAGCTTGTGCTGTTTTTTCAGCTTTTTTGTTGCGAATGTCTGAACTATATTTTGATAAATGATCTGTAATTTTATATGTGATCTCACCAACATAAATTAGGCTGCAGGGACATTTTTAAAACCACAGTTAGCAAATGTGTCATGCCTAGACTGAAGTTCTTGTGGTTCAATAATAAAAGGCCAATATTTTTCACACCCACACACCACACCACAAACAATTTTTTCTTTACTTGTGAGTCCACATTCGTTACAGAGTTCACTTTGCCTTTATGTTTTTTACAATTTGGTGGCTGAAAGTGAAGCAGAAGCACACAAAAGTAGAATTGATCCTGTGAAATGTTCAGATCTTACCTGTCTGTACCTATTTTGCCTCCTACTGAGTAGTATGAGACAGAGAGTATGATGTTTAGCAGGTATTGTCATGTCTACTAACCACTCTCCTACGTAAGCAAGTGTTCTGTGTTCTATGTTACAGGGAACATTTTGAATCTCCATTGCTCACAAATGTCTCCGCAACTGGCCACCCACCTCTCCCTTCAAAGTGGTTTCTAAAAATGTTTTTAGTAAATTGCCTCTCCTGCTGTTTTTTCCCTTTTTCAAATGACATTCATTAAAGTGGTTTTGTCCTGGCTGGCTGACTCTTGCATGCCTACTCCCCCTACAGACACAGCAGGGAGAAGCTTATAGCGCACTGTGTATTGACGCTACATACTGGATGTGTGGGAAATCTTTGTTCTTGTCAGGGTAGAAGGGGTGATTGGGTGGTGGTCAATTGGCTACTGACTTCTTTCTTTCCTTTATGGGTAAATCCCGTATTTTGGACTTTAAATGACTCCTACACTCTGAGGACCGAGGACGTACTAGGTACGTCTGACAAAAAATAGTCCTTAATGACCTAGTACGTCTTCACAGTCCTTCTTAATTACCCGATCACCGCCGATCGGTGTTCCTCCCGGTCTGAGGGGACTGTCTGACAGCCCAGACAGTCTCCCCTGGGCAAATTAGGTCCCCACGGGCCATGTTATCGCTCTGAAAAAGCAGTCACATGGCCGCAATAGGCATCCATAGTGTTGCCTGCAGGGGGACTTCCTGAACTGACAGGCAGTCTCCCTGCATCTGTAAAATAAAAAAATATATGTTAGTAAATATAAAAAAAAATGTATAACATATATATATACATATCTTATATCTCTATAAAATATATCTTATATATATATATATATATATATATATATATGTATATGTGTATATATAATGTCATACTAAGTGTATTTATATATTAATATATACGTATATTAATATAAAAATATACTTAGAATTAAATTACACACACATACACACACAAATAGTGTGGCTGCACTCACGGAAGTTTTCTTGATAAAATATAACTTTTATTGAATATAAAAATATATATATCCTGATGAAAGTCCACATGATGGACTGAAACGTCGATTTTTATGGAACTTCAATAAAAGTTATATTTTAACAAGAAAACTTCCGTGAGTGCAGCCACACTATTTGTATTTTGGATATTTTTGGCCGTGGTAATGCACCCGGTTTTGGCAGTAATTGATAGCTTGTGTGCAAGGTACAGCATATATTTTGATATATATATATATATATATATATATACAAAAATAGGGGGGGCGGAGCCTGACCAGCTTCCTGACTAGACGCATGGTCACAGAGCTCCTGCAGACAACCAAGATTAATCGCACAAAAAGCGACAAAACGGGCACTCACACCCGCGAGACTAACCTGCCTGAGATCAGTGTGCCCCACCGAACCTTCCGATACCACTCGGAAGAAAATCGGAGCACGGAACCCAAAGATGCGTGATCGCGGCCTGCAGGCACCGGACCTGGGGAGAGACGGCCGCTTTCCCCGTCCTCTCGCTAGCAGCCCAGGAGGCATGAAGCTCCCTCCCCCCCCCGGACCGGTGGGGGTTATCCCGGTCCAACCCTGGGAGAAAGCTTGGCTACCCAGGAAACAAACGACGGACCAACGCAGCAGGCCTACAACTCTAGAGCATAGCAAAATGGCGGACGCCACGTGTAAAGCAAACGGGAAGGAAGAAGTACCCAATATAATGACACGGCTAGAACATACCTTTGCAGCCTTCTGGATAAAGCTAGCTGACAAGATGCAGCAGGCCCAGTCCCAGGAGGCAGGGGTGAAAATACCCAAAGGGCTACCACACAGCCCCAACCATAAACAAACAACACCCAAGCTGAAAGGAACTAGCAAGGGGCACAGGAGACAGCAACACCCCCAAGCTCGGAAAGCAGCCAAATTCAGCCAGCCGCTCCACAAGCTGAAACAGCACACTCGAGGGGCTTACACATGGCCGGCACCAAGCGACAGCAAGAAAACCTACCGACGCTCTACCCAAGTGCAGCGATACACAGCCGCATACAGCACTCTGAAGGGCCATATCTCTACATCAGGGGGACACAGAGAGTCTCATACCCGCCAAACAGCATGGAGAGTAAAGAAACTGTCACACTACAAAGAATGCATCCCCACCGCCCAAGGCACTCGCACCGGACCAGGAGGAAAAGGCATAGTCCCTGCTACATCCATGATCCGCGACGCCAAGGCCCCATGCAGCCAGATCAACATGGTACTGGACTGTGCAGCCTGCCCGGAAGGTATAGGTTAACCCTGGACTTAAAATCAAGCAGACATACAGGGGGATGTCTCTACCTGCTGTCTCGCTTGAGGTCTTTACCATTGACAACACCTTTTTAATGAATGAAGCCGTAGCCCCTAGCATGTGTTCAATGCAAAGTTCCCTGCATCTCTACCTGAGCCTGACTTCACGCCAGACGTTATTAGATATGTCTAACACTATTGCATTATTATTTCTTATAGCAACCTTGCGCCCTATCGAACCGACTAGCCTGTTTCCCCTAGCTGTCGTATTAGTTAAGTTGGATGTTTTGTTTAGCCAGACGACTAACTGTTGACCCCGGAATAATCATAGAGAAAAACCTGTGTGACTACGCATACCACGGTTAAACTCCATTATTTGTTGACATACAACACATATACACCATGTTCCAGCCTGACAACCATCACGCACACAGGCCTACTAGCCCGCACGCAGGTTAGAAAAGAACCATATTATATACCTGTTTATATCTCGACATGCTTAGCTTTTCACCTGTGACATAAAACCTGTGACGCAAAGCACCTGACTAATAAGCAGACATGTTGGTTTACCCTGTGATTGCAGGCTTGTCCCCTAAAGCTTATTGACACCCTACAGGTAACCCACGAGGGACTAGGCATTTAGAAATTGTGCTGATCGTTCGCAATTCACGACTAACCCTAGCATTAGGATCTCATGCAAAATCGTTATTAGACAAGCATGTATAACCTGATTGTTATTTTATTATTTTATTCTGTTATGCCTATCTATGCTAACTCTCGAATTTCTTACTTAAAAAAAAAGTGCAACGTATCTTGAAACTGACACTGAAATGTCACCAATTGTCGACTACTGTAACATTCTATGCCGGTATTGAAACTTGTAATTATCTACGCACTTTCAAAAATAAAGAATTTAAAAAATAATACAAAAAAATAGATAAGCAAGGCACTCCTCCTGTAAATCTTTTAACAAAATCAAAACTGCCTAGGTGCAATCCCGCGTCAAAAATATATACTAATAAATAAAGGGAGCACACTAGGACTTATGTTCAGTGGAAAAATAGTATTTACTGTATCAAGGCATAATGCAAATCCTGTGCAAAAAAATCGACGTTTCGACCCTCCTGGGGTCTTTATCAAGATCACAGTGAAACATTATTATCGTGAGCAATATATACATATGAGTGTAATAACGCTTACCAATTAGAAAATCAGACAGCCGACAAGCTGAAGAACCCGGAAGTGAGGAAGCCACATGGAGAGTGCGTAAGAAAACGTACATGTGACCTGGTTGCTAAGCAACCTTACAGACAGTGTCTATACTCCAATAAGAAGATCCGGCACCCGACGAGCCGAGGTACCCGGAAGTCGAGAAACCACGTGGGGGCTTACACATGACATTCAAGGACGTGCATGTGACCGGGTTGCTAAGCAACCCGACAAACAGTGCAGATACTCCTATCTCCAACGAAAACGGAGAGTAGGAAATGAACACTAATTATGGAGGAAAGAATCATTCTAGACCCCAAGATACATAAGATCTGTCAGTGAAACAACTGTGCATAAGTGCAAAGAATACATGAACAGTGAAAAATATGTGAACAAAACTAAATATAAAATGAGAGTCAGATCAATGAATATCTGAGGAGCAGTGAAATAGACTGCAAACATACACTGTATATCATATGGAATTGTATATCAAACAGTTCTACATACAATAATATTTGTTCAAAATAAAAAATATATCTATATTCTATGCATATGTGTCATTATCTTTCTAGTTAAAGGAGAAGCATCAGACATCATAATCTCAGTTGCTGAATGTAGGAGGAAGTCAGTACGCCATTAAGTATGAGATCAAAATTCCTCTTATTAGGCACATACCTATGTGTCTTAAACAAATACTAAATCTACATCATAGCATATCATCTGGCGATGTCCATATAACTTGCAAAAAATGCCAATAACATGTTAACATTGGGTATTTCTAAACTCAGGACAATATTTAGAAACTATTTAGCATGGGTGTTTTTTGGCGGATGTAGATATGTAACAGATTTTAGGAGTCAAAGTTAGAAAAAGTTTTTTTGAAAAAATAATTTCATCATATTTTAATATTTGTTTTTTATAGTAAATTATATGATATGATGAAAATAATGGTATCTTTAAAAAGACCATTTAATGGGGAGAAAAACTGTATATAATATGTGTGGGTACAGTAAATGAGTAAGAGGAAAATGAAAGCTAAACACAAACACCGCAGAAATGTAAAAACAACCCTGGTCCTTAACAGTAAGAAAATTGAAAAACGGTCTGGTTACTAAGAGGTTAATATAAGATAGCATAGTGAAACCAATTACAGTCAATCATTCTAAAAGTTCTCTCACTTCCTATTGTTTTTAAAACCCAGATATATAATAATGTCATTTTGTCAACTCACAATTGTCATTGCAAAAATAGCTCATATTATGTAGCCACTGGCCAGGTAATATTATAGCTGTTTTTGTCAGGATGTCAGCAAAGTTATAATCCCTTTATTTCCTGCTGTTCTGGATCTCTGATTGGCTTTCCCATTTATTTTTCATTAACATAATTCAACTGAAATAAACAGTTATATGAATTCAATTCTGTCGATCTGAATTCGGAAGTCTAATATTTTTTATTTTTAAACATCTATAGCTAATTTGTTATATGTGCTCCACTCTATACATCTAGCTGTGGTTGTCTTCCTCACTTTTAAATGTGGCCCTTTTTTTCTCGATCTGATTATTCACTATCTCTGAGCCTTTTACTTCTTTTATGTCTCGTAATACTGATTCTCCATCAATTTAAAAAAAAAAACAGAACAGCACTGACAGGTCTCCCCAGTACAATATTTTTGTTGCGAATGTACTATTGTCTGGGTTACTTATGTTTCAACATTATCTTTATTAGTGTGTGTTTTTAATAACTGTTCTTTTAATACATTTTCAATCCATATGATATTGATAGTGTAATTAGCGCTACCCCACTATATGTGTCTAGTTTTGTTGGTCTACAATCTAGTGAGTCACCCATTGTTTTGGAGTGTATATATCGCTTTTCAATGGTTTTATGCATACTCATATATTTTTCTTTCATTTTATTTATCCCTCTTCAGTATAATTTTTTTTTCTCTGATAGATAATGTTACCACTACAACTATTCAACCATGCTAGAGTGAGAGACCGGGTTGTCCTTGTCACTCAACTATTCCCTGTTATTCCACTACTGCACTCAACAGAGTATAGTCATTTTATTCATATTTATTATTTTACCGATCCAATAAACTAAAATTCAAATTACTTTTTTAATTTTTTTTTTGTAAATTTTGTATTTTTGCCGTGCAGGTGATTACAAAACATAGTCATACGTCACAACAGCGTGCTTTTGTATATAAACATAGGCTAAACAATGGCATGAAGGGTTTGCACATTTTTTGTTTTAAAAGAAACATAGTAGGCTAGGCAAATACGGTATGTCCAATCGATTAAAAACTATTTGCGTTAACTGCAATGGGTTATCAACAGCATAGTAAGCTAGTCAGCTTTGTCTAAACGATTATGCATTAACTAAACGATGATTATGCATTAACTACATTTGGGTTATCGAAAGCATAGTAAGCTGGGCAGTTATGTCTAGTCGATTTTATGCTATTTGCGTGACTACATCAGGTTATCAACAGGCGGTAAATAGAAAATCGTTGGTGCAATGAGCTGTTCACAGTGTGAGAAAGCCCCCCACTAGGCCCCTGGGTATGTCATAAATGTATCATTCATGGGAGAATATACCAACAGAGAACAACAGAAATATACTCATCAAGTAACGGTGGGTATAATGCCAGTCAAGGTAATTTGCAATGCTCTGCACCCTGGTCAGCCAATTCCCCGCCAGGGTGAGTCTGAGTCCAGCTTTGAGAGACTTGTTGTCCGGCGACATCCAGGCAAGCGGGGTGAGCACTTCTGGTTTAGTGATGTCTGCGAGGTTATTCCCTGGGACCGCTGAACCCAGAGTGGGTCGGCGTATCGGCTCGTTGGGTGCCTCGATGCTGCTTGTGCTTCTGTGTCGAGCGGGAGTGCTCTCCGTGAGAAGCTTAGAATCCTCCCAGCGGGTTCTTTTGCCTGACGCGCCACGTGGCACTGTTGCGGTCTGCCCAAACTCCGGGAGGGCCTGCTGTGTTCTGCCGCATGTTAGGGCCTTGTGCTTGTCTGCCCCTCTAGCCGGCTCGGGTCAGCCTCGCCCCGCCAGAGCTCCTGCCGCCCCAAGTCTCGAGGATGAGGAGGTCTGTGGCGCTTTCTGTTAGGCCGGTTCCGGGAGCGTGCTCCAGAGGTGGCCCCTTGTGGGTGCTTGTCTGCTGTGGTGGTGTTATTAAGGTGGGTCATGGTGGCCGTCCGTTTGTCTCTTCGAGGTGAGCAGTGTGACAGGTTTGAGCACAGTCTCTGGCGTAGAAGGGTTCATGCGTGCCTCTAGTTTCTGCCAGAAGGCTTGGAATATTTTGTTTAGCCAGAGCTCCGTCTCATGCTCCGCATTGCTTGTGTCATAGGTGGAGCAGCCATCCGCCATTTTGTGAGTCACATAGGGAGTTTTTGCGGGGTTTCGCTGTGTTGTTGCTTGGTCATAGCTGTGCGGGGGGGGGACTCATGGGGGTAGACCGGATAACCCCCACCGGTCCAAAGGGGGGGAAGAGGGGCTCTCGTGCTGATTTTCGATGAGTTACGGCAGCGTGAGGCCGGCCGTCCCTCCTGCGCCTATACTGGTGGTAGGCCTTACCATGGTTCCAGGTGCATGCTGCTTTGGCTGTCGCTTGTGTGGCATAATTCTGTGCCCCTGAATGTCATCTCTAACCTGGTGGCCTTTTTGTGTTGAGTAATCGCCGTTTTAGCTGTGAAATTCGACTTTTTCTTTCTCGAGTAGCTGGAGCTGCAAGGGCTTGCATCCTTCCAGCTCTGCAGTCAGGCCCCGCCCACCCAAATGCCTTTTTTTAATTCTTGCCAACTAACCTTAACCTAAAAATACAAAAATTATATAAAATATATATTTTTCTGATGATATAGAGTGTAAAAATGGTTAATTTTCATATTTTCTTCTTATTTTTAGACAAATAATGAGCTAACACAAACTGGTGCAAAAGAGCAGTTTATGTTCTAAATGGGGGGACAGAGAGAACAATTCTGTCTTGAATTTGGGTGCACACATGCTTGACAAGGTACACCACTCGTGACATCCTCATGCTGTGCATGAGGACCTCCAGCGTCGCTGGAATCCCCATAGGAAAGCATTGAATAATGCTTTCCTATGGGGAGGTCTAATGCGCGCGCGGCCATTGCTGCGCATTAGGTTTCCCCCGTCGACATACGCCGAGGAGCATGGGCGGAGCCTTACCCAGCGTCAAAGGACATTGGCTCTGGATTCAGGTAAGTGTCTGAAGGGGTTTTAACCCTTCAGCGACGTGGGATGGGGGGAGGGAGGGAATCCAGTATTCTGCAGTGCCAGGAAACTGGGTTTGTTTTTCTGGCACTGGAGAATCCCTTTAAGTCATCTGAAATCATCACCTTAATTCCCTTTCCTCAGATGTTAAGTTTAGGACTGTATCAAATATTCCATACTCTGCCCTTAGATTTTTAAGCCCAAGATGCACAAATTATGCACAAATGTTTTTTTTTTTATATATTTTGTATTTTATTTAAAAAATATGCTTTCTATCTTTACGCAGTTCAGATTATTTCTGTGTGAGGTAGAAAAGAATTCTGGTATAAATATATAATACATAATATGAGCTAGGAACATGTCTGTGCAGGGGGTGAATTACTATTATCCCAGGCAGTTCAAAACATTAGTTAAAACATGTATTCTTTTGTCTTCGTCTGGTTTTGTGTCACAATTTCAAAGTGAATATGCTCTGTCGGTTTTAAAATATTCCCAGAAAGGCGCAATTAATTGGCTTACTTGTGTAAACTGGGTGGAGAAAGCAAAGGAGAAGAATCCAAAATTGATTTCAGACTCTTGTCTAGAGGAGATTTTGCAGAAGTGGCACAACACCGCAACTTGCAAAAGGAAGAAGTACTGCAACAGAGGGTGAGAAAACGCACAATGGTTTATTGTCATAAAGGTTTACTTACTAAAGTGAAATTTAAAGTCAAAACAGCTGAACCGAAAAAACATTCTCTGGCTACTTTGGGCTTCAGTTTGAAATTCACTCTAGTAATTAAACATAAATAATATCATGAACTGTGGAGTTTATAAAGAATAGATGAGTTGAGAATCTTTTTCAGTTTGTCTGTTTCAACTAAAAATTAGCAATTTTGCTATTCTGGGTTAGAGAATAAGGTGTGTGTGTGTGTGTGTGTGTGTGTATATATATATATATATATATATATATATATATATACACACACAATCTGATTAGGGGGTTAATGGCCCAGATGTGTGACTCTTTTATCCCTGGATCTCTACAGTTAATGGAGGGAGCTGGAGAATATTAGTGTTTTTTTTTTTTTATTATAGTTTACATCAGGTAGCTGTTTTTTAAAGATGAAATATATTATAAAATGAAAGATTAGCAGTATAATGGTCTCCGTCTCCCTCCAGGGGGTGCTGGGGAACAGAACTTTGCGTGGTGGTATTGCATTGAATATCAGAATGTGCAGCTCATGCTTGTTTCTGGCTATGCTTTAATTGTGATCCTGGAGGCCACCAGCAGCACACTGTTCGTGGGTTAAAGAGGAAGGGCTATGTCACGCTTCTGTAGGGGTCTGAAGACCCATTGGTTTCTGAAACCTTGCAGTGGCCCTGAAATAAATCCTACATTTTTTATTTCTTATTTTTTTCTCTATTGAGTTTTCTAGTACAATGAATATATGCCTAATTTCTGCACCTATATGTCAAAGTAGTAATGTTTAATTTGAAATCAGTTATTTAAAGGTTTAGGTTTGTATATTGCTGAAAAATCTCCCAGTTGATTAGAAAGTATTTGTCTAGATACATGTTGTTTGGGTAAAAGCTTTGATCATGTTTATTATGTTTATTACTATAATTATATTATTGTTATTTGTATTATTATTAAGATTCAGGTTGGGGAATCTGTCCTTAGTGATGCCAATAAACAACAGTTACTCTAACAAAACTAAACAAACTAAACTAGAACTCAATATATAGATACATGATAATAGACAATGGGGTATACCGGGGCCACCCTTAAGAGGTGAGCAAGGCTTGTCAATCCCATCAGGCCCATTTAACTATATCCAGGCACCTGCTATTCCAGTGATATATTTTATTAGCTTAAAATCAAACAAAAACAACAACACAACTTTAGCCAGGCAAATTTGTGTGTTTTGAAAAATTCTTTGGGTAACTTCCCAGTTTTGCGTTATAATAATTTGACATTGAGTTAATTGTTCTTTTTTTCCATTGTGCCTATGGAAGAATATTGCTCTGCACTAGGATGGGGAGCCTACTATATGAATGTTACAGGACTCGTAATGTTTCCTGAAGAAGTGAGCCACAGCCTCACAAAACTATTACTAGGTTGATTGAAAGCAGCACTGGTTTGGGAGTTTCGCATGACTGAGGCAGCAGGGAGGAATTGTGCTGGCAATGAAGGTGTGGGAACTAATAATCTATTAGGCATGCAGATATCTGTGAATGCTCTTTGCAGATATCTGTGAATATGCTCTATGAATGCATGCAATAGATGGAGGTTATTGATGTGCAATTTCATAACTCTAGCAGCCATAATTTGTCAAACCCATGAACAAAATGTACCGTGTTAGGTAAAAAAAAAACGGCTCCAGGCCTTGAGATGTCTTCACCACAGACCTGTTTGAGGATGATACAATGTGTGTTGTTTACATTTGACTTAGTTTGCTTCTATAAATGAAGGCGGAGTGCTTGTATTAGACATTTCATAATTAGTTATTCTTACAACATGTTTATGTTTTGTGCGAGTCATACGAAGACTCTTCAGTAAACATGAGACATTCTCTGTGTGAAGAATTGGTTTTTTTAAATCAAATTCCTTTCAGATGTGTTAAAGTCTGGGGGCTTTTCTGGAAAAACAGACGATTCAGTGTTATAATAGTTATAAAATATAAAGAATGATACTGCACTCAAAAAGAATTTTGATATCAAAACAGTATAGATACATTTTATTTTATTTTTGTTATTATTCTTGCTTCGCCATAAGGTTGGAAAGTGCATATGTTTAATGTCTGAAGTACCACACCAAATTAAACAATACTTATTTTATAAAAAAAAATTACATATTCTCTCATAACCTATACCAGCACCTAAGTGAATATACATGCAAAAATAAAACTAAAAAAAATATATATCTAAGAATATGCAGGCAGACTGATACCCTGTAATAGACTCATGACAACTTGTTGCAATAGAATAGCATCCAATAATAATTATTCTCCTTTGGATATAATTTTTAATTGTTTTATTTATTAACTTTGGCTGCATGAAAGGGATTCATTGATGTAATAAATAAGTGATTGATATCATCTCTAACAGCAGCAGAAAGATCACGGTTAGATTGTAGCAGACTGATTAAACATAGGCCTGGTTCGGACAGATCTTGAACCAAACCCAATTCCAACGGACCTGGGGAAATATAGGAAATTTTTTGTCCCTCCTTTTAGTATAATATGGAACTCTCCTGGTTATGAAATATGGATTTGAATTAACTCAGCTCCTCTAGCTGCCAAAGCCAAAGCCAACAGAAAAGCCAACATAATAGCAGTCCATCTTAAATTAATCAAGGAATTAAGGAAATTTAATAAGAGGTCTACATCCCCTGTAGATGTGTAACGTGGAGTATATGGGCGGCAGACTGATAACCCTTTTAGTAATCTCAAATAGAGGGCATCCTGAGTAAGGTTAGGGATAAGGAAATTTAAAGCAGATCCATAGGCCTTGATGGTACTGACCGCTAAACCAGAATGGAAGTTAAGGGTAAGAAATTCTAAAGCTAATAGAATGGTATCAGACCCATGAGAAGAGGATAGTAAAGAAACCTACCATTCTTTATATTCCTCAATCATATATCTATATCTCACCCTATGTCTTAAAGATGAATTAATGATGTCCAGGACCTGATCCAATACCAGGGCTGCGATCCACATCAGCTGCGGAAGCTTGAGCAAAAAATCGCTGGTTCCCTGAAAGGTCCACAGTCAAGCCCAATGGGATCTTGGTTCCCTTGACTAACTGATGGATCAATGGGTACGAGGGTCTGGAGGTCTGGAGGTCTATACCAGGTAAACAAGAACTAAACTCTGTACCCTGTCCCTGCGGATCTTCTGCAGAACTTTCATCAATAAAGATGAAGGGGGAAAAGCACAATGGCCGGAACATCTGTCCATTGGAAAGACAGTGCACCCATTTTCCAGAAGTTTGGGATGGAAACAGGTCTACTTGTCTCTGGCCAAAATTGCTTTCTATCTGTTGGAATAGATCAATTTTTAATTAAACCGTTGCCAGAGACAAACTCTGGCGAGAGAGAGAACCTACAAGCTCATTCACCTCTCCCTTAACGTATTCTGTAAAAACCCAAACCTTGTTGATAAAGCCCAAGACCAAAGATGGGAGGAGTGTCTCACTAGCAGCCACTCTTGTGTGTTATTCTAATATGTCAGTTCTCATGAGGACAATTTCTACCCAAGAACATTCTATTTTGGAATCTGTAAATAATTGAAAATATAATTTAGTGTTTGTGTGTGTCGGGGAAAGGGGCAGTCTGAGAATCCTGGAGTTGTTAATGATAGCATTAATTTATTGACTGAACATTTTGGAAATTACAATAGCATATTCGAGATTTATTAACTTGCTAATGCCTGCTAAAAAGCTGTTACCAAAGTCGGCGAGATAACGGCGAGATTGCTACTGTTCCAATACATACTGACAGCATTTATTAATATTGGATTGGTGAAAATGGGCCCTAGATTTTATGGTAAACAAAGTTTTAGTGATCACAATCCTGCTGGAAAAAAAACTAATCTCAAAGGACCTGACTACACTTTTCTAATAAATAACTATTAACTAATACCCCAAATTATTTTCAGTATTAGCACATGAGCAAAACAAACAACATAAATACTAACAATGACTTAAGGTCAAAAAAATTAACATTAACTCAGAAGTGAGATCATGAGGCGCACAGTGGCAGGTCTTTTGTTTGTACCTCCCAAACCAGTTCCATACCTCTGACAGTTTGCAGGTCCCTTACCGAATATTTAGATTTTTGAGACACAAGCACTCATTGATAGTGATGTCGCGAACATAAAATTCTCCGTTCGCGAATGGCGAACGCGAACTTCCGCAACCGCCATAGACTTCAATAGGCAGGTGAATTTTAAAACCCACATGGACTCTTTCTGGCCACAATAGTGATGGAAAAGTTGTTTCAAGGGGACTAACACCTGGACTGTGGCATGCTGGAGGAGGATCCATGGCAAAACTCCCATGGAAAATTACGTAGTTGATGCAGTCTGGTTTTAATCCATAAAGGGCATAAATCACCTAACATTCCTAGATTGTTTGGAATAATGTGCTTTAAAACATCAGGTATGATGTTGTATCGATCAGGTAGTGTAAGGATTACGCCCGCTTCACAGTGACAGACCAAACTCCTTTAACGCACCGCAAACAACCGCAAACAGGCCATTTGCATAACCGCAAACTCCCCATTTGCACAAGGTTGGATACCAAGCTAGCCATGTCCCGTTCCTTGTCCTCACTGATGTCATTGAAGGTCTCTTCCTCCACCCAGCCACGTACAACACCAAGGTTCCCCGAAAGGTGACAACAAGCCCCCTGTATTTTTTTTTTAAATGTACACTACTGTTACACCAGATATGAGTTGCACTGGTGTGACACTGTGCCCTGGCAGGCCCTGAAACGCACACGTGTGAAGGAAACTGACTGCTATTATATTACAGTCAAAAAAGTTATTTTTTTTAATTTCACCCCAGAAGGGGATGACCCAGCAATGTTGCTCCTACCTGACCGACCCGACATGCTTAATAGCAGTCAGGTAGATAGTAATCAGTCACACGGGCAAACAAGACAGGAAAGGGTTAAATATAAATTCAGAGTCAAGAACAAAGCCATGGTCAATACCAAAATAAACAAAATAGATCAAGGAACGCACTAAAGGGTACTGACACAGAAACCACGATAGGACAAAGTGGATAGGGCTAGGGAAGTTTAAATATCCTTTAACATTTGATTGGCCCACGTCATGCCTACGCCCCCCAAAACGTTTGTGTGTGGGGGTGCTGGAATGACGTGGGCCAATGGGAGCCTAAATTAACTTTTGGCTCCCACTGCCCCTTTAAGAGCGAGCTCGTGACTCGAGCCGTTCTCCTAGTGCCAGGCGGGCCACGTGACCGATCACTGCGGTCAGTGCACGCGGCTAAGTCAGAAGAGGAGATCAAGCCGCATGCGGCTCGTGTGGAGGCAGGAGTGATCCAGCCACGCGCGGCTGAAGCTTAGGAGCCAGGTCGGTCCCAGGATAAGGTAAATACAGCCACAACCACTTATCCCAATCACACACCTTTCCTAACTTCCTATCCCATTAAAAGCATATTACCGCGTATTGAATAAAACAGTTAGACCCCCTACTTCATCCAGGCTGCCGATCGATGGTTCAATATTCTGAGCCCTCTCTGATTTACTGTACACGACTATTCGATATTCCCACAAATTTTATATAGCATTTTATGTTTGTATGAGACCACCTTAAAAATATTGGATATCGCTAAAAATCATGATCACTATATACTTTCTCTACAAACCTCTAAAACGAACCAAACTACTCATCCATCCGCTATACCACTTTATCCCACCTAGAACCAGTGCCCAGTTAAAATACTTGACTCTTACTTACCCACACTCAGTCATGCCACACACATTTCACCACTACTCTCACTGAATCCCTCTGACTATGGCTAAATTCATCTTCTACATCAGAACACTACTCCTAAGATTGGGTTGTATCCATGTCTCGGGTCTTTCATTTAGAATAGGGGCAGCTTGGGTCTCCTTCAACACTGACACTCCAGTGCATATTATTAAAAGATTGGGCAGGTGAAAATCCTCAGTCTACAACTGATATATTCCTCATCCCGAGAAAGAAATGAGGAAAGCTTTTAAAAGTTTGGCTTTGTAAATTTGATGCAATAAGTGTGTTTTTCTTTAATACCTTTTCACCCTCTTTGCATGAACCCGATTTACATATATTACTAATAAATTTCTGAACATATATATTATATTATTCACTCACTCACTCACTCACGCACTCTCTGGGCCGGCCTAAGACATCATGCTGCCTAGGTCCAACGATAAATGACTAATGACTATGGGGGATAATGTATAATAAACACAGGTTACTGGCTATGGGGGGGGGGGGATAATGTATAATAAATGCAGGTTACTGGCTATGGGAGGGATAATGTATAATAAACACAGGTTACTGGCTATGGGAGGGATAATGTATAATAAACACAGGTTACTGGCTATGGGAGGATAACGTATAATAAGCACAGGTTACTGGCTATGGGAGGATAATGTGTAATAAACACAGGTTACTGGCTATGGGGAGGGATAATGTATAATAAACACAGGTTACTGGCTATGGGGGGATAATGTATAATAAACACAGGTTACTGGCTATGGGGGGATAATGTATAATAAACACAGGTTACTGGCTATGGAGGGATAATGTATAATAAACACAGGTTACTGGCTATGGGGGGGGGGGATAATGTATAATAAACACAGGTTACTGGCTATGGTAGGGATAATGTATAATAAACACAGGTTACTGGCTATTGGGGGATAATGTATAATAAACACAGGTTACTGGCTATGGAGGATAATGTATAATAAACACAAACACACACAAAAAAATGAATGCAGCTTCAGAATTATTCTAAATTGTATGCTGTCTAGGAGGTGGGAGGGTCTGGGAGGGAGGGTCTGCTACTGATTGGCTGGAATGTGTCTGCTGACTGTGAGGTACAGGATCAAAGTTTACTCAATGATGACGAATAGGGGGCAGACCGAACATCGCATATGTTCGCCATCCGTGGCGAACAAGCTATGTTCGCCAGGAACTATTCGCCAGCGAACCGTTCGGGACATCACTACTCATTGATACACACATTAACAAGCAATCACAGACACAATTACTTACTGAAACAAGTGTTCACTGGTACACACTGATACAAACACTCACACACACAAGCATTGTGTCACACACACTTACACAAGCATTCAGCGTCACGGACACAAGCACTCCATGGCACACACTGATTCTAGCACTTACATACATGTCATACTTTCTTGTATATTAAGCTGTGGGCTGAGTTTGGTCACCTGGGTTTTTAGAAGTGAATTACATACATTTCATACTTTCTTGTATATTAAGCTGTGGGCTGAGTTTGGTCACCTGGGTTTTTAGAAGTGAATTACAAGTCGCTCCTCATGTTCATGCAGTCTAGCTCGTCTGCCAAGGGATGATGTCAGCATCCCAGCTGCCTTTAAGAAACCATAGGGCACATTGTGAGGGGGTGATTTACTGCTTCTTCCTAGCCCCACCCCACCATTATGCAGCCATATATGTTATGTAATTATTTGCATAGATTGAGGAAAAGTTTATTTGGCAGCTACTGTCCCATAATAAAGCAGCCCATTGTGAAATCTCCCTTTTTCCTGCTTAGCCAGTTTGACGCAGCCCTGGGCTCACCGGACAATTTGACTGATTCGCAGTACTGAGTAAAACTGCTACTTAGGCATCAGAGACTATCTTTCTCAGAAGCCGGTGGGGCGCCTCATCAGACAGAATTCCCTGTATATCACTTACACAAGGTAAAGGACAAATAGCACTGTAACTAAAATGTAACATCATTCATTTCTGTGGAAAGATTCTATTTTTGGAACATTATTATTTTTTGTAGAGACATGTCCTATTATACTGGAATGATTGTTTCTTGTATGCTTATTGTAAATGAATGGGCACAAGTATAGAGTGGAGTTCTTTCATACTCGAAATTTCAATTCTTGTACACAGAATGGGAGGATAAAGTAGAGAGTTAATTTTCCTTTTTTTTTTTTTTTTTTTTACCAATATTTGCTTTTATTGTTGCACAGATTAAACATGTAATACAATGGTACAGTCGTGACATTTTCAGCAAGAGCAACCAGGACATAAGTCCGCAAAGAGGCAAATATTGTACAATTATACTGTAGCTTATTGGGTAGACAAGGTCACTATTGGCATAAACAGGCCACTTTTATAAAAGAATAAAATTAGGTAAATGCCAGGATTAACATACTAGGCTAAGTAATAGTAGCAAAACTGGCAGATCAAACATGATGTTAAACAGGCTAGATTTGCAGTATAATGATACCACTGATACCCCAATCTGGCTCAGCACAGGATAGCACAAAGTGAAGTAACAGCAAAACAACAGCAAGCGATAAAGTAAAGTAAAAATAAGAACAGTTCAATCTGTACTGATTATAAGTCCGTCAATGTGGAAAGATAATGACCACCATGCAGGAAGCAATCGGGTGGCTTCCAGCAGTGAGCCTGTGATGATAAGTCCCAAATCAGCCAATGTCCTGGCTCAGAGGTAGGAAAAGGTAGGTGAGCAGCACTGTGAGACAGGAGCCAAATAGAGCATCCGCCCTGCCCTATGCCATTATGAGGGCCTGCATCCCAGATCCACAAACCTGGGAACTCGTTGGTGAGTCCAAGTTCTTCCCTAACGGAAGAAGCTCCTGATGAACTGTCGCCATCTGCGGTGATGGTTCTTCCGCCTAGTGTCACATATTCATCCTCACCTTGCAGTATCTATGCTCAGCGGCCATGCATCAGTGTACCTGACTCCTGCAACATGTTGATGTCCACACCAAATGGATCCATGCCAAATGATAGCCCCATGCCCACCCACGGTGATGACGACGTTGGCGTGCATGTGACGTTACGCGGGAGACGTGTGCACGTTCTGGAGTCAAAGGCTGGTTGTCTGAGAGTGTGTTTCTGAGCGTTTATTTTCTGGTTATTAACTTTGGCTTCGTTTGACTTCCCTGTATTCTGGTATCGGTGACTTTTGGCTTTCCCTTATCGTTGTGTTTCATTCTGTATCCCCGACCTCGGCAAATATGCTGACTATTCTCTGGTAAGTTAAGACCGGCCATTCTAAGGCCTAATAAGATGTTACCTTTTAGTCCTAGGTGTGATGCAGTTATACATGCTGGATCAACTTGTAATCCTGACCCTAGGTGGTCAATGCAATAGGAGTTTATCCCATCTGACCTTCAGTCCAGGTAGGCCCAAGTCAGGAGACTCTACTGCTTGTGGGGAAGTTGCGCCTGAAGGGGGGCCCCTGTCACTTCCCGCATATCTCCTCTTCGCTCTCTCTCCCGAGGTTGAGTCGGTGCTGCAAGAAACGAGCCCCTAACTGCTCTTGGTTAGGTGCATTAGTATATGTTCACCTGCACTTTGTTGGACTTTCAGAGGCTCATGCTCAAAAATGAACTGCGCGTCCGCCATTTTGAAGGGGTCCACTCCGGTCAAGGCTTATGCAAGTGCAGGTACTTGGAATCAGCAGAGGTATATGGAGCAAGTCAGTGGGGACTGGGATAACCCCCGGTCCAAAGGGAGGGGCAGCTATATTCAGTTGTTGCTTCAAAAGCCACAGAACTGGGAGGGCAGCCACCTCTCCCCTGCTCAAATTCGTGTAGGCCACAAGACTCGGGCCAGGTGATCTGGTGCTGGAAAGGCTTGTGTGAGGTATCCACTGGTGCACCAATGCCTGCTTAACAAGATGAGTACTGTTTGAGTTCAGGTTAATCAAGAGGCCCTTGATTAGACCTAGATTATCGGTACCCCACACTTGAGCTCTCACACAGCACGTTTTATCAGTTCAGCAGTCAAGCCCCGCCCCTCAGTAGAGAGTAAATTTTTTTTTTTGTAATTCTTTATTTTTGTAGTGCATACGGTTGTAACAAACGCTTAAGAGGTACCCCAAAGGCATTCCTCTAGCGTGATTTACACAGTTAAAACATAAGGGTAAACATTAGAACTTGCACATTTTTTTTTTTTTGCTAAGGAAATATACAGTATTGGTTTACGTTGTTTTGGTTCAAAAAGCAGATTATATTGTTATAAGCTGTTTTAACATTATAGCTTTAACATTATAGCTTCATCTGTACGTGTACAACTATGCTGTATACATGCTTGGTCAGAGTGTGGATTATGTTAGTATCACACGTTTTATAGGGATTTACAGTGTTAGGCTGATAGACAGGCTGATGCTGTGGATGTCTATATCTGTATCATGAAGTGAGGCGCTTACGCATTTCTTCGCTGGTGATCTGGCTTATACTTCCACGTTCGTAAAAAACAGTGGACTATGCAGGCGTGTAACCTCAACGAAGGAGTTTTATGCTGGTTAAGTGTCTGTGTGAGTTCCTGAGCTATCTGTAGTGCGAGTTATGCTAGGCTTACAGGTGATACACAACATTGCTAACAGGTGTATTCATAGTGGGTATGAAATTCAACATGGCATTTCAACATGGATATAAACTAGAGTGTGGGCTCGCTCGGCCAAAGTTGTCAATTACGCTTCTTACAGGGAGGTGATGCTGAATAATAGCACGTCCCCCAGGCCAAGAAAGTCCCGCTCTCATTGAGTCGGCAGGTATGAGTGTATGCCCCCAAGGTCGTGAGTTCCTGCTATAGCTTTGGGCATTGTTTTAGTGTCAATTGTTGTTGGGTCGTCCCTTGACATGGCAGGTAGTCGGTATCCGGTAGGCATGCTGTTCCCCACTCGGGGATTGTTCACCCTACTCCCTGTTTGGGCATTGCGTCAAAGCGGCTGGTAAGTCCTCCATGGGGAGATCTGTATTGTCTCGTGCATGAGGTGCCCCTTGGCTCACCAGTCGCCACTCGATGTCCTGTAAGCGGTTGCCTCCCCCCTCTCAGAGTTGTGGTCACCCGTGGAGGTATGTTGTGCCCAGGTGCTGCTCCCAGTTGGGTTAGTGAGTTAAAGCTGTTGCTGGTTTGGTGCAGCCTGGTAATCCCATATGCTGTTGCACGGCGCTCGGTGGTTAGCCGGTCAGGCTTGCTGTGCTCTGGGATGCTACTGGGGCTTTGGGGTTGGCCGGCGTGCTTCTTGCTGCTTGTGTGGGTGCAGAACCGTGCGCCCGGGTTGGCGCGGTCATCCTCCCGCCTAGTCACTTGCCGGGGCTTGCGTGGGTGGGTGCCCGCCTGGAATACCTGCAGTGGGGTACTATAGTGGCGTCTGCGGGTCGTCGGTCGGATCCACCCGGCCACTGCCCGTGCTGCTTGAAGGTTGGGCATACCCCTGCTGCACTGCAGTTCGTACATGGCTGAGCATAGTCGGTCGAGGGCCTCTAGGAAGAAAGGCTGCGTGTGGCTACTTGTGGCTCCCCTCTGTGAGCTGCGACGGGCGGCCATCTTGGACACGCTCCGCCTAACTCGTAAGTCTTTTGAGTTTCTTTGCTGTTTGGTGCCAGGGTATAGGCTAAGGAGGACCGGGATAACCCCCGCCGGTCCAGAGGGGGGGGAACAGGGCTGTGTTGCAAACTTGGGAGGGCACTAGGTCGCACAGAGCGGGGGATCGGCCGCCTCACCCGTCCGGCGATACTGCTAGGCCGCACTCCCAACACCCTCGATGAACGCTCCTCGTATCCGCGGGCGGCAGACCCGGGGCACTTCGGCTGGTTCCCAAGGTGGGTAAGTCCTCGTTTAGGTGCGTGTGTGGGTCCTGGCTGGCTGGCTGGCGTGCAAGTTAACAGGCGATTTGGGTAGATTGAGCTCGGAGCTCACACGAGGCACGTCCAGCCGCCATGGAATCCAGGCCCCGCCCCCCTCCAGGCCCCGCCCCCCAGAGTAAATTTTAAATGTTTGGACTAGGTTTCAACATCTTCAACTAAATTATTTTTTCACGTGGGTTATTATTGTGACCATTTGCTGCAGCTTCTGTTATGTTAGAGAAACTGCTATGTTAGAGAATCCAGCCTGTAGTGGCTGTCTTCCTGACAGCCGCTAGAGGCGCTTCCCCGGCGCTCAATGTGAAAATCGCATTAAGCACGCAGAACGTCCATAGGAAAGCATTCGGCTCCACTCAGGAGCTGTCGTTGGTGGGGAGGAGAGGTCACCAGCGCCGAGGGACCCCGGCGCTGGATATGGTAAGTGGCTGAAGGGGGTTTTTACCCCTTCAGTCCAGTGGAAGTGGGGACTTAAGGATTATATAGTGTCAGGAAAACAAGTTTGTTTTCCTGACACTATAGTGATCCTTTAATATATCAAGAAAATGGACTGAAACATTGACTATATGCAAATGCACGTCTGCTTACAATAAATCCGCTCTTTTGTTTATTTTGAAGCCCTATGAGTTCTTTCTCTCACGTCTGAGTGATAGTTTTACATAGTTACACAGCTAAAAAGAGACTTGCGTCCATCAAGTTCAGCCTTCATCACATATGTTTTTGCTGTTGATCCAAAAGAAGGCAAAAAAAAACAGTCTGAAGCATTTCCAATTTTACAACAAACTATGAAAAAATTCCTTCTTGACCCCAAAATAGCAGTCAGATGTCTCCTTGGATCAATCAGTTTTCAGTTTTCAGTTTTTTTTTTTTTTCCTGCTTCCATATCTGCACACTTTGCTGGCGCAATGCATTATGGGGCTGGTATAAAAAATATTTCCAGGGCTGCTTTTCATTCCCAGTCCGGCCCTGGTTGTCAGTGGTTATTTTGTTTGCGTAGTAGATTGACCATGGAAAGCTGAAACTTAGCACGAGACATAATAGAATTTTCAAACTGAAACTGATAAAAGTGTATTTAAAGATGAAGTTCTGTAGGCACAGCTAAACTACACACAATAAATGTAAAGTGCTTCAAAGGAAAGTAAGCAATATTCCCGTAATCTAGCACATTTCTACTTATTCATACCAGAATAAAAGTTCTATGTTTTTCTTCTTTAGTGCGTCAGTGGGGCTATTATGGCAGGAGTCGGCAACCTTCGGCACTCCAGATGTTGTGGACTACATTTCCCCAGAACCTTTGCCAGCATTATGGGAAATGTAGTCCACAACATTTGGTATGCCAAACACTGCCTACCCATGTATTATGGTATCACAAGATATCTAAACACATAGCATGCGGAGCTGTCCTAGTGTCAGGAATACAAAACGCAGAGTATAATAAATAGAAAGGATAAACATATACCAGACCTCAGAGTGGCTGGGCTAATGTACACAAGGACAAAGCATAGTTTGGCACAAGCCATTGTCAGGGAAGTGAGAAATTAGGAATAGCAATATAACAATAGCCAAGTCAAAGGAGAATAGGAGGTAGAATAGTCAAACATAGCCAAAGTCTGAACCAGAATAATACACAGAAATAGAACGCGCTATTGGGAACCAAACTGTACTTATAAATGAGACACAGGCAGTAAGAAGGAAGATCTGAGGAAGTAATTGTTACGGTGAAACGCGTCATTACGCTACCAACATCATCTCGCACGCAAGTGGAGAGTAACCCCGCCTCCCGGAAGTATCAAGGGATACCTGCACTTTAGTCCTGGGATACTGGCCACATACCGAGACCAACTAAGAACCTTGCCCGGTGAGGAAGAAAGGAAGAGGGTCTGCTTGCATACTGCTATTTTTTAAGGTTGTGTGAAATAAAGATTTGATCTACATGTTCACCAGCCTCAAGTTTTCTGCCTGCATCTCCTTTGGGATCACTGTTTGGAGCCGTAATAGTTAGCGCAGACTCAGAGTGTGTATCTCTCATGTTTTATTTTTTTTCAGTGTTGAAACAATATCACACCATATATATTTTCTCTATCCCCTCCCCCCCCCTTTTTTTTTGTCATTCAAAGTTTTTATTAAGGTCATGCAATAGTTACAGATGGGTGTGATCACACAGATGTCCGAGTACAGTGACACGTAGTTCAGCATGGTATACAATGCAATAATAGCTTGAGAGCGTACGGTGCATACATGGTAAATTTCATGTCTAACATCGGTTGCTAAGAGAAGTTTTTCCAGTTGATAAGATATTTATGAGGTTATGTTACTCAGTGGGGATAAGTTGTGATTGTGATAAGCCCTCGGGTCCAGCGGGGTTGGCCTTTCATTGGGGTTTCGGTAAGGCCACCTGGGGCCTAGTGTTTAGGGGTAAGGGAGGGGGGCCTGTGGCAGCAGGGGGGGAGTTTGTCGGAGACATTGCTGCGTCCGGTACGTAGGAGAGGGAGTTGGGGGATTAGCAGTCTTTTAGTTAGCGTGTGGTGGGGGGCCGTCTCTGGGGTGTTGTCTCGTGTGTGTGTGTTGAGTGGCGTAGTTGTGTCTCCGGGGGTTAGTGGAGTTGTGATGTGTGGTGTCCTTCCTATGTCCCGGGGGAGGGGGGGGAAGTGTGTGTATCTTGGTGTGTCAGTTGTCTTGTGCAATTACTTGTCTAGGCGTTGTTTCGTCCCTGGCGGGCTGTGTGTGGTCAGAGCCAACCTGAGGAGGGCGGGGGAACAGTAGGGAGGGAGAAGGGTAAGGAGGGGTGGATAGGTTTAAGGTAGGCAGGGTGAGGAGGGTAGGGGTGGGTTAGGGTGGGGTCCAGGTCCCGGTTCCACTCCAGCTCTCCCCGGCCCGGTGTCGGAGGTCGGGCTGGAGGCGAGCCAACGGAGCCAGTGGTACCAGGTGTCGTGATATCTCTGTATACGTCCTGCCGCCGAGAGGACGAGCTCCTCAATACATCTGATGTCCTCCACTCTGGTCATCCACTCCCTCATCGTCGGGGCCGTGGGTCTTTTCCAGTGTCTCGGAATGAGGCTTCGGGCCGCGTTTAGTAGGTGCGGTATCGCTGATTTTTTTAAATTTGTTCATGGGGATTGGGGTCAGTTGGAGGAGGTAGGTTTCAGGTGTGAGTTATAAGTTCGCTTCCATTACGGTCTCCAGGGTTGTGTGGATTTCTTTCCAGAAGGGTTTGATGAGTGGGCTGGTCCACCAAATATGGAAGAGTGTTCCCAGTTCTCTCCCACATCTCCAGCATTCCGGTTCTCGGGTGGCTTTCATAACCGATAGTTTCTCTGGTGTGTTGTACCAGTGTGAGAGCATTTTATATCCTGCTTCTTGGAATTTCGTGGCTATGGAGGACTTATGTATAAGTGTGAACACTGTGGTCCATTGTTCTCCGGGGAGTTCGTGCCCTAGGTCTTTTTCCCAGTATCTAGTGAAGTATGGGAGAGGAGCATCGTTGGGGGGTGTGATTTGTAGGCGGTAGAGGAAGGAGATTGCGTGCGGTGGGGACGGGGGGTTCGTGCAGACTTCCTTAAAGGTAGAGAGTGTTCGTGATGCTGAGTCCAGCCCAGGTATGTTCTTCAGGAATCTCGTCAATTGGTGGTGTCGGAAGCGGAGTGGCGAGTTTTGTGGGTTGTTCGGAACCAGGTCTCCCAGAGGCATGATCACCCCCTTTTTTTAATCTTGTACGATATAGATATCATTTACCTCTTTGAGTGGTTTGAGAAAATAACATTTTATAGATGTGGTAATTTTAAACATTTTTCTACACTTTTTTGCACAGTGCACTTTACACTTGTGTGACACTAATATCAAGAAAATGTTACATAAAGTACTATCAATTGCACTTTAATTGTTGCACTTTATTGTCATTGAAATGTTGCACAAAATAAGTATTGGATTTTTCACTTTAAAGATTTAAAGACACAGCGCACCTTTTTATTTTAACCTTTTGAACTTGCAAGTGTTTGGATTCACTCCCAAAAGGTGCTGCAATATATATATTGTTTTGTATGTATGGCCATGAAATAAGATTTTAAAAGCGCCATTTTCCACCTGTTTTAACGTACCATTTAGAAAACAAATCTGTGTATGATACCTTTTTAAAGGACCACAGTTGTGTTAGGAATAAAAACATGTATTTCAACAGTTATAGTGTCCTAGTCATTGTTTAGGTGACCTGGCCCCCATGGCAAGGGTTTAAAAAATGAGTGTATTTATATTTTTCCCTTGCAGCTATGGTCTCTTAGTTACACAGTTACATAGGCTGAAAAAAGACTTGCGTCCACCAAGTACAGCTATTCTCCTTGGTGAAGCTCCACCTGTTTAGTTGAGACCATCAAGAACTGCAGAACGGCAATGTTTTCAACTGCAGGATTAAAACAGGGTGGGCTGGGCAAGGCGTACAGACAGATTAAGTGGTCTGGGTGCCTATAGTGTTCCTTTTTAGAGTATCTGTGTTTTAATTGCATTTTACAAATTCATTATTTTTAGTGAAATTTACCCACAGATGGAGTCTTCAGTAAAGAACGTTGTGGTCATATTGGCTGCCATCTTCATCCCATGCACTGCTGCTTATCCAAACGGGCTAGTAACAGATTCCTGTAATACAATGGAGCCAAATCACCAATCTACAGCTCAGACATCAGCTGCCCCCTATACTTTACAACTATCTACTACTACATATGGTCCAGAGTCTATTGTCCAAGGTAAATGTACAGTATTTATTCAATAAACAGAACCCAGTCAGTTTTTTACTTAAAAAAAATTAATAAATGATATGCTTGCATATTTGCTTGGGTCTCCCTAATTTAAAACAGTAATACAGGTGTGGACCCGGTTCTCAGTTGTGCCTAGAGTGGTATCAGCTACACCTCACTGATGAGGCCCAAAGAAGGCCAAAAAAGAATGGAGTTACTGCAGAGGGAACTTGAAAGCTATTCGGATCTAGACTGCCCTAATGAGAGGGATTGGTCTGATATGCTAGTGCTGTAAATTCTCTCTGTAATGGCACAGTGGTTGTTATGGTTGTTACCACAATGCCCTTCTTCCTTTTCTCATTGAGTGCACTCACACATATTATGCAACCCTAACTGTCTGTCTGATTAGTGTAGCAGTAGCGTAGTGTAGTAGTGTGAGTAGTGTATTAAGGAAAGAGTTAAAGGGGCTACCAATATGGGAGTTATCTTATGAAATGAAATATGGAGATGGAGATGAAGAATATTAACTCCAGGCATTTAGGTGACAAGAAGGAAGTATTTTGTCTTGAAACAAGCAGCACAATGTCTAGGGCCGGCCAAGAATGTCTAGGGCCGGCTCAATTAACAACTGCAGGGCTTCATGGAAATGCCTAAGCTAAATCAGCAGGGCATAGAGTGCTGGCATAAAGTCTTTAGCGACCAGATATAAATAACAGCAAAGTGTGACATTTGGTCCCCGAAGGATAAATGTTATGAATCCAGTTGTCACAGATTGCTATAAAAATCAAGCTATTTGCCTCCAATTTCATTGTTTCAGTGTAAAAAACGTTGTAATCTAATCAACTCTGGTTTAGCATTTTGAAAGACAATCCCCATGTATACAGAAAACCAGCTTTACGTAAATTAAATATAAAATGAAAATGGAATTAGTTTACTGAATATGTCAGATTTAGGTTCAGATGACCAGTGCTTGATATCCGTCTTTCCACTTGCTCATGTTGTTTGTCTTCATTCATCTTGCAGTCACGCTCGTAGCTTCCAATGACACACAATTCAAAGGTTTTATGATCCAGGCCCATGCAGGAAACAATCCCACCCCTTTAGGAACATTCCGAACCAAAAACCGAGATGCACAATTGTTGAAGTGTACCACGGATGCGGTGAGTTGGCATTTTTTACTGGTGCTGGATGTTCTCATGCATACCAAAAGTCGCCTAATTACGTGGAAGTTCCTCTAGTAGTGATCTGGTAGACAGGTACTATAGGTGAAGTTAACCTTCTAAGGCAATTATTACAGTTTATCAAAAACTGCAATAATTATCATTGCAGGGTTAAGGGACCTGTGACATTGCACCCAGAACACTTCAATGAGCTGAAGTGGTCTGGGTGCCTATTGTGTCTCTTTAAGATAATCAAAATCAAGAAACTTCATAAACAATATTTGCAAATTTATATTCTCATATTTTGAAACTATTGGGGAAAAATAAACATAAAACAACAGGGAGTAGGACTCCTTTCATATATTTAAGTAAACGTAAAAAAAAAAGTGAACAAAGTCAGGGTTATTCAATAACGTGAGCATTCCAAGTGAATTCAGAGTGAAAGTTTAGCTGAACTGGAATCATAGCTGACTTTGAGAATTTTTCCAGTTTGGCTATTTCAGACTTAAATTTTATTGGAATTCTCACTTTTGTGAAAAATCCTGAATAGTGAAAAAACAAACGCAGCTTGCCCCCCAATTACAAGTTCAATAGTAACAATCCAAAATGCTTGAGAAATTCTCTACTGGTGATTGTCCAGATTTCAAATGTTTGTAGATATATGTAATGAAATAATAAATGACCAATAACAGTGCAGATATTCGAATATTAAATGTGAGACACACAACTGAAATATTAGGGATAGCATTTACATTTAATAGAGTAATGTACCAACTCTGATTAAAACATCATACAGCGGTACAATCACCACCCACGGATATATAACTCTAAGTTTCAGTCTCTCAACATGCAGATGAATATGCAGAATAAAAACAAAAGGCAAACAATATTGCTCACTGTAATAAAAGCAGTGTCAAATATAGAAAAAGTTTGATAGAGTAGTAGCACCAATCACGTTATTGTCCTTGGGTGGTATGATCCCCACCAAGGATATAATGTAGAGTAGATTCTTCAAAGATGTTGGTGTGCCAGGAACAATAAAAAATAACAAAGTTTAAAAACATAAACAAAATGTTATAAGTGGTCAGACACACTAAAATAGGTAAATGCCAAATATACTTTAATGCTAAAAACATACAGTTGCAAGAAAAAGGTATGTGAACCCTTTGGAATGATATGGATTTCTGCACAAATTGGTCATAAAATGTGATCTGATCATCATCTAAGTCACAACAATAGACAATCACAGTCTGCTTAAACTAATAACACACAAAGAATTAAATGTTGATATGTTTTTATTGAACACCGGGGAAGCTGCCGGGGAAGCTGCTGCAAAGTGGCAGAACTAACGTAGAGTGTGCCCTGGTACAAAAACTTTTGGGCCCCTGAAGACACATGCCCATCAGGTGGCCCTAATTACATAGGCCACTCCATGAGCCCCGGTATAACCACAACACCAGCACTCCCTGTAGTTCCACTGTTGAGCCTTCCTTATTACAGGCAAGACACCTCTTCACGGAAACTGGAAAACCTTTTCAGGAGATGCAAGATAATTTTCCATGGTGTTTAGAAGGGGTCGTGATGAAGTATGTGTATAGAGGAGTCTGTTTATGGTTTGCTATGTGTAACTAGGGTCTGTAGTGTGAGCGTGTGCTCATGTATAGGAGCTTATGAGATTGTATGTGTCCTGAGAGGGTCTGTAAAGTGTGCGCGTGTGCATCTAGGGGCTGCATTGTGAGTGTATGTGTATTGGGGTTGCATTGTGTGCTTATTTATATCTATATATATATATATATATATATATCTATATATGTTACACACCAAATATACATATATATGAGATTCAATGTGTAATATATATAAATATATAGATCAAGGAGCTGTAGTTAATATATATATATATATATATATATATATATATATATATCACAAGGCTTTCTTAAATAGCTTGACTACATATTCTGGGAGGGCACAAGGGCACCCTAACCATTAGAGCAGGCTGGAGTGGTTATGGTGTTTAGAGTGTTCCTTCAAGTCTCATCAAATCTTATAAATAACAATATGAGACATTTTCCAATATTTTTGTCTAATATATATTAATTCAGAATTATGTCTGCATTCTGTTCCTACAGGCCGCAGTCAGCCACACATCAAGTAGCCAGAAAACAAAGGTAGAAGTGGAGTGGGTGGCACCGAAGGCAAACATGTCAAACCTTCACTTCAGGTATCTGAAATCAAGCTGGTTTTCTACCTCTTCCCAGAGCTAAATCCCTAATATTTGAAAACATTTTTGTAAGTTGAGCTTAGTCTTCTGGATTCGAAAGAAAATCTACGCAGTCAAACATGATTTGCTATGTGAAGCAATTTAATTTTATCAGAAAATGTAAATATTAAGTTAATTTATCAATCCTTCTCTACATTTTCAGATGATATATGATAGGTTCTGGTAATATCAACTTTGAAGCAAATAGTTGAGTGATTTATGGATGTTTCCAGAAATACAGGATGGCTTTATTGTGCTCTACCTCATGCTTCACCATTTTGAATATTACATTATCTAATCTAATCTATCTATCTGTCTGTCTGTCATCTCATTAAAGTTTTGTTCTGCAGGAGGTAGAGTGCAAGTGACAATCTATTGGAACATGTATAAATGCAGAAACACATATAAACACCTGCTGGGCCTCTCTTCCAAGGTTAAAGCACAGCACATGTCTGACTATCATTGCTGTTGTTAATGCTTTCACTTTTCCTTTACTCAGTCTCTCTTACTCTCTCTATCACTCTCCAGTCCATATGAGAAAGGAAGGAGGTAAAGGTTAAAGGAATACACCAGGAGCCATAACAAATTAATGTCAGGCAGGCCGGGACTGGAAATTAAGGACCCATAATTTATGCCGCCGCACCATATGTCTGTCTGGAACCTTATATTACTGAGTGATTGTGTCACTCCTGCATCAAAAGTGACATGAACCTTGCTCCATATTCACAGCCAACATTTTGGCACACAGGAATATGCAAACCAAAAGCAACAAGCATTTAAACCCCTCTTACTCATAGCCAGGTGACCTGTTGTGGTTCTCCTTGACCTAATAGCACATTCCTTGTTTCTTCTGTTTATTTGTTGCTGACTTTGGTTTGTTATTCCTAACATGACTTTGTTATCTTAAAAAAGTATCACTAGTAAGGCGAACACCATTTCCTTCTTCCGTCCAGGGGCACTTCATCAAAACGAATCAGTGGAAACATTAAAATTCATCCACAGGTCCATTCTGAATATTTATTTCCATATTTCAAGGCAATTGTTGAATGTAGCCACATTCCCGAGTTCTCATTGCACACTTTATAGAATACCAATTCCTAGCATGAGATATCTGCATATTCATGATGTCACAGGATGCCAATGAGCATGATTTGTAGATTCCAAGAATGGTCATGTCCTGAATGCAGGTTTTTACTGTTTAGTACTATCGAGTACAGCAACACTGACTACAAATGGAGCAGGTAATACAGGGCTCGAGTCCTGCAGGAACGCATGGGAACGGCGTTCCTGCACTTTTTCCAAAGCAGGAAGGCCGTTCCCACTAGTGATCCTGCAGGACCTGCCCTGCTACCTGCACACAGGGGCCATCACACGCTGTGTTCCCTCTCTACCACTAACTCTTGCGAGACCCGCGGCTGTTAGAGCGTTGCCACAGGTTACCATGGCAACGCTCCGCACAGGCGAGTTTCGCGAGAGTTACAGCTGGAGAGGGAACACAGCGTGTGATGGCCCCTGTGTGCAGTGGCTGCCTCCCTCCACCGAACCACCAGGCGATCTCCCCCCTCCCTGACAAGGTAAGAAGCAGGGAGGGGGGAATAAAACAAAAAAATATAGAAACACAAAGGTAAAAAAAAATGCTTCCCCCCCATCATCCAGCACACACACACACACACACATCATCCAGCACACACACATACACACACACACACATCATCCAGCACACATCATCCAGCACACACACACACACACACACATCATCCAGCACGCACACACACACACACACACACACACACACACACACACACACACACACACATCATCCAGCACACACACACACATCATCCAGCACACACACACACACACACACTACAAACACACTACATTCATTATACACACTATGCACTCATTACAAACACACTACATTCACTATACACACTCTGCATTAATTATACACACTCTGCACTCACTACAAACACACTGCATTCAATACACACACTGCATTCATTATACACACTCTGCACTCACTACAAACACACTACATTCACTATACACACTGCACTCACTGCACACACTGCATTCACTATACACACTCTGCATTCATTATACACACTCTGCACTCACTATACACACTCTGCACTCACTACAAACACACTCACACTACATACGCTGCATTCATTATACACACTCTGCACTCACTACAAACTACATTCACTATACACACTCTGCACTTACAACAAACACACTACATTCATTATACACACTCTGCACTCACTACAAACACTACATTCAATATACACACTCTGCACTCACTACAGTCACACTACATTCACTATACACACTCTGCACTCACTACAAACATACTACATTCATTATACACACTACACACACTGCATTCATTATACACACTCTGCACTCACTACAAACACACTACATTCATTATACACACTCTGCACTTACTACAAACACACTACATTCATTATACACACTCTGCACTTACTACAAACACACTACATTCATTATACACACACTGCACTCACTACAAACACACTACATTCATTATACACACTCTGCACTTACTACAAACACACTACATTCATTATACACACTGCACTCACTACAAACACACTACATTCATTATACACACTGCACTCACTACAAACACACTGCATTTGATGTAGATTAATTTAGAAATAAACAAATATGTTTAAATGTCTATCTGTTCCTGTCCAAATCTGAGATGATTAAATTGCGTATACGCAGAAGTAAGTTCACACTGACACATGGAGTTCAGGTTAAAAGCACTTCAGAAAATTTAATGGCATCTGGGCAAAAAACAGGCTTGCAGGCCCTTATAAGACCAAAATGACATCATCATTGAATATCAGATAATAACAAATAAACATCATTAATTGGATTAAATGTTAAGTCGCTATGTCAATGTCCACCCATCAATATTATTAATTGGCTCAGGGATTTGAGTGACTAGTGGGGCACCCTCCCATCATGGGATGTCGTCTTTACTCGATGGGAGGGGGAATCTGGCGGCTAGCCATTTTGGGTAGTTAGTGATGTCAGACTCGTGATCAGGCTCAGGGTTCTTTTTATGAATAGAACATTTCATTAGTACAGTGTTCTCATGGCCTTCAGATTATACTATGTTGCAAATTACAGGAGATTCAGCAATTCCGGGGTTAGTCATGTCTTTATAGAAAATACAGTCTCTATTCATTATACTAAATGCTGTTAGGAAATTCTGTCATGTAATGTAGACAAAATGGAGGGTCTGTCATAATGTGAGGTTATGTGAGATTAAAATGGAGTTAGTACAATAATTCAATACAGGTGCAATAAAGATTTTTAAATAATTCTACATCAGTCCCCCCTATGAAATGTTAGATTCTAAAAAAGATAAACTTTATTGGTTAGTTCCAGAAGACAGGTTAGCCCAAAGGCACAAAACCCTATCAAGTAACGGTTCTTAAAGTCTTCTTAGTTCTTCAGAGGGACATCATAAAATAGACAAGCTTACATTACCATATGGACCTGTGTTATCTGGAGTATAGGCACAACAAGTCATGGTGACAGGTAAACGTTATTGGTTGCAATAGATATAATAAATGCAAATTAAAATATTATTATTAGCAGTGACGGTTGGGAAAATGGACTCAAACTTTCCTTTTACTGCAAAATCATCTGGTACCCCCCTTGGCACACCTATGGCATCAATATATATATATGTGTCAAACTTTCCCTTTAGAGGGGTGCTCCTCTTTGTGTTCTGAAGCATGAATGTGGTGTGTCAAGAGTACCTTGTCATGTATTATGTGTATGGACATAATAACCTTGGCTAGGGCACATTTGCTTATGCATCGTAGTATTAAACCTGTCCCACGCTACATCAGCGTAGGTGGACTCGGATCATTTAGTCAATATTAATATCACCACAAACTCAGGATGGGCAAATAATCCTGAGGAAGCTTGGCGTTTGGATCTCTTTAGCTTCACGAGGTCTCCTTTTGGGGTCCTCGGCTTTCCATCGATGGCAGGTGGTCAGGCATTATTATGGCCATCAAACACCTACTTGTTGGTATCTTTTTATTTTTTTTTAACAAGTCATTTTTCCTTTAGAGTCAAAAGTGTGTCAAAATCAACAAATGTTACTTCCCATGTTGCAGCGAGAGAGAGTCTTGAATCTGGAATAATGAATCCACTGAGTGATCTCTGCAACTTTCACAATGCACTATTGGGTATATGGTCTTGGTTGTCACATTGATGACCGGCTAGGCTTCTGGCCATCCTGACAAAATGTCTAATATAACAAGTGCATATTTGACCCAGCAGCTCTTTGTCACCTGGATTCTTGAAAGGGATAGTGAGAGTTAGCTAGGTGCTTAGGATTCTCCTCCTCTTCTGCCTGAGCTGTCCTTGGCACAAATAACACAGGACTACTGATGATTAGAGGAGTAATTCTAGGTGCTTTAGAGTATTTAGAGATCAAAGAGTTCATGAGGGTCTTGGATAGGTATAAAGTTCCATGGGCCCACTGCCCAGTACATGTTTTTGGGTAAACAGAACTTGAGAGTGTTGGAGTACAGCCCGTCTACAAGGGTTGCCCCTTTCTATTTTTCCAGCTTTGTATTTCTTCAGGGTCAGCAGCTGCTTGTCATTCTTTCAGAAGCTTGAGATCTGTGGGTAGGATCTACATGGTGAGTATAGAAGTTTCTTCAGCAGACACCCTTCTGTCCACTTCCCTTGGTGCACTTGTGGCTTGGTTGGCAGCTTGGTCAGCTGAGTGGTGCTTCTTATCTTCCAGATTGATCCAAAATAATGTGTTGCACCCAGGGCATATCTTGAGTGTAGATATTGGCATGTCTTCCTTCAGGCATTTTGTATGCCACTGAGAAGGCTGTCAATTCAGCGTCTTGAGCAGATGTGGGTGAGGAAAGTGAAGATGCTTGACGTACCTGATCTTCTGTAGCAACAGCAAATCCAGTATGGTACCTTTCCTCTTTATCCGCAAACAGAGTGGAGTCAGGATCTGGTAAAGCTACTGCATGCTCTGTTGAAAGGTGTCTTGTTTCTTCTTTCATCTGTTCAAAGCAACCATGAGGAGCAGTAGAAGAGGTTTCCTCACCTATTTCTGTGTGAGATTGGGGGGTATTTGTCTTTCTATTTACAGTTCTCTTGCTGACCCCCCTCTGTAGAGAGTTGTAAATTGATTGTTAGTGTTTCATGTTTTGTTCTAATGAGTCAGGTTCCTTTCATGAGATTTCTGGGGACTTAGTGAAGAAAAACATGAGGGACAGCCACCTCCCTTACAGGTGTCTTACTTCCATGGGAATCTGGGTCAGGACCGCACTATTTCCTTGAGAGTTCCCAAAACAGTTCTTTCATGATGAAGTGCACCTCCACCAGTCTGAATAATTTTTCGTTAGAATAATTTTTCGTTAGTGTGGTATTCCCCCCTGGGAAGTGGCGGAAGAGTGGCCAGAGCAACTTTTCTTCAAAATATAATATTGTCAGGTAGAGGCAGAGTTGTCTATGAGCGGAGGAAATTGGTAAGGAATAAGAAGGGAGGAAGCATATAAAGGATATAGAGATGGTAGTGGGGAGATGGAGGAATGAGTAGTGGATAGAGCGAGAGGGGAAGAAGGTAGAGTAGGAAGGACAGGGGAAGTAGGAAGAGGAGAAGGTGGAGTAGGAGGAGGAGTAGGTGGAGTAGAGGGAGGAGTAGGAGGAGGAGAAGGAGGAATAGAGGAGAAGTAGGAGGAGAGAGGAGAAGGTGGAGTAGGGGGAGGAGTAGGAGGAGAAAGTGGAGTAGAGGGAGGAGTAGGAAGAGGAGGGAGGAGTAAGAGCAGGAAGAAAGAGTAGGAGGAGGAGAAGGTGGAGTAGAGGGAGGAGTAGAAAGAGGAGGGAGGAGCAAGAGCAGGAAGAAGGAGTAGGAGGAGGAGAAGGTGAGAAGTAGGAGGAGAGAGGAGAAGGTGGAGTAGAGGGAGAAGTAGGAGGAGAAAGTGGAGTAGAGGGAGGAGTAGAAAGAGGAGGGAGGAGTAAGAGCAGGAAGAAGGAGTAGGAGGAGGAGAAGGTGGAGTAAAGGGAGGAGTAGGAGGAGGAGTAGAGGAGAAGTAGGAGGAGAGAGGAGAAGGTGGAGTAGAGGGAAGAGTAGGAGGAGTAGGAGGAGAAAGTGGGGGACTGTAGTTGAAGGGGAGGGATCGGTGGAAGGAGTAAGCGGGGGTGGGCAGGTAAGGGAGCAGACAGGTGATGTAGCAATGGAGGATACATCAGAAAACAAGACTAGGTAGAAATGCAATGGAGGCTGCAAATAGCCCATGTACAACAACTATTAACTGGCCCTATGCTTTCCCTAGAGAAAAATAATAAAAGGCTAACATGCTCATCTTGTCTGCACAGGCCTTGAACGTTTCACTTCGTGGGTGCCCCGCAGTGGCTAGCCCACCACTTCTCCCACACCAGACTTGTGCCCGTGGAGACAGACGCTATCCCTGACTCTCGTTCTTTATTTTATCAATTTATATCTAACATCTCAAAATGTAATTCTTACTTATATCACAAATATACATTATCACAATTTTTATGTCTCGCAAATGGGATAAAATTTATTCTACTCTTCACTGATAATGTATTTTTAAAACATACAAAATAGACAAATAACATTGTCTTCTGCAAAATAAATGAAAACGATAATGGAGATTTTGTTAAGCTTATAAATAGCTATACATTAATTCACATTTCTTGTTTTCCAGTTTCTGGCTGTTAATGACAATGTACAATGTAATAGAGCAGCAGGAAATGCTAGCAGAGTGCTTGGTTGCATAGGGAGAGGTATTAGCAGTAGGAAGAGCGAAATGCTCATGCCATTGTACAGAACACTGGTGAGACCTCACTTAGAGTACTGGATACAGTACTGGAGACCATATCTTCAGAAGGATATGGATACCTTAGAGAGAGTTCAAAGAAGGGCTACTAAACTGGTTCATGGATTGCAGGATAAAATTCACCAGGAAAGGTTAAAGGATCTTAACAGGTATAGCTTGGTGAAAAGACGAGACAGGGGAAATATGATAAAAGCATTTTAAATACATAAAGGGAAATAACACAGTAAAAGTGGAGACTATATTTAAAAGAAGGAAAACTACCATAACAAGAGGACATAGTCTCAAAAATAGAGGGACAAAGGTTTAAAAATAATATCAGGAAGTATTACATTACTGAAAGGGTAGTGGGTGCATGGAATAGCCTTCCAACTGGAGTGGTAGAAGTTAACTCAGTAGAAGTGTTTAAGCATGCGTGGGATAGGCATAAGGCTAAGCACTTTCTGCTAGTAACAGATCTAGAATCAATACACTATAATGCCCAAAGTCTCAATTCCTATGCATATGCAATAATAAAATATCTGGGCTTACAACAAAAATTCTGTTAGTCAGTCTTTTAATCTTGGAGGCAAACATTATCCAGTAAAAAAACAGATTGGAACACACTCCCACCTTATTCATTTGTTAATAGTTATGCTTATAATGTTAACTGGTTCCTTTTCAATTAGATCAAAACGTTTTGAAACCAATCCTTAATTGTATTACCATTTGTTCAAGAAATCTTTGTTTATTAGAAATTTATTTTAGTAAATGTTCTTTAAGATAACCCCTCTTCCAGCATGTTATCAATTTTTGTACACAAAGTTAAAACACACTTGTTACTTACACGTGAATCGATACACATATATATTCTATCTACATATTAACCATCACTTGTCACAGACACTTTCCTGATATAGGAAAACTAATAGCAGGATTATTTTAGTAATTGTAACTTTCTTGTTCATAATATGTGGGAATTAAGGAAGACAGCATGTCTTAGGATAGGATGAGCATGGTAGGAGTAGATCTCGTCAGTCTTGGATGGCCAGAATTGACACGATATATGGGCGGATATGACCTCACTAAGGGCAGAGTGAGGGCACTTAAGGACAACCTTCTTTTGTTCTAGGGGCCATTTTCTTTTAGGGCATTTCAGCTTAGCTACACTAAGTTATAGCCTAATAAAATAAATCAGAGAAGCAACATTCTGTTAGGCAAAATGAAATACTAAACTATGGACAGACTTGACGGATTAAATAAGACAAATGAAAACATTATACATTTAACAGCCCGTGAAGCTTTGGAATAACATGGTGCAAAAATAAACTCACGGGATGCAACTAACCTCCCCCATCATTCACCAGCTATTAATCACCCAACACGTCCAAATACATATACAACGCCACGGAACCTGCTGGCGTCACACAATATTTTTTAGCAAAAATTCCATTGCTAAGTCTTATCAGTAGTTCTGAATAACTCCCTTCCCCCCAAACCTCCGTCTCACAGAAGGCAAGGAGAGAGAGGCGGGGGAAGTGGGAGTGAGTAACAAGAGAGAGAGAGAGAGACTGCAAGCAGAATCTCTTTAACCATGTCAATGCTGTACAGTAGCAAGATAGAAGGATAGCTACATTACAATTATTGCAAAAGCAAAGAGACACAAAAACACAACATTTAGTAATACTCTCAGTGATTAAAAAAAATACAAAACCCCCACCCTCTACCAGGGTAATGGCTAACACAAAATACAAAAACAATTATTATGATATACATACATTCTTAACCCTTTGTGATCTAGTTCTTCCTCAACCCAACCTTCCTACTGAATAGCTCTTGCTACTCTGTACCAGTAAAGCATTATCTGTAAGCTTGCTTTCTTCTCTGTCAGCAATCTACGCCAGCTTTCTGGCTGCAATCTACCACATGAAGGCACAGCGATTTTACACACTTTAGCAATCTTCAACTAGATCACACGCTAGTCAGCCCTTACCGGGCTTTATAATCCCTGTCTCATATCCCCCTATAAAAGGCGTCCCAGATATAGGGGAAAGAAGATGAAACAGAGTGTCTACAATGGTCGGCTGCCACTCAGAAGGGTGGGTCCCCCCAAGTGCGTCTTCCCAAAACGTAGACTAGTCACTAATTCCGTGTACCCGAGGTGGTAGCCACGGATTGGAGCGGGGTGAGAAGTGTGTGACCAATCACTTCTCTCACAAGAGAAATAGGAGCGGATAGTGTAAAATAATACAGGAAGTATAGAAAAGGTAAAAGTTAAGTGGAATATTAGAGACAGACACAGGAGTTTGAATGACTCCCAATTTAAACAAAAACAACAATACAATTGAAATACAGTGCATGCATCACAGTTCAAATACAGTAATCCCTTTCCTTTACTCATGTGGCCAAAGCCACCTCCCTCAACCTCGTAGTGTCCCCGCTCGGAGAACAACTTTCGTAAGTCTCACTACCAGCGGCCAAGGATAACGACTGACACCGGCCCGAAATCCATATGCCTCCCTCGTTACAGCAGTCCACTAAGTGTGGCCACATCTATCCTCACCCCCGTAGCGCCCCTATGAACCCACTCATAAGTCTCACTACCCCGTGTTGATGGAGACAGCAATGCCTGCCCGAATCCACGCACCACAAATAACAATTGGAATGCCACCAGCCTCAGCGCTCGAAGCTGGATGGTACCACCTCTCTGCAAGCAGAGCTATGTGCACAATGAGGCTAGCTAGGCTATCAAAGTGACACCAGAAGGACCCCCAGGAAACTATGAGTCTACACAATCTCCACAGATCCAACACCCTCTTTTTCCTTACAGCCACAGCCACGAGGCTCCTAAAAGAGGTAAACAGGCAAAGAAGACCCCCAGGAAAACTTCCACAGGTCCACCCCCCTTTTTCCTTACAACCACAGCCACGTGGTTCCTAAAAGGAGTAAACAGGCAAACAGAGGACCCCAGGCAAACACCCCCAGGTCCACCCCCCTTTATCCCAAAAGGGGTAAACAGATAAACAGAGGACCCCCAGGCAAACTACCACAGGTCCACCCCCCTTTATCCCAAAAGGGGTACACAGATAAACACTCTACCCGGGCACTTAAGCTAAAACAGGCCAATACAAACACACCCAGGCAACAGATAGACTAAATGCAGGTAAAAAGTATTAACAAATAAGGTATAGGCTCTCTGGGCAAGATATTACCTGTCTTTGATGTCCTCTTGGCAGCAGTCACAGACACTTGAATAGATAAATCCCAAAGGGGAAAGAAACATACCGGGCTGCTGCAGTCAGTCTCCACCGTGTATTTAGAGGTGATCAATCTCCATCTTTCCCCTGGGATTCACATACCCAGGTCTTCTTGGACGGCTGCCAGATAGGTCATAACCCAGGCCCCACGTTGGATGCGTCAAATTGATGTAGATTAATTTAGAAATAAACAAATATGTTTAAATGTCTATCTGTTCTGTCCAAATCTGAGATGATTAAATTGCGTATACGCAGAAGTAAGTTCACACTGACACATGGAGTTCAGGTTAAAAGCACTTCAGAAAATTTAATGGCATCTGGGCAAAAAACAGGCTTGCAGGCCCTTATAAGACCAAAATGACATCATCATTGAATATCAGATAATAACAAATAAACATCATTAATTGGATTAAATGTTAAGTGGCTATGTCAATGTCCACCCATCAATATTATTAATTGGCTCGGGGATTTGAGTGACTAGTGGGGCACCCTCCCATCATGGGATGTCGTCTTTACTCAATGGGAGGGGGAATCTGGCGGCTAGCCATTTTGGGTAGTTAGTGATGTCAGACTCGTGATCAGGCTCAGGGTTCTTTTTATGAATAGAACATTTCATTAGTACAGTGTTCTCATGGCCTTCAGATTATACTATGTTGCAAATTACAGGAGATTCAGCAATTCCGGGGTTAGTCATGTCTTTATAGAAAATACAGTCTCTATTCATTATACTAAATGCTGTTAGGAAATTCTGCCATGTAATGTAGACAAAATGGAGGGTCTGTCATAATGTGAGGTTATGTGAGATTAAAATGGAGTTAGTACAATAATTCAATACAGGTGCAATAAAGATTTTTAAATAATTCTACATCACATTCATTATACACAATGTGCACTCACTACAAACACACTACATTCATTATACACACTCTGCACTCACTACAAACACACTACATTCATTATACACACTGCACTCACTACACACACTACATTCATTATACACATTCTGCACTCACTACAAACACACTACATTCACTATACACACTTTGCACTCACTACAAACACACTACATTCTTTATACACACTACACTCACTGCACATACTACATTCATTATACACATTTTGCACTCACTACAAACACACTACATTTATTATACACACTGCACTCACTACAAACAGACTACATTCATTATACACACTCTGCACTCACTACAAACACACTACATTCATTATACACAATCTACACTCACTACAAACACACTGCATTCATTATACACACTGCACTCACTACACACACTACATTTATTATACACATTCTGCACTCACTACAAATAGACAACATTCATTATACACACTCTGCACTCACTACAAACACACTACATTCATTATACACAATCTACACTCACTACAAACACACTACATTAATTATACACAATCTACACTCACTACAAACACACTGCATTCATTATACACACCCTGCACTGCACTATATGCATAGGAGTGTAATTTTTTTTTTTTAAGGGAGGAGGTGGAGGGGGGGGGGGGGGGAATCTTGGGTGAGTTCCCACACTTTTTTCCCCAGGACTTGACCCCTGAGGTAATACAACTCTTACAGATGGTGTGAAAACTATTGCATTTGCAGAGCAATATAAGGAGAACATGCCACAGATAAATAGTGCAAAACAAACCACCCAAACTGGAACACTTTGCAATATTGGAAAAGAAAATGAGGGTATATCCCCAAATATTTGGTCAAATCCTTAAGAAAACAGAATAGTAAAATAAGAAAAGAAAAGCAATAAACAGCCATAGCATAAGAGTTAGAGTTTGACCTAAAACAGGATAAAAACCAGGACTATGGGAAAAGCAGGAAATTAAGATTACCAGGTGTGAAAACAGTGTTGGCTTAATCCAGTTCTTGCTGTTTTTGTGATACACGTGATTGTTTAGAGTATTTTATACTCCAGGACATGTAATCACCACAATTAAGCCACAGCTAGCATATCTTCTATTATTTAAAATATACAAAAATATACAAATTGTTTTAATTGATTTCTTTCTTTCTTTCTTTCTTTCTTTCTTCCCAGGGCCACAGTTGTGCAAGTTAGACCAACCTATTGGATGAACATTGCTAGTAAAGAGCTTAATTATAATGATGGATCCCATCTGGTAAGTGAGAAATTTAAACAAGGAGTTTGTTTTGAATATTTTCAAGAAGAAATTCAACTCAAAATGAGTTTGATATGGTGGCTTAAATCTGATTTGTTAAAACGTAACCATGAATCCATAGTGGTCCAAATTTGCAGTTATGGCAAATTCAAGATGTGGGTAGCATAGGTCCAGGTTGACATCGATTCTCTATTCATTATCTTATTCTACCTTCTAGCATTACCAAAATACCTAGTATACCTCAGATGTAACCATTCTTGAGGATCCCCAGAATTGGGATAGGAATGGTGGAGAAGTGTCCCTTTTTTTTTTTTTAACATTCTTTATTTAAACCATAGTCCGACATGGAGAATGCCTTGTAATAGAAAGACAAGATATGCATCCATCGAAATATGAGTGGTATATAACATACAAAGAGTATAAAACTAAAACAGTTGAACAGACTATGGGGTTTTGGTTTGTTTTTTTATAGAGGAACGTGGCTATGTTAGAACTTGTAGACAGTAGGCTGGTAAGTATTTCTGTGGTGATTGGGGGTGAAGTGCTTGCTTTTGGCTATAGGAGTTTGGGGGGCCCTTTGTACCCCAGAGTCTCAGGACAGTGAAGGGGGACATCCTCCGAACTGTCTGTAGAGTCCCATATCAGACCCAACCGCTTAATGCATCCGCCACAGTAAGTCACCAATATCTGCCTTGAGCCAGGCTGATCTTGTCACTGCTTTTTACTTTTCTTCCCCATCTGTTTAGTGTTTAGGAGCACATAGTTACCATAGGGCTCAATTTCAGGCAGATTAATACCACAATACCGGAGCGCTTGAAGCTTGTGATCGTCCAGGCCGAGAGCTAGCTCCACCCCCTCCAGAAGTGTGATTTTTAACAGTTGTTAACCCTCTTTTTGTTTTCAAAATTTTAAGAGGGAGGGGATGTGGGGTGTGAAAATGTATGTGATTGGAAACATTCAATTATTCACTATCAGTTTAGATGTACCGTATATACTCGAGTATAAGCCGACCCGAATATAAGCCGAGGCCCCTAATTTTACCCCAAAAAACTGGGAAAACTTATTGACTCGAGTATAAGACTAGGGTGGAAAATGCAGCAGCTACTGGTAAATTTCTAAATAAAATTAGATCCTAAAAAAGTTATATTAACTGAATATTTATTTACAGTGTGTGTATATAATGAATTCAGTGTGTGTGTGTGTATGAATGCAGTGTGTATATGAATGCTGTGTGTGTATGCAGTGTGTGTATATGAGTGCAGTGTGTGTATGAGTGCAGTGTGTATAATGAATGCAGTGCAGTGTGTGTATGAGTGCAGTGTGTATGCAGTGTGTATATAATGAATGCAGTGTGTGAGTGCAGTGTGTATATAATGAATGCAGTGCAGTGTGAATGCAGTGTGTATGTATGAGTGCAGTGTGTATGTATGAATGCAGTGTGTGTATGAATGCAGTGTGTATATAATGAATGGAGTGCAGTGTGTGTATATGAGTGCAGTGTGTGTATATGAGTGCAGTGTGTGTGTATGAGTGCAGTGTGTATATAATGAATGCAGTGTAGTGTGTGTATATGAGTGCAGTGTGTGAGTGCAGTGTGTATATAATGAATGCAGTGCAGTGTGTGTATGAGTGCAGTGTGTATATAATGAATGCAGTGTAGTGTGTGTATATGAGTGCAGTGTGTGAGTGCAGTGTGTATATAATGAATGCAGTGCAGTGTGTGTATGGGTGCAGTGTGAATGCAGTGTGTATGTATGAGTGCAGTGTGTATGTATGAGTGCAGTGTGTATGTATGAATGCAGTGTGTATGCAGTGTGTGTATGAATGCAGTGTGTGTATGAATGCAGTGTGTATATAATGAATGGAGTGCAGTGTGTGTATATGAGTGCAGTGTGTGTATATGAGTGCAGTGTGTCTGTATGAGTGCAGTGTGTATATAATGAATGCAGTGTAGTGTGTGTGTATATGAGTGCAGTGTGTATATAATGAATGCAGTGCAGTGTGTGTATGAGTGCAGTGTGTATGTATGAGTGCAGTGTGTATGTATGAGTGCAGTGTGTATGCAGTGTATGTATAAATGCAGTGTGTATGCAGTGTATGTATGAATGCAGTGTGTGTATGAATGCAGTGTGTATATAATGAATGGAGTGCAGTGTGTGTATATGAGTGCAGTGTGTGAGTGCAGTGTGTATATAATGAATGCAGTGCAGTGTCTGTATGAGTGCAGTGTGTATGTATGAGTGCAGTGTGTATGTATGAGTGCAGTGTGTATGCAGTGTATGTATGAATGCAGTGTGTATGCAGTGTATGTATGAATGCAGTGTGTGTATGAATGCAGTGTGTATATAATGAATGGAGTGCAGTGTGTGTATATGAGTGCAGTGTTTGTATATGAGTGCAGTGTGTGTGTATGAGTGCAGTGTGTATATAATGAATGCAGTGTAGTGTGTGTATATGAGTGCAGTGTGTGAGTGCAGTGTGTATATAATGAATGCAGTGCAGTGCGTGTATGAGTGCAGTGTGAATGCAGTGTGTATGTATGAGTGCAGTGTGTATGTATGAGTGCAGTGTGTATGTATGAATGCAGTGTGTATGCAGTGTGTGTATGAATGCAGTGTGTGTATATAATGAATGCAGTGCAGTGTGTGTATGAGTGTGTGTATGAATGCAGTGTGTGTGAGTGCAGTGTGTGTGTGTGTGAGTGCAGTGTGTGTGTGAGTGCAGAGCATTGGTGGGGGTGGGCATTTTATTAATTATTATTATTATTTAATTATTATTGTAATATATATATTTTTTTATGTTATTATTTTTTTTTATTATTATTATTTTTTATTATTATTATTATTTTTTATTTATTTTTTCGTCCCCCCTCCCTGCTTGTTGGCTGGCCAGGGAGGGGGGCTCTCACTCCCTGGTGGTCCAGTGGATGGGCTGTAGGAGGGGGGCTGTCAGGAAGCTGTAACTTACCTTCACCGCAGCTCCTGTCAGCTCCCTTCTCTCTCCTCCGTCCGTGCAGCTCCCAGGTCAGCTCCCTCTGCAACTCTCGCGGCCACGCGGAGCGTTGCCATGGTAACCCGTGGCAACGCTCTGACCCCGCGGCTCTCGCGAGAGTTGCAGAGGAAGCTGACCTGGGAGCTGCACGGACGGAGGAGAGAGAAGGGAGCTGACAGGAGCTGCGGTGAAGGTAAGTTACAGCTTCCTGACAGCCCCCGGTCCTTGTCGGTATTATGGCAATGAAAATTGCCATAATACAGACAACTGACTCAAGTATAAGACGAGTGAGTGTTTTTCAGCACAAAAAATGTGCTGAAAAACTCGTCTTATACTCGAGTATATACGGTATATTGTATAAACCATTGTTTCATTTCTAAGCCCTTGATGTTGTTCACTCAAACTATTTCTTTAGTACCACTATACTCACATACTACCTCTTAATTCCCATAACAATCATAGAGGAAAACATGCTTTGAATCACTCATTATAAAACACTTACATTAGGGAACAAGAGATACTGAAAAAATCATCTGGTAACATACTAAGTAACTCATACATGCAAAGTGTATCTGTTGTGACCGTGGCTTAAAGGTGAATACTAATCTCTTAATTAATATATAATAATTAAGCAATAGGTAACAACATTAATATTTTTATAGTTCTTGGTATTATGTGGATAGAAAATACACAAAACCTTGTAATATTAAATGTATATTTAATATGATAATTATAGCATGTAACAGGTGCTAGCAGAATGTCAATTTACTACAATAATTATACAATACAAAACTACTAAACTACAGCATATTACTTACAAAAAGTTATAACAGTTGCCAAATGTTACAATGGATTAAAATGGTGCAATACAAAACATAAACAAACTTAGACAGGCCCCAGCCTGTGGGACTGGGGCTAAACAGTCAGCTGATGGTAGTCTACATTTTACAAAGGGCAGAGAGACTGAATCCCTCCTACATCTGTTTTTTATTCAGTGTATTCCTAAAGTAGGCTGGTCTGTAATGTCACTGCCAGAAGCACATGGCTTAACCCCTTAAGACCGCAGGGCGTTCTATGCCTTCCCTATTTTGGTGGCTCTAAATGTCACAATTCCGGGAACCAAACACGCTAACACACACACAGAAAAGGTGCAGTACCAGACCTTAGAGTGGCCGGGCTAAGCACACAAAGAATAGTCAGGAGACAAGCTGAGTAAGGGGAACCAGAAGACAGAATAACGAGAAACAAGCCGAGGTCAAAGGGTAGGAGAAAGTCACAAAGTCAGATAAACAAGCCAGAGAGTATGTAACCAGAAACACAAGTTCAGTAGCAATACTAGCAAGCAAAGACCACAACAGGGCAGAGAGGAACAGGAAAGGTACGTATTTAAATCCATAGGTTAATTCTGATTGGATAATTTCCAATCAGAATTAACAATCACACGTGGGAGATATCTAGACCTCTCACTGTGATTGAGGCACTGTGCCTTTAACGCCGGGTCAGGTGTCTGACCCCGGCGTTTATTAAATTGGGCGGTCTCCCAGCGTGCAGCGTAGAGGAAGACGCAGGCAGCATCTGTGGCTGGGAGGATGGGAGGATGCCGGCCCGCCGAGCGCACGCCAGGAAGGGGACCGCGGACGGCTGGAGGGTGAGTGCCGCGAGCGGACTGCAGCCTCCCCTCGCAGCCACCCGCGGGATCCTGACACTAAACGCCGCAGGGCGGCATAGAACGCCCTGCGATCTTTTGTACTTACCCGGTAAGTCCCCCCTTACCCGGTAAGTCCCCCTCCGTCCTCTTCGGCCCCCCTGGGCCATGTGATCGTGAGGTCCTTGCGAGGACCCCGCGATCAAATGGACGGCATAGCTGTCCAAGGCATTGACAGCAGGGGGAGTGCCTGGAATGACAGGTACTCCCCCTGCTGCCTGAAAAAAAAATTACAACATGTTAAAACAGTGTAAAATTAAATTATAGATCTAAGTATATATATACACATATACACATACACATAAATATACAGACACTGTCTACGTGTATTTTAACATTAATATATACATAATTATATATATATATATATTAATATCAAAATACACGTACAATGATATTGATTAAATATATATATAATTTTCAGTATATATATATATTTATATATAATAAAAAATAAATATATAAATACGTAAAAAAATAAAATTTTAAAAATAATAAAAAATAGATAAAAAATATATATACATGTGTAATTTCGTTCTAAATGTATTTTAAAATTAATATATATATATATATATATTGATATCAAAATACATGTAGAACGAAATAATATATATATCTATATACATAAGTATATACGTATATATCACTATATATATACCTATATATATATATAAAAATAATAAAAAAATTATATACATATTTATATACATATATATATATATATATATATATATACACACACATATATATATATATATATATATATATATATATATATATATATATATATATATATATATATAATTCTACGTATATATTTATGTAATAATTTTACATAATTAGGTCATTTTATTAATTACAATTTGCAGGACCTGCCTGACAACCCAGGCCGAAGGTTCAGGGAATGTAATTTTCTAGCACTATATTTAACCCTGTAACTTTCCAAGATACCATAAAACCTGTAAATGGGCTTACTGTTCCATACCTAAATAGTTGATGTTAAATGAAAGCCCTGTTTCCCCTGAATAAAATTATATATAATAAGTGTGGGTGCCTTTAATATGAAAGAGGTAAATTACGGTCGGACAGACATATAGCGCAAATGCCAAGTTTTTTTTACGTTTTGTTTTGATCACAACTTGTACATTTGGCTGCGGTCTTAAGGGGTTAAGGAAACCATGTAATGACGTACTGCCCCTAGTTGTGTCTCTAAAGCATTAAACTCATCATGCTTTATTTTATGTCATAAATCTTTATTTTAATATAATTACAGTATCTTTGTATAATAGAGCAGCTAAATATCCATAAAGGTATATACTGGTATATATAAAGTAGACTGCACTCTTATTAGTTACTTTTCTGGCAGAAGAATACAGGCAAAAATATAGGATAGCACTCTCCGGTCTCTTTAAAATAAACTTAACTTTTATGTATGGTCAAAGTTTCAGTTTAAAATAAAATCCGGATAAAAGTTTTGTACTGGGTTTTATCTGTTCTGGCCTCAATTTAATATTTGTGGATAATCTTTTAAAATATTTTTTTTCAAAATATTAAAGTATTAAAAAATATATCACATAAAAAAAAATATCAAAACATTAATATATTACAGAATTAAAATATTTTTCACAATATTAAATCATTTTAAGTCAGTAATATTCCCTTTCCAAATTAAATACTCCCCAAATGGTGAATAAAAACAAAAGCAAAGAGATGGAAGTTAATTGGATGTATAAATATCTAGTTTAATGAACATCCACAAAATATATACAAAATTAATTAAATAATAGGTTATCATTATAAACACAGTCACTGTAGAGCAGAATGGTTTGTGCTTATAAAGCACTGAGTTTGTTAGCCTTTGTGAATTGAATGTTTTCTTTAATATAAAATGCAAAATGTGGATCTAAAGGAGATATCTATTTTGGACTGTATAGCATCCTTAGTATACACTTTTATAAACATCCTCTGACCCTTTGCTGGGTTGTGGCCCTTTCTGTGCTGTTCATTTGGCTCAGATTTTGGAGTTTTCTGTGTTCCTATTTTACTGTTTATGAGCTGGCTTTGTTCTGACTATCCCAGATTGCTGCCTGCCCTGACTTTGGCTTGTCCAGCTGCCTGCTTCCAGTACGATTTTTGCTCGACTGACAACATATTAGAGAATAACTGCCTGGCTGAGTTTTCTGTGCAAATTATCTTCTGGATAAATATAAGATATATTATATGATAATAGTGTGTTGAGGACACACAGGGAGCATAGAATGAATGACACACCAGACACGGTGTTTACTGTGCCTACAGGAATATCACTCTCCCCCAATAACAAACCTATGATGGGCTGAGGGATAATTTCAGAATTGCTAACCCTCTCATGCAGAGTGAGGTTGCTTGGCATTTCTTTACTTTGATCCATTTCTGTGAGCATGATACATCTAATATACTAATGAATATGTTCCCTCTAGCATACTGTAAGTGAGGATAAAAGCTTGTAAGATACTCCAAGGTGGGCACCAACCCATTGGCAAGAGTAATAAGTTATGTCTATTCTCAGAAGAGCTTGTCTCAACCCTTTAACATTGGTCGTGGAATGAGTCCTGGTGCCCGACACCAAAGTTTGTTAAGTAAACACAACTCCTCTATTACATATGTATTCACACTAATTTTATTTCATAGTGTTAACTTTTGTATTTGTTTTGCAGGTGCCTGCCCTAAATCAGATTCTCATTGGTACTGCAATAGTGATCTTTACTCTTTTACGGGTCTAAGGTTGAAGACTCCAGTGAATCGATACAAATTCAAGACAACCAAACAGAACCCCTAAAAATTTTGTTGTTATATATTGTACTTTTATGCCTAGCTAAAGATAGCCCTTTATATATGCCAATAGTTCCATAAAAAGCAAAGCAACAACCATAAAGTAATAAGTGCGGTTTGATTTATTTGATCTAAGTTTGGAAGGACACACTCGTTGGTAGATCCTAAAAAATAAACAATTATAAAAAGTTTAAAAAGGACATTGACATATGTTCTGAGATCAGAATTACTGATGATCTCTGTCCAAGCCCACTTATTGTAATACTTCTCATTAAATCCAATACTTTACTAAACAAACAACTTTAATTGGATGGCTTCTAGTTATTGAAAGGCTTCACTAGAAATTTCCTCTAGTGGCGGTCTGATTGACTGATTCATTGTCTGATTGGCAATCACCACAGGCATTCTGGCTAACAAATGTAAGCACTGTCATTTCTCTCAAACGGCAATGTTCGCATTTGACAAACTGCACTGATGTAGTGGTTTTGGTGCTTAGATTGTCTCTTTAATATTAAATTTAAATGATACAAAAATACATAAACATATTAAAAGCCCTTGGGTTTTAAACATAACATTCTAATATGTGCTCTATGACCAAGTAAAAAAGGTAAAAACGCACACAGTGATTATATTTTACCTTTAGTATATGACAATAATATTTTACAACTTATTGTTAGACCTTATATAGCATAAACATAAAGAGTATCATAGTGTAGTATGTAACACACAATAGTAAGTTTGTAAGGTTAAAATGGAACACTCCCAATTTTCAGAGCCCTTAAAAGTTGGCTCTGAACTGTAGGTGCAGTTCACCCACAATAGTGATTGTTGGTAATAGATAAGGTCCCAGTGGAGCTGAAGGATATCCAGAACAATCAGGAACCAAATAAAATAGAATAAAAGTTAGATAAAACAATAATAATAATAAAAAGCCAGCACCACTCATGTGCACTATGAGCTCACTGCTGGAAGATCTTTCTGTTTACCATGTTGGTGGCTTCTAGCACTGTGTGATGCTGCACATTACACTGTTTCACTAGTTATGTCTTTGTCAGGTGAAAAAACCTGCAAATTCTGCAAAACCTATGGTGCAGGGCAGGGATAGACAAAGAGAGAAACACAGATGTTGTAAATCTACACCTTCCATGATACATTGCCAGGCTTAATGAAGCCTAAACAAACCGACTTTTTAGTCCCACGTTTACTCACTCAAAGCCTAAAATTGAAAAAAAAAAATTAACAACTCTTAAAACCTATACACCCTATGTACCCAAAATCGAAATCTAATCCAAACTCTAACCCTAGCCCAATAGTCCTCAACACCTCTTATAACATAACTGTAACTCATATCAAGCTTTTAATCTTCTTAACATTAAATACCCTATGTTATCTAGCTCTGACTTAACCTATCTCAAGAGCAGGGCAGATTAACTCAGAAAGGGTTACTCTAACCATTTAAGCTTTTCTTTGGCTCTCTCCTCTAGATCCAGATTAGTGCTCTATGAGTTACATAGGAGCATTGGCCATGATTCCCTCAGAGAGTCAGATGAGCACATCACAGATTGAGGTGACCTGGTATCTAAAGAACATGAACCCCTAATTATGAAATATCATTTTTTGAGGGTTAGTTCATTTTACAATTTATGCATTTGGAAGATTTCACAAACAAAATAAGATTTTTTTTTTTAACACACACTCAAAATTATGTAACTTTCCTTTCTTGTATTGGGTCACAATTGGACCTTAAGACAAATAGTGGTAGCATAAATATGCTACTCTGGGTGGAGTAACTATTTGCAACCAAAAATATCATTACTGAGAAACCCATCAATAATTAATGTGTACATTTCCAGCACACAAACGCTTCCCATTTCCCTTAAATATAACCAGTAATCTGTCTTCCAGTTTATTCTAGTAAAGTTACCAAACCAGTTTATTGACATACCTTGACAGTGGGGAAATTATGTAAATGTGTGTTTAATTTGAGCATAGTTACCATTATGTACATTTATTTAACCATCAGCGTTGCTAATGCCAAGTCCCTGTTCCTCCATACTCAGAACATGAGATCAATGAAATTTAAACAGTGCGTATAGGGTTTCTATTTACCATTGTTTGCCCGACATTATATAATGGCAAGACATTACCAGAAACAGCTTTAACATGACCTAATATGATAATAAAACTTGTTCAAATAAGTAAACAGATTTTCTACCATTGCTTGGGCTCTTACTTAAATTAAAAAGAATAGAATGCTTATTGTAAAAGCAATATTAAGCAACTACTTAGAACATCCATTGACTTACAGGGCCAGTTTAGATGATGCATCTTTACATATGAAATTCAGACATGAATAAAGGATATCTTGCTTCAAATAATTAATTAGAAAACTACACATTACAGATTGGTTGAGTAGAGTGTTCCTTAATGGGGACTCAAAGAATCAAAAACAGTACAATCGGGGGGGGGGGGGGGGGGGGCAAACGAGCAAGCTGAGCGGTCACAAGTTAGATAGGCTTCTGCTCTAAAAGCCGATTACCGGGAAAAACTCACAGTAATCGACAATTTACATGGACCGGGGCATAATACCTGGGCCCAGGACGCCCTGACGAACAGCCTGATACTTTACACGAGTGACTGCGGTGATTGGAGACCCAAGGAGGTACAGCACGGCCTGCGGGTGACGGTGCTGGGGAGAGACGCCCGCTCTCCTTGCCCGCACCACGGGGGGTGTGAAACCACTGAAACTCTACCCGTCCCCCTCCTGGACCGGTGGGGGATATCCCGGTCCACTTCTAAGAGACGACCCATCTGCCATTGCATCGAATTATGGTGTTGTACGAGCGGAACAGGCGGGCTGAACCAAGCAAAATGGCGGACGCCACGCGGGATCTCAAGCTCAATGAAGAACAGCCTGACTTGCTGCCTAGGATAGACGATCTATTCAATGCCTTCTGGAGAAAACGTGCACTTAGGGAGCAACAGGCTATGGGACATAAACAAGAGGAACACCCGCCAAAGGTACAACCGACACAGTCCCTTCACGGGCGTACACACCCTCGAATACAGAGGGCCCAAACATGGTGCCGAAGACGGCGATGCCCCGCACAGGCATATCAGCATGCAGGACGAAACCCAACGCTGGCTAAGTTCCAACGCAAGAAAATCTTTAACCCACCTACACCCAGAGAACCGCAGCTAATCCAGAGAAACACAGCTAATCCAGACTCGGTTGGCGCAAAGAACCTGCTTCGCATTCCAGCGCGGGCCTTAGGACAGTCCCGACGAGCTCCACAATGCCCGCTCTATGCCCACACTAAACCTTCGGGTCCCTCTGCCGGAAGGCTTCTGAACCCGACAAAGAGACATTCCTGGCTGGTAACACCGAGACAGGGGGCCGGGAGGGACCTACAATCAAAGGTTCCCAGGGACTGCACTAGGCACTCAGAGGGGATCGGCTAAGCGTAGACACACGGCTGGGGGCTTGCCGGGCATACATCCCGCTAACACTGGACTCCCTCACCGTACCCCACAGCATAAGACCTTAATTTCACATGTTAGATAAATGTGCAGTAATAGTCTTTAACCTGCTGTTACTCTATTTTATTTTACTCTACTCCCTACAGAGTTTCTGCCTATGTTTCTCCTATGTGATAATAACCTAAACTGACACTGCACCCAGGGGTGCATTAACAGCACTCTTGCCAGGTCTGCCAATACGCTAGACCTAGTACACTGCATTTTATACTAACCTTGCAACCCAGCCTGTTTAGTAATTGAAGATTATACTAGCTTTAGTGTACTAATTAGTAATGACAGGAGGCGAATATTTGCATATCTTTCTTTACTGAAAACTCCAGCAGCATAGAAACAGTAACAACCAATGAGAAAAAAGATATGCTGCCCATAAAAGGGCCTGTCTATGACATAATTTCCTCTTTCTTTGAGGCGAAAATAAATAACAGTCAACATATAAACAGATCAAGCTAACAATTCAATAACATGGTAGTAGGATAAACTTTGGTAGATCCATGATATGGCTGTGTTGAAGGTGATTCTTCATCCCGCAGGAGAGATTTTCACGCTGAAAGGAAAAAGAAAAAGGTGAAAGGTTTCTGGCGTGGCAGTATGTCCGCATATCAAAACATTAAATATCTGAGCACTAATGTCTATTAGGTTGTCTAATCTACAGCTAGATATAGTACTGTATAATACAACGTGTGACAATATAAGAAACCCGCCCTCTAGTTGACGAAGTCTGATAGGTTATACAACTCATACATGGTAATGAAACAGCGTATAGATCTGAAAAAACATATATAGACAATCTTCAGTATGCTTTCCTGAGCACTAATACCTGATCCTGTCAGATCCGAGATAATCTGGGTGGGATACTATAGGGTGGGAAATATTCGCCTCCTGTCATTACTAAAATTAAGATTATTAGTACACTAAAGCTAGTATAATCTTCAATTTTACCACATGACAGGAGGCTTCATATTTGCATTTTTTAAAGCTTAGAATTAATTAGTGTGAAGGAAGCATGAGATGTTTGACGGAAGTAGAACGTCCTGAAAGTACTTTCTCGTGACCAGTCTGCGCAGCGCATGATGTTGGTTAGCGAGGCGCCCGCCGTGTGTGCCGAAATGAGCATCAACTCCTGCCAGCGATAGTAGCCAGCGAACCCATCTAGCCAGTGTGGTCGTAGACACCAGTCCGTGAGGTCTTACGTAGGAAATCAAAAGTTGACCCTTCGAATTGTTTCGAAGGGGGGGCTGTGCTTTCGGTATGTCATCAGCGTCCTAACGACTCATAGTTTGGGATCTGATCCAAAGTACGGATATGATACAGAGGTGGAGTCCGATTTTGTCCGTCTTGTAATGGAGAAGGTAACTCCTTCTGGAGTGAGGGAGAAACCGTCCACGTCGAATGCTCTAACGTCTGACACTCGTCGGAACGAGACGAGGCATAGCAACAGGGTCAGCTTGGCTGAAAGTTGCTTCAGTGACAGATAAGGGTTATCTGGCCATGTCCTAAGAAAATCCAGCACCACGTTTACCTGCCAGAGGTTAGAGTATTTGGGTGCTGGTGGTCTCGTTAGTTTAGCGCCCCATAGTAATCAGCATACTAGTGGATCTTGACCCACTGGTCTGCCTTGTACCGGGACGTGTGCCGCTGATATGGCTGATCTGATCACGTTGAGGGATCGGTATGATCGCGCTAGCGCGAATAGCTGGGCTAAGTAGTTAAGGATCAGTGTGATAGGGGCATTAAAGGGATCGGAGTCCCGTTCCATACACCAATCACTCCAGGCTGCCCAGGCGGATATATAGCATTTCCTGGTGCCTGGAGCCCATGAGTTCCATTGGAGGTCTTTAGTCGATTGTGATAGGCTGTGTACTGACCAGGAACCCCTGAAATCGTTCAGGCCACCAGTTCTAGTTGTCTGTCCAGGATGAGGGGGTGTGGTTCTCCCCGAGGCCCTGTCAGAAGTAGTGGGAAGACAGGGAGTAGTAGGGGGTGTCCGTGGGACATCTCCAGGAGATCTGGGAACCACGGTTGGCTCTGCCAAAGGGGGGTTACCAGTATGAGAGAAATCCTGTAGGTGCGTACGTATCGTATTACTCGTGGTATCATGGAGAATGGTGGGAAGGCGTAGGCTCCTAGGGTGGGCCAGTCCTGTAAGAATGCGTCTGCGGCTTCGCCCTTCGGGTCTGGAAGCCAACTGTAGTATCTCGGTAGTTGATGATTGGTCCTGGAGGCGAATAAGTCTATTGTTAGCGGGCATGTCCCCCGTTGTAACTCTTGGAATATCTCCTTGTTGAGTTTCCAATCGCTGGTGTCTCGCCAGTGGCGTGAGAACCAATCCGCCGTCAGGTTGGAGGTTCCTGGTAGGTATTCCACCTGTAGTGTGATGTTCCGTCGCAGGCAGAAGCTGTAGATGTCCTTTGTGGCTTCTGTCAATGCTCGAGACTTCGCTCCTCCCAGGCGGTTGATGTATTGCACCGCTGAGATGTTGTCCATGCGGAGCAGGATACAGCAATTCGACTTGTCCTTGGCCAGGCTGCGGATGGCGAAGGATCCTGCAATCAGTTCCAGGCAGTTGATATGAAGGTTGGTCTCCTCCTCCTGCCATGGGCCTCCCGTGGAGGCGTCTGTGCAGTCAGCTCCCCATCCCAAACAAGCTGGCGTCCGATTCCACGATGAAATCCGGGGATGAGCCGAAGATCGCCTTGCCATTCCAGGCTTGTATGTGCAGTAACCACCACCGAAGTTCCGTTCTCACTTCCGACGACAATGGGATCCAGTGGTCGTATGAGTGTCCGGTGCGGAGGTATGCCGCCTTCAGCCGTTGCATGGCCCTGTAGTGTAGCGGGCCTGGGAAAATCGCCTGTATGGAGGAAGAGAGGAGCCCCACGATCCGGGCGAGCATCCTGAGTGGTAGTGTGTCCATCCTCAGAACCCGTCTGATCTCTTTCCTTATTGAGGCTATCTTTGCTGAGGGGAGGCGTAGGACACAGTCTTTCGAGTCTATGTCGAAGCCGAGGAATTGAACTGACTGGGAAGGAGAGAGCGCCGATTTTGCCTGTTCACTACGAAACCCAAAGATTCCAGCAAGTGAACGACAAATTTCGTCTGCAATCGTAGTCTGGAGGCCGATTCGCTGAAAATTAGCAAATCGTCCAGATATACGAGACATCGTATGCCTCGGGTTCGGATGTGAGCCATCACCCGTCTTAGGAGCTTCGTGAAGCACCACGGGGCCGAACTGAGACCGAATGGCAGACATGTGAACTGGCTCATCCGTCCTCTCCATAGGAAGCGGAGGAAACGTCGGTAGTGTACGTCTACTGGAACGGACAGGTACGCGTCTTTTAGGTCCAGACGTGTAAACCAGTCTTCCTTGATGAGGTGGTCCTGTAGCAGGTGGATTCCCTCCATCTTGAAGTGTCTGTATATTACAAATGAGTTTAGTTGTCGGAGGTTGATAACCGGTCTGTAGTCGCCTGTTTTCTTTTTGACCAGAAAGATGTTGCTTATGAAGCCTCCTCCTTCTGGCGCATCCTGAAGAGTATGTGGATCTCCTCGTCTACCAAGTGTTCTTGTTCCCTTGACATGTGGATCGGAGGAGGGGTTCCGATTTGAATGGGATCCTCGAAGAAGTCTATGACGAAGCCTCGTACTGTCTGTAGTACCCAGGGGTCCTTGGTAATCAACTCCCAGTTCTGAAAGAAAAGGGACAGGCTGCCTGCAATAAAATGTGAAACATTTTGGGATGTATGTGAACTCACCATTGGAGAAGCGGCCGCGTCCTCGGCCTCGAAATCCTCTAGATTTCCCAGTTCCTCGGAACGCATAGGGCCTCTGCGTCGTGGATGGGAAGAAACTTTGGGATTGTGTGAATGGTCTGGAACCTGAGGACCAAAAACGGCTGGTGGCACGGGTCCGCTGCCGACCAGCCCTTCCAAAATCACCTCTTGTAGTTGGAGTATGAAAAACCTGTTTGAGTGATGTTTGGGCTTTATTCAAAGTGGTGAATAGGTTTACGTGTTTTTTCGGCTTTCGGCCCAAATTCCTTCGCCCCGAGATCCAGGAGCTTGCTATCGATGCGGATTAAATCCGATTTGCGTCTTTCTATGCATAATGCGGCGTTAGCGTTGCCCAGTAGACAGACCGATCTCTGAGCCCATTCCTGTATGATATGGGGATCTAGTTGGGAGCCCTGGCTGAGGGCTAGGTCTGCGAAATAGAGTATTTTTGCAATGGGGCCGAGTAAGTCCAGCAATTTATCCTGTGCCGCCTTCATGCCTTTCTCCACCCCTTTACGGGGATCTCGGCCCGAGCGGGACATGAAGACCATCACTGTATTGTCGAATTCAGGCGTAAGTGCCACCTTATCGGGTAACAGAGGTCTGGGGCATTCGGCCCGGAGGCGTGCTCGCACTTCACGTTCCAGCGGTCTGCGCAGCCAGAAGTGGATGAATCTTGTCAGGTGTTCTGGTAGGTTCCATTCGGAGGACCGCGGGTGTCGGATGGTACGCGGGTCAAAGAGTGGATTCCCTTGGTCATCTATAAACACTCCATCTTCGGTCATATCGGTGAGGGTATTGTAATCCCTGTCTCCGTCGGTGGTGTCAAGGAAAGTCTCTTTAACATATCTCGAGGAGGTGGGAGGTAGGTCCTGCCACTCCTCTTCTTCGGAAATTGAGTCATCCCCTTGCCACTCGTCGATCACGTCTAGGGTGCGCGGTACATATGATTCCTCTTCGTCTGAGGATTGAAGCGGTTGGGGTGCGGGCAGTTGTCGGCCCGTGTTCTTGCTCCGTTTGACGGGTATTTTGCTCTTAGTCTTAGTGGACGGGGGGCTCGAAGCCTTGCGATGTCGCTTCGGCTTGGGTATCTCAGAGCCCGAAGCTTCCATCCGTTCTGGGGGGCTCATGTCGCCCTGACTTAGGGGTCGAGCCTTCGAGAGGGCTTTTTCAACAGATGCCGCTACTGCAGCATTAATCATGGCTTAAATGTCTTGACTGGTTTGTGTGTCTTCCAGGATGTTTAGTGTGGTTCTCGTCCTGTAGGGCGATAATGAAAAATCAGCGGAGGCAGTGGAGAACAACTGGGGGCCGCCCAGTTTGAAATTTGTAAGAGAGGCGTATATGTATGGGCTGTCGCCTAATATAGAGGCCGCCCTCAGTATGAGCTCAGTGGTGGTGTATAGTTGGGTTCGCCACAGTTGTACACCAGAGCTGTGTGCACGTTATGTTAATAATCAGGGTAGGATGCCAGTGCGGTAAATTCCTCGTGCATATACTCGGGGTTCACCCCGGGTGGTGTGCCGTGGTAACCAGAGGACACCCACATTAGATAATGGTCAGTGACCTTGCATGCATATCTGGGGGGTCAGCCCAGAGGACACCCACATAAATTTGTACAGTCAAGTACAATGATATAATGTGACCCTTGATGGGTGTTATAATGTAATATGCCCTTGGCGGGAGTAGTGGTACAATATGACCCTGTGCAGGGTATGAAAGTATTATGCCTCTTATGATTGTATGGTTATTAGCATGCAATATGTATATCCTGTGAAGTATAACAGTAGGTTGAAGTCCTGACATTCGTTCAAAACCAAGTTAAACTCCAAACTTTATTATTATTATGCAGAGAGGTCCTTAGGAGGGTCCTTATAAGGATTGATGAGGGAAAGAGCGGAGATCGGGTGATTCCCGATCCGCTGCACTGAATAGAGAGGCGGCCGCTGAGGATCTAGCGATTTGCGAGGTCCAAGATGGCCGCCGGCCGCGAAATTGCTTGCGGTCGCGGGAGGAAGACGCGGCGATTAAAACCAGAATAAAAACACAATTAAAACTACCCGGTCTCCCCTACCCGTCCCTACACAATCCACTGAGCATATGTAGAATCGGTCCGCGTGGCGAGCGCAGCACGGGCAGCCGTGCCGCCCGCGGACCGTCAGACAATATGAGGAGAAAAAGTATCAATGGAAAAACTTATCAATACAGGAGTAGCACGAAATTATAACATAAGGAGGGGATCAGGGGACATAGGAAAAGAGAGCCAGGAGTGGAAAGGTTATGAAGAACAGTATAACATGAAGAATATATAGATAAAATATAAAATGGCACAAAGAGGTAAAAGGGTACTCTGACCTGTAGGCTGGAGCAGCAAAGAAAGAGGAAATTATGTCATAGACAGGCCCTTTTATGGGCAGCATATCTTTTTTCTCATTGGTTGTTACTGTTTCTATGCTGCTGGAGTTTTCAGTAAAGAAAGATATGCAAATATGAAGCCGCCTGTCATGTGGTAAAATTAGTAGTAGCCTGAAGCTACTACTAACAAGATTGCAATCTTGTGAGTTCTATATTATCATCCTGCGTGTCCTCTATGTTTATCTTATAAATGTATTTATTTTTATATAGATATCGCCTACTTTGCTATCATAAGGTTGTATATATATTTTTATATCTGCACCTTAGAAGTGTTCATCTTTTGTTCTGCATCCCTACTTATCTATTTATTACATTATTGTTTTTGGTGTTGTAAGAGGGCACACTTCTTAGTAGGTTTGCTGTTTTTTGTATTTTAGTGGTTTGGGTATCTCTATTGATTTATATATTTGATGCAATTGCTCACAATCAACCTTCCAGACAACTAGGCTCGAATTCTTACAACCTTTATTTCAGCATAAGTTCTCAAGCATGCTAAAAATGTAACGTCAAAGATTGCAATCTCTATGTTAGTCACTCATTTCTAAAGAAATCTCACAATTGCCGATACAACTATGTTATTTGCAACGATCTCACTAACGTTTACAACCTGTTTCATTTAAAAAATGTGCAACTGTATATTGTCACGACCATATATGCATTAACCTGCCTGTGTCTGCTGTCGTGGCACCATGGGCCTGTCTGTAAAATCTATTGCACCAAAAATAAAGATTTATAAAAAAAAATCAGTACAATCACAACACTAATGCTCTTCCTATTCATCCTATTGCTGATGTCTAAAGTTGGATGGATTCATAAGGACAATGTGGAAGGGGCGGAGCTTGACCACCATCCTGCACGGACGCCATGCTTGTGAGCTCCTCAGCGCAAACACCCAAAAACGCAACTAACCCGAAAGTGGGAACCCATACTGACCGCAAAAGTAGCCAGCCACAACGAGCATCGACTCCTGAGGCGATAGATGCCCTTTTTTCAACCAAAGACCCAGCCAAGACGGAAGAGGAGAACTGGGGCCTACCCCGCGTTATCCCTCTCAGGCCTGGAGACGCTGCTCACGCGGCAGGTGAGCGACGACTACCCTCACATCTTACCCGACACCCTGGCCCACATGCCAGCTATGGGCCGCCGCTCACAGAAGAACACGGCGATGGATAACAGGGATATTGGGACTATGTTTCAGCGGCCAGCGCCACCCCAACCCGCTCCTTCAGAGGCTCAGCGGCCTGTCACTACCCCGCGGCCTAACACCTCTACACACTTAGACGAGCAAACTGGGGCTGATAGATCGGTAGCCACTCACCCGATGGCGCCTGCAGAACCCGCCGACTGCACACCGACAACCAGACACGACCTGAAGGTCCTCTTAACGGACTTTCATAAGATACTGGCGAAAGAACTCGCTCCCATAAAAACGGACATGAAAGCAATCACGGACCGGGTACAGACCTCGGAGAGAGATATTGCAGATCTCCAACTACAGGTGACCGAGCTCCAAACTACAGTGCACCAGGTCCGGTCCCAGCACAGGGCCATCACTGCTCAAATCACGGCCATGGAGGACCGTCAACGCCGTACCAACATCAAAGTAAGAGGCATCCCAATGACAGTTACGGTAGACGAACTGCCCCACTATGTCAGACGATTGCTGACTTCCATCCTGTCCCAGACGGTTGCAAAAAAAATAAACATTGCTGGAATTTACCGCCTACCGGGTCCTGCGGGGGCTTCCACCCAGGTGACGAGAGATGTCATTCTTCGATGTGCCACAGCCCATGACAAAATCCTGATAATGACGGCGATTAAGGGGAAAACACCTCTGAGTTTCGAAGAGGCGTCCCTGACATTTTATCAGGACCTCACAAAGGCGACTCTCTTATGGCGTAAAACGCTCACGCCTGTGACCAGCACTCTCCGCTCCGCCAACATGGCCTACAGATGGGGCATGAATGGATCCCTGACAGTGACCCTGAATGGCAGCCCACTTACGCTCACCTCGATTGAAGACGCAACTCCGTTCCTGACAGCCCTGGGCCTAAACCACTCACCGGTAAACACACAAGCAAGAGCACCCCACCCCACTTCCATCTGGGACCCGATACACGCACCAGCCTTCATTCCGAGATCGACAGCTGCGGGAGCTGCAGCACCAGGAATCAGCTCGAGTGACGACCCGACCTGAAGGACTATTTGCCAGATTGGCGACCTGCTTGCATGACCTGCTGGTCCTCAACTTATAGGACTGTCTGATTGGGACTTTATATACGGCTCTCAACCGATGATGTTTTATTCTATGATATTATTATCCTTCTCTTCCCCCATCCCAAACTCACCTTTGCGTTACTGTACCCCATTCACATAAATCTGGAGACACGACAACCCCCAGGCACCACAGCCAAGGCTAGGGTCTCAGCAGTGGCGAATTCCCTCATAACTAGAGAATGTTAATTTACTGCCACGCACAGTCACTGAGGGAACCCTGAACCTCTCCACACACCTCCCCCCCTCGCTACTCCCTAGGTAAGGAGAAACCAAACCCAATACACCGGGTGACTAAACACCTCACGATCATGAGGCCTTAGCTCACCCCCTATGGGATACCCAGCTCTTAGGCTAACACGACATATGCAGCATGCAACCGCACCACACGTAGACATTGGTCCACAAGCTGACCATTACAGTCATGGGTCCCATGACCACAACCCCAGCGTATGGTGCATTCACGCACTTAGCAGCAAGGATGCATCCCTTTTGAAACCCCATCGTACCACAGACGACCCACCAGCTGCCGAGACTCACACGAACCAAGCCTAGCATGTGAATTACCCTCTTTAGCATAACAAATGTACACAAAATATGGCCCCTCTTTATTGGCCTATCGTCTTAAAAATGTGCAGCACCATCATATGCCACAATTCTCACGCTTTACTGTTTGTAACTGTTGCGGCATGGCAAATATTATGTGTTTAAACCCTGCGCACAAAAACGGAAAAATTATAAAATGAGGCTAACAAATGTCTAGAGATGATATACATGGTATTGTAACGACCCCGATATGTATGAAACTTTATTGTCTCCACTCTTCTTTTCTGTACCCTCAAACTTTTATGCCTCAATAAAAAAGAGATTTACAAAAAAAGGACAATGTGGAAGTGTACAACGTTTTTCAACTCGCTCCAAAATTATTTGACAGCAAACATTTTCTACAGCTACATTAATTTAAATAATAACAAAACAAGCAGGCCCTGTTAGCAAAATATATTTTTTTCTAAATTAGTACTTCCTACACTGATCAGCTGCAACATTAAAACCACTTACAGGTCAAGTGAATAACATTTATTATATTGTACAATGGAACCTGTCAAGGGGTGTAATATACTAGGCAAGTGAACAGTCAAAATTTCGTCTATAAGAAGTAGGAAAAATGGGCAAGCGAAAAGATCTGACAGTAAATCTTGTGGGGAGTTCCTGGTATGCTGTGCTTAGTACCTACCAAGAATAATACAAGGAAGGACAACTGGTGTACCAGCATTCTGGTCATTGGAACCCAAGGACCATTGACACACATGAGCAGCCAAAGCTTCCTGTCTTGTTCGGTCACACAGAAGAGCTACTGTAACTCAAATAGCTGAAAAACCTCATAGTGGCCATGATAGAAAGGTGTCAGATCACACAGTGCTTTTAAATTTGCCGCGTTGGAGGACACAGACCTTTTTCTGGTGATAGAACAAAATACAGGTCTTTCATTATGACCTGTGAATTAATGTTTGACTTGAAACCACGCACATTCTAAACAGAGTTCTTTCCTTTCTGTCATCACCCTCCTTTCCAGTCCTCCTCAGGAATGGGAAAACAATCTCCTCTGTGCCGTTCCACCAAGACCATCGGTGTTCTCTCCTGGTTATCAATCTTCCTCTTACACTGCTCAACCTGAAGAACCTATGCAGGTAGGGCTGGTCGTCGCCTGGACCCCATATGAAGCGGTGGAATTGCTGAAGGTGCAGCTGCACCGGGGTCCGCACGCTTACGAGGCCCATTGGATATATATTCCAGTTAAAAATGTCAGCCGCACTGCAAGTAGTGCTGGGAGGAAGTGACGGCCTGTCACTTCCTTCCAACTTACTCCATGTGGAAGGAAGGAGAGACAGGCCATGAAGGGCTATTGCTTCACTTCATCAGAGGCTGCAGTGCCCTGAGTATCGGAAAAGGATCACCATCTAAAGAATCACTAGAACAGGTTGAAATGTGTACTGTTCTGAGTTAGTCTATAATGATTTTATGCTATATTCACTTGTTGGATTTTCTATTGTATCTATTAATTAAAGTGTTTTAGGAAATACTTTTTGCTGAGAAATCTCTCTTTTCATTTGGAATATCTATTTTAGAATACAGTCTTTTTTCCCTAATACTGTTTTGATTTTAGGATATTCTACCAGTTATATTTAATGTGCATCAGTAAATTATATCAGCATTAACTTAGAGGTCACGCCATACGTACATTATCCATACATATAGACTTTGTGTGACTATCCCTATGTTATACACCTTGGACTGATCTTTTACCAACATTTACTGTATTTTTTGTGGACTTACTGCTCAACACTATATTTTTCAAGTATCTTGTGGACTTATTTTACTTCAGTTATCACAGATTGCCTTCTATATTTGTGGACTTATGATTTGATTGGACTCTTAATTTGTGTATTTTATGCATATAACTGTCTATTATTTTTTATACCATTGTCTACTCTAGCTCCTGGACACATTCTTTCATCTTATTTTTATAAGGGTTACTCATTGTTGTATGTGTGTATGTGGCTGTATGTATGTATGTATGTATGTATGCATGTATATATGTATATGTCAGTATATATGTATGTCAGTATGTGTGTGTCTGTATGTGTGTATGTCAGTATGTATTTGTCTGTATGTATATATGTATGTATGTGTCTGTATGTATGTATTTCAGTATGTATGTATGTATGTATGTATATGCATGTCAGCAGGGCCGGACTGGGAAGAAAATTCGGCCCGGGCATTTTTTAATTACAGCGGCCCACTAAAAAGGGGGCGGAGCCAGATAGGGTGTGTTTTGTCATCTCCAATGACAAGCACGCCCCATCACAAAGTGAGCATGTTGTTTCAATGCTCTTCCAGGGTACACCATGTGCAGAGCTCTGCTGAAGAGCTCTGGCATGAGAAAAAGACCCTGTATTTGTTCTGCACAGTGCAAGCAAATGTAATAACATGCTTGCACTGTGTTTGCTTGAAATTTGTCTCTGGTGTCTCCATAGTTGGGATACCAGGAGACAAAAATGCTAGGAAAGCATATTTTGCAGTGTGTGTGTGTGTGTGTGTGTGTGTGATGGGTGATGTTTGCTCGAGGGTGCTATGTGGGTAAGGGTGCTGTGTGTGTGATGGGTGCAGTATGTGTGTGCTGTGTGTGAGTGGGTGCTGTATTTGCGAGAGGGAGCTATGTGTGTGAGTGGGTGCTGTGTTTGCGTGAGTGTGCTATGTGTGTGAGTGGGTGCTGTGTTTGCGTGAGGGTGCTATGTGCGTGTGAGGAAGCTGTGTGTGAGGGTGCAGTGTGTGCGTGTGAGGAAGCTGTGAGTGTCAGGGGTGCTGTGAGTGTCAGGGGTGCAGTGAGTGTGTGTGAGGGTGCTGTGAGTGTCAGGGGTGAAGTGTGTGTGAGTGAGGGTGCAGTGTGTGTGTGTGTGCTGTGAGTGTCAGGAGTGCAGTGTGTGTGTGTGCTGGGAGTGTCAGGGGTACAGTGTGTGTGTGTGTGCTGTGAGTGTCAGGGGTGCAGTGTGTGTGTTGTGAGTGTCAGGGGTGCAGTGTGTGTGAGTGAGGGTGCTGTGAGTGTCAGGGGTGCAGTGTGTGTGTGAGTGAGGGTGCTGTGAGTGTGTGGGTGCTGTCAGTGTCAGGGTTGCAGTGTGTGTATGTGTGAGGGAGCTGTGAGTGTCAGGGGTGCAGTGTGTGTGTGTGTGGGTGCTGTGAGTGTCAGGGTTGCAGTGTGTGTATGTGTGAGGGTTCTGTGAGTGGCAGGGGTGCAGTGTGTGTGTGTGTGGGTGCTGTCAGTGTCAGGGTTGCAGTGTGTGTATGTGTGAGGGTTCTGTGAGTGTCAGGGGTGCAGTGTGTGTGTGTGTGAGTGAGGGTGCAGTGTGTAAGTGAGTGAGGGTGCTGTGATTGCCAAGTGTGCAGGGAGTGTGTGAGAGCAAGTGAGGCTGAAGTGATGTGGGTGATTATATCCCCCCCTCCCTGCTTACCTTATGCCTGGGAGGGGGGAATCCTGCTGCTGGCATCCATCCCTGGTGGTCCTAGTGGTGAGTTAACTCTAGCCTGTGAGGCTAGAGTTCACTCCCGCGAGACCCGGAGCGTTGCCATGGCAACACTCCGAATCTCACGAGAGGAAGCCGGCGGAGCTGTAAGTAGGAGCTCCGCCGGTTCCTCTCCTGGCTCCCTCCCTCTCTCACCCGCCGGCCGCAGGATACTGTATGTGGGCCGGTGAGGGAGATCTCCCCACGGGCCCGCCGTGGACTACGGCAGGGCCGGCGCTCTGATAGTGCCGGCCCTGCAAAGACCGGCAGGAAGATCCTGTGATCTCCCTGCCGGCCTCTGCCCCATGGCCATCGCAGCCCACCGGGCAAATGGCCAGTCCGGGCCTGTATGTCAGTATGTATGTATGTATGTATATGTATGTATGTATGTGTTTGTATGTGTCTGTATGTCAGTATGTCAGTATGTATGTATGTTTGTGTCTGTATGTATGTCAGTATGTGTCAGCATGTATGTATGTCAGTATTATGTCAGTATTAATGTATGTGTCTGTATGTATATGTACGTCAGTATTTATGTATGTATGTATGTCAGTATGTATATGTATGTATGTATGTCAGTGTGTGTGTATGTCGGTATGTATGTCAGTATGTCAGTATATGTATGTATGTATTTGTAAACATAAAAAACACTAATTCACCAACACAAACACCCTGGTGGTTGTTGTGCCAGGAAAAAGAAGTACAACCCTGTAGAAATGTACTAATAAATCAAAAAATTATTTACAACATTATTTATTTATAAAGCTAAAAATCATAGCCTCCTTATTAATAGGTACTCAAGGTAGGTAGGTACTGTAGCCTATAGCAAAATATAAGGCAACTATCAGGGATAGAACAGGAAAGAAAATTGCAATGGAGATATATAACCTGCACTAAATAAGGTTAGTAGAATGTCAAGAGAACCCTATAATATGTATCAGGCAGGCATAAAGCTCTCCATCCATATATAATACACCAGTAAGGGATCCAGAGACCTCTCTACCTATTCCCCCATTCTGAAAACTTATTGCTACCTTAAATCAATCCCTGTTACCTCGGCATCGCATAAAGCTAATGCCTACCAAAACCACTAATCCTATAGTAGAGCTAAATAAACAACAAAGTGCTAACACCCACAAACCAAGTGCACGGTGAAGAGAATAAAATAAAAAAGAAGAACGCCCAACGCGCGTTTCGGCATATCAGGACGCCGTCGTCAGGGGCAAAAGCAAACAAACTAGCCACATCTCCAACTTCCTTAAATACCCAATATGTAATTAGCCATATTGGTATCGGCTGATTCCCATAGAGAATCCTTGCATACCGTTGGTCCGGCCGAAGAACCGCCCAACTGACGTGCGGCAGCTCCCAGTTCAGCCCAAATTACCTCTGTGTATCCTACGTATCCAGTACGTCATCGCTAGGGGCGGTATCAGCCGGATCAGGTGGGCGGAAATCAGCCGCTACTACCACACTCCCCTCTCTGCCAACACGAGTGAGTCATAACGACATCACTAAATGGGCGGAGTTACTGCAACATGTAAATACAGTACACAGAAAAGGGGGTTTAAAACCGGACATACATGCCGTTGCCAATCATCCCTAATCCGACCCACCGAAACGATGGGTCTATGGGTGTCCAGATATTGACCTTTATTCACTGATGCTTAGTACCAGCTTATATCCAATAGTATTTATTCATAGCACATAAATGTGGGATCCATCAACAAGTAATAAGAGAACCTCTTTCATACACAGTATATAGATATGGGTATATTAAGATCCATGACACTAATATTCACCCATCACTTAGGGTAACTAGAGGCAGTGTCAAAGGGTGTTGCTGGTTAACCCATACCTAGCCATAACCCACACTACTTATGAGTTGGAAGAAATTGAATGGAATCCCAAAATATAGTGAGGATAAAGCATGAAAAAGCAGTAATGAGTCCCATAATGTAACTGTCAGATGACTTGTAGTGACCCATATGGCATCGCTGAAGTTATATACGAAGACGTCAACGTGGCTTGATACTCCCAAAATAATAAGCACTAAACAAAAAAATAGTGAATTAATAATAGCTTAAAAATAATAATTAAATAATGATAGTTGATCTTAATTTACATTTGAGAAAACCCACATAGTTACCAAATTAGTATCCCAACCACCTTTCCGTGGGGGCCGAGGGATATGTTCTATCCCCATAAAACGTATACCCACTGAGGAATGGTTATGGCAAAGGTGTAAATGTCTCGATATAGGGGTTTCCAGACGTCTCCTCACTGAATTTACATGTTCCCTGATTCTAAATTTGAATGGGCGAAAGGTCTTACCCACATACTGTCAGGATCGGGACAGGGATCCAACACGCAGAGTACAAACAGTAGCCAGATACGTATACCGGACCTTAGAATGGCCGGACTAACGTAAGTAGTTACCAGGGTGTTTGTGTTGGTGAATTAGTGTTTTTTTATGTTTACAATTATCATTAGGGTTTCCCCCTGTTTATCAGTACAACCCGGTGACTTTCTTTTCCCTTGACTATGGTTCCTTGGGGGGACATCCACTCTTCTTAGCCCAAGTTTGGGGCCGAAGGGCAGTGCACAACTGGACCTGGAGTCAACCTTTAGATATATATGTATGTATGTATGTGTCTGTTTGTCCTTATGCATGTGCGTATGTATGTTAGTTTGCGTCACTATGTATGTCTGTGTATGTCTCTTTCAGCACGTGTGTGTCAGTATTAGTGATGTACCGAACTGTCCGCCGGCGGACAGTTCCCGGCGAAATTAGCTTGTTCGTGTTCGCCGCGGCGGGCGGGCACATGCGCAGTTCGATCCGCCCCCTATTCGTCATCATTGGGCAAACTTTGACCCTGTGCCTCTCGGTCAGCAGACACATTACAGCCAATCAGCAGCACTCCCTCCCTTCCACACCCTCCAACCTCCCTCCCAGCATCCATTTTCGATTCATTCGGAAGATGCATGCTTAGTGAGAGGAGGGAAAGTTTAGCTGCTGCTGATTACATAGGGAAATTGATAGCTAGGCTAGGGTATTCAGTGTCCACTACAATCCTGAAGGACTCATCTGATCTCTGCTGTAAGGACAGCACCTCAAAAAGCCCTTTTTAGGGCTAGAACATCAGGCTGCTTTTTTTTTTTTTTTTTTCCCTGTGTAATGTAATTGCAGGTGCCTGCCTGCCAGCCTGTGTGTCAGGCTCACAGCATATACTGTGCCCACTTGCCCAGTGCCACCACTCATATCTGTTTTAACAATCGGTTAAGCTTTACATTTAAAATAAATATTTTTTTTTCACTGTAATAGAAGAGCAGTTGCCTGCCTGCCAGCTTCTGTGTGAGGTTGGATGCCTTGCCCATTTGCACAGTCAGTGCCACCACTCATATCTGTTTTAACAATCGGTTAAGCTTTAGATTTAAAATAAATATATTTTTTTCACTGTAATAGAAGAGCAGTTAGTTGTCTGCAAGCATCTGGGTGTCAGGCCTACTTCAGCGTGTGCCCTGCACAACCCTGCCAGCGTGCTTTGACAGTTGCCAATCATATCTGCTGTCTCTTTAGCGTGCTTGTACAAAGAAAAAAGGTTTCCAGTGTAAGCTAATAGCAGCCAGTCAGTGTCCTTCAAGCGGCTCTGTCAGGCCTTCCTTCAGCGTGTGCCCTGCACGACCCTGCCAGCGTACTTTGACAGTTGCCAATCATATCTGGTGTCTCTATAGCGTGCTTTTACAAAGAAAAAAGGTTTCCAGTGCAAGCTAATAGCAGCCAGTCAGTGTCCTTCAAGCGGCTCTGTCAGGCCTTCCTTCAGCGTGTGCCCTGCACAACACTGCCAGCGTGCTTTGACAGTTGCCAATCATATCTGGTGTCTCTTTAGCGTGCTTTTACAAAGAAAAAAGTTTTCCAGTGTAAGCTAATAGCAGCCAGTCAGTGTCCTTCAAGCGGCTCTGTCAGGCCTTCCTTCAGCGTGTGCCCTGCACAACCCTGCCAGCGTGCTTTGACAGTTGCCAATCATATCTGGTGTCTCTTTAGCGTGCTTTTACAAAGAAAAAAGGTTTCCAGTGTAAGCTAATAGCAGCCAGTCAGTGTCCTTCAAGCGGCTCTGTCAGGCCTTCCTTCAGCGTGTGCCCTGCACAACACTGCCAGCGTGCTTTGACAGTTGCCAATCATATCTGGTGTCTCTTTAGCGTGCTTTTACAAAGAAAAAAGGTTTCCAGTGTAAGCTAATAGCAGCCAGTCAGTGTCCTTCAAGCGGCTCTGTCAGGCCTTCCTTCAGCGTGTGCCCTGCACAACCCTGCCAGCGTGCTTTGACAGTTGCCAATCATATCTGGTGTCTCTTTAGCATGCTTTTACAAAGAAAAAAGGTTTCCAGTGTAAGCTAATAGCAGCCAGTCAGTGTCCTTCAAGCGGCTCTGTCAGGCCTTCCTTCAGCGTGTGCCCTGCACAACCCTGCCAGCGTGCTTTGACAGTTGCCAATCATATCTGGTGTCTCTTTAGCGTGCTTTTACAAAGAAAAAAGGTTTCCAGTGTAAGCTAATAGCAGCCAGTCAGTGTCCTTCAAGCGGCTCTGTCAGGCCTTCCTTCAGCGTGTGCCCTGCACAACCCTGCCAGCGTACTTTGACAGTTGCCAATCATATCTGGTGTCTCTTTAGCGTGCTTTTACAAAGAAAAAAGGTTTCCAGTGTAAGCTAATAGCAGCCAGTCAGTGTCCTTCAAGCGGCTCTGTCAGGCCTTCCTTCAGCGTGTGCCCTGCACAACCCTGCCAGCGTGCTTTGACAGTTGCCAATCATATCTGGTGTCTCTTTAGCGTGCTTTTACAAAGAAAAAAGGTTTCCAGTGTAAGCTAATAGCAGCCAGTCAGTGTCCTTCAAGCGTCTCTGTCAGGCCTTCCTTCAGCGTGTGCCCTGCACAACCCTGCCAGCGTACTTTGACAGTTGCCAATCATATCTGGTGTCTCTATAGCGTGCTTTTACAAAGAAAAAAGGTTTCCAGTGTAAGCTAATAGCAGCCAGTCAGTGTCCTTCAAGCGGCTCTGTCAGGCCTTCCTTCAGCGTGTGCCCTGCACAACCCTGCCAGCGTGCTTTGACAGTTGCCAATCATATCTGGTGTCTCTTTAGCGTGCTTTTACAAAGAAAAAAGGTTTCCAGTGTAAGCTAATAGCAGCCAGTCAGTGTCCTTCAAGCGGCTCTGTCAGGCCTTCCTTCAGCGTGTGCCCTGCACAACCCTGCCAGCGTGCTTTGACAGTTGGCAATCATATCTGGTGTCTCTTTAGCGTGCTTTTACAAAGAAAAAAGGTTTCCAGTGTAAGCTAATAGCAGCCAGTCAGTGTCCTTCAAGCGGCTCTGTCAGGCCTTCCTTCAGCGTGTGCCCTGCACAACCCTGCCAGCGTGCTTTGACAGTTGCCAATCATATCTGGTGTCTCTTTAGCGTGCATTTACAAAGAAAAAAGGTTTCCAGTGTAAGCTAATAGCAGCCAGTCAGTGTCCTTCAAGCGGCTCTGTCAGGCCTTCCTTCAGCGTGTGCCCTGCACAACCCTGCCAGCGTGCTTTGACAGTTGCCAATCATATCTGGTGTCTCTTTAGCGTGCTTTTACAAAGAAAAAAGGTTTCCAGTGTAAGCTAATAGCAGCCAGTCAGTGTCCTTCAAGCGGCTCTGTCAGGCCTTCCTTCAGCGTGTGCCCTGCACAACCCTGCCAGCGTGCTTTGACAGTTGCCAATCATATCTGGTGTCTCTTTAGCGTGCTTTTACAAAGAAAAAAGGTTTCCAGTGTAAGCTAATAGCAGCCAGTCAGTGTCCTTCAAGCGGCTCTGTCAGGCCTTCCTTCAGCGTGTGCCCTGCACAACCCTGCCAGCGTACTTTGACAGTTGCCAATCATATCTGGTGTCTCTATAGCGTGCTTTTACAAAGAAAAAAGGTTTCCAGTGTAAGCCAGTCAGTGTCCTTCAAGCGGCTCTGTCAGGCCTTCCTTCAGCGTGTGCCCTGCACAACCCTGCCAGCGTGCTTTGACAGTTGCCAATCATATCTGGTGTCTCTTTAGCGTGCTTTTACAAAGAAAAAAGGTTTCCAGTGTAAGCTAATAGCAGCCAGTCAGTGTCCTTCAAGCAGCTCTGTCAGGCCTTCCTTCAGCGTGTGCCCTGCACAACCCTGCCAGCGTGCTTTGACAGTTGCCAATCATATCTGGTGTCTCTTTAGCGTGCTTTTACAAAGAAAAAAGGTTTCCAGTGTAAGCTAATAGCAGCCAGTCAGTGTCCTTCAAGCGGCTCTGTCAGGCCTTCCTTCAGCGTGTGCCCTGCACAACCCTGCCAGCGTGCTTTGACAGTTGCCAATCATATCTGCTGTCTCTTTAGCGTGCTTGTACAAAGAAAAAAGGTTTCCAGTGTAAGCTAATAGCAGCCAGTCAGTGTCCTTCAAGCGGCTCTGTCAGGCCTTCCTTCAGCGTGTGCCCTGCACAACCCTGCCAGCGTGCTTTGACAGTTGCCAATCATATCTGGTGTCTCTTTAGCGTGCATTTACAAAGAAAAAAGGTTTCCAGTGTAAGCTAATAGCAGCCAGTCAGTGTCCTTCAAGCGGCTCTGTCAGGCCTTCCTTCAGCGTGTGCCCTGCACAACCCTGCCAGCGTGCTTTGACAGTTGCCAATCATATCTGGTGTCTCTTTAGCGTGCTTTTACAAAGAAAAAAGGTTTCCAGTGTAAGCTAATAGCAGCCAGTCAGTGTCCTTCAAGCGGCTCTGTCAGGCCTTCCTTCAGCGTGTGCCCTGCACAACCCTGCCAGCGTGCTTTGACAGTTGCCAATCATATCTGGTGTCTCTTTAGCGTGCTTTTACAAAGAAAAAAGGTTTCCAGTGTAAGCTAATAGCAGCCAGTCAGTGTCCTTCAAGCGGCTCTGTCAGGCCTTCCTTCAGCGTGTGCCCTGCACAACCCTGCCAGCGTACTTTGACAGTTGCCAATCATATCTGGTGTCTCTATAGCGTGCTTTTACAAAGAAAAAAGGTTTCCAGTGTAAGCTAATAGCAGCCAGTCAGTGTCCTTCAAGCGGCTCTGTCAGGCCTTCCTTCAGCGTGTGCCCTGCACAACCCTGCCAGCGTGCTTTGACAGTTGCCAATCATATCTGGTGTCTCTTTAGCGTGCTTTTACAAAGAAAAAAGGTTTCCAGTGTAAGCTAATAGCAGCCAGTCAGTGTCCTTCAAGCAGCTCTGTCAGGCCTTCCTTCAGCGTGTGCCCTGCACAACCCTGCCAGCGTGCTTTGACAGTTGCCAATCATATCTGGTGTCTCTTTAGCGTGCTTTTACAAAGAAAAAAGGTTTCCAGTGTAAGCTAATAGCAGCCAGTCAGTGTCCTTCAAGCGGCTCTGTCAGGCCTTCCTTCAGCGTGTGCCCTGCACAACCCTGCCAGCGTGCTTTGACAGTTGCCAATCATATCTGGTGTCTCTTTAGCGTGCTTTTACAAAGAAAAAAGGTTTCCAGTGTAAGCTAATAGCAGCCAGTCAGTGTCCTTCAAGCGGCTCTGTCAGGCCTTCCTTCAGCGTGTGCCCTGCACAACCCTGCCAGCGTGCTTTGACAGTTGCCAATCATATCTGCTGTCTCTTTAGCGTGCTTTTACAAAGAAAAAAGGTTTCCAGTGTAAGCTAATAGCAGCCAGTCAGTGTCCTTCAAGCGGCTCTGTCAGGCCTTCCTTCAGCGTGTGCCCTGCACAACCCTGCCAGCGTACTTTGACAGTTGCCACTCATATCTGGTGTCTTTATAGCGTGCTTTTAAAACCAAAACTTTGTTTCCACTGTAATAGAAGAGCAGTTGCCTGCCTGCCAGCTTCTGTGTGAGTTTCACAGTGGATACTGTGCCCTCTTGCCCAGTGCCACCACTCATATCTGTTTTTACAATAGCTTAAGCTTTAGATTTAAAATAAATAATTTTTTTCACTGTAATAGAAGAGCAGTTAGTTGTCTGCAAGCGTCTGGGTGTCAGGCCTACTTCAGCGTGTGCTCTGCAGACCTGTGCCAGCGTGCTTTGACAGTTGCCAATCATATCTGGTGTCTCTTTAGCGTCCTTTTACAAAGAAAAAAGGTTTCCAGTGTAAGCTAATAGCAGCCAGTCAATGTCCTTCAAGCGGCTCTGTCAGGCCTTCCTTCAGCGTGTGCCCTGCACAACCCTGCCAGCGTGCTTTGACAGTTGCCAATCATATCTGGTGTCTCTTTAGCGTGCTTTTACAAAGAAAAAAGGTTTCCAGTGTAAGCTAATAGCAGCCAGTCAGTGTCCTTCAAGCGGCTCTGTCAGGCCTTCCTTCAGCGTGTGCCCTGCACAACCCTGCCAGCGTGCTTTGACAGTTGCCAATCATATCTGGTGTCTCTTTAGCGTGCTTTTACAAAGAAAAAAGGTTTCCAGTGTAAGCTAATAGCAGCCAGTCAGTGTCCTTCAAGTGGCTCTGTCAGGCCTTCCTTCAGCGTGTGCCCTGCACAACACTGCCAGCGTGCTTTGACAGTTGCCAATCATATCTGGTGTCTCTTTAGCGTGCTTTTACAAAGAAAAAAGTTTTCCAGTGTAAGCTAATAGCAGCCAGTCAGTGTCCTTCAAGCGGCTCTGTCAGGCCTTCCTTCAGCGTGTGCCCTGCACAACCCTGCCAGCGTGCTTTGACAGTTGCCAATCATATCTGGTGTCTCTTTAGCGTGCTTTTACAAAGAAAAAAGGTTTCCAGTGTAAGCTAATAGCAGCCAGTCAGTGTCCTTCAAGCGGCTCTGTCAGGCCTTCCTTCAGCGTGTGCCCTGCACAACACTGCCAGCGTGCTTTGACAGTTGCCAATCATATCTGGTGTCTCTTTAGCGTGCTTTTACAAAGAAAAAAGGTTTCCAGTGTAAGCTAATAGCAGCCAGTCAGTGTCCTTCAAGCGGCTCTGTCAGGCCTTCCTTCAGCGTGTGCCCTGCACAACCCTGCCAGCGTGCTTTGACAGTTGCCAATCATATCTGGTGTCTCTTTAGCATGCTTTTACAAAGAAAAAAGGTTTCCAGTGTAAGCTAATAGCAGCCAGTCAGTGTCCTTCAAGCGGCTCTGTCAGGCCTTCCTTCAGCGTGTGCCCTGCACAACCCTGCCAGCGTGCTTTGACAGTTGCCAATCATATCTGGTGTCTCTTTAGCGTGCTTTTACAAAGAAAAAAGGTTTCCAGTGTAAGCTAATAGCAGCCAGTCAGTGTCCTTCAAGCGGCTCTGTCAGGCCTTCCTTCAGCGTGTGCCCTGCACAACCCTGCCAGCGTACTTTGACAGTTGCCAATCATATCTGGTGTCTCTTTAGCGTGCTTTTACAAAGAAAAAAGGTTTCCAGTGTAAGCTAATAGCAGCCAGTCAGTGTCCTTCAAGCGGCTCTGTCAGGCCTTCCTTCAGCGTGTGCCCTGCACAACCCTGCCAGCGTGCTTTGACAGTTGCCAATCATATCTGGTGTCTCTTTAGCGTGCTTTTACAAAGAAAAAAGGTTTCCAGTGTAAGCTAATAGCAGCCAGTCAGTGTCCTTCAAGCGTCTCTGTCAGGCCTTCCTTCAGCGTGTGCCCTGCACAACCCTGCCAGCGTACTTTGACAGTTGCCAATCATATCTGGTGTCTCTATAGCGTGCTTTTACAAAGAAAAAAGGTTTCCAGTGTAAGCTAATAGCAGCCAGTCAGTGTCCTTCAAGCGGCTCTGTCAGGCCTTCCTTCAGCGTGTGCCCTGCACAACCCTGCCAGCGTGCTTTGACAGTTGCCAATCATATCTGGTGTCTCTTTAGCGTGCTTTTACAAAGAAAAAAGGTTTCCAGTGTAAGCTAATAGCAGCCAGTCAGTGTCCTTCAAGCGGCTCTGTCAGGCCTTCCTTCAGCGTGTGCCCTGCACAACCCTGCCAGCGTGCTTTGACAGTTGGCAATCATATCTGGTGTCTCTTTAGCGTGCTTTTACAAAGAAAAAAGGTTTCCAGTGTAAGCTAATAGCAGCCAGTCAGTGTCCTTCAAGCGGCTCTGTCAGGCCTTCCTTCAGCGTGTGCCCTGCACAACCCTGCCAGCGTGCTTTGACAGTTGCCAATCATATCTGGTGTCTCTTTAGCGTGCATTTACAAAGAAAAAAGGTTTCCAGTGTAAGCTAATAGCAGCCAGTCAGTGTCCTTCAAGCGGCTCTGTCAGGCCTTCCTTCAGCGTGTGCCCTGCACAACCCTGCCAGCGTGCTTTGACAGTTGCCAATCATATCTGGTGTCTCTTTAGCGTGCTTTTACAAAGAAAAAAGGTTTCCAGTGTAAGCTAATAGCAGCCAGTCAGTGTCCTTCAAGCGGCTCTGTCAGGCCTTCCTTCAGCGTGTGCCCTGCACAACCCTGCCAGCGTGCTTTGACAGTTGCCAATCATATCTGGTGTCTCTTTAGCGTGCTTTTACAAAGAAAAAAGGTTTCCAGTGTAAGCTAATAGCAGCCAGTCAGTGTCCTTCAAGCGGCTCTGTCAGGCCTTCCTTCAGCGTGTGCCCTGCACAACCCTGCCAGCGTACTTTGACAGTTGCCAATCATATCTGGTGTCTCTATAGCGTGCTTTTACAAAGAAAAAAGGTTTCCAGTGTAAGCCAGTCAGTGTCCTTCAAGCGGCTCTGTCAGGCCTTCCTTCAGCGTGTGCCCTGCACAACCCTGCCAGCGTGCTTTGACAGTTGCCAATCATATCTGGTGTCTCTTTAGCGTGCTTTTACAAAGAAAAAAGGTTTCCAGTGTAAGCTAATAGCAGCCAGTCAGTGTCCTTCAAGCAGCTCTGTCAGGCCTTCCTTCAGCGTGTGCCCTGCACAACCCTGCCAGCGTGCTTTGACAGTTGCCAATCATATCTGGTGTCTCTTTAGCGTGCTTTTACAAAGAAAAAAGGTTTCCAGTGTAAGCTAATAGCAGCCAGTCAGTGTCCTTCAAGCGGCTCTGTCAGGCCTTCCTTCAGCGTGTGCCCTGCACAACCCTGCCAGCGTGCTTTGACAGTTGCCAATCATATCTGCTGTCTCTTTAGCGTGCTTGTACAAAGAAAAAAGGTTTCCAGTGTAAGCTAATAGCAGCCAGTCAGTGTCCTTCAAGCGGCTCTGTCAGGCCTTCCTTCAGCGTGTGCCCTGCACAACCCTGCCAGCGTGCTTTGACAGTTGCCAATCATATCTGGTGTCTCTTTAGCGTGCATTTACAAAGAAAAAAGGTTTCCAGTGTAAGCTAATAGCAGCCAGTCAGTGTCCTTCAAGCGGCTCTGTCAGGCCTTCCTTCAGCGTGTGCCCTGCACAACCCTGCCAGCGTGCTTTGACAGTTGCCAATCATATCTGGTGTCTCTTTAGCGTGCTTTTACAAAGAAAAAAGGTTTCCAGTGTAAGCTAATAGCAGCCAGTCAGTGTCCTTCAAGCGGCTCTGTCAGGCCTTCCTTCAGCGTGTGCCCTGCACAACCCTGCCAGCGTGCTTTGACAGTTGCCAATCATATCTGGTGTCTCTTTAGCGTGCTTTTACAAAGAAAAAAGGTTTCCAGTGTAAGCTAATAGCAGCCAGTCAGTGTCCTTCAAGCGGCTCTGTCAGGCCTTCCTTCAGCGTGTGCCCTGCACAACCCTGCCAGCGTACTTTGACAGTTGCCAATCATATCTGGTGTCTCTATAGCGTGCTTTTACAAAGAAAAAAGGTTTCCAGTGTAAGCTAATAGCAGCCAGTCAGTGTCCTTCAAGCGGCTCTGTCAGGCCTTCCTTCAGCGTGTGCCCTGCACAACCCTGCCAGCGTGCTTTGACAGTTGCCAATCATATCTGGTGTCTCTTTAGCGTGCTTTTACAAAGAAAAAAGGTTTCCAGTGTAAGCTAATAGCAGCCAGTCAGTGTCCTTCAAGCAGCTCTGTCAGGCCTTCCTTCAGCGTGTGCCCTGCACAACCCTGCCAGCGTGCTTTGACAGTTGCCAATCATATCTGGTGTCTCTTTAGCGTGCTTTTACAAAGAAAAAAGGTTTCCAGTGTAAGCTAATAGCAGCCAGTCAGTGTCCTTCAAGCGGCTCTGTCAGGCCTTCCTTCAGCGTGTGCCCTGCACAACCCTGCCAGCGTGCTTTGACAGTTGCCAATCATATCTGGTGTCTCTTTAGCGTGCTTTTACAAAGAAAAAAGGTTTCCAGTGTAAGCTAATAGCAGCCAGTCAGTGTCCTTCAAGCGGCTCTGTCAGGCCTTCCTTCAGCGTGTGCCCTGCACAACCCTGCCAGCGTGCTTTGACAGTTGCCAATCATATCTGCTGTCTCTTTAGCGTGCTTTTACAAAGAAAAAAGGTTTCCAGTGTAAGCTAATAGCAGCCAGTCAGTGTCCTTCAAGCGGCTCTGTCAGGCCTTCCTTCAGCGTGTGCCCTGCACAACCCTGCCAGCGTACTTTGACAGTTGCCACTCATATCTGGTGTCTTTATAGCGTGCTTTTAAAACCAAAACTTTGTTTCCACTGTAATAGAAGAGCAGTTGCCTGCCTGCCAGCTTCTGTGTGAGTTTCACAGTGGATACTGTGCCCTCTTGCCCAGTGCCACCACTCATATCTGTTTTTACAATAGCTTAAGCTTTAGATTTAAAATAAATAATTTTTTTCACTGTAATAGAAGAGCAGTTAGTTGTCTGCAAGCGTCTGGGTGTCAGGCCTACTTCAGCGTGTGCTCTGCAGACCTGTGCCAGCGTGCTTTGACAGTTGCCAATCATATCTGGTGTCTCTTTAGCGTCCTTTTACAAAGAAAAAAGGTTTCCAGTGTAAGCTAATAGCAGCCAGTCAATGTCCTTCAAGCGGCTCTGTCAGGCCTTCCTTCAGCGTGTGCCCTGCACAACCCTGCCAGCGTGCTTTGACAGTTGCCAATCATATCTGGTGTCTCTTTAGCGTGCTTTTACAAAGAAAAAAGGTTTCCAGTGTAAGCTAATAGCAGCCAGTCAGTGTCCTTCAAGCGGCTCTGTCAGGCCTTCCTTCAGCGTGTGCCCTGCACAACCCTGCCAGCGTGCTTTGACAGTTGCCAATCATATCTGGTGTCTCTTTAGCGTGCTTTTACAAAGAAAAAAGGTTTCCAGTGTAAGCTAATAGCAGCCAGTCAGTGTCCTTCAAGTGGCTCTGTCAGGCCTTCCTTCAGCGTGTGCCCTGCACAACCCTGCCAGCGTACTTTGACAGTTGCCAATCATATCTGGTGTCTCTATAGCGTGCTTTTACAAAGAAAAAAGGTTTCCAGTGTAAGCTAATAGCAGCCAGTCAGTGTCCTTCAAGTGGCTCTGTCAGGCCTTCCTTCAGCGTGTGCCCTGCACAACCCTGCCAGCGTGCTTTGACAGTTGCCAATCATATCTGGTGTCTCTTTAGCGTGCTTTTACAAAGAAAAAAGGTTTCCAGTGTAAGCTAATAGCAGCCAGTTAGTGTCCTTCAAGCAGCTCTGTCAGGCCTTCCTTCAGCGTGTGCCCTGCACAACCCTGCCAGCGTGCTTTGACAGTTGCCAATCATATCTGGTGTCTCTTTAGCGTGCTTTTACAAAGAAAAAAGGTTTCCAGTGTAAGCTAATAGCAGCCAGTCAGTGTCCTTCAAGCGGCTCTGTCAGGCCTTCCTTCAGCGTGTGCCCTGCACAACCCTGCCAGCGTGCTTTGACAGTTGCCAATCATATCTGGTGTCTCTTTAGTGTGCTTTTACAAAGAAAAAAGGTTTCCAGTGTAAGCTAATAGCAGCCAGTCAGTGTCCTTCAAGCGGCTCTGTCAGGCCTTCCTTCAGCGTGTGCCCTGCACAACCCTGCCAGCGTGCTTTGACAGTTGCCAATCATATCTGCTGTCTCTATAGCGTGCTTTTACAAAGAAAAAAGGTTTCCAGTGTAAGCTAATAGCAGCCAGTCAGTGTCCTTCAAGCGGCTCTGTCAGGCCTTCCTTCAGGGTGTGCCCTGCACAACCCTGCCAGCGTACTTTGACAGTTGCCACTCATATCTGGTGTCTCTATAGCGTGCTTTTAAAACCAAAACTTTGTTTCCACTGTAATAGAAGAGCAGTTGCCTGCCTGCCAGCTTATGTGTGAGTTTCACAGTGGATACTGTGCCCTCTTGCCCAGTGCCACCACTCATATCTGTTTTTACAATAGCTTAAGCTTTAGATTTAAAATAAATAATTTTTTTCACTGTAATAGAAGAGCAGTTAGTTGTCTGCAAGCGTCTGGGTGTCAGGCCTACTTCAGCGTGTGCTCTGCAGACCTGTGCCAGCGTGCTTTGACAGTTGCCAATCATATCTGGTGTCTCTTTAGCGTGCTTTTACAAAGAAAAAAGGTTTCCAGTGTAAGCTAATAGCAGCCAGTCAGTGTCCTTCAAGCGGCTCTGTCAGGCCTTCCTTCAGCGTGTGCCCTGCACAACCCTGCCAGCGTGCTTTGACAGTTGCCAATCATATCTGCTGTCTCTTTAGCGTGCTTTTACAAAGAAAAAAGGTTTCCAGTGTAAGCTAATAGCAGCCAGTCAGTGTCCTTCAAGCGGCTCTGTCAGGCCTTCCTTCAGCGTGTGCCCTGCACAACACTGCCAGCGTGCTTTGACAGTTGCCAATCATATCTGGTGTCTCTTTAACGTGCTTTTTCAAAGAAAAAAGGTTTCCAGTGTAAGCTAATAGCAGCCAGTCAGTGTCCTTCAAGCGGCTCTGTCAGGCCTTCCTTCAGCGTGTGCCCTGCACAACCCTGCCAGCGTGCTTTGACAGTTGCCAATCATATCTGGTGTCTCTTTAGCGTGCTTTTACAAAGAAAAAAGGTTTCCAGTGTAAGCTAATAGCAGCCAGTCAGTGTCCTTCAAGCGGCTCTGTCAGGCCTTCCTTCAGCGTGTGCCCTGCACAACCCTGCCAGCGTGCTTTGACAGTTGCCAATCATATCTGCTGTCTCTTTAGCGTGCTTTTACAAAGAAAAAAGGTTTCCAGTGTAAGCTAATAGCAGCCAGTCAGTGTCCTTCAAGCGGCTCTGTCAGGCCTTCCTTCAGCGTGTGCCCTGCACAACACTGCCAGCGTGCTTTGACAGTTGCCAATCATATCTGGTGTCTCTTTAGCGTGATTTTACAAAGAAAAAAGGTTTCCAGTGTAAGCTAATAGCAGCCAGTCAGTGTCCTTCAAGCGGCTCTGTCAGGCCTTCCTTCAGCGTGTGCCCTGCACAACCCTGCCAGCGTGCTTTGACAGTTGCCAATCATATCTGGTGTCTCTTTAGCGTGCTTTTACAAAGAAAAAAGGTTTCCAGTGTAAGCTAATAGCAGCCAGTCAGTGTCCTTGAAGCGGCTCTGTCAGGCCTTCCATCAGCGTGTGCCCTGCACAACCCTGCCAGCGTGCTTTGACAGTTGCCAATCATATCTGGTGTCTCTATAGCGTGCTTTTACAAAGAAAAAAGGTTTCCAGTGTAAGCTAATAGCAGCCAGTCAGTGTCCTTCAAGCGGCTCTGTCAGGCCTACTTCAGCGTGTGCTCTGCAGCACTGTTCCAGTGCACATTGCCAATCATATCTGGTGTCTCTATAGCGTGCTTTTAAAAACAAAATTTGTTTTTCACTGTTATAGATTGAATAGCAGTTACTTGTCTTCAAGCGGGTGTCTCAGGCCTACTTCAGCGTGTGCTCTGCAGACCTGTGCCAGTGTGCTTTGACAGTTGCCACTCATATCTTGTGTCTCTATAGCGTGCTTTTACAACCAAAATTTGTTTTTCACTGTTATAGATTGAATAGCAGTTACTTGTCTTCAAGCGGGTGTCTCAGGCCTACAGTGTGTGCTCTGCAGAACTGTTACAGTTCACATTGCCAATCATATCTGGTCTCACAGTAGCTTGCACGCATAGTACCACTAATCCCCCAAAAAATGACAGGCAGAGGCAGGCCACCCCGCAGGGGCCGTCGTGGTCGTGGTGCTGTGATTCCCTTTTGCCCTAGAATAATGCCCAGTTTTCAGAAGCCACGTACCCTGAACTTGAAAAGTTCTGAGGACATAGTTGACTGGCTAACACAGGACACCCAATCTTGTACAGCCTCCGCTCGGAACCTTGACGCACCATCCTCCTCCAGCTTAGCTTCAGGCACCTCTCAAGATAGCACTCACCCGCCTGCCGCCACCACCAAAACTAGCACCACAGCCGCTTTCCTTGGTATGTCAGAGGAGTTATTCACACACCCGTTTGAAGAAATGAGTGATGCGCAACCATTATTGCTAGAGGATGTAGATAACAGGGATATGTCTCAGGCAGGCAGCATTAAACACATGGAGGTACGGTGTGATGATGATGATGTTGTACCCGCTGCTGCTTCCTTTTCTGAATTGTCAGATACAAGTGAAGCGGTTGATGATGACGATGCGTCCATGGATGTCACGTGGGTGCCTGCTAGAAGAGAAGAAGAACAGGGGGAAAGTTCAGATGGGGAGACAGAGAGGAGGAGGAGACGAGTTGGAAGCAGGGGGAGGTCGTTGCAAGGAGCTAGTGGCACAGTCAGACAGCATGCACAGTCAGACGGGTCAGCAAGACAGCACGCCAATCAACGCATGCTGTTGCCACCACCAGAATGCCGTCATTGCAGAGCTCAGCAGTGTGGCATTTTTTTTGTGTGTCTGCCTCTGACAACAGCGATGCCATTTGCAACCTGTGCCAAAGGAAACTGAGTCATGGGAGGTCCAACACCCACCTAGGTACAACTGCTTTGCGTAGGCACATGATCTCACATCACAAACGCCTATGGGATCAACACATGAGTACAAGCAGCACGCCTACTCTAAGCCGCCATCCTCCTCCTGGTCCAGCATCTTCAGCCACGTCAACCACTGCTGTCCTTCTTGCCCCCTCTCAACCATCCGCCACTCCGTCTCCCGCCTTGAGCAGTTCCCGCTCATCTGCCCACAGTCATGTGTCTGTCAAGGACATGTTTGAGCGTAAGAAGCCAATGTCACCAAGTCACCCCCTTGCCCAGCGTCTGACAGCTGGCTTGTCCGAACTATTAGCCCGCCAGCTTTTACCATACAATCTGGTTGAGTCTGAGGCGTTCAAAAAATTTGTAGCTATTGGGACACCGCAGTGGAAGGTACCCGGCCGGAATTTCTTTTCACAAAAGGCAATCCCCAACTTGTACTCGATTGTGCAAAAGGAAGTCATGGCATGTCTGGCACACAGTGTTGGGGCAAGGGTCCATCTGACCACTGATACCTGGTCTGCAAAGCATGGTCAGGGCAGGTATATCACCTACACTGCGCATTGGGTAAACCTGCTGACGGCTGACAAGCAAGGAATGCGTGGCATTGCAGAGGAGTTGGTGACACCGCCACGAATTGCAGGCAGTCCTGCTGCCACCTCCTCTACTCCTCCTACTCCATCCTCTTCCATAACCTCCTCGGCTGAGTCCTCTTGTGCCGCTGCTTCTTGCTCCACATCAACGGCACCCCCCCAGCTCCCCAGGTACTATTCCACATCCCGGATACGGCAGTGTCACGCCGTCTTGGGTTTGACTTGCTTGAAAGCAGAGAGTCACACCGGACAAGCACTCCTGTCCGCCCTGAACGCACAGGTGGAAAAGTGGCTGACTCCACAGCAACTGGATATCGGCAAAGTGGTGTGTGACAACGGAAAAAATTTGATAGCGGCATTGAAGTTGGGCAAGTTGACACATGTGCCGTGCATGGCACATGTGTGTAATCTGATCGTACAACGCTTTGTGCATAAGTACACAGGCTTACAGGACGTCCTGAAGCAAGCCAGGAAGGTGTGTGGCCATTTCAGGCGTTCCTACACGGCCATGGCTCACTTTGCCGATATCCAGCGGCGAAACAACATGCCACTGAGGCGCTTGATTTGCGACCGCCCTACACGTTGGAATTCAACACTCCTAATGTTCGACCGCCTGCTCCAACAAGAAAAAGCTGTTAATGAATATTTGTATGACCGGGGTGCTAGGACAGCCTCTGGGGAGCTGGGAATTTTTTTGCCACGTTACTGGACGCTCATGTGCAATGCCTGTAGGCTCATGCGTCCTTTTGAGGAGGTGACAAACCTAGTCAGTCGCACCGAAGGCACCATCAGCGACATCATACCATTTGTTTTCTTCATGGAGCGTGCCCTGCGAAGAGTGCTGGATCAGGCTGTAGATGAACGTGAAGAGGAAGAGGAAGAGTTGTGGTCACCATCACCACCAGAAACAGCCTTATCAGCATCGCTTGCTGGACCTGCGGCAATGCTGGAAGAGGATTGTGAGGAAGAGGAGTCAGAGGAGGATTGTAGCTTTGAGGAGGAGGAGGAGGAGCAAGACCAAGCAAGACCATCCCAGGGTGCTCGTTGTCACCTATCTGGTACCGGTGGTGTTGTACGTTGCTGGGGGGAAGAACATACCTTCAATGACATCAGTGAGGAGGAGGAACGGGAAATGAGTAGCTCGGCATCCAACCTTGTGCAAATGGGGTCTTTCATGCTGTCCTGCCTGTTGAGGGACCCTCGTATAAAAAGGCTGAAGGAGAACGACCTGTACTGGGTGTCCACGCTACTAGACCCCCGGTATAAGCAGAAAGTGGCGGAAATGTTACCGAATTACAACAAGTCGGAAAGGATGCAGCATTTGCAAAATAAATTAAAAAGTATGCTTTACACAGCGTATAAGGGTGATGTCACAGCACAACGGGAATCTAACAGGGGGAGAGGTGGAAGTCATCCTCCTCCTCCTCCCTTGACCACGCCGGCAAGGACAGGACGCTTTAAAGACGTGTTGTTGATGGAGGACATGCAGACCTTTTTAAGTTCTATGCATCGCCACAGCCCTTCGGGATCCACCCTCAGAGAGCGACTCGACCGACAGGTAGCAGACTACCTCGCCTTAACTGCAGATATCGACACTCTGAGGAGCGATGAACCACTTGACTACTGGGTGTGCAGGCTTGACCTGTGGCCTGAGCTATCCCAATTTGCGATAGAACTTCTGGCCTGCCCCGCTTCAAGTGTCCTGTCAGAAAGGACCTTCAGTGCAGCAGGAGGTATTGTCACTGAGAAGAGAAGTCGCCTAGGTCAAAAAAGTCTAGATTACCTCACCTTTATTAAGATGAATGAGGGATGGATCCCGAAGGGATTGACACTGGGCGATACATTCGATTAAAAAAGGCCTGATGAGATGAGCTGCCTTGGGCTAAAAATTGTCCACACGCTGCTGTATTTTAGCTCTGAATGACGTTTGACTTGCGTTACTTATCCGCCACCAACTAGGGTTCAAGCCGCCATGTTTTAGGGCACTTTCTGCCTGTGAAACAAACATCAATTTTTCTGGACGCTGCTACAGCAGCGGCTGCAACAATACCAAATTTTTCAGGCATGTGTACATGCCTAATTTTTAGGCCCACTGGTGCAAGTGGACTGATTACAATTACAGGGCCTCTAAAGAGTCCTGTATTGTTATTTGTCGTCACTACCTTCCCGCGTCGGGAGTGGGTCATTTGCGCCCCTGCTGCCTTCCTTGCATGTGGTAGCTGTTTGTCAGGGATTTGTCAATCCATATCTGCCAAGTGACCCTATGTAGGGGTAACAGTCCCTATTCTGCTCTGTGTCAGTGTGTATCATGGTCTCTGTGGACAAGGAACAGTCTCTATTCTGCTCTGTGTCAGTGTGTATCAGGGGTTTTGAGGACAGGTGTCAATCCATATCTGCCAAGTGACCCTATGTATATCTGCTGTCAGTACACAGGAAAAGTTTAAATATTTCTTGTTCTACGTTCTCTGCAACTCCACGCACCGACTCATCCAATACGTGAAGATCTGGGGTTTCTCTGACTCTCCTCAGTAGTGTATCAAACAGAGTCTGCACTGTGGTAACACGGACATCTTCAGGACATAACTCAACTATTTGCAGATAGGCAGTCTGCAGCTTCTCTTTTTCACCTGTTCTCTTCTTTCTCTTATGCGTATTCTTGTCTATATGCAGGTGGTCTCTTGCCTTTCTTTTAACCAATTCGTTCCTTCCATATGGTTTCAAAAGATCTCTGGCATCATTACTTTCAACGCAAATAACGTCATCATAGTTAGTCTCCTCATTATTCACCGGGAAGAGAGTGTTTGCACTGACTACCCACAGCATGCTCTTGCCATTGCCTACTCCACCTTCAACGACAGGGTGTAAGTCCCAAGGAGAAGGATCATTCACTTTATTATCTGTCTTTATTTCACAAGTAGTGCCTGGAACATCCTCATGGGTCACAAGATGTAAATCTGGACTAATGTCAACCCCAGGGTCTGGAAAATCTAAAGAGTCCTGTATTGTTATTTGTCGTCACTACCTTCCCGCGTCGGGAAGATTTCTTGCACAGGGCGCCCAAAGGCCTAAGGCTGGCCCTGTGCATGGGTCAGTGGCTCTGCACCAGACTTCCCTCCAATTGATCAAAGTTAAAGGATTTCAAGTGGACTGATTACAATCACAGGGCCTCTAAAGAGTCCTGTATTGTTATTTGTCGTCACTACCTTCCCGCGTCGGGAGTGGGTCATTTGCGCCCCTGCTGCCTTCCTTGCATGTGGTAGCTGTTTGTCAGGGATTTGTCAATCCATATCTGCCAAGTGACCCTATGTAGGGGGAACAGTCCCTATTCTGCTCTGTGTCAGTGTGTATCATGGTCTCTGTGGACAAGGAACAGTCTCTATTCTGCTCTGTGTCAGTGTGTATCAGGGGTTTTGAGGACAGGTGTCAATCCATATCTGCCAAGTGACCCTATGTAGGGGGAACAGTCTCTATTCTGCTCTGTGTCAGTGTGTATCAGGGATCATTAGGACAGGTGTCAATCCATATCTGCCAAGTGACCCTATGTAGGAGGAACAGTCCCTATTCTGCTCTGTGTCAGTGTGTATCAGGGATCATTAGGACAGGTGTCAATCCATATCTGCCAAGTGACCCTATGTAGGAGGAACAGTCCCTATTCTGCTCTGTGTCAGTGTGTATCAGGGATCATTAGGATAGGTGTCAATCCATATCTGCCAAGTGACCCTATGTAGGGGGAACAGTCTCTATTCTGCTCTGTGTCAGTGTGTATCAGGGATCATTAGGACAGGTGTCAATCCATATCTGCCAAGTGACCCTATGTAGGAGGAACAGTCTCTATTCTGCTCTGTGTCAGTGTGTATCAGGGATCATTAGGACAGGTGTCAATCCATATCTGCCAAGTGACCCTATGTAGGAGGAACAGTCCCTATTCTGCTCTGTGTCAGTGTGTATCAGGGATCATTAGGACAGGTGTCAATCCATATCTGCCAAGAGACCCTATGTAGGAGGAACAGTCCCTATTCTGCTCTGTGTCAGTGTGTATCAGGGATCATTAGGATAGGTGTCAATCCATATCTGCCAAGTGACCCTATGTAGGGGGAACAGTCTCTATTCTGCTCTGTGTCAGTGTGTATCAGGGATCATTAGGATAGATGTCAATCCATATCTGCCAAGTGACCCTATGTAGGAGGAACAGTCCCTATTCTGCTCTGTGTCAGTGTGTATCAGGGATCATTAGGATAGGTGTCAATCCATATCTGCCAAGTGACCCTATGTAGGGGGAACAGTCCCTATTCTGCTCTGTGTCAGTGTGTATCATGGTCTCTGTGGACAAGGAACAGTCTCTATTCTGCTCTGTGTCAGTGGGTATCAGGGGTTTTGAGGACAGGTGTCAATCCATATCTGCCAAGTGACCCTATGTAGGGGGAACAGTCTCTATTCTGCTCTGTGTCAGTGTGTATCAGGGGTTTTGAGGACAGGTGTCAATCCATATCTGCCAAGTGACCCTATGTAGGGGAACAGTCTCTATTCTGCTCTGTGTCAGTGTGTATCAGGGCTGGGCTTTGAGGACAGGTGTCAATGTTAGGTGATGTCTGCCCTTTATGGATTAAAAGCAGACTCTGCAATTTTCCATGGGAGTTTTGCCATGGATCCCCCTCTGGCATGCCACAGTCCAGGTGTTAGTCCCCTTGAAACAACTTTTCCATCACTATTGTGGCCAGAAAGAGTCCCTGTTGTTTTTAAAATTCACCTGCCCATTGAAGTCAATGGCGGTTCGCGCGGTTCGCCGGTTCACGAACATTTGCGGAAGTTCGCGTTCGCCGTTCGCGAACCGAAAATTCCGGGTTCGCGACAACACTAGTCAGTATGTGTGTATGTCTGTTTCAGTATGTTTGTCTGTTAGTATGTATGTGTGTGTGTCAGTATGTGTATATCTTTTGTGTGTGTATCTGTGTCCTTTTGTATCAGTGCGTCTGTCTGCATTTTGTCTGTGTGTGTATTCTGTGTCAATGTTTGAGTGTCTGTGTTTGTGTGTGTCTGTGTGTGTATATATGTGTGTGTATCTATGTGTCAGTGTGTGTATTTGTGTGTCTATTTATTTGCATGTGTGTCGGTTATGTGTCTGAGTATCAGCGTGTGTGGAAGTTTATAAACTACACACAAATGCACACCTGCATTCAAACACCAACATTCACACACATACTCCATACAAAAACATGCTTCCATTCAAACACATATTGTGTGTGTGTGTGTATATCAGGGGATATAGGGGCTATCAGGGGATGTAACTTTTGTTGGGGGTTTGTGTGTTTTAAGGTATTTTAGTTTTTTTTTTTTAAAAAATGTGTCTTTCTGCCTGGCGATAATTCAGTTAGTACAGTCCATGACTCAATTATCTCCCAGGTACAGAGGAGGGATTACCTGATTATGTATGGGAGTGTCCTGGATCTGAGAGCCAATGTGGTTGTGTAATTGTTTATACTGTGGTTTAGGACGGAGTGCCCCTATCATTAGGAGGTTTGTTCAATGAAATTTGAATTGTACTCTTAATAGTTGATAACATGAAAATTATGCTGACTGTTATTTACATCAATTATTTAGGTAAATGAAAAAAATATAATTTGCATAATAATTTGGAACAGGGTGTACATACATGCACATTTTTATGTGATTCCTACCTTTGGAGTGCAGGAGGCTGGCTCAGGCTAATGGGAGCTTTCCCTGGCCCTTAGAGCATTGGCCACCTGATGAGTCTCCACATCGTGCGGCCCCCGGTGGTAGTTCCACGCAGGGAGGAGGGATAAAGGGGCAACTGCTTTGGGCCCCCTAAGACTGACTGGGCCCGGGGCAGCTGCTCCTTTTGCTTCATGTTAAAGATGGCCCTGCTCCAGACCTTTCTGTTGCGGTCTCGGAGGTGGGGGAAGGAGATCTGGGAGCCCTGCGGACAGATTTGGCTATGGAGAGGGTTAAGAGTAGTGAAATCATCTGTTTTTGATTTTTTTTGTTTCAGGAAAAAATAAAATAAGGGTTTCAAACATAAGTAAAAACGAACTTAGAAACGCTAACAATACTAGTCCCTGTTAAGGAAGAGAGTAGTAGTAAAATAAAAAGATCCTCGATTCAAGTAGTGGCAGCCTCATGCATGCATTCCGTGGTACAAACGGTACGAGCTTTGCTGGGTCCCATTGGTTCACTGCTGGGGTCGGTTCTAAAGAGCCTGGGACCAGCAGGGAGTCCTCTGGCAGGTTAAGTATACTCAGCAGAGCATCTGCTTGTCGTAGATTGGTGACAGAGTATAATATGTTGCCATGTATAATTTGCGGTGCCCGAGGCAAGCACCAGAGGTATTAAACCTTGTGCTTCTTGAGCAGCGTTGTGAAGGGCTGGAGGGACCTTCCGCCATTGCAGGGTGTCACCTCATGAAGTGTGGGAGTTTTGCTGTGAAGATGTCTTCAGATACCCCCCTGACCTTCAGATTGTTGGTCCTCGAGCAGTGCAAAGCGCTGTTCATACTTCGCTTGCTGCATCTTGAGCGCCAGCACTTCAGTTGGACTCACCGCAAGGGATTGTGAGTGTTTGTTGAAGGAGACCTCCACCACCCCCATGATGCCCGTGAGGTCGGTGTGGAGTGGGGCCATATCCACCTGTAGTACTGTCTGCAATTCTCCCAGCATGGTCTTTAGCATTGCCGTGGTAACAAGCCCTGTATCGAGGAGCCCATCTATCATGCGTCTTCTCAGGTCAGTCTCCAAGCCCCGCCCCCATAATATGTTATTATTAACAGTATATTAGCTTACTATTTTTCTATTCACCAAGCTTATATTTTATTATTATTTCATTCATGTTTATTCATTCCCTATTTTTTTTCCCTTTACCCCTTTTAATTACGGTAGCTTTCCTCTCTTTGTGTATCATCATTCTCTACTGTTCCCCTACCAACATGGCTGCTGTTTTACATATATACAGTTTCCCTTAGATCAGTGTGTTCATATACATCTTTTCCTCCTCCAAGATGGCAATTTATTGTATCACAATACGTGGCTCCCCTATGGCCACTGCAAGCAGCGGATTGTTTTTCCTTCATTACCCTCCCTGCCTCTGACCAATACTGCTTACGTGGTCTATGGCAATCCCAGGTGGGGATTATACTCCCTACCCTTTATCCATTGAGCGGTTTGCTGCTTAGTGAAATGTGAGTAAATTATTAATATATTACTCCTGGTTCAATTTACACATATTCTTCTACGTTTAATGGCCACAATGCTGCTGTGATATTTGTTGAACACGTCTACAGGTATTCAACTATAAGTGGGGATAACACCACTGTATGCCACTCACGCTAGAGCTGGTATTAGCTCTGGAAAACATGAGTAAGACTACATAAGATCTATGAATTATTAGAATCAAATACTGTTGTGATAGCACCGATCCTTTGTTTTTCTGTTTTTCTATTCGCCAGTGGACCTGATGCTTGCCCTGGTACTTTCTCTCTCTCTCTGCTTCTTCCTTCAGTAATACAGACTTGTGGTGTCTTTGCATATGTTAGTTCATACCAGCATTAATTTGAGGGCCACTCACTCTTCCCCTACTCATTGTGTGTCACATAAGTAAGAAAGGACAATTCTGAAGTACGGAGGAGAAGTTATCAGTAATAAAAGCAAGACCATCTTCTTTGGTGGCCTTATAGAGGCATATTAGGGAGGCCTCAGCTCTGCTCCATCAGGAGAATGAGACTATCTTGCATGCATCTTACACCATTTCTGGAACTAATAAGGTTTGGTGAAAAGGAAGAAGGGAACAGGATTAAACATATAGTGGGTATATCAACTACACCCCACGGCATCTAGTTAGTAGAAAACAGATGTTGGGTCACACACAAGATAAAATGCAGAATTTATTGGAGTGGAATGAATATCCTGTGTGTGCCCAGACATCTGTTCTCTACATTTAGTATATTTCAAGGGATTGATGGTCTTCCTGGTTTGTGTGGCACCACAGTGTGTTTTTTTAAGTAGAAAGTGTGTGCTGTTCCTGTTTTGTATTTTTCATTCAGTTGGTGGTAGGGGTGGAGAATGCAACAATAAAACAATAAACTAACACCAATAACAATATTAAAATGACATAGTACAATTGACAAAGCAATAAATACACAAGTAAATTATCCCCAAATATCAGATTTTAGTATGCTTAAACATAACAATGTCACATTAGGGGCCCCCCGCTCTCTCACGTATCATCTATTTATTTTTATATTACTGAATGAGCTATTTTCTTGAAATCATTCCTAAATTATGTAGTATGTCAAATTCATAGATTACAAAACATTTAAACAAACTATTTTGATTTTATTAATCTGAAACTATGGGCTGGATTTCAATTGAGGAATTGATATTCAATAACAATAACAAAACCTTACTATGCTGAGAGAATCCAGCCATGTGTTCTGAAACATCTTTAATAAAATCTAACTAAAGAAAAACAAGTGTACAGATTCTATATCATTGCATTTATATCCACGTTTATTATCCATCACACCTATGATTGTAAATGGCATACAGCAAATCCACCAACTACACTGAAACTAAAACGTTTACCATTGTTCTGTTTATACACTTTGCAGAGAATAACACATGGTAATTTGAAACGTGAAGAATTTGCTGTTTATTTTTCAAGTTTCATGCATCCTTAAGTATCCAATTCATGGAATATCTAGTTTAACCTGTTCTTTTTTTTATTAAATCCTTTAAGCAAACCAGTATATATTGTACATGCTCTCTAGGACAGGCATAGGCAACCTTCAGCACTCCAGATGTACTGGACTACACCTCCCACGATGCTTTGCCAGCATTATGGGTGTAAGAGCATTATGGGGGATGTAGTTCACAGCATCTGGAGTGCCGAGGGTTGCCTATCCCTGCTGTAGGATATAGTTAAAAATAAAAGAATCCTCACTATGTCAATGTTTGAAGAAAGAAGGAAAGAAAGATAGCATATTATTCAATTTTTGACTCTTTTTAGTGGAGAGTGACAGTCTCAATCTTGATAAACATGAGAAAATGATCACATATTAAGTACTAATCCTGTACTTAGCATGAGTGAACAATTTACAAATGATTACATTTACTCTTCCAATACTCCAGCAAGCACGCCTAGTGAATCAAACTACCATTTTGTATATCCCATGTGCCACTTTTGAAGTAGCAAAAAGACATTTCAATCTCTTTCTAATTTTCGCTGCTAAAGAACTTTGATAGTTGGTGTTAATATTAATGTAAGAAGCTGCATACATTGTATAGAATTTGACTAAAAACAATTGTGAAAGATGGCACCTTGCAGACAGCAAGAGTCCTCATGAAAGGCTTTTCCACGAGCAGCTACCCACAGCAGATTATCAAGTCAAGTTACATAGGCAACTTTAGTGCACCAGGAGAAGAGGGTGCTGAGTACAGCAGTATTTTTATCTAAACATTTGGGTGGGTCTGGCATAAGGGCAATAAAGTGGAACGGATGGAAGAGGGCCAGAGTTTGTGGCAGACTTATGTGGTATTGTTATCTGAGCTCTGGTACTAGAGAGGAGTCCTCTCTTACATAATTGTATCTGCTCTGTTGGCTAAATCATATGGTGAGCCCCTCTATTCTTCCCCAAACAGATCAAGTGAGAAGTATAGTGCATCTACTATACCTCAGAGTGAGCCCCATTTTCAACTCTTATTCACTCATAGGGAGGAAAAGTGTGGTGTTACAAAATTACACCTATGTCTTTTGTTGCTTAGCAGGCACGAGTGGATAATTCCACTATTTTTATTGCATTACGGTTGATCAGTGAGTCTGCCATTGCAGTCTCTGACCTAGGGTGAGCACCAAAGTTTGCCTTATTAAACCCTTATCTGGGTTCATAATTATTTTCATTACATATATGTAACGGATTGACGGGCACCCCGACTGGGTACCTCCGTTGAAGGATGCTCCTAGCGCTTCCTGAGGACTCCAAGCACTGCAGCAGACACCACAACCACCGAACCGGAGAAGCATACAAATGATCTCAAGCATATGAATGCTGTAAACAGCTGAACAGGAAAAGCATTCAATCAGCGTACACTCCTGGCAATCAGCATACAATCCAAATCCCCCAATAACGAGACGACACTTAGTTTCGAGGTCAAGCAGAACTGACTGTACTGGCACATACAGCCTCTTTTATTCACAATCCATAAACATAGTACTGCCCACAGAGTTTTGAAATACAACCAATCAATCCGTACAATACACACAGATACTCCCACACAAGATCCTCCCCTCTGCCTGCGATATGATTACTGAACACAATGGGTAATATAATTACCACAGGCAGAGAAATACAGTTTTATAAAACATGCCCCCAAAACATGCAATAACCCCATAAAAATATATAGTATATCCTCGGAACCGGGGGATCTGGGTGAACCACATATCCAAAATTCACCCAGATCCATTCTGTAGTTTGGAAGATACAGTTTAATGCAGATTCCGCAGAACATATACAGGCTATATGAAAAATAAATTGTAGCGGAACCCTGTTTTGGCTGCCCCTTCCTGTATTGTGGATTACCCTCACCTACCCTAACTTGGTTATAAAGACAAATACGGTTCCTGGCCATTGGATTACCTCAAGGCAGTGTTGCAGCTTTAAATGGGCACTTCGGATACCGTCGAAGTGCCGAAGTACTCGTCGAAGCGGTCGAAGTCGTCGAAGTGCACGGCATCGAACAAAGGACCACGTGGCGGCGGCCATTTTACCTTCGAACACTGCCGACCCTTACCATCCGCTTGTCAGGGTACCTGAAGTCTCTACCTTTGAGAGGGGTAGAGACTTAGAAGTTTATCCGTCCGGACGGCATGTCTCCTCCCGCGGTTCACTCGGTCTTGCTAACGCCGGCCGCGAGGGAGTCACTTCCTTTTATAACAGGAGGACCGGAGGTAGACGTCATGACGCCAACCCGGAACGTCCTGCCACTCAAATCTCGGGAGACGAATCAGGACTCGCCGGAGGCGTGTCTTCTCTCCCTAGCCAGGATACTTAACAGTGGCTCTCTCATTCACTCATTGCCCTGTCGTGGTTCTAGTCGCCTAGTCACACAGTGCTTTATTATTCACTTGTCTTTTGGTTCTGACCCGGCTTTGTTGTTTACTCTCCTGCCTTTCTGTTATCCTTGACCCGGCTTGTCTCTCGCTTACCTGTCCTCTCGTTCCCTCGACCTCGGCTTGTCTCTGACCATTCTATTGTAGTTATACGTTAGTCCGGCCATTCTAAGGACCGGTATACGTATCTGCTACTCTTTGTACTCTGCGTGTTGGATCCCTGACCCGATCCTGACATTACGACAGGGCCATGGATCCTGCAGGTACAAATTGTCAGCTTGGTTCTCCTGATCCTAGGCTTGACGCCATGGATCATAGGATGGATCAGATGGCTCTAGCACTACAGGCGCTGCTGTCTCGCCCTATTAATCCACCTGAGGAGATGCGTAATACGTCTGCTTCTTCTGTGGGTTCGGGGTTAGAGGTAGCTACTGTAGGTGCTTCTTCCCGAGTTACTCCACCTGTACGTTATGCTGGTTCCCCTGAGAGGTGTCGTGGCTTTTTGAACCAGATCAGTATTCATTTCGAGCTACAGCCCCGTTCATACCCTACTGATAGGGCAAAGGTGGGATTTATTATTACCTTACTCATTGAGAAAGCTCTGAGATGGGCTAATCCGTTGTGGGAGAATGATAATCCATTAGTCTATAACTATAATTCCTTTGTAGCTGCTTTTAAAAGAACTTTTGACCCTCCTGGCAGGAAGGCCAATGCAGCCAGATTACTGTTGCGCCTTAGACAAGACAACCAAACACTTGTGGATTATGCACTAGAGTTCAGGTCTTTGGCGTCAGAGGTAAAATGGAATGAACAGGCCTATATAGACGTATTCTTAAATGGATTATCTGATGTAATACTTGATGAGGTAGCGACAAGAGAGCTTCCCGAGAACCTGGAGGACTTAATTTCCTTTATCTCTCGTATTGACGAACGTCTAAGGGAGAGACAGAATACTCGAGATAGAACCGCTAAATCTTCCTCTAGACTAGCACCATCATTTCAAATTTCTGAAACCAAAGATCCACAGGTTTCAGAACCTATGCAGTTAGGCCTTACTCGTCTCTCAGAGGAGGAGAGACAGTTCAGGAGAAGAGAGGGACTGTGTATGTATTGTGGGGTCAGAGGTCATGTACGTTTGAGCTGTCCCAGCCGTCCGGGAAACGCTCGCACCTAAGTTTCTCTAGAGGACAGACCTAGGGTGTTTCGATTTTGTCCTCTACTCATAACTACAAAGAACATAGACTCCTATTACCGGTCTCTTTAACTTGGGAGAAGGGAACCTTAGAGACTATGGCATTGATAGACTCCAGCGCTGCTGAGAGTTTTATCGACCAAAAGTTTCTCACCAAACACACTATCCCATCCCAGTTAAGGAAGACACCCTTGGCTGTTGAAGCCATTGATGGTAGACCTTTAGTTGAGCCTGTGATTTTCCGGGAAACCACACCTCTTTACTTAACTGCTGGTATTCTACACAAGGAGGAAATATCCTTACTACTCATTTCATCTCCTTCTGTTCCCATAGTCCTGGGATACTCCTGGCTTAAGAGACATAACCCTGTTATAGATTGGAGATCAGGGGAAATAGTTTCGTGGGGTCAGAATTGTCAAGAGGATTGTTTAAAGAAAGTGTCACCTCTTTGTAGTGTCAACTCACTTAATAACGCTACCGACTCTACCAAAGTACAGATACCGTCCTTGTATCAAGATTTAAAGGCAGTATTTGACAAAAGAAAGGCTGATACCTTACCACCACATAGGCCTTTTGATTGCAAAATTAATTTACTTTCTGGTACCATGCCCCCCAGGGGTCATGTCTACCCTTTGTCTACGAATGAAAACTTAGTTCTAGAAGAGTATATTCGTGAAAACCTAGACAAGGGGTTCATTAGAAGATCCTCCTCTCCTGCTGGGGCTGGATTCTTTTTCGTTAAAAAGAAGGATGGTTCTTTAAGACCTTGCATTGACTACCGAGGCCTTAATAAGATAACCATCAGAAATGTATATCCGATTCCCTTGATCACCGAGCTTTTTGATCGATTAAAAAGTTCTAAAATTTTCACTAAGTTAGACCTTAGAGGTGCTTATAATTTGGTGAGAATCCACGACGGTGACGAGTGGAAAACTGCATTCAATACTCGATATGGGCACTATGAGTATACTGTAATGCCTTTTGGTCTCTGCAATGCTCCGGCGGTATTTCAGGACCTTATTAATGAGGTTCTTAGGGAGTTTCAAGATGACTGTGTGATTGTATACCTTGATGATATACTTATACATTCCAGGGATATTGAGACTCACCACAGACAAGTCAGAAGGGTTTTACACAAACTTCTTCAGCATGGCTTATACTGCAAACTAGAGAAATGCAGCTTTGACCAATCCCAAACTACCTTTCTTGGATATGTGATTTCTGGGGAGGGGTTTGAAATGGACCCGGAGAAGCTCCAATCCATATTAGAGTGGCCTTTACCTAAGGGTCTCAAGGCTATCCAGAGATTCATTGGTTTCTCTAATTACTACAGACGTTTCATTAAGGGATACTCCTCTATCATTGCTCCCATCACCAATATGACCAAACAAGGGGCTGAGACTAAGAATTGGTCTACTGAAGCACTTCTGGCTTTTAAGACACTCAAGGAGCTGTTTGCTTCCGCACCAATTTTAGTTCACCCTGATACTACTCTACCTTTCCTACTCGAGGTTGACGCTTCTGAGACAGGTATAGGTGCTGTTCTGTCCCAAAGGTTGGGTGTAGATAAACCATTACATCCTTGTGGTTACTTTTCCAAAAAATTGTCAGGTACTGAAAGCAGATATGACATCGGTGACAGGGAGCTACTAGCGGTTATAATGGCCTTGAAGGAGTGGAGACATTTATTGGAGGGTACTTTGCATCCTGTTACTATTTTGACAGATCATAAAAACTTATCCTATATTGGAGAGGCTAAACGACTATCATCTAGACAGGTTCGTTGGTCCATATTTCTCACTCACTTCAACTACGTACTGACATATAGGCCAGGTTCTAAGAATTCTAAGGCCGACGCCTTATCTCGCCAATATGAACCTGCTGCTGTATCTGAGCCGGTTTTGTCCTCTATAGTCCCCAAGTGTAACATTATCGCTTACACTACTCTCAAAGTTCATTCTCCGCTACTTGATCAGATAAGGAACTTGCAGCATCTGGCACCTAGACTGACTCCGGCTTCCAGACTTTTCGTCCCTCCTGAACTCCAATTGGAGCTCTTACAGTGTCTTCACGAGAGTAAGGTGGCGGGTCATCCGGGTGTTCGCAAGACGTATTCTTTGATCTCCAAGGATTTCTGGTGGCCGTCGTTACGGAAGGATATTAAGGATTTTATCGGGGTTTGTGTGGTCTGTACTAAAACTAAACTACCACATTCGCTTCCTTGTGGCCTTCTACAACCTCTGGAAATACCTGACAAACCTTGGTCCTGTGTGGCAATGGACTTTATTGTGGATCTGCCTGTTTCTAAAAAGCACACTGTTATCCTCACCGTAGTCGATAGGTTTACCAAGATGGCACATTTCGTACCCTTGCCTAAACTCCCGACTTCCCCGGAATTGGCGGAGGTCTTTGCTAAAGAGATTTTTCGCTTGCATGGGATTCCTTCGGAGATCACTTCTGATAGAGGCTCCCAATTTGTTTCACGTTTTTGGAGGTCCTTCTGTTCTCAATTAGGCATCAAATTGAATTTTTCGTCCGCCTATCATCCTCAGTCTAACGGAGCTGCTGAACGAACCAACCAGAAGATTGAGCAATACTTACGTTGTTTTGTTTCCGAACACCAGGACGATTGGGTCGGTTTGATTCCTTGGGCGGAGTTTGCGCACAACAATCTCGTTTGTGACTCTACGCATTCAAGCCCCTTCTTCATGAACTATGGCTTTCATCCATCTATTCTTCCCCCGGTTTCTCCTTCCCAAGGAGTGCCGTCGGTTGATGTCCATGTGGCCAATTTGAGGAAGTTGTGGGATCAGACTCGACAGATTCTTCTACACAATTCTGTACTGGTTAAGAGACATGCTGACAAACGTAGAAGGGCGGCTCCGAATTTTGTTCCAGGCGATAGAGTGTGGTTGTGTACTAGGAATATTCGTCTTAAAGTTCCTTCCATGAAATTCGCTCCTCGTTATATTGGTCCCTACAGGATCTTGACTCGAATTAACCCAGTGGCTTATCGTCTGGCTCTCCCAGCTAATTTACGCATCCCGAACTCCTTTCACGTGTCCTTGCTGAAACCTCTAATCTGTAACAGATTCTCCTCCACAATCGCCCCTCCGCGCCCTGTTCAGGTGGAGGGTCAGGAGGAATATGAGGTTAACTCCATTATTGATTCTCGTGTCTCCCGGGGCCGGGTACAATATTTAGTTGACTGGAAGGGATATGGTCCTGAGGAGAGGAGTTGGGTACCACAAGAGGATGTTCATGCTCCTCGTCTTCGCAGGGCATTTCACTCCCGCTTTCCATCTCGCCCCGGCTCCTTCCGCCCGGTGGGCGTATCTGAGGGGGGGGGTACTGTCAGGGTACCTGAAGTCTCTACCTTTGAGAGGGGTAGAGACTTAGAAGTTTATCCGTCCGGACGGCATGTCTCCTCCCGCGGTTCACTCGGTCTTGCTAACGCCGGCCGCGAGGGAGTCACTTCCTTTTATAACAGGAGGACCGGAGGTAGACGTCATGACGCCAACCCGGAACGTCCTGCCACTCAAATCTCGGGAGACGAATCAGGACTCGCCGGAGGCGTGTCTTCTCTCCCTAGCCAGGATACTTAACAGTGGCTCTCTCATTCACTCATTGCCCTGTCGTGGTTCTAGTCGCCTAGTCACACAGTGCTTTATTATTCACTTGTCTTTTGGTTCTGACCCGGCTTTGTTGTTTACTCTCCTGCCTTTCTGTTATCCTTGACCCGGCTTGTCTCTCGCTTACCTGTCCTCTCGTTCCCTCGACCTCGGCTTGTCTCTGACCATTCTATTGTAGTTATACGTTAGTCCGGCCATTCTAAGGACCGGTATACGTATCTGCTACTCTTTGTACTCTGCGTGTTGGATCCCTGACCCGATCCTGACACCGCTCCACTTCGACACTTCGACTAATGTCGAAGTACCGAACACCCTTCGAACGGGACTTAGCTGTTTTTATGCCAGAAATTGACCGACCGCACAGCCCAAATCTATGGAACTGTTTTGGGCAGGAAAATGTGCTTGCGGTCGGTCATAAAGGGACCTCCAGCTAACTTTGGATCTACTGGAGGGATTGGGACCATTTTTACCAATTGAAGTCTGCTGATTACGAAAATGCATGTTTTATGTTTGTAGCCCTAATATTGCAGGAGTTATAGATATTGGGTAAAAGTTATATTTGAAACTGTATAATAATGGTATTATGTGTCACACTAAGGGGAGGGGATGTGTGGGTTGTACCCATGATGCTATTGGTTGTTTTATGCCTCCCCCTGGGTGTGGCCTGTATGTGTACATTTGGAATAAAAGGCAGGCTGGATATACCAGCCAGCAGTTCTGCTCCTGAAACTGTGTGTCGTCCAGTTATTGGGATTGCTGTTGGGATACTGCTGTATTACTTTACCTGCTGGAAACCTTTCCTGTGGATTTATCATCACCTTGTTCCTGAGCCTCACTGGGATCGTTAGTGGAGAATAGCTGTGAGATATCGGCTCTCCGCTACATAAATGCAAAGGCTTGGCCTGCAGTTGTGGGAGGGGCATGTTACCCTATTTAACCCCCCCTACTCGCCTTCAGCCGTCCCATTCGTGATTTTAGTGATTAGCATGTCGCATGTCCTGGGGCCTGCTGTTTCCACGCTGTTCCGTTTGTCCTCGGTCCTTCTGGTCCCCGCTGGCTCTTTTCTTGTCCCTGGCACTCCGAGTTTCAGTAGTCCATCCTGTCGTCTTCTTTTCGGCTTTGTGAGTTACTTACCCTGCCGTCGCACCGCGGTCACGGTCCCACGGCGTCTTCAGGGTTTTGGTATCTCCCCTCCCCCTCTCATCCTCTTTGCATGCTTTCTTTTTGATTTCCTTCGGGTCGTTTGCCCGTTTGGGAGTTTTTATAATTGTTCCTCTTGCTGGTTCGCCTGTTTCCAGGTGCAAGCTTCCCATGAACCGCAGCTGGCAATTTGCAGCACACGTGCGATAGGCACTCGGACGCCAGCTATACAGGGTACAGTGTATGTATACAAGCTCATTGTGTGTGTATATTAGTTTGTGTATGTTAGTGTATGTTAACTGACTCAATTAATGTGTATACACAAGCTCATCGCATGTGTATATTAGTGTATGTATACTGACTGTGTGTATATTAGTGTGTGTTAACTGACTCAATGAATGTTTATATAAGTGTATGTATACAAGCTCATTGTTTTTGTATATTAGTGTGTGTATAAGGACTCGGTGCAGACACAGTACAAGCTGTATGTTCAGCTGGGATTCTGTCTGTGGCATTGCTAGCACACTCAGTAACAGTGCCACCAGCCCCTGGCTCCAGGATAGTGTATGGGTTAAGAATGTACGTGGTGTGTGCTCAGACGCCAGTTGTGTGGGTACGAGAGGTGGTGAATGCCCGGGGTGAGGGATTCCTTCACACCTTGTAATGGCAGCAAACGCTGCTTCCCCCTGGGACGAGTTCTGTTGATACTGGTGCTAAGTACATAACAGCCTGCCTCTCGGTTTAGTAATTAGAATTCCACTTGTGAAGTAGCAGCAGAGAGGGGGACACTTCCCCTGCACGCCCAGGATCTCCCTGCTGACAGTGTAAGTACACACTGTGTGCACAGAGAATGATGCAAAGCAGGCGACAATTGTGACAGGATTCTGACATCCACAGATGCAGCAACCAAGGATTATGGGAATCGCAGTCCAAAAAAACAAAAAAAAAACCCAATTATTTTGCCATGATTGATAGGGACGTTAAACTATCTGATATCTCTTTCAATGGAACAAAATGTATATATTTATAAAATATTTTACCAGGAAAGATACATTGAGATTTTTCTCATATGCCTATCCATATAGTAACATATATGGCTATGCCTATGGTAGTGAGCAAGTCTCATAATTATTGATCAGTTCTTAACAAGCATCGTGAGTGTCATTTATTCATCCCTCCAGTAGTGCAAGATAATCCATGGTGCTGGGAGTTCGTAGATTTTTAGTCAGGAGGTCCTCGGGTGGGGAAACACAACGGCATGCACTTTGTTCCCTCTGCATAATGCTGTATGCTTCCTATAACAGTGTACTTTTGCACTCTAGCACATGATTGGAGTTCCTGTCATACCTTGCTTTCCGTACTATCTGACACATGGGGGTTCGTTTAGCTGAATTGGTGTACTATAGTGGGTTGCAATCCGGATCTCAAAACTTTTAGGCTAGTATATGCGTTTATGACATGGAGTGATTTACCGGTTACACAACTTTGCTTTAATTTCCACGATCTCGGAATTTCACTACTCGCGATTTCCTGCTTGATAAATTGTTATGGTCTATAGGGGATATTCACTACACAACCACAACCACATCTGCCACATTCATATTTACTTACAGCAAACCCGTTTTCGTCCCAGCTAAGTTAGCTGTGGCTGGCTGTCAGGGTCATAGGTGTCCACTCGTTGTAATTCCCTCTGGCTTCTTCGCCTTAGATTAGTGGTCCCGCGAGGCCAGCACCCATCCTCACACTCGGAGGTACTACGCCCTCGGGCCAAATCAGAGTTAGTCACCTCGCATTGTGGCATAGAGAGGGTCTCACCTCTCACTCCCATTCTATCTTATGTTTAACTGTCACCGAGAGGCCAACACCCTGCCACAATGTTCAGTGGCCACGTTATCCCCTCGCGCCAACTCATAGATAGAGCTTCTCACGCCGCTTGGCATCTAGCAAGGCCTCACCTGTCACCGAACCTAGTCTTAATTGTTTCGCCTTTTTTGGCTTTAGCTAGTGTGCCAGCACACACACTCACACGCACACGCATATGCTCAACTCACACATGCTCGCACTGGGTCCCATGGGCTTGGCGTCAACTCGTATTTCTATTACCTATTGCCGGGCTTGCTCCATACGGCTGGACCACGTGGTCTCTGTCGTGCTTACTCTGCACTTCAGTTACGGCCGGCCCTGCGGTACTTCTTCGATCACCTCACATTTTCCATGCGCATTCATAAATTCCGTCCTCTCTCACGCTACCTTTTCTCCCCTCTTAGTTAGCTGTGGCTGGCTGTCAGGGTTCTAGGTGTCCACTAGTTTTTTACTCCCCCCCGGCTTCTCCGCCTTAGGATAGTGGTCCCGCGAGGCCAACACCCATCCTCATACTCGGTGTGGAGTTTCGGCTACTCCTACCTTCTTTTTGTGTCCTGGTCTCTTCCTCGCTTTGCTGCGGTTCTCGCAAGTCCACCTTTTCCCTCCCTGGCAGCCTTTCGGACAGCCGAACTCGCAACGTCTGTCCTCCTCCACGGGTTACGCTGTTGCTGGAGGGGGCCCCGATTTCGCTCTTCTCCGCTACTGTTGTCTATGGGGCGGTTTCGGATGGCAACTTGGGTACTTGGCGTCCGCCGCTCTGGCTGGTTCCGAGCGAGATTTCCTGCATCTTTTTCATATGATCTCTCCGGTGCCTCCTCTACGCTTTCCACATGGCTCTACCCACGGCCTCTCCCGTAGCCACTGCTGTTCCCTGCGTTTCGCGGCCTGCTCGCGGACTGCCAGCCTTGTTAGCTCGTGGTTGCACTCGCGGTGCTTATGTTAGAGCCTTCTTCTCCTTTGAGGCTTTTTCTGTTACTGTCTCTTTTGATTTGTTGTCTGCGACAGGTTTTTCGCTTCTTTTGCCACCTCTAACTTATGTCAACTCTATCTATCAGGATTACAACTTCTCATGCTGTACAGGTTTATCATTCATACACAGTTTTCATGTCCGCATACCAGATTAGTACCTTATCAGATTTCCCATCTGCATACAACTATTTCAATCACTATCAGACCTATTAGATGCCTGTCCTTATGAACCAGGCACCAACCTTTAAATATAGGGTAATAGCTGCTTGATCCAAGGATACGTCTGACTGCCATTCTGGGGTCAAGAAGGAATTTTTTCCCTAGCTTGTTGCAAATTGGCAGTGCTTCAAACGTTTTTTTTTGCTTTCTTTTGGATCAACCGCAAGATTTACTCTCCCTAATCTAGCCTCACAATTCACAGATATCATCACATGGGTCAGTCCTCACACTACGACATACTTACTATTCTTTGGTTCATTGATCCTGAGGCTAGAGTTATCCGTCCTACGTTTCTGGTCACCCATCTAGGATAGGGTGGTATTCATGGCTTCAATATAGTTTATTTGTCCATATATTTAATCTCCAGGCAATGGAAGTTCTCAGCATCCCCCCTATATGTTCCACGTACCGCCAAGACTTTCGACAGGCATTTACCATATAGCTAGATAATTAAGGTTTTCTTGACAGTTGTTGATTGTTCTATGATTCCTGGCATGTATACATTTTTTGCCCTCTTTTATTACAGGCCTGCCGCGACGTCGGTTCCGGCACACCTCAACCGACTTATTTCCCCCTTTACTATGTGTCATGACATGAAGGGGTGCTGCCCTGCAACAGCACTGTCCCTTTAAGTGTGGGAACCAACTTAGCAGAGAAATAATTCTAGGACACGATAAATGGAGTAATAAAGAAAATGTATTAAGGCAAACCAAAAGGATATAGATATATATAATATATACAAAACAAAATATGACAATGCCACAAATATATAAATATATACAATAACCCAATATATACAATAGAGCAGGCAGAGTCCACGATAGTCCTAGGCAAAGGTAAAGGCTTAGTCAGGTTAGTGCAGCCACCAAGTACAAAATGAACATCAAGGGGCAAAGTCCTAAGCAGGTCACACAGAAATAATGCAGCAAGGTCGGAATCACTGGAGAAGGAGTCTAGACAGGAACACTGCAGGCGAACACTGGAACAGGAGGCACAGGACACAGGACCATAAGGACATCGGAACACCAGATCAGGAAACACAAGATACTCGAGATACTCAGGATACTCAGGAAACAAGACACAGGAGACAGGATCACGGGAGCCAGGAAACAGCAGGTACAGGGTCAAGGATAGAGGATAATGATCTGACAGGGAGTGAGGGGAGAAACCAGAATATATAGGTGCTAAACAAGGGCCAGGTGTAGTGCCTAACGAAAGGAAATGAGAACAGTGCCAAACAGAAAGAGTGGTGAGTGCGAGTACTGCACGAGGGCATGTCGACTAAGGAGTGTCGTGACACTATGCTACTCTTGGTCCGCTTCCTATAAGGCCTTATTTGCCCCTCACACAAATGCAAAGGCTTGGCCTACAGTTGTCGGAGGGGCATGTTACCCTATTTAACCCCCCCTACTCACCTTCAGCCGTCCCGTTCGTGATTTTAGTGATTCGCATGTCCCCCACCCCCCACTCCCTCTATCAATATTTTCATTACACCTCATGGGTGGGCCCTCTTTTTATTACAGGCCTGCCGTGACGTCGGTTCCGGCACACCTCAACCGACTTATTTCCCCCTTTACTATGCTACTCTTGGTACGCTTCCTATATGGCCTTATTTGCCCCTCACACAATTACTGTATAATGTGTCCCCTGTTGTATAGTTTAAAACTACTGCACGATGTCTTTGTGCACCAAATACCGGCGAGATGGCACCGTGTAGAAAAGTCCAAAGAGTGTCTGTGAGTTAAAATAGCCGCCATCCATTGTTCTCACCATGTGCCTCTGATACATGAAATGGTGGCCACACAGTAACTTCACAGTATGTCCCCAGATGGTTCTTAAAGGGCCAGCAGCATAATAAAATACAATATGCCCAAATCAGTTCCTAGAAGGGCAATACATCCGTGGGCCATAGTCGCAGGGCAGAAGGCTGGCAAACAGGCCCCTCCAAAAAACAGTGGCGAGGTCACTTTCGCCACAGCAACCATTTCAAAATTGAAGGCATTCAGTTACTTCTGGATCTACTGCAACTGAAGAACTGATTAACACACCTCAATCTAAAAGATGCATACCTCTCATTTCCCAATTAATGAGGAGACAGTCAGCATTTCTTACACGTCAGATAGCGAAGTATACACTACACTGGCAATTTATATGCATTCCCTTCAGCCTCAGTTCAGCACCATGGTGCTTCACAAAACTTCTCAAATCTGTGGTAGCAGATCTCCAAGAGCAGGGCATTTGATGCATCATCTTCATCTTCTGCACAGAAACATCAGACTCAATTAGCAGTTTGGGTCTCTTGGTTTTGTCATTGTCACAAACTCCGGAACCAGTCACGCTGACAGAACACAGACACAGGAAGTGCAGTACCGGTCCTTAGAATGGCCGGGCTGTGCACGCAAAGAGAAGTCAGAATACAAGCCAAGGTCTGAGGGAACCAGAGAGACAGAATAATCGATAAGACAAGCCGAGGTCAAGGGTCAGAGAAAGCAGAAATTTGGTAACCAGACAATCAGACAAACGGACAGAGTATACGCGCTATTGGGCTTTCAAAAGACCACAACAGGGCAAGGAGAGATGGGAAAGGTAAGTATAAATACACTTAGATTAAGTCTGATTGGCTAATTTCCAATCAGAGTTAATTATCACACGTGGGAGGTACTTGCAGGTGAATGACTCGGGCGCCTATATTCACATGCTGCATGCAAGCATACAGCATCCGACTTTCTGCCAGAGGGAGCAACCGTGGGCAGCGTGCGGGCATCGGAAGCCGTCGCTTGTGGCAAGCGGGAGTGTGAAGAAGCCGCGAGCGGTGTGTGAGCATCGAAAGCGACTGCTCGCGGCGAAGGTAGGAGGGAGGCTGCCGCGAGCGGCGCACGGCCACCCCAGGCCACCGGTCATGGGACCCTGACAGTCATGAACCATGAAATCTTCACTGAAATTAGCAAAACTGGTTTAATTCATAGGCTTTAAGATCGTTTCGATCACCTGAACACTCAGATTTCCCTCTCCCAAAGTGACTTGAAATCGCAAAGAACTGCACTGGTCCCTTATTGAGATCCCATCCCTCTTCATCTCTTAGCGAGAATTGTTGTGCGATGACCCCATTGTGATCCCTACATTTCAGATTCTCCTTGCAAACCCAAATGGGAATCTTCATTCTGTAAGACTACTTGCACCTAGTGGCCTGGATGCTTTTTGGGATTCCAGGGACATCAGAGAGCTATTGCAAGATGCAAGATGCTAAACACTCCTTGTGGGACCTAATCACTTTCATTAGATATTAAATATAGGCTCTCCAGCAATTAAGTTGTTTCCAACAGAGATTAATTTACATACTAAGATTCTTGAGTAATATGTAGTGCAATTCCAATACCTGTGGAAGGGAGACTTGCTTAAACCAAAAGTTGTAAATTTACACATACATTTTTAATGTATAATTGAAGTGTGATTTATAGGTTGTATAGGACATATATAGGTTGTATTTTTTTCTGTGTGAGCAATAAAATAATGAAACATTTATGTGCACAATATATTTAGTTTCAAAAACAAATAAAATGCACCTGAAAAGAGAGGTGTTTGATGGGAGCATAGGTGTTTTTCTAGAACACAAAGATTTTTTTTTTCAGATGGCTGATTCATGCAAACAGGGGTATTTGGTCCCTCCCAAAACCTGCATTATTTATAAACCTGCTTTGTGTGTTTAAGAAGAGTTGAGAGGGAGCCTGAATTATTATACCTGTACGAGGAACCTGACTCTGTGCTTCTGTGATTACAAGGTAAGGACTCGATCATGTTAATACAGCAAACACTGTTTTACAGGGTTTTTTTTTTTATTGTATATAGTTTTATCTTTTTTTTGTTTGTTTCAAGTTGCTTTTTTATCATTAAATAAAGACTGGTAGGCAGGTGACAGTTAATACAAGCAGCAATACACCCAGTTCTTTAACGATAAGGAGTTTATTCATTAGACATCAAATGCAAGTTAATTAAAAACTAAATGTAAAAATTTTGGCAAAAAAATACTGATTTGGAAAAATTCTCCAATGCAACTATAGACACAGCTTGAATATTTTTTAACTACATTTCGTAATTCTGTTTTTAAATTGCTGCAGTTTATTGTTTAATTTATTGCTTAGTGAATAGACCTCCATTAAAAGGTTTTCATTCAATACACCGTTAAAAATATTGTGTTACAATAACTTACAGTTTAGTGATTAATCCTAGATTAAATGATGAACAAATTTGGTCTCACTGATTTTATATAAAGGAATACATGTATATAGAATGTTATTTGGATAACATAACCAACTGTAACCAACTGTTTTGTTGCTTTACTAAAAAACAAACAAAGTTTTTGCTGTGATGTTAGGGAATAAATTGAAGATAAAAAGTAAAAATTCAACAAAATCAATACAAAACAGCCGCCTTATATGTTGAGAATTTTCTGTAATCTATTTAAATATTTTTTCATTCTTTACATGTTCCTGTACTTGGATGTTGTCTCTATCCACTATCCTACTGTGAGGGATTAATTCATTTAACACTGCATTATAGTGAAATGGAATCTGAATTGGAAAAATATATACAAAAATATTATAGCTATAACAGTGTTGGACAATATTTCAATATTTTTGATTACAAAAAGCTCTGAGATTTAGTTTGCTTAGCCCAATCACTATTTCCATCTTCTTTCTTCCCAAAATTAGACACACAATACAATTATCAAAATTACTTTTTAATAGTGCTATCTCCAATTATTGCCTTTCTGAAATTACTGCTGATGCAAAATATGACAATTTTCATTTTTTCCATAATTAAAATGCACAAAATCTACAATTTTGATACGCACCCAGACAATTTACAGGGAAGCAGATTGGAGCTGCTTTTGCGGAATTTTCTTCTATTTAGAGACACATTTCATTGGTGTCTCATTTTGGGAAGAAAGAAGATGGAAATAGTGATTGGACTAAGCAAACTAAATCTCAAAGCTTTGTGTAATCATACAAGAATTAACAAGTAATGCAGTAAAAAGATATGGAAATCTTATGAAAAGAAGAGGGGTTAAAATATTCTAGAGTTCTGTTTAAGCCCATTAAATGCCAAATTCTTTAAAAACGTTTTTTGTATATTTTTTTGAAATGGTACATAATTAGTACATAAATATAAATTAAAGCTACAATTTCACACTCAGATTACCACATGGGTATTTCTTAAAGAGAGTTAAAATGTTAATTAATGTTTGTTTCCTCTTTATATAATCTTTGAAGTCATTAAGAGTTTATTTTATGCTATCCTCCTATATTGTCACATTTCATTCAGGATCTGAAATATTTACATAGAAGTATTAACATTATTATCACATTTGACATAAATAAAGAAAAACTAGTAAGATACGTATTTGTAAGGATCCTATATGTATTTCTGTACATCCTGCTTCCCTTACCCCTTAAGAACCAAACTTCTGGAATAAAAGGGAATCATGACATGTCAAACATGTCATGTGTCCTTAAGGGGTTAAATGTGACTGAATGTTAAAACAATTATTTATTCGTATATATTTTTATTTATTTACTTCTAAGGTGTTTACCAGAAACAACAGGCTATTGTTCTGGGTATCTAAACATGCCCCGATTATGGTAAATTTTAACCACTGGATTTTGTTCTATCTTAAAGGGACACTATAGTCACCTGAACAACTTTAGCTTAATGAAGCAGTTTTGGTGTATAGAACATGCCCCTGCAGCCTCACTGCTCAATCCTCTGCCATTTAGGAGTTAAATCCCTTTGTTTATGAACCCTAGTCACACCTCCCTGCATGTGACTTGCACAGCCTTCCATAAACACTTCCTGTAAAGAGAGCCCTATTTAGGCTTTCTTTAATGCAAGTTCTGTTTAAGTAAGATTTTCTTATCCCCTGCTATGTTAATAGCTTGCTAGACCCTGCAAGAGCCTCCTGTATGTGATTAAAATTCAATTTAGAGATTGAGATACAATTATTTAAGGTAAATTGCATCTGTTTGAAAGTGAAACCAGTTTTTTTTTCATGCAGGCTCTGTCAATCATAGCCAGGGGAGGTGTGGTTAGGGCTGCATAAACAGAAACAAAGTGATTTAACTCCTAAATGACAGTGAATTGAGCAGTGAAATTGCAGGGGAATGATCTATACACTAAAACTGCTTTATTTAGCTAAAGTAATTTAGGTGACTATAGTGTTCCTTTAAGGGAAATTAAAAGTTTCCCTGAATCTTTACAGTTACTAAAGCCGGGTCACAAAATGGATTATTAGCCTTTGACTAGTCAATGACTTTGTCTGAAGCTATTTGTCTGATCACTGATTTACACTAGAATAATCCAATAAGGATAAATTAAACTCAGTTAACAAGGACATAGTAGTTCAGCTTACTTCTAATCTCTAGATAAAATAGAAAATTCATGAACAAAAACATTAATTTGCACTGTAGTATTGCCTATATTAAGAATAGATTGCAGGTATGGTGAGACTCTGAAAGGGGCCAGAGGAGAAGACAATGGTAGTTATCTACCCTAGCAAAAGCACACATTTCTAGACTTAATAGAGTTTAATAGACTTAATAGAGTTTAATAGAGTTCAAGGAAGCCCATGTTGTAGCTACACCCTGTCAGGGTACCTGTTGTCTCTACCTCTGTGGAGGTGAGACACTTGGACGTTCTTCCTCGCAAAAGGGTTGAATCACTCGTTCCTCGCGGTTCCCTCGGTCGTTTACACGCCGGCTGCGAGGGATCCACTTCCTTTTATGACGCGGCGTTCAGTAGCCGACGTCATGACGACAACCCAACCCGATCTGTCAATCAAGCCCCAAGCACGAATGAGGATTCGTCGGGGGCGTGATTACCTGTTTGGAACCAGGGTATAAAATAGGGCTTTCTACATTTGTTCATTGCCCTGTCGTGGTTCTAGCTTGTCTAGTCACTCAGTGCTCTTGTATTCTGTTAGTTTCTTTGGTTTTGACCCGGCTTGTCTGTTCTACCTTGTTTACCTCTATTACCCTTTGACTCGGCTTGTCTCTCGCTTACCTGCTCTCTCGTTCCCTCGACCTCGGCTTGTCTCTAGACCATTCTTTACTTACTACTTACGTTAGTCCGGCCATTCTAAGGTCCGGTATACGTACCCTGTACCTGTTTGTACTCTGCGTGTTGGATCCCTGTCCCGATCCTGACATTACGACAGGGCCAATGGATCCTGCAGGTACAAACACTCAGGTTGGTCCTTCCGATTCTAGATTTGATGCCATGGATCACAGAATGGACCAGATGGCTCTAGCGCTGCAAGCTTTATTATCTCGATCTAGTAATCCACCGGAAGAGATGCGAGCCACGTCCATCTCCTCTGTAAGTTCAGGTCTAGAAGTAGCCACTGTAGGTTCTTCTTCCCGTATTACACCTCCTGTACGTTATGGTGGCTCTCCGGAGAAGTGCCGTGGTTTCTTAAACCAAATTGGTATTCATTTTGAATTACAACCTCGCTCTTACCCTACAGATAGGGCAAAGGTTGGATTCATTATCACACTCCTCATTGATAAGGCTCTGAGATGGGCCAATCCTCTGTGGGAGAATGATAACCCGTTAGTCTATAATTATAATGCCTTAGTCGCTGCTTTTAGAAGAACTTTTGACCCTACAGGTAGAAAGGTCAATGCAGTTAGATTACTATTGCGCCTTAGACAAGATAACCAAACCCTTGTGGATTATGCACTAGAGTTCAGGTCTTTGGCGGCAGAAGTTAAGTGGAATGAACAGGCCTATATAGACGTATTTGTAAACGGATTATCTGATGTAATTCTAGACGAGGTGGCTACTAGAGAGCTTCCTGAAAATTTGGAGGATTTAATTTCTTTTATTTCTCGTATTGACGAACGTTTAAGAGAGAGACAGAACACTCGAGATAATATTCGTAGACCTTCCTTTAAACTAGCTCCTTTATTTCAAAGTCCTCAAACCACTATCCCAGTTTTTTCTGAACCTATGCAGATAGGCAATACTCGCCTCTCAGAAGAAGAGAGACAGTACAGGAGAAAGGAGGGGTTGTGTATGTATTGTGGAGTAAGAGGGCACCTTCGCCTAAATTGTCCTAATCGTCCGGGAAACGCTTGCACCTAAGTTTCTCTAGAGGACAGGCCTTGGGTGTTTCTATTTTGTCCTCTATACACAATTATAAAGATCACAGGCTTCTGCTACCTGTTTCTTTAGCATGGGAGAAGGGAGTAATAAAGACTATGGCATTGATAGACTCCGGAGCTGCTGAGAGCTTTATTGACCAAGTTTTTGTTTCTAAACACACTATCCCATCTCAGCTAAGAGACACCCCCTTGGCCGTTGAGGCCATAGATGGTAGACTATTATCTGAACCTGTGATTTCTCATGAGACTATACCTGTTATTTTGACTGTTGGTATCTTACACGAGGAAGGTATATCCCTTATGCTTATCTCGTCCCCTTCTGTTCCTATAGTTCTGGGGTATCCATGGTTAAAGAAACATAACCCTATTATTGATTGGGAGCTAGGGGAGATAACTTCATGGGGTCAGGGTTGCCAGGACAGGTGTTTACAGAAAGTCTCACCACTTTGCGTAGGTAATACACCGGTTAACCCCACCCAGTCTACAGACTTACAAATACCGTCTCGGTATATAGATTTAAAGGCAGTCTTTGACAAGAAGAATGCTGATACTTTACCTCCACACAGGTCCTTTGATTGCAAGATTAATCTCCTACCTGGTACTATGCCTCCGAGGGGCAATGTATATCCTTCATCCACTAAGGAGAACTTAGTCTTAGAGGAGTATATCCGTGAGAATCTAGACAAGGGATTCATTAGGAGATCATCCTCGCCTGCCGGGGCCGTTTTTTTTTTGTGAATAAGAAGGATGGCACGTTAAGGCCTTGCATTGATTACCGAGGTTTGAATAAAATAACTATCAGAAATGCATACCCAATCCCTTTGATTACTGAGCTCTTTGATCGTTTAAAGGGTTCCAAGATTTTCACCAAGTTAGATCTCAGAGGGGCGTATAACTTGGTGAGAATTCAGCAGGGAGACGAGTGGAAAACAGCTTTCAATACTCGATATGGGCACTATGAGTACACGGTAATGCCTTTTGGGCTCTGTAATGCACCGGCAGTATTTCAGGATCTGATCAATGAAGTTCTTAGGGAATTTCAACAGGATTGTGTTATTGTATATTTGGATGATATACTAATACACTCTAGAGAAATTGAGACCCACCACAGACAAGTCAGAAGGGTATTGTGCAAACTCCTACAACATGGGTTGTACTGCAAATTGGAGAAATGTAGTTTTGACCAATCTCAGATAAACTTTCTTGGTTACGTGATTTCTGGGGAAGGCTTTAAAATAGATCCGGTTAAACTCCAGTCTATTTTAGATTGGCCATTACCCAGGGGTCTCAAGGCCATTCAGAGGTTTATTGGATTCTCCAATTATTATAGGCGCTTCATTAAAGGATACTCTTCCATTATTGCTCCTATTACCAATATGACCAGACAGGGGGCTGACACTAAGACTTGGTCTACTGAAGCTCTCGTTGCCTTCAAGACACTTAAGGAACTTTTTGCTTCTGCACCAATTTTAGTTCACCCCGATACAACTTTACCTTTCCTACTCGAGGTAGACGCCTCAGAGACAGGTATAGGTGCCATCTTGTCTCAAAGGTTAGGCGTAGATAAACCATTACATCCATGTGGTTTTTTTTCCAAGAAACTATCTGGGACTGAAAGCAGATATGATATTGGTGACAGGGAACTACTAGCTGTTATCATGGCTTTAAAGGAGTGGAGACATTTATTGGAGGGGACCTTGCATCCTGTTACTATTCTGACGGATCACAAGAACTTGTCTTATATTGGGGAGGCCAAGCGCTTATCCGCCAGACAAGCTCGTTGGTCCTTGTTCCTCACCCATTTCAATTACGTGCTCACTTATAGACCTGGTTCTAAGAACTCTAAGGCCGATGCTTTGTCTCGCCAACATGAACCTTCTACTATATCTGAGACGGTTTTGTCTTCTATAGTTCCCAAGTGCAATATTATCGCCAACACTAGCCTCAGGATTCATTCTCCGTTGCTTGCCGAGATTATGAAGCTACAACATCTGGCTCCTAGACAGAGTCCTGAGTCACGGTATTTTGTTCCTGCTGAACTCCAACTAGAACTGCTACAATGCTTTCACAATAGTAAGGTGGCTGGGCATCCTGGCATTCGTAAGACATGCTCCTTAATAGCCAAAGATTTCTGGTGGCCCTCCTTACGTAAAGATATTAGGGATTTCGTCGAAGCATGTGAGGTCTGTATGAAGACTAAACGACCTCAGACGCTTCCATGTGGGCTTTTGCATCCCTTGGAAATTCCCGAGAAACCATGGACCTGTTTAGCTATGGACTTCATTGTCGATTTACCTGTTTCTAAAAAACAGACTGTGATTCTCACGGTGGTTGACAGGTTTATTAAGATGGCTCATTTCGTGCCCTTACCTAAACTTCCATCTTCTCCTGAATTGGCTGAGATATTCGCTAAAGAGATATTTCGTTTACATGGGATACCTTCCGAAATTGTTTCTGATAGAGGTTCCCAATTTGTTTCCCGTTTTTGGAAGTCATTCTGCTCTCAAATGGGTATCAAATTGAATTTCTCTTCTGCATATCATCCCCAGTCTAACGGAGCTGCTGAACGCACTAATCAAAAGATCGAACAATATTTGCGTTGTTTCGTTTCCGAACACCAGGACGATTGGGTTGGTCTGATTCCTTGGGCAGAGTTCGCACACAACAATCTCGTTTGTGATTCTACTCATTCTAGCCCCTTTTTCATGAATTATGGCTTTCATCCCTCCATTCTTCCCTCGGTTTCTCCTTCCCAAGGAGTACCGTCGGTTGATGTTCATGTTGCCAATTTGAGGAAGTTGTGGGATCAGACTCGACAAATTCTTCTGCATAATTCCATGTTGTTCAAGAAACACGCTGATAAACATAGAAGGGCGGCTCCAGTCTTTGTTCCAGGGGACAGGGTATGGTTGAGTACCAAAAACATTCGCTTGAAGGTTCCTTCTATGAAATTCGCTCCTCGTTACATTGGACCTTACAAGGTCCTGACTCGAATTAACCCAGTTGCGTATCGTCTGGCTCTTCCATCTGCCTTACGCATTCCTAACTCCTTTCATGTTTCCTTGTTAAAACCCCTAATATGTAACAAGTTTTCCTCCACTGCATCCTCTCCTCGCTCTGTTCAGGTTGAGGGACAAGAGGAGTATGAAATCAATTCCATCATCGATTCTCGTATCTCCCGGGGGAAGTTACAATATCTGGTTGATTGGAAGGGATATGGTCCTGAGGAGAGGTCTTGGATACCTCAGGAGGATGTGCATGCGCCTCGCCTCCGCAGGGCTTTTCATTCCCGTTTTCCATCTCGTCCCGGTTCCTTCCGCCCGGTGGGCGTTTCTGAGGGGGGTACTGTCAGGGTACCTGTTGTCTCTACCTCTGTGGAGGTGAGACACTTGGACGTTCTTCCTCGCAAAAGGGTTGAATCACTCGTTCCTCGCGGTTCCCTCGGTCGTTTACACGCCGGCCGCGAGGGATCCACTTCCTTTTATGACGCGGCGTTCAGTAGCTGACGTCATGACGACAACCCAACCCGATCTGTCAATCAAGCCCCAAGCACGAATGAGGATTCGTCGGGGCGTGATTACCTGTTTGGAACCAGGGTATAAAATAGGGCTTTCTACATTTGTTCATTGCCCTGTCGTGGTTCTAGCTTGTCTAGTCACTCAGTGCTCTTGTATTCTGTTAGTTTCTTTGGTTTTGACCCGGCTTGTCTGTTCTACCTTGTTTACCTCTATTACCCTTTGACTCGGCTTGTCTCTCGCTTACCTGCTCTTTCGTTCCCTCGACCTCGGCTTGTCTCTAGACCATTCTTTACTTGCTACTTACGTTAGTCCGGCCATTCTAAGGTCCGGTATACGTACCCTGTACCTGTTTGTACTCTGCGTGTTGGATCCCTGTCCCGATCCTGACACACCCATGTGCACAAACTTCATCACAGAGTTTGCTAGAAATTAGACTTTGTCCTACAAAAATATGTATAGAACAGTGGTGAGTACACTTTTGTACCTAGCTACAACTTGCAGACCTGACGTGCTTTGGGAATATAATGCAGAAAAGTTAGCTTTCCCAGTAAAAGGGACTGCATAGCACTCTATAGACTAGTAAGATATCCTAAATGATATGTATCAGGTGTCAAATAGCCCAGACTAGTAGGATATGCAGAGGCAGATTGGGCAGCAGATAAATCAGATCCAATAAATCTATAAATGGACATGTGTTCTTATTGGAATATATAGGAATATAAAGGTAGCTATCAGCTTGCTAGTCATAAGTTAGAATCAGTGGCACAGTTTGGAGTTATTGTTAGGCATTGGAGTTAGAAAGTGTGATTGAATTGAGGCAAAAATTTGGGTTTGAAAGTTAAATTAGGAATTTGAGTTAGACAATAGTGTTAGAGACTGGAGTAACCATTGGTTGCATGGCAATTGGGATTAGATTTAGAGGGACACGACAAGCATCTCACCATGCAAAATAAAATCTTAAACTAAAACAACTTGCTTCATATGCATGTTATAAATATTCCGTAACTGGAACATCAACAGGCCAGGATTTACGCATCTCCCACATCTGTTCCAGTGCATATACCTACCAAAAATGGACTGCTGGTATGCATCTTGAGGGCCATTATCTTTGTCATAATTTATGCTTCAAAATATTTCATTTGTAGGGCCCAGACCAGGGTAGCAACAACTGAAGAAAACAGAACTACATTGTGAAAATTACTTAATGTAATAGACTTCATAAAATAAAATGATGTTACATATGGCCTGTTTCTGGCTGTTCCATTAACGCCATTGGCATACCATTAAGGATGTTGTGGTGGTTGCACATGTGAGCCAGCCATGAAATAGTGACTGTGGTATCTGATGTTTTAATTGTGCTGTTTTCTTCTTTTTATTTAGCTTATTTGAGGGTTTAAAGGCTAAGTTTGAGAATAAAAAAAAAATACATCATATATGTATTATAAAACAAACTAGTATCCAAGAATGGAATACGAAAGCCGCTACTTTAGATTTTATTGAAATTTATTTTTCTCTCCTTAGCAAAGTCCCATTGTAACATATTAATAACTTACTAATTATTTCACCATAGATGCCAAATGGGGAATCACTATTAGGTTGCCAAGGTTAAGTTTAGAACATCCAATGGAATATAAAATATCATATCTCTGCTTAAAATGTAAGACAACGTCTATATATATATTTTTTTTCTTTTCTATTCTACATTAACTTTAAAGTGACCCATTGAAAAAACGTAATATAAATATTTGTATTTGATAATGGAATTTTGTTTCTGTAGTAGGTTGTTAAATACTCAACATTCTCATCCCCCCTTAGATGGATCCTTTACTACAGAACACAATGATCATACTGGTCTTCATCTTTCCAGTCCATGTTGTTGCCTATAAGAATGGCATGATTCAGCCTGCATGTATTGACATGCATCCTCAGCATAACGCTAGTGCTCAGACTAGCTCTCCTCCATTCAGTCTGACCCTGTCGAAATATAACTACACATCAGGAGAAAAAATCACAGGTAAACATGCAGCATGTATCATAAGAATAAGACAAGTCTAAGCTCATTGCAAAGCTAATTATGGAATAACCTCCCGGACACAATTAAATCTTCCTCAACTCTAGAATCCTTTAAAAGGTCCCTGTCAACATATCTCAGTACAGAATGCACCTGTAATAATGTAGATTATATTTCTTACTTGTTCTGTGTTAAATGTATTTAAGCGTATTTTAATATTACTTTGTATTTTTAATATTATGTTGTGTATTTTACTATTACTTTGTATGTTTAATGTTATACTGTACCCTATTGTAACAAGGCAATGTTTGTGGGCTCAGGACATACTTGAAAAGGGGATACATCTAAAAGTATCCTTCCTGGTCAAATATTTTAGAAATAAATATTATATTATACTACAAAAAAATAGACAAATAAAATAAACAATATTCTTATCAGTTATACAGGTACAGCTTCCCACAGATCACCTCCCAGATAGTGGTCCTAACAAGCCATAGACATATATACAATATACATGGGATTCAGCTGATATACCTAAAACATACTAAATAAACAAAACATAGTGCGATACAGTTTGTATGAAAAATTATATTCCCTGCTATAGATTGCACTCACGAGAAGTTGGAGTTAAATGCACTCAAAAGGTGCCGCCCCCGAAGTAGGTGGGTTGCTAATATCTCCTTCTCAGGATCAAAGTATCACTTAGCATCAGGAACCATGCAGGACTCCGATAGGTAGTGTCAGGATCCCGCGGGCGGCTGCGAGGGGAGGCTGCAGTCCGCTCGCGGCACTCACCCTCCAGTCGTCCGCGGTCCCCTTCTCCTCGTGCGCTCGGCGAACGGCATCCTCCCAGCCTCGGATGCCGCCCGCGTCTTCCTCTTCGTCCCCCAGCGGCAGCATGCATGACGCTGCACGCTGGGAGACTGCCCAGTTTTGTAAACGCCGGGGTCAGCCACCTGACCCGGCGTTAAAGGCACAGTGCCTCAATCACAGTGGGAGGTATAAATATCTCCCACGTGTGATTGTTAACTCTGATTGGAAATTATCCAATCAGAGTTAAGCAATGGGTTTAAATACTTACCTTTCATGTCTCTCTCTGCTCTGTTGTGGTCTTTGCTTTCTAGTATTGCTGTTCTACTTGTGGTTCTCTCTGGTTTATGTACTCTCTGGCTTGTTTATCCGACCTTGTGACTTTCTCCTACCCTTTGACCTCGGCTTGTCTCTCGTTATTCTGTCTTCTGGTTCCCCTTACTCGGCTTGTCTCCTGACTATTCTTTGTGCGCTTAGCCAGGCCACTCTAAGGTCCGGTACTGCACCTTTTCTGTGTGTATGTTAGCGTGTTTTGGTTCCCAGAAATGTGACAGGTAGATAGAAATCAAATAAATGTATTGGATAAAACAGCCATAAAAATGGTCTTACACGTTTCGTCCTGAATATGAGACTTAAAAATAACATCAAAAAACTTGTATGTTGCATTCAGTTCCCATACATTGTAATTCATGCACCTCCTTTTCTCTTAAGGGTCTTAAATGTATTAGAATAGAGAAAGTATTACCTAATTGGATAGGGGGTACTTACAGGATCCACAAGCTACGTACATTGGTACCTTGGGGACTGAATGTCGACATAGACTTGGTCTGTTTCGTGTAATTTTTTCTTCTTTTTGGGTATCTTGTTTCTTGATCTTAAATATATTTTCAATATAGATCTTGTCTAGTTTTTGTAAATATTTTCTTTTGTGTTTTTTGTTTAGTGATATTGTGGGAATTTCCAAGTTATAAGAATTGTTTTTGGTTTAAACCAGTCTGAAGCACATATATATACTTCCATTTAACATTAATAGTTATAACCATGACTTACCAATAGGAAGATAGAATATTTAAGGTTATCAATAGGAAGATTATGGCGGTTTGGGCAAAACTGTCTTTTGGCAAAAGATGGGTATGCGTGGCATTGTTACCTCTTCATTTGTATTTTATTATGGTTTTTTTTTTATTATTCTTTATTTTTGTAGTGCGTATGTTAGTTACAGGCATACACATGGCACCCCAACGGCATTCCATATGTAGGTTATATTACATTAGTTACAGTAGGAGGTCGATAAGCAATGCACTTTTTTTTTTGTGTACAAATATTAATGAACGCAGTACTGAAGTCAAGATTGTATAAACAAGCTAGTAGTACATATCTGAGCTATGCTGCCGACTTCAATTTGCAAAAGAGGAACGACCTAGACGTGTGTATAAACAGATTGAGTTGAGTATTTAGATAATTAAAGCAGGTTTAGCGATTCTGACACAAGTTAAGCTATCTTAGCTGGGTCACAGCCTGATAGGAAAGCTAGGCATAAGTGTTAGGCCAATGTAAAGGCTGTGTGTATGTTTAAGCTATACATTGCAACTATGTGGGCTGTATTTAACGATGGGTCAGCCTTTATATATTTAACTAGAGAGTACTGAGGCTTAACATGTTATCAAGGTGGGTATAATGTTTTATACAATAAATGTATTTGATTTCTATCTACCTATTGGTGTCCTGCATGGTTCCTGATGCTAAGTGATACTTTGATCCTGAGAAGTAGATACTAGCCCCCCACCTACTTCGGGGATGGCACCTTTACAGCGCATTTAACTCCAAACTCTTGTGAGGGCAATCTATAGCAGGATATATCATTTTCCATCCAAACTGTATCACACTATGTTTTGTTGAAATATTATGGTATACTAACCAGTATTTTTCTTCATATAAATCTACATGTCACTAATAACAGGGGGGGGATTGACAGAACTTGACAGTATTAGCTCTGCCTCTTCTTATGTTTTTTCAACTTGAAGCTTTCCCTAAGACAAAGTATTCCCTACTATTTCCTTTGATATCTTTTGCTTGAGGAGGAATTTCAGTGAAATTATATCATAGTGTTTATGAGCATTTTATAAAGATTGTATCTTTACGAAAGCTCTAAAAAAACAATTTTGGTGACAGAGCTGGTTTAAGTTGCGCTTAACATTTTAAGGTTGTTTCGTTTATCCCAATCAGCTTATCATCACTTAATAGTCACCATATTCATCAAAGGAACGCTCTAATTAGTAATCTTTTTTTAAACTCATTGAATTGCTTATGGTGCCTAAAGGTGCTTTCCATCCAGTCAGTGTTAAGCCATTTAAACAGCTTAAACTAAAAAAGATACCCTGGCCACCCACAGTCCAGCCTTTGCTGGAGGTTTGGCTAAGGCAGAGATTACACACTTCCTTCTACCCATACCAGAAATGGGCAGCGTGGTAGGATGAAAAATGTGAGCTGACACGCTCAGATACTCCCAGCCAATCGCAGCTACCCATTGCTGCTATGGCTAATGCTTCCTCATTAGCACAAGCAGCTTTGAGGGTATGAGCTGGGGTAATCTCGTTTAACATTAAAAACAAGATTTTGGGAAGAAGAGATCTGGAAATCAGTATGAGATCAATCCTAGAGTAGGTTTTATGCACGGCTGAATAATAGGAATATTCCCTAGCGGAATGATGTAGTGTTCTCCAGGTGTCATATAGCCCATGCTCCATGGGTAGTTTTGTGAGTGCTTTGCAGTAAGCTTTGAGAGTGGCATGTCTTTGTGAGTCGACAGGTATGGTAGTGTATATTCGTGAGTTCAAAGTGTGATTGAGGTGCCCACAAATTATCAGTGGGCTATCAGTGGTTATTGGTAGCTTCGCTAGTACTTTGTGCTCAATATGGGGCAAGTGGGAGTGCTGACCCGGGTGGGCCCTATGTAGACTGTGAGTCAGCTTGCGTGCTCGCTGGATCTGCTCCCCCCTGTATCCTAGCTAAGGGTAACCTCTGGCTGTAGGTACCGGGGAGTGGTATTCTATTTGCAGCGTGTATGGAGTCGCTACCAGGCATATAATTAGCATGTTTAATTTAGGAAAGTAATATAAATATTTTAAAAACAGTTTAAAACTACAATTAGATGGTACTTAAAGGGACTCTATAGTCAACATATAAAAGCAAGAAAGACAGGTCCCCCAGCCTTCCTTCTTGGTTTTATATGTACTTTCATTGATTAAAAATTATTTTCGGAGCGTTTTTATATTAAAAACTTACCTCCATACCAGCGCCGAGCTCCCAGCCATGCCGCGCCCCCTTTTTCGTAAAAATGACGAAATCGCGAGGCCCAATAGGACACTTCTCACAGAGAAGCGTCCTCGCGATGTGGTGCGCATGCGCGGCTTCGCGCTGCACCAATCGCGTTCTTCATAGAGCGGCATTGACAGCCGCCCTATGAAGAACCTCAGTGCTATACCGCGCATGTGCGCGGAATGCGCGTTCGCGAGCTGAGCTGTCTGACTGACAGCTCAGCTCGCTTTCTAAAATTATCAATAAGGGGGGGACCTACTGTCCCCCCCCGGCCCCCACCCCTGAGCGGCGGGTGGGGGCCCTAAAATTCACAATGGGGGGGGACCTACTGTCCCCCCCGGCCCCCACCCCTGGGCGGCGGGTGGGGGCCCTAAAATTCACAATAAGGGGGGGACTTATTGTCCCCCCCGGCCCCCACCCCTGAGCGGTGGGTGGGGGCCCTAAAATTCACAATGGGGGGGACCTACTGAGCGGCGGCGTGGGGGCCCTAAAATTCACAATGGGGGGGGACCTACTGTCCCCCCCCGGCCCCCACCCCTGAGCGGTGGGTGTGGGCCCTAAAATTCACAATGGGGGGCCTACTGTCCCCCCCCCGGCCCCCACCCCTGTGCGGCGGGTGGGGGCCCTAAAATTCACAATAAGAGGGGGACTTATTGTCCCCCCCGGCCCCCACCCCTGAGCGGTGGGTGGGGGCCCTAAATACAAAGGGGGGGGACCCTAGTTAACCCTTCCCCCCCCAAAAGAAAAATTATCTCCCTACATACCCCCCTCACCCTAAAAATAATGAGGGGGGGACCTTTAACTAAAGACCTGTAACAAAAAAAAAAAAATTAGATAAAAACAACTTACCATTCGATGTTTTCCTTCTTCTAAAATCTTCTTTCTTCAGCCCCCAAAAAAGGCCAAATAAAAAGCCATAATAACCAACGCAATTTAAAAAAAACCTGAGCGCAAAAAAATAATCCATCTTCACCCATGGAGGGCTCCGCGCAGACTGAGCTCCGCAGGGCGGGGGAAGACTTATAAAGCCTTGCCCCACCCTGCAATTAGGCTAAGAACACTCTGATTGGCTGGTTTAAGCCAATCAGAGTGCTGTGTGTCATTTTACACAGCGTGGGAAAATTCCAAAGAATTTCCCCACGCTGTGTAAAATGACACAGAGCACTGTGATTGGATGGCTTGAAATCCATCCAATCACAGTGCTCTGTGTCATTTTACAAGCGTGGGAAAGTTCTTTGGAATTTTCCCACGCTTGTAAAATGACACAGAGCACTGTGATTGGATGGCTTGAAATCCATCCAATCACAGTGCTCTGTGTCATTTTACAAGCGTGGGAAAGTTCTTTGGAAATTTCCCACGCTTGTAAGATGACACAGAGCACTGTGATTGGATGGCTTGAAATCCATCCAATTACAGTGCTCTGTGTCATTTTACACAGCGTGGGAAAATTCCAAAGAACTTTCCCACGCTTGTAAAATGACAAAGAGCACTCTGACGGGCTCAAACCCACCAATCAGAGTGTTCTTAGCCTAATAGCAGGGCGGGGCAAGGCTTTATAAGCCTTCCCCCGCCCTGCGGAGCTCAGTCTGCGCGGAGCCCTCCATGGGTGAAGATGGATTATTTTTTTTGCGCTCCGGGTTTTTTTTTTTTTTTAATTGCGTCGGTTATTATGGCTTTTTATTTGGCCTTTTTGGGGGCTGAAGAAAGAAGATTTTAGAAGAAAGAAAACATCGAATGGTAAGTTGTTTTCATCTCATTTTTTTTTGTTGTTACAGGTTTTTAGTTAAAGGTCCCCCCTCATTATTTTTAGGGTGAGGGGGGTAGGTAGGGAGATATTTTTTTTTGGGGGGGGAAGGGTTAACTAGGCCCCCCCCCTTTGTATTTAGGGCCCCCACCCACCGCTCAGGGGTGGCTGCCGGGGGGGGACAGTAGGTCCCCCCCCCATCGTGAATTTTAGGGCCCCCACCCGCCGCACAGGGTTGGGGGCCGGGGGGGGGACAGTAGGTCCCCCCCATTGTGAATTTTAGGGCCCCCACCCGCCGCTCAGGGGTGGGGGCCGGGGGGGACAGTAGGTCCCCCCCCTTATTGAGAATGTTAGGGCCCCCACCCGCCGCTCAGGGGTGGGGGCCGGGGGGGGGCAGTAGGTCCCCCCCTATCGTGAATTTTAGGGCCCCCACCCACCGCTCAGGGGTGGGGGCCGGGGGGGGACAGTAGGTCCCCCCCCTTATTGAGAATGTTAGGGCCCCCACCCACCGCTCAGGGGTGGGGGCCGGGGGGGACAGTAGGTCCCCCCCATTGTGAATTTTAGGGCCCCCACCCACCGCTCAGGGGTGGGGGCCGGGGGGGACAGTAGGTCCCCCCCTTATTGAGAATGTTAGGGCCCCCACCCACCGCTCAGGGGTGGGGGCCGGGGGGGACAGTAGGTCCCCCCCCATTGTGAATTTTAGGGCCCCCACCCACCGCTCAGGGGTGGGGGCCGGGGGGGGACAGTAGGTCCCCCCCTATCGTGAATTTTAGGGCCCCCACCCGCCGCACAGGGTTGGGGGCCGGGGGGACAGTAGGTCCCCCCCATTGTGAATTTTAGGGCCCCCACCCGCCGCTCAGGGGTGGGGGCCGGGGGGGGCAGTAGGTCCCCCCTATCGTGAATTTTAGGGCCCCCACCCACCGCTCAGGGGTGGGGGCCGGGGGGGGACAGTACAGACCCCATTATTTTAGCAGCGCTAGTCCTTCTTCAGGGGGTATTGATTTCGATTTGCCGTCTTTTGTGAGCAGTAGTTTCATAGGGAATCCCCATCTGTAATGAATTCCTTGGTTCTCATCTCTTTGGTGACTTAATGGAACGCTTTTCTGCGTCGCAAGGTTGCTGGTGATAAGTCTGCAAGTATTCTTCATGTGGGGTATTCTTCATGCGGGTCCGCTCTATTCCGGCAGGCTCTTAGGATAATTTCCTTGATGTGGAAGTAGTGCGCTTGGAGAAGCACGTCGCGTGGCGTTGAATCCAGTAAGTATTAAGGTTTAGGGACCCTATGGACTCTATCCATGAGTAGCATGTCCGCTGGAACACCCAAGGCATACACGTGCATTAGGCTTTGAACGTAACCTGGAGGTTGCATGGGAGCACAGTCTCCGGGACTCCCCGCAAGTGGAGCTTGTTTCTTCGTGCTCTGTCCTCCGAGTCTTCCATTCTCGTGTCCAGAAGCTCTATTTCATGCTCAAGAGCCTGTACATGGTCCGCCAAGTCATTGTGCGTGGAGGCAAATTCTTTACACTTTTTCTCGGATCTCTTTGTGCAGTTGGTTGGCTGTGTTTAGCCATGATTGTATGAATTTCGCCAACATTGCTTCCAGGGCTTGTAGGTTTTCGTTAGTCCATCAAAGCTTTGGAAGCCATCTATAATTGGCATGTGGGAACTGGCATCGGAGTCATGAGCTCCGTCTTGCATAGCCGCCCGTGCGGCCTCAGACGCGGTGCATGGCTTCTGACCGAAAAATTGAGATTTTCAGCTCTGGCAGCACTCTTTTTATTCTTATGTTGTGCCATAGTCGTTTTGGTGTCAATGGTAGGGGTTCTGCAAGTGATATCTGATAGTAAGTGGAGCCCACGTGCCGGAGCAATTTTTTAAGCGCCCATCTTGCTCGGCGGTTAGCCATGCCCCCGTGAATTTAAATTTTAAGGTCAAATTAGCCAAATGTGAGAAAAGTAAATTCGTCTCTGACCTTAAATGTCCTTCCCACCCAAGGCACCCCTGAGAAACAGAGCACACACTTAGCTTGTAGCAAACAGCATTACTAACTCTAAGGTGAATAAGCACAAATAGCATACATCAACAAAATACAACCAAACAAACGAGTGCTCTTGTAAAGGCTTACTCTAATAATATGACAATCTGACTGACTGCAATGGGTATGGTACTGACAAGCATCATGTCTGCTTTCTCAGTGTGCCTGACAAAATCACTACAGCTATAAGCCTGTCCCCCTTATACACAGAATTCAAAAGAAAAAAAAAATGTTACTTCATCCTTTGCAGTTTATGATCTGTCCAACCCTTTCTTGTGACACAAATGCTAATGTTCAGTCAGTGTCTTGGCAGGTTGTTGTGAACAGCCCAGCTCACAAAGATGCTAACTATGCTGGGTTTAAACTGATAGCAACAAAGGTATGGCTGATACCACCTAACTAACATATCCATTCATACTGTTTAATGAGCGGAACTGTGGCTGTAGGATAAAGTACTTAAAAAAAAAACCTTCAAAAAACACTCCAGGAACTACAAGCAAATGTGTAGATGATTTGTCATTGACATGTTTAATAAAGACAAACATTCAGGTTTCCCAGTGTATGAATTACGTTTGACAAGTTTCACCCTCTATTTCTTTACAGTAACCCTAAAAAATACAACTGCTGATTCTGTAATTGAAGGATTCTTAATCCAAGCTCGTGATGGAAGCAGTACTACCCCTATTGGTTCTTTTCAGGTCAGCGGAAATGATGTGCAGACGCTAACTTGCACCACTGCAGCGGTACGTCTGTCCTTATACTTTCTATATTACAAAGAATTGTTTTTTGCATTTCCTCTCCTGTGGTGGTACCCAATATGACCTCGGCATGCCTGGTCCTTTGCTCATTATCAATATTATAATCTCCTCACTGCTTTGGTAAGTCTTTACTGCACCAGTGCAGGATATACATTAACTATGGCAATATAATCCATAGGCATCAAGGCCATGTGACTTTACAAGCTCATGGTGCAACTGGAGTCATCCATGAGTAAACGGTCCTAGGCTTTTTTTTTTAGGAACCAGTAGTCTAAATATATTGGACATGGGTTACATTTATTGACAAACCATTTAATTATACACTGATCAGCTACGGTATTAAAACCACCTGCCTAATATCATATAGTCCTCCACATGTTTCCAAAACAGCTTTGATGCATTGAAGCATGGACTCCACAAGACCTCTGAATGGGTCCTGTGGTATCTAGCAGCAAAGAATTAGCAGCTGATATTTTAAGTCCTGCAAGTTGTGAAGTGGGAAATTCATGGATCAGATTTGTTGTTCCTGCACACCATAGAGGCTCAATTGGATTGAGATCTGAGGAATCTGGAGGCCAAGACAACACATTGAACTCTTTGTCATGCTCCTCAAACCATTCCTGTGGCAGAGTGCATTATATGCTGAAAGAGGCCATCAGAGAAACCCATTGCCATGAAGGGGTGTATGTGGTCTGCAACAACGGCAACATCCACATGAATGCCAGGATCCAGGATTTACCAGCAGAACATTGGCCAGAGCATAGCACTGTCTCCACCAGCCTCCTCCTTTTTTCCCATATTGCATACTGCTGCCATCTCTTCCTCAGATAAGCACACACAGTTGGTCATTCACCTCATATAAAGAAAATGTGATTCATCGGATCAGACACCCTTTTTTACCTTGCTCCATGATCCAGGTTCATCAATAAGCATGGTGCATGTGACCATGATGCAGAATCACAGATTTTTCTGCTTGCTTCACTTTTGGTAGGTTTTCACCACTGCATACAGGGACACTCCACAAGACTTGTCATTTTGGAGATGCTCTGATCCAGTTGTCTAGCCATCACTTATCAAATTCGCTCAGATCTTTTCGCTTGCCCATTTTTCCTACTTCCAACACACGAAGTTCAAGAACTGACTGTTCACTTACTACCTACTATATTCCCCCTCTTGACAGGTGCCATTATGACAATATAATCAATGTTATTCACTTCAGGTGTCAGTGGTTTAAATGTTATGGCTGATCAGTGAATATTTATCAAAAGGAGTTTGTGATGAGTAATGCATGCATGCAAGTTAATCTGTTAATAATTGCATCTTTAATATTTTCCAATCTACACAGTAGTGTTTCTACAGTTATAACATTTTGTGGTTGACAGGGGTTTATTATATATGTTAGGGACCAATGTATAAAAAAATTAACCCCCGCTACTGCTGAAAACCCCATCATTAATGCCTTTCATTATGGTTAAGGCCACAGAGGTAAACATTTTAGGATCCTTTATTGTCCTATCAAGGTTGCCAGAAGCCATGGTTAGGCATATATATTTCTGTCATGATCTAACTCAAGAGTGGTATTTAAAGGAAAACAGTCACAAAAGTGTTACTTTTTAATTTTTTAACAGTTTATTGTAGTTATTTTCTTTTTTTATGGAGGCTGTGTGAGTATGGTTGGGGCTGTAAATGCAAATTAATTTAGCTCCTAACTCACAGAGAATTGAGCAGTGAGACTGCAGAGGCATGATCTATACATCAAAGCTGATTCATTAAGCTAAAGTTGTTTTGCCAGTTGGAATATCCCTTTAAAGTTATATAGTTACTACATTGTAATTGCATCTAAATTGTTTCTTTTCACAGAGCGCTGTGAGTCACACATCAGATAGCTCAAAAGCACAAGTACAGGTGACGTGGGTGGCACCAAATGCCAATTATACAAACCTCCTGTTCAGGTAATGGAATTAGAGTGAAATAGGCTTAACGCAATCTAAGTACTAGGTATACGTCCATATTAATACATAGTGATGTCGCAAACACAAAATTTTCGGTTCGCGAACGGCGAACGGGAACTTCCGCAAACGTTCACGAACCGGGCGAACCGCCATTGACTTCAATGGGCAGGCGAATTTTAAAACCCACAGGGACTCTTTCTGGCCACAAAAGTGATGGAAAAGTTGTTTCAAGGGGACTAACACCTGGACTGTGGCATGCCGGAGGGGGATCCATGGCAAAACTCCCATGGAAAATTACACAGTTGATGCAGAGTCTGGTTTTAATCCATAAAGGGCAGAAATCACCTAACATTCCTAAATCACAATGGATATGGATTGACACCTGACATATTGACACCTCGACATATGGATTGACACCTGTCCTCAGAGACCCTTATACACACTGACAAAGTGCAGAATAGGGACTGTTCCCCCTACATAGGGTCACTTGGCAGATATGGATGGACACCTATCCTAAGGATCCCTGATACACACTGACACAGAGCAGAATAGAGACTGTTCCCCCTACATAGGGTCACTTGGCAGATATGGATTGACACCTATCCTAATGATCCCTGATACACACTGACACAGAGCAGAATAGGGACTGTTCCCCCTACATAGGGTCACTATGTGCCTTTTTTTTTGTTTGGTTTTTGAAGCCACAGTGCAGCACCAGAGGGACGAAAAATTAGGCATGTACACATGCCTGAAAAATTAGGTATTGTTGCAGCCGCTGCTGTAGCAGCGGCCATAAAAATTGATGTATGTTTCCCAGGCAGAAAGTACCCTAAAACATTGCGGCTTGAACCCTAGTTGGTGGCGGAAAAGTCACGCAAGTCAACTGGCATTCAGAGCTAAAATACAGCAGCGTGTGGACCATTTTTAGCCCAAGGCAGCTCATCTCATCAGGCCTTTTTTAGTCGAATGTATCGCCCAGTGTCAGTCCCTTCGGGATCCATCCCTCATTCATCTTAATAAAGGTGAGGTAATCTAGACTTTTTTTGACCTAGGCGACTTCTCTTCTCAGCACCACGACCACGATGGCCCATGCGGGGTGGCCTGCCTCTGCCTGTCATTTTTTTTTGGATTAGTGGTACTATGCGTGCAAGCTACTGTGAGACCAGATATGAGTGGCACTGTGCAGTGGCAGAGGTTGGCAGAGTACACGCTGTAGGCCTGACACACCCGCTTGAAGACAACTAACTGCTATTCAATCTATAACAGTGAAAAAAGTTTTTTCTTTGTAAAGGCACGCTATATTGACACCAGATATGAGTGGCAAAGTACACTTGCAGAGGTTGGCAGAGCACACACTGAAGGCCTGACACCCAGACGCTTGCAGACAACTAACTGCTATTAGCTTACAGTGAAAAACGTTTTTTCTTTGTAAAGGCACGCTATAGAGACACCAGATATGAGTGGCAAAGAACACTTGCAGAGGTTGCCAGAGTACACGCTGAAGGCCTGACACCCGCTTGAAGACAACTAACTGCTATTCAATCTATAACAGTGAAAAAAGTTTTTTGTTTTTAAATGCACGCTATTGTGATACCAGATATGAGTGGCAATGTGCACTGGCAGAGGTTGGCAGAGTACACGCTGTTGGCCTGACACACCCGCTTGAAGATAAGTAACTGCTATTCAATCTATAACAGTGAAAAAAGTTTTTTGTTTTTAAATGTCAAGCTTAAGCTATTGTGACACCAGATATGAGTGGTGGCACTGGGCAAGTGGGCACAGTATCCACTGTGAGCCTGACACAGAAGCTGGCAGACAACCAACTGCTATTCAATCTATAACAGTGAAAACATTTTTTTTTAAATGTCAAGCTTAAGCTATTGTGACACCAGATATGAGTGGTGGCACTGGGCAAGTGGGCACAGTATCCACTGTGAGCCTGACACAGAAGCTGGCAGACAACTAACTGCTATTCATTCTATAACAGTGGAAACACTTTTTTCTTTTTAAAAGCACGCTATTGTCACACCAGATATGAGTGGCCAAGTGGACTGGCTGAGGTTGGCAGAGTATACGCTGAAGGCCTGACATACCAGCTTGAAGGACACTGACTGCTAGTAGCTTACAGTGAAAAACTTTTTTTCTTTTTAAAAGCACGCTATTGTCACACCTGATATGAGTGGCAAAGTGGACTGGCTGAGTTTGGCAGAGTGCACGCTGAAGACCTGACACCCAGACGCTTGCAGACAACTAACTGCTATTCAATCTATTACAGTGAAAACATTTTTTTTTCTTTTTAAATGTCAAGCTTAAGCTATTGTGACACCAGATATGAGTGGTGGCACTGGGCAAGTGGGCACAGTATCCACTGTGAGCCTGACACAGAAGCTGGCAGAAAACTAACTGCTATTCAATCTATTACAGTGGAAAAATTGTTTTTCTTTTTAAATGTCAAGCTTAAGCTATTGTGACACCAGATATGAGTGGTGGCACTGGGCAAGTGGGCACAGTATCCACTGTGAGCCTGACACAGAAGCTGGCAGACACGCAACTGCTATTCAATCTATTACAGTGGAAAAACTTTTTTCTTTTTAAAAGCACGCTATTGTCACACCAGATATGAGTGGCCAAGTGGACTGGCTGAGGTTGGCAGAGTACACGCTGAAGGCCTGACACACCAGCTTGAAGGACACTGACTGCTAGTAGCTTACAGTGAAAAACTTTTTTTCTTTTTAAAGGCACGCTATTGTCACACCAGATATGAGTGGCAAAGTGGACTGGCTGAGTTTGGCAGAGTACACGCTGAAGGCCTGACACCCAGACGCTTGCAGAAAACTAACTGCTATTAGCTTACAGTGAAAAACTTTTTTTGTTTTTAAAGGCACGCTATTGTCACACCAGATATGAGTGGCAAAGTGCACTTGCTGAGGTTGGCAGAGTACACGCTGAAGGCCTGACACCCGCTTGAAGACAACTAACTGCTATTCAATCTATAACAGTGAAAAAATATATAATTTTTTTAAATGTCAAGCTTAAGCTATTGTGACACCAGATATGAGTGGTGGCACTGGGCAAGTGGACACAGTATCCACTGTGAGCCTGACACAGAAGCTGGCAGACAACTAACTGCTATTCAATCTATTACAGTTAAAGAAAAAAGTTTGTTTTTAAATGTCAAGCTTAAGCTATTGTGACACCAGGTATGAGTGGTGGCACTGGGGAAGTGGGCACATTATCCACTGTGCGCCTGACACAGAAGCTGGCAGACAACGAACTGCTATTCAATCTATTACAGTGAAAACTTTTTTTTGTTTTTAAATTTCAAGCTTAAGCTATTGTGACACCAGATATGAGTGGTGGCACTGGGCAAGTGGGCACAGTATCCACTGTGAGCCTGACACAGAATCTGGCAGGCAACTAACTGCTATTCAATCTATTACAGTGAAAACATTTTTTTTCTTTTTAAATGTCAAGCTTAAGCTATTGTGACACCAGATATGAGTGGTGGCACTGGGCAAATGGGCACAGTATCCACTGTGAGCCTGACACAGAAGCTGGCAGGCAGGCAACTGCAATTACATTACACACAAAAAAAAAAAGCAGACTGATGTTCTAGCCCTAAAAAGGGCTTTTTGGGGTGCTGTCCTTACAGCAGAGATCAGATGAGTCCTTCAGGACTGTAGTGGACACTGAATACCCTAGCCTAGCTATCAATTTCCCTATCTAATCAGCAGCAGCTAAACTTTCCCTCCTCTCACTAAGCATGCAGCTTCAGAATGAATCGAAAATGGATGCTGTACAGGAGGTGGGAGGGTCTGGAAGGGAGGGTCTGCTGATAATTTGCTGGAATGTGTCTGCTGACCGTGAGGCACAGGGTCAAAGTTTGCTCAATGATGACGAATAGGGGGCGGATCGAACCACGCATGTGTTCGCCTGCGGTGGCAAACGCGAACACGCTATGTTCGCCAGGAACTATTCGCCAGCGAACAGTTCGGTACATCACTATTAATAAATGTAAGTGAATGTTGTGCTGAGATCAGTCAATTCAAACACATTGGGATACAGGCACATAAAGCTGACAGAACTATGCATGCACATCGAGAACTGAAAGGAGCAGAAGAATAAAAAATGTCCAAATAAAAATAGAATTCTTTGGGCCTTTATGTGGACCTGTAGAGCCTTAACTGTCTCATTTATATTACTGATAAAACACCTGTCCCAAATTCTGATAGTTTAAGTATTAAATAAGAAAACAATGTTATATAAGTTTTATGCCCATTTGACCGATTCTGACAAAGGTTGAATATTATAGACCAGGATTTGAGAAATATAAGTTTTCATTTAGGCATTGTGCACATTGCTATTATTTATCATGTTCCTTTTTTGTTTCCTTTCATAATTTTATTTTACACCTCTTAACCCCTGCCCACTGGCAATTGTGTATACAGTATTGTCAAGGTATGCATCCATTCCCTGAAATCATGTATACACAATTTAAATAAATGCATACATGCAAATTAAATGCCTTTATTGCAAACAAATTATACCATTTATAAAGTCCAGAAACTCACAGTGCCATGCTGTGAGCATCCAAGAGCTGAATACAGAGAGACCAACTCTCTGTATCTTGTCCTGTGCTGCTACATCCTGATGGGAGAGGTAGAGGAGAGATTCTTACAGAGCTAATAATGCTGCACTGTGGCCCTAGGAGGTAGGCAGGGGGGAGGGGGAGGTCAGCCATAGCTCCTTCTCACTCTCCCTATATTCACAGAGAGCATGGGAGCTGATGAACAGAGTCGAGCAGATAATCAGAGAGTGGCTGATATAGAGCTGGCGGAGGGAAGTGTAAGTGTGCTGTGTGCTGTCAGCACACTCTGATTTACCATGCTCTATAAACTACACTTCACATCATAATGGAGCAGGGAGGTAGCATGTGCTGAGATACTGTTTGATGGCTGTTGTCAGTCTCTCACAGCACACTATCACCTCTACATGTGTGTGTGAGTTTCTGACAGTGTGTGTGTCTTTCAGCATGTGTATCTGTGTATGTGTCTGACAGTGTATTTTGGTGTCCGAGTGTGCATATATGTCTCTGACCATGTGTTTCTGTGTGTGCCTGAGAATATGTGTATGTGTGGCACTGATAATGTATGTTTATCATTTTGACAGTTGTATTAGTGATTGTGTCTGGAATATCTGTGTGTGCATGAGGGTGTTCATATACGTGCATGTATCAGTGAGTATATGTTTGCATGTATTGGTGTGTGCATCTAAAAAAGCACCATGGGTGCTATGATGGTTATATCATATGAGCAACATCATGGCAATGATATTATTAATATAATAATATTTACAACACTGTTTCCTTGTCTGCAACTTTATTATCTGGTAAATTATTTTTTTTACAGTTTTTCTCTCCAACCAAAAGCTTTTTGTTTTGTTTCCATTAAATAACGTGCTATCTATGCATACTGAAACGGAAAATACATTTAAACATTACTTTCCTGGACACCCAAAATATATTGGAGGTGTACTTTTTTTCAGTTAAGTTGTTAATTGTTTTCCTTTTTTAATGAAGGTACAAATGTAAGAAAAACTAGTTTTGTTTATTTTTTTTTATTGAGGGTCTATGCTCTTAGGTTATATATATAGAAGGCCAAGTGTGACATTTGAACTCACAATTTTTACATTTTAAGAAATTTATATAAAAACTATGCATTGTGTGTAACGGATCACCTGGCACCCAGACTGAGTACCTCCGTTAATGGATGCTCCTAGTGCTTCCTGAGGACTCCAAGCACTCTGGCAGACACCACAATCACCGAATCCGAGAAACCTTTTAAATTCTCCCAAGCATATGAATGCTGTAGACCATTGAATAGGAACCATACGAATAGGCTTGTACTCCTAGCAGTCAACTGGAACAGCATGCAATAAATCCTTCCCCCCAATAATGAGACGACACATCACTTTGAGGGTAAAACAGGAACTCTGGACTGGCTCATCCAGCCTGGCTTTTATTACACTTGTACACTTACAGGCCACACCCAGGGGGAGGCATAAAATAACCAATCACATACATGGTTCAACCCACACATCCCCTCCCCTCAGATAACCAGTTAACATAATTATACAGCCAGGAAAACTACAGTTTTTATACATGTGCTATAACTTTAAATCCATACATCCAATCTTCCTAAAAAGATACACATATTTAGAATCAGCACACTTTAAACATAAACCCTTCCAAAAATCAGCCAAATCCCTCCAGTGGATCAAAAGTTAGCTGGAGGTCCCTTTATGACCGACCGCAAGGACATTTTCCTGCCCAAAACAGTTCCATAGATTTGGGCTGTGCGGTCGGTCAATTTCATGCGAAAAAACGACTAAGTCCCATTTCGAACGGGACTTAGTCTCTGGAGCTGCAAGTTCAGTATGGAAGAAGGTAAGGGTCAGCGGTGTTCGGCAAAATGTGTAGCCGATTTCAGTTCCACAGAATCTTTAGCATACACCGCTGACCGCGTTCGACTGAACAAAGATGGCCGCCACCACGTGCAATTAACCTGCAGTAACCTCTCAGCCTGGGAGGTAAATTGCCTGCACACTTTAGCTTCTGGGTGGTCCGCCTGTGTGGTACTTGGTTCAGTAAGCCCTATATACTGAACCAAGTGGGGGAAAGCCAGGGGCAAGTTATTTTACAGGTGTGGGGACATAGTCTTAAAGGGACATTGTTCACCAAAGTTACAAGATGTCCCCAGACGGTTCTTAAAGGGCCATACACACCAAATAAAAGCCCATACGTTTTCAGGGGCCATAGTCTTAAAGGGTATTGTTACCCAAAGTCTCAATATGTCCCCAGACAGTTCTTAAAGGGCCAGCAGCAGTACAATAAAATACCATTCACTGTGCTTAAAGGGCCAGCAGTCGCACAATAGAATACAATATGCCCCAAATAATCCAGGGGCCATAGTCAGCAGGTAGGAGGCGGGCAAACAGGCTTCTCCAGGGCCCAGTGGCGAGGTTGGTTTCGCCACATTGTGTTGCTTACCATGACAATTATTTGAAGAAATCATGTCTCTGAAACTAGCAAAATATATTATAGTCATTTAGTTAAAATGGCTGCCCAATAATACATTTTTTTGAGTGCTACACTGTTGTACTGTTATTCTGTTGATGCCTTGCTAATAAAGCATTTGTTTCATAATAATATCATTCATTTTTTCAGGGCTACTGTTGTGCAAAATGCAACCATTTTCTGGGAAGGTGTCGTAAGCAACAAGCTCACATACTCTGGATCCCTTCATCTGGTAAGAAATTATTGGGGTTTTTTAAGTTACATATTTACGTAGCTATATAGTAATGTAGTTAGAAAATCTCAAGTCCATTATGTTCAACCTATCACCTTATCAGCTGTTGATCCGAAAGAAAGTGAAAAATCCCCTCTTGAGATGGTTTACAACTGTGCATTAACATGAATAAAATCCCAGTTGACTCTGGAGTGGCAATCAGAACACCCATGTATCAATATGCTTCCACTTACACCTATATTACCTACTATATACCTTATTATATTTGACCAAAAAATCCTAAACGTTTAATGTGATATATTGTTATCATACATATTTTTTTTTTAGAATATCTATAAAAATATCTAGTTTGCTCTGCTTGCGAAATAGCTTTTCCCAATAGACTTCAGTTGAGGATTTGCTCTGCTAAAAGAATTCAGCCATTTGTATCTTATTGGATATACACAATATATTAATTTGGGAATAATAAATGTTATTATGCTTAGTGAAAGAGTCTTTAACAAATGCAGGGACTTACATGTTACAGGCAATACAACAAGGGTTAGATAAAAAAAAAAAAATCCACAAACTATCATTAAAATTCACTTAAGCACAGATTGACACGGCATCTGATAAACAATGCGGTAATTCCAACAAAACCCATGATATCTTTATATTCTTGACATTACATCATTGTTTTGTTGGTGACTGTTCAGGAGTGGGATGGAATCATTCACGCCTGGAGAGGGTGTGAGTGTTAAACCCAACCAACCAGAAAGAAAAAGCAAAGTATGAGATAGGTAAGGCTGGGAGACAAAAGTTTCATTTTTGTTGTATACGGCTGTGCTTAGTCTTCATCATTATCAACAAACAGCCTTGTTCAAAACACTCTGAGGATGAGCTACAAGCAAGCACCAAGTTCATTTTAAATTCAATAAACAGCAGACTTCTGCAAAACTGACTTTCAGTAGGCTAGTCTAAATTAAATTCATTTTAATCCACATCTCAATGACTTGATCCATCAGGAATTGACCTGTGCAGTCTTATTCATCCAATAGGACTCTCCCTTTGCCCCTCTTCCTTAATATTATGTTAAGACTTCATATAGATAAAATTGTGCCAACATGTGAATTCACATCACAATGCACGATGCTCACGTTGGTAATGCATTGTGTATGATATGAACTTTGATATGGCATTAATGGTACCTGGGTATCTACCTGCAATGTAACCTGTACAAATCGACCCACAAAGGCTGTAGGTAGTTCATGATTTGCGCTGTACATATTTTTTTCAGTTACATTTTAATCTGTACCCATTCTTGTTCTATGATCAATACAACCATTGTATTATTACTACATTTGGCTGTCTGTATTGCAGGTTCCTGCCTTTAGCCAGACGCTCCTGTGTCTCTCTGCTCTGTTCGGTTTCCTGTGCATGCTGTGATGGCCTGAGACTACTACAGAGAATAAATGACAAATCCCAGGATATTCTTCTGTACATTTGTGTATAACATGCATGTGTGTTCATTGAGAAAATTGAGAAAGATAATCAGGAATTTATCTTGCTATCAAAAATATTTTCCCCTTGACTTTTTAGCGATGTCCTATGTAATGTGTCACTTTACCACTGAGCATTCCAACATTTAAAGGGTGGAATATATCATAAGGGAAACACTACAAAGCTGTGGATAACGTCATACATAAAGCACACCTATAGTGAGTTATTGAAAGTAATGGCCTTCGCAAGGACCAAATTAAATTACAGTGATTTTTCTAAAAAATTGATTTTTATGATTTAAAAAAAAAAAAAAATGTAGATGCAAAAACGACTAATTAGGTCATGCTGTTTTTCTAAATACAATATATACATATAAGTATGATTTTTGTCTATGATGAATATTATATAATAAAACCTTTCCTTTATTTAAGAAAAACAGTACTGCTCTTAACCACACGTGACCTGTTCATAGGAAATTAGATATGTTAAATTAGAATGTTAAGGATGCAAAGAAGGGCAAATTGGTAAGCAAAATGAATGTCTAAACAACCAAAGAAATAGTGACTCTTTTATGAAAAAAAGAATCAAGAAGAAAGGTGATTTGCTCATTGTCCCAAATCCCTATGCACATTTATATAACAGCTTTTTAGCATCACTCCAATGGACATTAAAGTGTAAGCTAACTTGCCTTGTCAAATTAAACCTCTTTATATAGAGTTGCCCGTCAAATTAAACCTCTTTAAATCATACCAATGATTTACCTTGCTGCTTTCAACTGAAACAAAACGTGGTATTCTTATAAAAAAAACGCCACTCTCATTAATCTATAATAGGATACACATGGGATATAATTTATAACTGTACAATGTAAATAACATATCAATAGTGATGTCGCGAACACGAAATGGGCAGGTGAATTTTAAAACCCACAGGGACTCTTTCTGGCCACAAAAGTGATGGAAAAGTTGTTTCAAGGGGACTAACACCTGGACTGTGGCATGCCGGAGGGGGATCCATGGCAAAACTCCCATGGAAAATTACACAGTTGATGCAGAGTCTGGTTTTAATCCATAAAGGGCATAAATCACCTAACATTCCTAAATCACAATGGATATGGATTGACACCTGACATGACATATTGACACCTTGACATATGGATTGACACCTGTCCTCAGAGACCCTGATACACACTGACACAGAGCAGAATAGGGACTGTTCCCCCTACATAGGGTCACTTGGCAGATATGGATTGACACCTATCCTAAGGATCCCTGATACACACTGACACAGAGCAGAATAGGGACTTGGCAGATATGGATTGACACCTGTCCTCAGAGACCATGATGCACACTGACACAGAGCAGAATAGAAACTGTTCCTCCTACAAAGGATCACTTGGCAGATATGGATTGACACCTGTCCTCAGAGATCATGATACATACTGACACAGAGCAGAATAGAGACTGTTCCCCCTACATAGGGTCACTTGGCAGATATGGATTGACACCTGTCCTCAGAGACCATGATACACACTGACACAGAGCAGAATAGAGACTGTTCCCCCTACATAGGGTCACTTGGCAGATATGGATAGACACCTGTCCTCAGAGACCATGATGCACACTGACACAGAGCAGAATAGAGACTGTTCCCCCTACATAGGGTCACTTGGCAGATATGGATTGACACCTGTCCTCAGAGCCCCTGATACACACTGACACAGAGCAAAATAGGGACTGTTCCCCCTACATAGGGTCACTTGGCAGATATGGATTGACACCTGTCCTCAGAGATCATGATACACAATGACACAGAGCAGAATAGAGACTGTTCCCCCTACATAGGGTCACTTGGCAGATATGGATTGACACCTGTCCTCAGAGCCCCTGATACACACTGACACAGAGCAGAATAGGGACTGTTCCCCCTACATAGGGTCACTTGGCAGATATGGATTGACACCTGTCCTCAGATACCTAATTGTGTAATAATGGTAATACTATTACCTATTATATAATATTGGCAGGGGCAAGGAAATTCCCTCTAAATAGATGGGTATAGGCAGAGAGTATGGAGACCGGAGTGATAAAGTGTCAATAAGGTGATAGAAAGTTAAATGTATCACAGACGCACAGCCACCCTTTCTCTTAGCTAGTTTTCAGAAATGCTGGATAGGTAGAAGGGCTATAAAGACTCAGAGAGGTCTAAAAAGAATCCTCTAAACTAGCCCTAATCTCCTTAAACACCTTCAAGGGTGTTCTAAGCTAAAGCTCAATCTAAACGTTTAGATGACTGCCTGATTTCCCATCACAGATGCTGGCTAGGAATAACAGTGTGCAAGACAAAGAGTGGGTCTAAGTGCCCATAGTGCAGTAAAGTGTCCTTAGTGAAGTGAAAAAGAGAATAACGAGCTGGCGCCCAAGAGAATAACAAGCTGGCGCCCTATCAGGGGACGTGTATATGGCATCGATTTTAGGAACCGGGAGATGGAAAAAGATGCTTGGTCGGTCCTCCTACTTTAAATTTGGGGCACTGCGCGTGCAATCTAATGTGCCACCAGATAGGAGTGGTGTGTTAAGTAGTACTATTCCTATCAGTTTAATCCCTGTTATGTGCCTTTTTTTTGGTTTGGTTTTTGAAGCCACAGTGCAGCACCAGAGGGCCGAAAAATTAGGCATGTACACATGCCTGTAAAATTAGGTATTGTTGCAGCCGCTGCTGTAGCAGCGGCCATGAAAAATGATGTTTGTTTCACAGGCAGAAAGTGCCCTAAAACATTGCGGCTTGAACCCTAGTTGGTGGCGGATAAGTCACGCAAGTCAACCGGCATTCAGAGCTAAAATACAGCAGCGTGTGGACCATTTTAGCCCAAGGCAGCTTATCTCATCAGGCCTTTTTTAGTCGAATGTATCGCCCAGTGTCAGTCCCTTCGGGATCCATCCCTCATTCATCTTAATAAAGGTGAGGTAATCTAGACTTTTTTGACCTAGGCGACTTCTCTTCTCAGTGACAATACCTCCTGCTGCACTGAAGGTCCTTTTGTCACGACAGTGACCCCTTCTCGCAGAGTGTAACCTAACTATAGAACGTATACTGGACCTTAGAATGGCCGGACTCACGTTAGAGTAGTCAAATGGGATAGCCAGAGGTCAAGGGATAACAGAAGACGGGATAACGATAAGCAAGCCAAAGTACAGGGAACCAGAAAGTAGAGTAGTCGAATAGAGAAGCCAAAAGTCAAATACCAGGGTAGAATACAAATATCACAGAAAGTAGCACTAGGGGAACCAGCAAGAACCACACTAGGGCGTCTTACTGCTGTCAGGGCAGCCCTTTTATAGTGTGGTGTGTGTAGCCTTAAAACCATGCCCCCAAAAGGTCCGGGGGCGTGGCCGCGTCAGGACCTTGTCGGCTTCAAGCCGACGGCAGTGGTGCGCATGCGCCGAACCTAGAAATTCCGAGCTGAGTGAGCGGCCGGCGTCAGAAGTGCCTTGCCGCTCAGTGAAGGAGGATGCTGTGCTGCGTGGGTCCGAGGAGGTCAGGCAAGGTATCGTGACAGTACCCCCCCCACAAGGACCGCCCTCAGGGCGGTTAGAACGCCTACTTTCAAACAAACGAACCAGGCGAGGGGCGTGAACATCAGAAGCGTCCACCCACGAACGATCCTCAGGACCATAACCCTTCCAGTCTAAAAGGTATTGAAGTTTACCCCTAGAAAAACGAGAACCCAAAATAGACCTCACTTCATATTCGTTTTGTCCCTCCACAACTTCAGGAAGAGGAGGAGAGGTACTACGAGTAAACCGATTACAAATTAATGGCTTGAGAAGTGAGACATGAAACGAATTCGGTATTTTCATATTAGAGGGTAAACGAAGACTGTAACAAACAGGGTTGACACGTTTGAGAACCTGAAACGGGCCAATGAATCTGGGAGCAAATTTCATAGACGGGACCTTAAGTTTAATGTTTCGGGTACTTAACCACCCTTTATCCCCGACCATGAACGTGGGGGCAGGTCTCCGATGCCTGTCCGCATTAGCTTTGTACACACTAGCCCTTTGAGTCAAGATTTGTTTAACCCCTAGCCAAGTCTCCCTCATATTCCGGACAGTGTCATCCACACTCGGCACTCCCGTAGAAGGGACGGAACTTGGTAGAGTAGTAGGGTTAAACCCATAATTGATAAAAAAAGGGGCTGTGTAAAGTGGATTCATGGACATGATGGTTGTGAGCAAATTCTGCCCATGGTAACAACTCCGCCCAGTCATCTTGATGAACCGAAGTGAAACAGCGGATGTATTGTTCCAGGCATTGGTTCATCCTTTCCGTAACACCATTAGATTGGGGATGATAAGAAGAGGAAAGTTAAGGTTGATACCCAACTGTCCACAAAACGCTTTCCAGAAACGAGAAATAAATTGAGGGCCCCTATCAGAGACAATATCATGGGGTACCCCATGTAAGCGGACAACCTCCCTTATAAATATAGAAGCCAGTTCAGAAGAGGTAGGTAATTTATAAAGAGGGACCAAATGAGACATCTTGGAGAATCTGTCAATTATCGTTAATATGACAGTGTGGTTTTTAGAAGGAGGTAGGTCTACTACAAAATCCATGGCAATACTCGACCACGGAGTCTCCGGAATAGGCAAGGGCATGAGGAGACCTAAAGGACGACCCTTAGGGGATTTAGTAACGGAACAAATACCACAAGCAAGGACAAACTCACAAACATCCTTCTTGTAGGAAGGCCACCAGAACCGTTCCACCAGCAATGATGTGGTTTTATGTATCCCTTGATGCCCTGCCATTTTGGAATCATGCATGAGGGATAGTACTCTGTCCCGGTAGGCCAATGGCACATATAGTTTTCCTTGTGGAACAGTCAAGGTAGTGCGATCTTGGAACGTAGATAGTTATTCTATTAATCCCGATGAGACTCTAGCATAGACAGTGGCGACAATACGATTCTTAGGGATTAAAGAGGACATAACTTCGTTGGAGGATGTAAAAGGTTCATATTGGCGGGATAGGGCATCAGCCTTAATATTTTTTGACCCCGGCCTATATGTAACAATATAATTGAAACGATTGAGATATAGAGACCAACGTACTTGTCTGTCAGACATTTTCTTGGCTTCACTGAAGTAAGAGAGGTTTTTATGGTCTGTAAAAATGGTAACAGGGATGGGTGACCCTTCAAGCAAGTATCGCCATTCTTTAAGAGCAGAAATAATTGCCAACAACTCTCTCTCCCCTATATCGTATCTTTTCTCAGTTTCTGTTAATTTCTTAGAGAAAAATCCACATGGGTGCAATGGTTGATCATCCGAAGGTCTTTGAGATAGTATCGCTCCTATCCCTGACTCAGATGCATCTACCTCCAGTATAAAAGGACGGGAAGGATCAGGATGCCGTAATACTGGCGCTGAAGAAAAGGCTTCTTTTAATGAATCAAAAGCTCTCTTAGCTTCTGGGCACCATTCCCTGTGATTCCTTCCCTTCTTAGTCATAGCAGTAATAGGGGCTGTTATAGAAGAAAATCCTTTAATGAATTTCTTATAGTAATTGGCAAACCCCAAGAAGCGTTGGATTGCTTTAAGTCCAACTGGTAAGGGCCATTGCTGAATGGCCTCTAACTTTTTCGGCTCCATTTGGAAACCCGTACTAGAAATGATGTATCCCAGGAAATGCACTTCTTCCTTGTGGAACAAACATTTCTCCAATTTACAATAGAGACCATTCTCTAATAACTTTGAAAGAACCAATCTGACATGTTCATAGTGTTCGTTCATGTTTTTAGAGTAAATCAGGATATCATCTAAGTATACTATTACAAACATTTGTGAAAAGTCTCGTAACACATCGTTAATGAAGTCCTGGAAGACTGCTGGGGCGTTGCATAACCCGAAGGGCATAACTCGATACTCATAATGACCATAACGAGTATTAAAAGCAGTCTTCCATTCATGCCCCTCTTTTATTCTGATTAAATTATATGCTCCCCGCAAATCCAGTTTAGAAAAGACAGTAGCTCCTTTCAACCTGTCAAATAGTTCAGTCACTAAGGGGATAGGATAAGCATTACGTATAGTAGTCTTATTTAACCCTCTGTAATCAATACAGGGTCTTAAATCCCCCTCTTTCTTAGATACAAAAAAACCCAGCGCCCGCAGGCGATGAAGATTTAGTGATAAACCCCTTCTTTAAGTTCTCAGCAATGTATTCCTCCAATACTTTATTCTCGGCTATCGACAGGGGATAAACTGTACCTCGTGGAGGCATAGTGCCGGGCAACAATTCAATGGAACAATCATAGGGACGATGAGGAGGTAATCTTTCTGCCTCTTTAGGTTCAAAGACATCTTTAAGATCAATATATTGGTTGGGTATTTGGGTGGTCAATGGTTCCATAGTAGGTATATTGATCAAACCCACTGGTTTGATCGGAGTAATGCATTTACTGTGACAAGATTCTCCCCATTTAAGAATCTCCCTCTTCTCCCAGTCAATCGAAGGATTATGCTGGGCTAACCAAGGAAACCCAAGTATTACAGGAAAAATAGGGGATGTTATCTGTTGCAGGGTGATAACCTCCCTATGAAGGAGACCTGTAGATAATACTAGGGGAATGGTTTCCTGGGTAATAAGAGGTATCGACAGTGGTCTACCATCTATGGCCTCAACGGCCAAGGGTGCAGATTTTCTTTGGAATGGGAGATTATTTTTCTGCCCGAACAAGTGATCCACAAAATTCTCGGCAGCCCCAGAATCAATTAAAGCAAGGGTGGATACTTTCTTTCCCTCCCATTCTAGAGTAATAGGTAGAAGAAGCCGGAGATCTTTTTTATCATTGAAGGAGGACATACACATAACACCCAAGGCCTGTCCCCCCTGCGGACTTAGGTGCGAGAGTTTTCCGGCCGGCTAGGACAATTCACTCGTGTATGTCCCTTCCTGCCACAATATAAACATAAACCTTCCCTCCTACGGTATTGTCTCTCTGTCTCAGACAATCTTGTAGCCCCTAATTGCATGGGTTCTGGAGGGGTAACTGTTGGGGTTTCTGACGAGGGATAAGTCAGAGCAAGACGTTCCGGCACCCTCCTAGGTCTCTCTCTGGTATTCTGCCTATACCTAAGGCGTTCGTCAATATGAGCCAAATATGTTATCAATTCCTCTAGAGTGTCTGGTAAATCTCTTGTGGCCACTTCATCTAAGATTCTGTCAGACACTCCATTCAGGAACACATCCACGAAAGCTTGTTCGTTCCATCTGACTTCTGCAGCTAAAGTACGGAACTCCAAAGCATAGTCTACTAGAGAAAGGGTACTGTGGCGAAACCGACCTCGCCACGTGTCCTTGGAGGGGGCTGATTGCCCGCCTCTTGCCTTTGGACTATGGACCAGACTTTATGGGAATGTGATACCCCAGATAGCCATACCATGGAGCCTATTCATATAATGAAAGACTATGGGAAAGACTTTAGCTCCATGGCAATTGTACTGTGTGAGTAGGATCTGCGCGCTATTCGGTAGTTTTGTGCGCGCAGATCCCAGCTATCTGGGGATATGTGAAATGTCTGTGTGTTATGGTTAAAAAGTAACTTTCTGTATTTTAAAGTGTTTTATGTCTTTCTGTAACCATGTGGTTAATGGAGTCTGTCTATGTGCTGGAGATAATTAGATTACTTCTCCAGCACAGAGAAGGCTCTGTAAAAAACAGTCTGAGCTGGGAAGCTAGGGGTTTTAAAAGATACTTTACTAACTTTTGAACCCCTGGTCTGATCCATGCCATTTTTTAATATGTTGTTCCCCTGAATGGATTGATTGTGGATATGTATTTTTATGTGAATGTGATGTATGGTTTTAGAGTTAGGAAAGTTGTGTAAAAGTATATTTTAAACTGTATGCATAATGGGATTATGTGTCACACTAAGGGGAGGGGATGTGTGGGAGGTAACATCTATGTCATTGGTTCTTTTATGCCTCCCCCTGGGTGTGGCCTGTATGTGTGAGTTGGAAATAAAAGCCAGGCTGGATGAGCCAGTCCTCAGTTCCTGTTTAACCCTCAAAATGAAGTGTCGTCTCGTTCTTGGGGGGAATTGGATTGTAAGCTGACTGCCAGGAGTGTAAGCGGATTGTATGCTTTTCTTGTTCAGCTGTTCCAGTTCGGAGTGTTCGTGTGTCTCCAGTCGGGAGAGTGGTGTTTGCAGTAGCTGCCTGTGCATCTGGAAAGGGGATTATCACCTAAACTGGGTTTTATCCTCCTGTAAGTGAAACGGTCCGTTACAATTGGTGGCAAGCGGCGGGATCGTTCCTACAACCAGAGGGACAGCTACAGACAACACCATTTCTGGATTACAAATTGAGGGCAACGCTAGTATCCGTACAGCGACCCTATCTACAAAGGAAATCAGGAAAATGGAAGGAGACAGAGTCGCAGCTGCTGCAGCACCTCCGAGGGAGGAGGAGGAATCCGAGTTTGCCAGGGAATATAGGAGCAGGATGGCTCTATTCTCACCAGCCCGAGTGGAGCAGATGGCATTCCGGGTCTACAACGATGTACAGGCGTACCTCATGCTGCGAATGACGCAGAGGAACCAACAAGATTGGTCTTGTGAGGAACCACAACAGGCAGGTGGAGATGGGACCGAGGTCTCTCCACCGGGCCCAACGGGATGGTGGGCAGCAGGCCCAGATCCCCAGCGGCAGAGTAAGTCCCAGGGAGATGAAGGTGCTGTCCTTCCTCCCCAGCAACAGTGTGTGCCCCAGGGAGCAGAAGGTGCAGTCCTTCCTCCCCAGCGGCAGTGTGTACCCCAGGGAGCTGATGGTGTCGTCCATCCTCCCCAGCGGCAGTGTGTGTCCCAGGGAGCAGAAGGTGCCGTCCTTCCTCCCCAGCGGCAGTGTGTACCCCAGGGAGCCGATGGTGTCGTCCATCCTCCCCAGCGGCAGTGTGTGCCCCAGGGAGCAGAAGGTGCAGTCCTTCCTCCCCAGCGGCAGTGTGTACCCCAGGGAGCTGATGGTGTCATCCATCCTCCCCAGCGGCAGTGTGTAACCCAGGGAGCGGATGGTGTCGTCCTCCCTCCCCAGCGGCAGGCTGAGTTACAGGGGGCAGAGGTTGTTGTTCCTGCCCCCCAGCAGCAAAGTGATATGCCAGGAAGGCAGTGTGAAGTGAAGGGAGAGGAGAGCAGCGTCCTCCCTCCCCAGCGGCAGTGGGTGTCCCAGGGAGCAGAAGGTGCCGTCCTTCCTCCCCAGCGGCCGTGTGTACCCCAGGGAGCTGATGGTGTCGTCCATCCTCCCCAGCGGCAGTGTGTCCTGCAGGGAGCAGAGACAGTCAGTCTCGCACCCCAGCAGCAGGACAAGAGAAGGAAAGGGGAGACAGCTGGTCTCCCTTTCCACCAGCAGAGAGAATGGCAGGGAGAGGAGCCTGCTAGCCTCTCTCCCCAGCGGCAGTTTACCGTCCAGAGAGAGGAGCTTGTTACACCCTCTCTCCAGCGGCAGCCTAACCCACCAAGGGGAGATGTTAAGCCCCACATCCGTGCAGATGGGACCGTAGTCTCTGCACTTACAGCACCAGGGGTAGGGACGGTCGGTCCTGTCCCCCAGCCACAGAGCGATATATCCAAAGTGGAGACAGTCAATCTCCAGCAACCAGGCTCCAACCAGGCTACTCCCGGGGTAGTGCTGGCACCAGGACAGAGTACCGCTGGTCTCTGCACCCTCAGCAACCCACCAAGGCAGCCTACCAGTCCCCCACACAGCCGTGGTAAGGCACCTGGACATGGACAAGATTCTCCCTTACCCAGGTGTAGTAATGGTTTATTGTGGGTGGGCTGTACTGCTGTTTCTGTATTGTGGGTGGGCTGCTGGACTAACAAGGGCACTGACCGGCAGGAGGTCAAGTACCCTGTTAGTCTGGGGGGTAAAGGGGAGAAGTGTGGCGAAACCGACCTCGCCACGTGTCCTTGGAGGGGGCTGATTGCCCGCCTCTTGCCTTTGGACTATGGACCAGACTTTATGGGAATGTGATACCCCAGATAGCCATACCATGGAAAAGTGTAGAGTAGGTTAGCGCTAATAATATACAAAGGAGGCAGCAACCTTACAGAGGGTCACCCTCTAACCCTCTGGGATAAGGATGTACAGGAAAAAAGGGGAGAAAAGGCTGCGCCAAGAGATACAATAAAATAAGTCCCAATAAAAATATAAAAAGGATATATATAAATATATATAAAAGTCAATATAAAAAGGAGGATAAATGTCTATGTTGCGCTGGTGTTCTCTCTTCTTATGATGCTTTGGATCCTCCCGTGATATGTAAAATATAAAAGGGAAAAGGACCAATGGTGCAGATTGTGGGGTACGTGGAAAATGAAGAATAAAGATGTAATAAACTCACATTTGTATGAGCTATAACCAGTTCAGGTGGAATGGGCGTTCTGCAGTATAATCCCTGCTAGTAGGATATCAGGAAATTCTGATCCACTGGTGCTGTCCAATTCTCAGGAGAAGGAAGAAAAATATATAACAGATAGTGCTCTCTGAAGATAAGATGTGGTATATACAAAACAAAATAAATATACTCACAGTATACAGTGCAGATGACACTGCACTTGAGATATGGCGTGGGTGGTATAATCCCCACCTTAGGATATATAAAATGCCAGGAAAGGATAATATAAAATTGGAGTGATAAAAATATATATAATAAAAAATATATATATAATAAAAATATGAATGGCACAGAGATAAAGCCAAACGTAATTTATTATTAAAAGTATACAATAAAATCCATTAACGCGTTTCACCTCAAGGGTTTTATCAAAATGGAATAACCATAACTGTCTCCAGTCGGGAGAGTGGTGTTTGCAGTAGCTGCCTGTGCATCTGGAAAGGGGATTATCGCCTAAACTGGGTTTTATCCTCCTGTAAGTGAAACGGTCCGTTACAGGTACCTTGTCTTAAACGTAACAAGGATTTGGCAGCGTTAGTCTTTCTGCCTGGGGGATCAAAAGTTCTCCTGAAAGCTGCAACAAAGTTTATATAATTAAAGACAATTGGGTTGTCATTTTCCCACAAGGGATTAGCCCAGGTTAAGGCCCTATCTACTAACAGGGTGATAACATACCCAATCTTAGCCCTATCGGTAGGGTACGCTCTAGGATGGAGTTCAAAATAGATGCTTATCTGGTTCAAGAACCCCCTGCATCCCTTAGGATCACCCCCATACCGGAGAGGCTGTCAGGGGTCCGCGGGCGGCTATTAGGGGAGGCTGCTCGCAGCTCGCAGCACTCACCCTCAGTCCATCGCCGCCCGCGGTCTCCCCTCCTCCTACCTGTCGGCGAGCGGCGTCTCCTCTCCGCCGCTCGCATCCGTCACGCCTCCCAGCGGCAGCATGTATAACGCTGCACGCTGGAAGGTCGTTGATTTATGCAAACGCCGGGGTCACGTGAGTGACCCGGCCTTAAAGCAACAGTACCACAATCACAGTGGGAGGCTTAGATATCTCCCACGTGTGATTGTTAATTCTGATTGGAAGTTATCCAATCAGAATTTAACCTAGGGTATTGATACTCACCTTTCCTGTTCCTCCCTGCCCTGTTGTGGTCTTTGCTGTATAGTATTGATTCTGAACTTGTGATTTCTGGTTACGTACTCTCTGGCTTGTTAATCTGACTTTGTGACTTTCTCCTACCCTTTGACCTCGGCTTGTTTATCGTTATCCTGTTTTCTGGTTCCCCTGACTCGGCTTGTCTCCTGACTATTCTGTGTGTGCTTAGCCCGGCCACTCTAAGGTCCGGTACGGCACCTTTTCTGTGTGTGTGTGTGTCTGTTAGCGTGTTGGGTTCCCGGAATCGTGACATTACAACAGGGCCATTATGGAACCTGCTGACATTCCACAGCTCCTAGTTAATCAGGAGGCTAGAATGGATGGTTTAGACCATCATATGGATCAGTTTGCCCAGGCTTTACAAACCATACTGGCTCGTACTGCCAACAGGCTCATACCCCACTGACAGAGCCAAAATTGCTTTTCTGATCAACCATTTGTCAGGAAAAGCTCTAGCATGGGCCAACCCCATGTGGGAGAACACGTCCCCAATGTCCTTTGCAGACTTTCTAACCGCTTTCAAACGTACGTTTGATCAGCCCGGCCGGGTTGCTTCTGCTGGCAAAGCTCTGCTCAGGATCCGACAGGGCAGTAGATCAGTAGCGGATTATACCATTGAATTCCGCACTCTGGCAGCTGAAGTGGTTTGGAATAACGACTCTCTCGTAACAGCTTTTCAGGAGGGTTTGGCCGCTTACATATTAGACGAAATAGCATCCAGGGAATTGCCTATTCTCCTGGATGATCTAATAGATTATATCATTCTAATTGACAACCGTATAAGAGAGAGGCGTAGTCAAAGAAGAATGAATACACAGGGGTTACCTGCTTTACCCAGTACTGCACTACTAGCGTTACCTCCCCCTACTCAACCACCTCCCGAACCCATGCAATTAGGTGCTGTAGGCTTATCTGAAGCTGAAAGGACATACCGCAGAAGTAACCTCCGAAGTAACTGTCCTAGTTTGCAGGGAAACTACAGCACCTAAGGCCTAGAGAGGGGTCGGCCTCGGGTGTTATGGTTTTTTCCCCTCATGTGTCCATCTCCAGACCATTCATTACGGTTACTCTTTTGGTCAATCAAACCACGATCACAACTAAAGCCTTGATCGATTCAGGTGCTGCAGATAACTTTATCGATGAGAACTTTGCTAAAACCGCAGCCTTGAATCTGATCCAAAAGGCCACACCCTTGGCCGTTGAGGCCATAGATGGTAGACCACTTGAGAAACCCCTGGTGACCCATGAGACCCAAGAAATGGTAATGGCCGTGGGTGCCTGTCAGGGTACCTGTAGTCTCTACCCCTGAGACGGGTAGAGACTTAGACGTTTTTCCATCCAGACGGCATGATTCTCCCGTTCCTCGCGGTCCCCTCGCGCATGTAAACGCCGGCCGCGAGAGAACTATGCCTTTTTGTAACATGACGCTCAATAGTCGACGTCATGACGCTATTCTGGCCCGACCTGTCAGTCAAATCCCGGACACGAATCAGGTCTCGGCGGAGGCGTGATTAGTCTCTAGAACCAGGGTATTTAAGGGAGCTCTCAGCATTTGCTCATTGCCCTGTCGTGGTTCTAGCCAGCCTAGTCACACAGTGCTCTTGTATTCTCTTGTCTTTTGGTTCTGACCCCAGGGCCGGTGCAAGGATTTTTGCCGCCCTAGGCAAAAGTAAAGTTTGCCACCCCCCCCCCCCCCCATATGACATCACAATGCCCCATGTTAACTAACGCAAGTGCTGCAGTGCCGCCGTGTTTACATTAAAAGGCCTGCAGGGACAGGCTATAGACACCAGAACCACTACATTAAGCTGCAGTGGTTCTGGGGACTAAAGTGTCCCTTTAATGTGAGGTAAATTAGAGATTAGTGCCACGAATAATATACTAGATTGCCTACTTACAATCAGATGAGGATGGTGATGGGCTCTAGCTGCAGTTTGGCTCCACTCGTCTAGTGTATAACAGGCTCTCTGGAGGCTGTTTGTGTTCTGGGAGAACGGAAAGCAGCTCCATTTTTTTAAAGGCCCTTTACACAGCTCATGGTCTGGGCCCCAGGGTCCACCTTCATGTTCCACCAAATAGTTTGTTCACAGGAGTAGGGGATGTCCTGATATGTGTGTAAGGAATGCATTGTGTGAATCTGTGTTTGTATGTGTAAGGGCTGCAATGTGTGTTTCTGTGTATGTACGGGATGCAGTGTGTGCGTCTGTAAGGGGTGCATTGAGTGTGTGTAAGGAATGCATTGTGTGTTTCTGTGTGTGTAAGGGATGCATTGTATGTAAGGGTTGAATTGCTTGTGTGTGTGTGTCTGTGTGTGTAATGCATTGTGTGTTTTTCTGTGTGCAAGGGGTGCATTGTGTGTGTGTGATGGACGTCGATCTCTCCCTCCTCCCTTGTCACTCTCTTCTCCCCCTCTCCCTCCCTCGTCACTCTCTTCTCTCTCCCCCCTTGTCCCTCTCTTCTCTCCCCCCCTTGTCCCTCTCTTCTCTACCCCCCTTGTCCCTCTCTTCTCTCCCCCCCCTTGTCCCTCTCTTCTCTCCCCCCCTTGTCCCTCTCTTCTCCCCCCTTGTCCCTCTCTTCTCCACCCTCTTGTCCCTCTCTTCTCCACCCTCTTGTCCCTCTCTTCTCCCCCCTCCCTTGTCACTCTCTTCTCCCCTGCGTGTCCCTCTCTTCTCCCCCCTCCCTTGTCACTCTCTTCTCCCCTCCCCACTCTCATTCCCCCTCCTAACCCCGTCAATTCCACTCCCTGTCAATTACTTCCCCCCACCTTGTCAATTTATTTCCCCTCCCTTTCAATTTATTCCCCCACCCTGCCTGTCCATTTATTCCCCCACCCTCCCTGTCCATGTATCCCCCCCTCCCTGTCCACCCTTCCCCTCCCTCCCTGTCCACTTATCCCCCCCTCCCTGTCCACTTATCCCCCCCCTCCCTGTCCATTTATTCCCCCCCCTCCCTGTCCATTTATTCCCCCCTGTCCATTTATTCCCCCCCCCGTCCATTTATTCTCCCTGTCCATTTATTCCCCCCCTCCCTGTCCATTTATTCCCCCCCTCCCTGTCCATTTATTCTCCCTGTCCATTTATTCCCCCCCCTCCCTGTCCATTTATTTCTCCCCCTCCCTCTCCATTTATTTCTCCCCCCCTCCCTCTCCATTTATTTCTCCTCCCCCCCACTCTCTCCATTTATTTCTCCTCCCCCTCCCTCTCCATTTATTTCCCCCCCTCCCTCCCTCTCCATTTATTTCTCCCCCTCCCTCTCCATTTATTTCTCCTCCCCCCCACTCTCTCTCCATTTATTTCCCCCCCCTCCCTCTCCATTTATTCCCCCCCCTCCCTCTCCATTTATTTCCCCCCCCCTCCCTCCCTCTCCATTTATTTCCCCCCTCCCTCCTTCTCCATTTATTTCTCTCCCCCCACTCTCTCTCCATTTATTTCCCCCCCCTCCCTCCCTCTCCATTTATTCCCCCCCCTCCCTCTCCATTTGTTTCCCCCCTCCCTCCCTCTCCATTTGTTTCCCCCCTCCCTCCCTCTCCATTTATTTCTCCTCCCCCCCACTCTCTCTCCATTTATTTCCCCCCCTCCCTCCCTCTCCATTTATTTCCCCCCCTCCCTCCCTCTCCATTTATTTCTCCCCCTCCCTCTCCATTTATTTCTCCTCCCCCCCACTCTCTCTCCATTTATTTCCCCCCCCTCCCTCCCTCTCCATTTATTCCCCCCCTCCCTCTCCATTTATTTCCCCCCCTCCCTCCCTCTCCATTTATTTCCCCCCCCCTCCCTCTCCATTTATTTCCCCCCTCCCTCTCCATTTATTTCCCCCCCCCCTCCCTCCCTCTCCATTTATTTCCCCCCTCCCTCCCTCTCCATTTATTTATCTCCCCTCCCTTTATTCCCCCCCCTCCCTCCCTCCCTCTCCATTTATTTCTTCCCCCCCCCCCTTTATTCCCCCCACCCTCCCCTACCTATGTTGTAGCGTGGCCGAGCTCTGTACTGTCCGCGGGTACAGGGAGCATTTGTTTCCTGTACCCGGCCGGACTAAAAGGAAGTGAACACTCAGTGTTCACTTCCTGTTAGTCCGTCCGGGTACAGGAGACAAATGCTCCCTGTACCGGCGGATCATACAGGGCTGGCCACGCTACAGTGAGGGAGTGACAGGAGGGAGCGCTGAGCGCTTCCCTCCTGTCAGCTCCTCTCTTCATGCTGCGCCCGGGCGGTGCGCCCTCATGGACGCACCAGCCCGGGCGAAGCTGCAGCTGCCTGAGGCTCTCTGCAGAGCGCTCGGGCGGCTGCAGCATTAGGGGGGCCGGCGCTCCTGGCGGCGCCCCTTCCTAAGGGGCGCCCTAGGCGGCTGCCTAGTCCGCCTTAATGGTAGCGCCGGCCCTGTCTGACCCGGCTTTGTTATTACTTACCTGTCTTCTCTGTTATCCTTGACCCGGCTTGTCTCTCGCTTACCTGTCTTCTCGTTCCCTCGACCTCGGCTTGTCCCTGACCATTCTATACGTAGTATTACGTTTAGTCCGGCCATTCTAAGGTCCGGTATACGTATCTGCTACTCTTTGTACTCTGCGTGTTGGATCCCTGTCCCGATCCTGACATTACGACAGGGCCAATGGATCCTGCAGGTACAAACTGTCAGCTTGGTTCTCCTGATCCTAGGTTTGACGCCATGGAGCATAGAATGGATCAGATGGCACTAGCACTACAGGCGTTACTATCACGTCCTAATAATCCACCTGAGGAGATGCGTAATACTTCTATTCCTCCTGTGAGTTCAGGGCTAGAGGTAGCCACTGTAGGTGCTTCTTCCCGAGTTACCCCACCTGTACGTTATGCTGGTTCTCCCGAAAGGTGTCGTGGCTTTTTGAACCAGATCAGTATCCATTTCGAGCTACAACCCCGTTCCTACCCTACTGATAGGGCAAAGGTGGGATTTATTATCACCTTACTCATTGAGAAGGCTCTGAGATGGGCTAATCCGTTGTGGGAGAATGATAATCCATTAGTCTATAACTATAATGCCTTTGTAGCTGCTTTTAAAAGAACTTTTGACCCCCTTGGCAGAAAGGTCAATGCAGCTAGATCACTGTTACGCCTTAGACAAGAGAACCGAACACTTGTGGATTATGCACTAGAGTTCAGGTCTTTGGCGGCAGAGGTTAAGTGGAATGAACAGGCTTATATAGACGTATTTTTAAACGGATTATCCGATGTAATACTTGACGAGGTAGCGACGAGAGAGCTTCCCGAGAATTTGGAGGACTTAATTTCCTTTATATCTCGCATTGACGAACGTCTAAGAGAGAGGCAGAACACTCGAGATAGAACCGGTAGACCTTCCTTTAGACTAGCTCCATCATTTCAAAGCCCTGAAACCAAAACTCCACAGTTTCCAGAACCTATGCAGATAGGCCTTACTCGCCTCTCAGAGGAGGAGAGACAGTACAGGAGAAGGGAGGGACTGTGTATGTATTGTGGAGTCAGAGGTCACTTACATTTGAATTGTCCCAATCGCCCGGGAAACGCTCGCACCTAAGTTTCTCTAGAGGACAGGCCTTGGGTGTTTCTATTTTGTCCTCTACTCATAACTACAAAGAACACAGGCTTCTATTACCCGTCTCTTTAACTTGGGAGAAGGGAACGTTAGAGACTATGGCATTGATAGACTCCGGAGCTGCTGAGAGCTTTATCGACCAAGTTTTTCTCACCAAACACGCTATCCCATCCCAGTTAAGGAAGACACCTTTGGCTGTTGAGGCCATAGATGGTAGACCTTTAGTTGAGCCTGTGATTTTCCGGGAAACCACACCTCTTAACTTAACTACTGGTATTCTACACAAGGAGGAGATATCTCTACTACTCATTTCATCCCCTTCTGTTCCCATAGTCCTGGGATACTCCTGGCTGAAGAGACATAACCCCATTATAGATTGGAAATCAGGGGAAATAGTCTCGTGGGGTCAGGGTTGTCAAGAGAGATGTTTAAAGAGAGTGTCACCCCTTTGTATTGTTAACACACTTAATAACTCTACCGACTCTACTAAAGTACAGATACCGTCCTTGTATCTAGATTTAAAGGCGGCATTTGACAAAAGAAAGGCTGATACCTTACCACCACACAGGCCTTTTGATTGCAAAATTAATTTACTTCCTGGTACTATGCCTCCAAGGGGCCATGTATACCCTTTGGCTACAAATGAGAACTTAGTCTTAGAGGAGTATATTCGTGAAAACCTAGACAAAGGGTTCATTAGGAGATCCTCCTCCCCTGCTGGGGCTGGATTTTTTTTTGTTAAAAAGAAGGATGGTTCTTTAAGACCTTGCATTGACTACCGAGGTTTGAACAAGATAACCATTAGAAATGCCTATCCGATCCCCTTGATCACCGAGCTTTTTGACCGATTAAAGGGTTCCAAGATTTTCACTAAGTTAGACCTCAGAGGTGCTTATAACTTGGTGAGAATTCAGCAGGGACACGAGTGGAAGACTGCGTTCAATACTCGTTATGGGCACTATGAGTATACTGTAATGCCTTTTGGTCTCTGTAATGCGCCGGCGGTATTTCAGGATCTAATTAATGAAGTTCTTAGGGAGTTTCAACATGACTGTGTTATTGTATACCTCGATGATATACTTATACATTCCAGGGATATTGAGACTCACCACGGACAGGTCAGAAGGGTTTTGCACAAACTTCTTCTACATGGCTTGTACTGCAAATTAGAGAAATGTAGCTTTGACCAATCCCAGACTACCTTTCTTGGTTACGTGATTTCTGGAGAGGGGTTTGAAATGGATCCGGAGAAACTCCAATCCATTTTAGATTGGCCTTTACCTAATGGTCTCAAGGCCATTCAGAGATTTATTGGTTTCTCTAATTATTACAGACGTTTCATTAAGGGTTACTCCTCTATTATTGCTCCTATCACCAATATGACCAGACAAGGGGCTGACACTAAGAATTGGTCTACTGAAGCACTTATGGCTTTTAAGACTCTCAAGGAGCTGTTTGCTTCCGCACCAATTTTAGTTCACCCTGATACTACTCTGCCTTTCCTACTCGAAGTTGACGCTTCTGAGACGGGTATAGGTGCCATCCTGTCCCAAAGGTTGGGTGTGGACAAACCATTACATCCATGTGGGTATTTTTCCAAAAAATTATCGGGTACTGAGAGCAGATATGACATTGGTGACAGGGAACTCCTAGCGGTTATCATGGCTTTAAAGGAGTGGAGACATCTATTGGAGGGGACTTTGCATCCTGTTACCATTTTGACGGATCATAAAAACTTATCCTATATTGGGGAGGCTAAACGATTATCATCGAGACAGGCCCGTTGGTCTATATTCCTCACTCACTTCAATTACATACTCACATATAGGCCTGGTTCTAAGAATTCTAAAGCTGATGCCTTGTCTCGCCAACATGAACCTTCTGCCATATCTGAGCCGGTTTTATCCTCTATAGTACCTAAGTGTAATATCATCGCTAACACAAGTCTCAAAATCCATTCTCCGCTTCTTGATCAGATCAGGAGCTTGCAGCATCTGGCACCTAGACTGACTCCTGCGTCTAGACACTTCGTTCCTCCTGAACTCCAACTGGAGCTCTTACAGTGTCTTCACGAGAGTAAGGTGGCTGGTCATCCGGGCGTTCGCAAAACATATTCCTTGATCTCTAAGGATTTCTGGTGGCCTTCTTTACGGAGGGATATTAAGGATTTTATCGGAGCCTGTGAGGTCTGTACTAAGACTAAACTACCTCATTCGCTTCCTTGTGGTCTCTTACATCCCCTGGAAGTTCCAGAAAAACCTTGGTCCTGTTTGGCGATGGATTTTATTGTGGATTTGCCTGTTTCGAAAAAGCAGTTATTCTCACAGTGGTGGATAGGTTTACCAAGATGGCTCATTTCGTGCCTTTACCTAAACTTCCGACTTCACCTGAATTAGCGGAGATTTTTGCTAAAGAGATCTTTCGCTTACATGGGATACCTTCCGAGATTACTTCTGATAGAGGTTCCCAGTTTGTTTCACGTTTCTGGAGATCATTCTGTTCTCAACTAGGCATTAAATTGAATTTTTCTTCTGCTTATCACCCTCAGTCTAACGGAGCCGCTGAACGTACCAATCAAAAGATTGAACAATATCTGCGTTGTTTTGTTTCTGAACACCAGGACGATTGGGTCGGTCTGATTCCTTGGGCAGAGTTCGCACACAATAATCTTGTTTGCGATTCAACTCGCTCTAGCCCCTTTTTCATGAATTATGGTTTTCATCCTTCCATTCTTCCCTCGGTTCCTTCTTCCCAGGGGGTACCGTCGGTTGATACTCATGTTGCCAATCTGAAGAAGTTGTGGGATCAGACTCGACAAATTCTCCTACATAATTCTATACTGTATAAAAAACACGCTGACAAACGCAGAAGGCCGGCTCCTAGTTTTGTCCCTGGTGATAGGGTATGGTTGAGTACCAGAAACATTCGTTTGAAAGTACCGTCTATGAAATTCGCTCCTCGCTACATTGGACCCTATAGGATTCTGAATCGAATTAATCCTGTTGCGTATCGCCTAGCGCTCCCCTCTGCCTTACGTATTCCTAATTCCTTTCATGTTTCCTTGCTAAAACCCCTGATCTGTAACAGATTCTCCTCCAAGGTCTCCTCTCCTCACTCTGTTCAGGTTGAGGGTCAGGAGGAGTACGAAATCAACTCCATCATCGATTCTCGAATCTCCCGGGGGAAAATCCAATACCTGGTTGACTGGAAGGGATATGGTCCAGAAGAGAGGACCTGGGTACCACAGGAGGATGTCCATGCTCCTCGTCTTCGCAGGGCTTTTCATTTCCGCTTTCCATCTCGTCCTGGTTCCTTCCGCCCGGTGGGCGTTTCTGAGAGGGGGGGTACTGTCAGGGTACCTGTAGTCTCTACCCCTGAGACGGGTAGAGACTTAGACGTTTTTCCATCCAGACGGCATGATTCTCCCGTTCCTCGCGGTCCCCTCGCGCATGTAAACGCCGGCCGCGAGAGAACTATGCCTTTTTGTAACGTGACGCTCAATAGTCGACGTCATGACGCTATTCTAGCCCGACCTGTCAGTCAAATCCCGGACACGAATCAGGTCTCGGCGGAGGCGTGATTAGTCTCTAGAACCAGGGTATTTAAGGGAGCTCTCAGCATTTGCTCATTGCCCTGTCGTGGTTCTAGCCAGCCTAGTCACACAGTGCTCTTGTATTCTCTTGTCTTTTGGTTCTGACCCGGCTTTGTTATTACTTACCTGTCTTCTCTGTTATCCTTGACCCGGCTTGTCTCTCGCTTACCTGTCTTCTCGTTCCCTCGACCTCGGCTTGTCCCTGACCATTCTATACGTAGTATTACGTTTAGTCCGGCCATTCTAAGGTCCGGTATACGTATCTGCTACTCTTTGTACTCTGCGTGTTGGATCCCTGTCCCGATCCTGACAGTGCCTTACACAAAGAAAGGATAACCTTCCAAATAATTGACTCCCCTACAGCTTCCATCATACTGGGCTTCCCCTGGTTAGTTAAGCATAACCCGGTACTTGATTGGGGTTGTTTGGATATACTCTCCTGGGGGGAATCCTGTCAACGAGACTGTATGGTCCGTTTACGTCCCGTTTGTTTACTCAATGTGCCTACAGCTAAACCCCTTTCTGTTTCTGTCCCCCCTGTCTATGCAGACCTCGCATTGGTCTTTGAAAAAAGGGAAGCTGATAGACTACCCCCACATCGGGATTATGATTGTGCCATAAACTTGTTACCTGGAAAGATGCCTCCTAGGGGCAAGGTCTACCCGCTTTTTGAGAAAGAAAACCAGGTCATGGAGGAGTACATACAGGAATCCTTACGTAAAGGTTTTATCAGAAGGTCCTCCTCTCCGGCTGGTGCTGGTTTCTTTTTTGTTGCCAAGAAAGAGGGCGATTTAAGGCCATGTATAGACTATAGAGGCCTGAATAATATAACAGTTAAAAATGCTTATCCTATCCCTCTCATTACTGAGTTGTTTGACCGTGTCAAAGGTTCTAGATTTTTTACCAAACTAGACCTCAGGGGGGCTTATAACTTGGTTCGTATAAAAGAAAACGATGAATGGAAGACAGCGTTCAATACACGCAGTGGGCATTACGAGTATCTAGTCATGCCTTTCGGACTGTGTAATGCTCCTGCTGTCTTTCAGGACCTCATCAATGATGTCCTTAGAGATTTACTACATGTCTGTGCCGTGGTCTATCTCGATGATATACTTGTGTTTTCTCCTGATCTGGAGTCTCATCATGCCCATGTGAGGAAGGTACTTAAGAGATTGCTACAAAATGGTCTTTATTGTAAATTGGAGAAATGTTTATTCGACCAAAAATCAGTACAATTCCTAGGGTACATCATTTCTGAACAGGGGTTCAGCATGGATCCTTCAAAATTTGAAGCCATGTTGTCTTGGCCTCTTCCTCAAGGCCTTAAAGCAATACAGCGATTTATAGGTTTTGCCAATTATTACCGCAGGTTTATTAAAAACTTTTCATCAGTCATTGCTCCTATCACTAAACTGACTAAAAAGGGTTTGCACCCCAGGGTTTGGACTCCTGAAGCCATTAAAGCCTTTGAGACTCTCAAAAAGGCATTTGCCACTGCCCCTGTGTTACACCATCCCGATCCTTCCCTTCCCTTTGTAATGGAAGTAGACGCTTCAGAATCAGGTGTGGGAGCTGTATTATCACAAAGACTATCCTATAACGAACCCCTCCATCCCTGTTGCTACTTTTCTAAAAAACTATCTGATTCGGAGAAAAATTACGACGTCGGGAACAGGGAACTATAAGCTATTGTGATGGCTTTTAAAGAGTGGAGATACTTATTAGAAGGAGCCAGACACGAAATCCTGGTTATAACTGATCATAAGAATCTCTCCTATATAGCTGATGCTAAAAGATTGTCCTCTCGTCAAGCCAGATGGTCCTTATTTCTTTCACGCTTTCAGTTCATTATCACATATAGGCCTGGGTACCGTAATGTCAAGGCTGATGCTATCTCCCGACAATACGAACCTTTGGAGTCTATTGCCCCCGCTCCTGAACCCATTGTACCCACGTCTAAGATAATAGCCGCTACCCGTTTGGTTATTTCGTCCCTTTTCCTGGATGGTATCAAGGCATACCAAACCCAAGCACCCTCTGAGACACCTGTTGATAGATTATACGTGAAAGAAAGAGATAGAAAGAAATTGTTGGTTTTATTTCACACCGCCAAAACGGCTGGTCACCCAGGGGTTACCAAAACATACAAGGGTCTCCTTCAACAATTCTGGTGGCCTTCACTTAAGAAAGACGTAGTGGATTATGTGCAGGCTTGTCGTGTTTGTGCACAGTGTAAGTCCCCTACTGTTAAACCCCAGGGTCTCCTGATGCCTTTGTCCGTACCCAAGAAACCATGGACCCACCTATCCATGGACTTTATTGTTGATCTTCCTTCATCCGATGGAATGACAGTAATTTTGACTGTGACTGATAGGTTCTCTAAGATGGCACACTTTATTCCACTCAAAAAACTACCTTCTGCGGTTCAGTTGGCTCGGGTGTTTTCCAATGAGGTTTTCCGCTTGCATGGTATACCACAGGATATCGTATCCGACAGGGGTCCTCAGTTTGTCTCTCGGTTTTGGAGGGGCTTTTGTGCTGAGATGGGGATTTCCTTGTCATTTACCTCCTCCTATCATCCACAATCCAATGGAGCTGCCGAACGGGCGAATCAATCTGTGGAGTTGTATTTACGCTGCTTCACAAATGCACACCAGGACAACTGGTCTCACCTCCTTCCCTGGGCTGAATTCGCCAGAAACACTGTGACTCATTCGTCCACTGGCTTAAGTCCTTTTTTGGTTGCTTATGGGTTCCAACCCTCTGTCCTTCCCGGTGTATTCTCCGACAAGGGAATACCCGCTTTGGACGAGCACCTAACCTCCTTACGGAAGATGTGGGATTAGGTCCATGCTACTCTTTCTCGAGTGGCTGTTGCTCAGAAGAGATTTGCTGATCGCCGTAGAGGTGCTGCTCCTTCTTATGTTCCGGGTGATAGGGTTTGGTTGTCCTCTAAGAATCTCCGCCTCAGGGTCCCCTCAATGAAATTCGCACGCAGGTTCCTTGGCCCCTTCAAGGTATTGCGTAGGGTCAATCCTGTGTCCTACTCCCTGGCCTTACCTCCTTCCATGCGTATTCCTAACACCTTTCACACCTCCCTTTTGAAGCCCCTGCTCTGTAATCAATTCTCTGGTCCTCTCAGGTGTCCAGTTTCCCTCCGCGCAGCCACTAGTGACGTGTACGACGTGGCTGCCCTGCTTGATTCTCGTTTTTCTCGGGGTCGCTTGCAGTATCTGATTGACTGGAAGGGATACGGTCCTGAGGAGCGGTCCTGGGTTTCTGCCTCTGACGAGTACGCGCCCTCTTTGGTCCGCTCCTTTCATGCGCGGTTTCCTTTGAAGCCTTCGGCTTCCCGCCGGTTGGGCGGTCCTCGAGGGGGGGGTTATGTCAGGGGTCCGCGGGCGGCTAGTAGGGGAGGCTGCTCGCAGCTCGCAGCACCCACCCTCAGTCCATCGCCGCCCGCGGTCTCCCCTCCTCCTACCTGTCGCATCGCATCCGTCACGCCTCCCAGCGGCAGCATGTATAACGCTGCACGCTGGAAGGTCGTTGATTTATGCAAACGCCGGGGTCACGTGAGTGACCCGGCGTTAAAGCAACAGTACCACAATCACAGTGGGAGGCTTAGATATCTCCCACGTGTGATTGTTAATTCTGATTGGAAGTTATCCAATCAGAATTTAACCTAGGGTATTTATACTCACCTTTCCTGTTCCTCCCTGCCCTGTTGTGGTCTTTGCTGTATAGTATTGATTCTGAACTTGTGATTTCTGGTTACGTACTCTCTGGCTTGTTAATCTGACTTTGTGACTTTCTCCTACCCTTTGACCTCGGCTTGTTTATCGTTATCCTGTTTTCTGGTTCCCCTGACTCGGCTTGTCTCCTGACTATTCTGTGTGTGCTTAGCCCGGCCACTCTAAGGTCCGGTACGGCACCTTTTCTGTGTGTGTGTGTGTCTGTTAGCGTGTTGGGTTCCCGGAATCGTGACAGAGGCGCTGTAGCCTGATTGGAAGTTCCTGGGGTCTCTGACTAGGAGTCTGCTCCTCCGGCTGGAGATAAGCAGTACGGTTAATTAACGTCTGTACGGTGAGAGCGATCTGGTCCATACGATGGTCCAGTTCCTCAAACCTATTGTCAGTACCAAGCCCAAGAGGGTTAACACCTGCAGGGTCCATGGCCCTAGTGTAATGTCACGACAGTGACCCCTTCTCGCAGAGTGTAACCTAACTATAGAACGTATACCGGACCTTAGAATGGCCGGACTCACGTTAGAGTAGTCAAATGGGATAGCCAGAGGTCAAGGGATAACAGAAAACGGGATAACGATAAGCAAGCCAAAGTACAGGGAACCAGAGAGTAGAGTAGTCGAATAGAGAAGCCAAAAGTCAAATACCAGGGTAGAATACAAATATCACAGAAAGTAGCACTAGGGGAACCAACAAGAACCACACTAGGGCGTCTTACTGCTGTCAGGGCAGCCCTTTTATAGTGTGGTGTGTGTAGCCTTAAAACCACGCCCCCAAAAGGTCCGGGGGCGTGGCCGCGTCAGGACCTTGTCGGCTTCAAGCCGACGGCAGTGGTGCGCATGCGCCGAACCTAGAAATTCCGAGCTGAGTGAGTGGCCGGCGTCAGAAGTGCCTTGCCGCTCAGTGAAGGAGGATGCTGTGCTGCGTGGGTCCGAGGAGGTCAGGTAAGGTATCGTGACACCTTTCTGACAGGACACTTGAAGCGGGGCAGGTCAGAAGTTCTATTGCAAATTCGGATAGCTCAGGCCACAGGTCAAGCCTGCACACCCAGTAGTCAAGGGGTTCATCGCTCCTCAGAGTGTCGATATCTGCAGTTAAGGCGTGGTAGTCTGCTACCTGTCGGTCGAGTCGTTCTCTGAGGGTGGATCCCGAAGGGCTGTGGCAATGTGTAGGACTCTGCATGTCCTCCATCAACAACACGTCTTTAAAGCATCCTGTCCTTGCCCTCGTGGTCGTGGGAGGAGGAGGATGACTTTCACCTCTTCCCCTGTTAGATTCCCGTTGTGCTGTGACATCACCCTTATACGCTGTGTAAAGCATACTTTTTAATTTATTTTGCAAATGCTGCATCCTTCCTGACTTGTTGTAATTCGGTAACATTTCCGCCACTTTCTGCTTATACCGGGGGTCTAGTAGCGTGGACACCCATTACAGGTCGTTCTCCTTCAGCCTTTTTATACGAGAGTCCCTCAACAGGCACGAAAGCATGAAAGACCCCATTTGCACAAGGTTGGATGCCGAGCTACTCATTTCCCGTTCTTCCTCCTCAGTGATCTCAATGAAGGTATGTTCTTCCCCCCAGCCACGTACAACACCACGGGTACCAGATAGGTGACAACGAGCACCCTGGGATGCCTGTTGTGGTTGGTCTTCCGCCTCCTCCTCAAAGCCACATTCCTCCTCTGACTCCTCTTCCTCACAATCCTCTTCCAGCGTTGCCGCAGGTCCAGCAAGCGATGCTGATAAGGCTGTTTCTGGTGGTGATGGTGACCACAACTCTTCCTCTTCCTCTTCACGCTCATCTACGGCCTGATCCAGCACTCTTCGCAGGGCACGCTCCAGGAAGAAAACAAATGGTATGATGTCGCTGATGGTGCCTTCGGTGCGACTGACTAGGTTTGTCACCTCCTCAAAAGGATGCATGAGCCTACAGGCATTGCGCATGAGCGTCCAGTAACGTGGCAAAAAAATTCCCAGCTCCCCAGAGGCTGTCCTAGCACCCCGGTCATACAAATATTCATTAACGGCTTTTTCTTGTTGGAGCAGGCGGTCGAACATTAGCAGTGATGAATTCCAATGTGTCGGGCTGTTGCAAATCAAGCGCCTCACTGGCATGTTGTTTCGCCGCTGGATATCTGCAAAGTGCGCCATGGCCATGTAGGAACGCCTGAAATGGCCACACACCTTCCTGGCCTGCTTCAGGACGTCCTGTAAGCCTGTGTACTTATGCCCAAAGCCATGCACGGCACATGTGTCAACTTGCCCAACTTCAATGCCACCAACAAATTTGTTCCGTTGTCACAAACCACTTTGCCGATATCCAGTTGCTGCGGAGTCAGCCACTTTTCCACCTGTGCGTTCAGGGCGGACAGGAGTGCTTGTCTGGTGTGACTCTCTGCTTTCAAGCAAGTCAAACCCAAGATGTCGTGACACTGCAGTATCCGGGATGTGGAATAGTACCTGGGGAGCTGGGGGGTGCTGTTGATGTGGAGCAAGACGCAGCAGCAGTAGAGGACTCAGCCAAGGAGGTTATGGAAGAGGATGGAGTAGGAGGAGTAGAAGAGGTGGCAGCAGGCCTGCCTGCAAGTCGTGGCGGTGTCACCAACTCATCTGCAGAGCCACGCATTCCATGCTTGGCAGCCATCAGCAGGTTTACCCAATGCGCAGTGTAGGTGATATACCTGCCCTGACCATGCTTTGCAGACACCAGGTATCAATGGTCAGATGGACCTTTGCCCCAACACTGTGTGCCAGACATGCCATTACTTCATTTTGCACAATCTAGTACAGGTTGGGGATTGCCTTTTGTGCAAAGAAATTTCGGCCGGGTACCTTCCACTGCGGTGTCCCAATAGCTACAAATTTTTGGAACACCTCAGACTCCACCAGCTTGTATGGTAAAAGCTGGCGGGCTAAGAGTTCAGACAAGCCAGCTGTCAGATGCTGGGCAAGGGGGTGACTTTGGCTTCTTACGCTCAAACATGTCCTTGACAGACACCTGACTGTGGGCAGATGAGCAGGAACTGCTCAAGGCGAGAGACGGAGTGGCGGATGGTTGAGAGGGGGCAAGGGGGACAGCAGTGGTTGACGTGGCTGAAGATGCTGGACCTGGAGGAGGTTGGCGGCTTTGAGTTTGTGTGCTGCTGTACTCATGTGTTGATCCTATAGGCGTTTGTGATGTGCGATCATGTGCCTTCGCAAAGCAGTAGTACCTAGGTGGGTGTTGGACTTCCCACGACTCAGTTTCTTTTGGCACAGGTTGCAAATGGCATCGCTGTTGTCAGAGGCAGACACACAAAAAAATGCCACACTGCTGAGCTCTGCAATGACGGCAGTCTGGTGGTGGCAACAGCATGCGTTGATTGGCGTGCTGTCTGGCTGACCCCGGGTGCCGATGCATGCTGTCTGACTGTGCCACTAGCTCCTTGCGATGACCTCCCCCTGCTTCCAACTCGTCTCCTCCTCCTCTCTGTCTCCCCATCTGAACTTTCCCCCTGTTCTTCTTCTCTTCTAGCGGGCACCCACGTGACATCCCCGGACGCATCGTCATCATCAACCGCTTCACTTGTATCTGACAACTCAGCAAAGGAAGCAGCAGCTGGTACAACATCCTCATCATCACACTGTACGTCCATGTGTGTAATGCTGCCTGACTGAGACATATCCCTGTTCTCTACATCCTCTGGCAATAATGGTTGCGCATCACTCATTTCTTCCAACTAATGTGTAAATAACTCCTCTGACAGATCAAGTGAAGCGACTGTGGTGCTAATGTTGGTGGTGGCGGCAGGCGGGCGAATGGTAACTTGAGAGGTGCCCGAAGCTAAGCTGGAGAAGGATGGTGCGTCAAGGTTCCGAGCGGAAGCTGTAGAAGATTGGGTGTCCTGTGTTAGCCAGTCAACTATGTCCTCAGAACTTTCGAGTTCAGGGTACGTGGCCTCTGGACACTGGGCATTATTCTAGGGCCAAAGGGAATCACAGCACCACGACCACAACGGCCCCTGCGGGGTGGCCTGCCTCTGCCTTTCATTTTTTTTTTCAATTAGTGGTACTATGCGTGCAAGTTACTGTGACAACAGATATGAGTGGCACTGTGCACTGGCAGAAGTTGGCAGAGTAGACGTTGTAGGCCTGACAAACACGCTTGCCGACAACTAACTGCTATTCAATCTATTAAAGTCAAATTTTTTTTTTTTTAAATGTACACTACTGTTACACCAGATATGAGTTGCACTGGTGTGACACTGTGCCCTGGCAGGCCCTGAAACGCACACGTGTGAAGGAAACTGACTGCTATTATTTCACAGTCAAATTTCTAGTTTTTTTTTTTTTAATGTACACTACTGTTACACCAGATATGAGTTGCACTGGTGTGACACTGTGCCCTGGCAGGCCCTGAAACGCACACGTGTGAAGGAAACTGACTGCTATTATTTCACAGTCAAATTTCTAGTTTTTTTTTTTTTAATGTACACTACTGTTACACCAGATATGAGTTGCACTGGTGTGACACTGTGCCCTGGCAGGCCCTGAAACACACACGTGTGAAGGAAACTGACTGCTATTATATTACAGTCAAAAAAGTTTTTTTTTTTTTTTAAATGCAAGCTATTGTGACACCAGATATGAGTGATGGCACTGGGAAAGTGGGCACAGTATACGCTGTGAGCCTGACACACATGCTGGCACATGTTCTAGCACTAAAAAGGGCTTTTTGGGGTGCTGTCCTTACAGCAGAGATCAGATGAGTCCTTCAGGACTGTAGTGGACACTGAATACACTAGTCTAGCTATCAATTTCTCTATTAAATCAGCAGCAGCTACACTGTCCCTCCTCTCACTAAGAATGCAGCTTCCGAATGAATCTAAAATGGATGCTGTCCAGGAGGTGGGAGGGTCTGGGAGGGAGGGTCTGCTGCTGATTGGCTGGGATGTGTCTGCTGACTGTGAGGTACAGGGTCAAAGTTTACTCAATGATGATGAATAGGGGGCGGACCGAACATCGCATATGTTCGCCCGCCGTGGCGAACGCGAACAAGCTATGTTCACCAGGAACTATCCGCCAGCTAACTATTCGGGACATCTCTACTTATGATGCATCTGTGTACCTTTTAGCCTCATGGTCTTGCAGTCTTCTGCTACTGTAGCCTATTTTTACTTCACAGTTTGCAGAGTTATGCATTCAGAGATTCTCTTCAAGAGATTACATTGCCAATAATGACAACTGCCGTGTTCTGAATGTCTTGATCATGGTGTCATCTTCTCATGATGTTACTGGCAAACATGCAAACTTATTGTAGTCTGCAAGCCTGGTCAGCCGTATATATTGCAGTCCACAGGGAAATAACCCAGTGGTCCTGCCCATGCCTGAAGACTACTGCCACAAAAGGTCATCAGCCCATGCACTAACTCACACAGCATTGGGCTAGCAAAGGCCTTACACGATTCCTGCCCACTGACTAACCTCTGCATAATGTGCAAACAGACTTCCCAACACAGCACCCACTATTTTAATTTTCGGAAGAAAGGTTTGGGGCTGCAGCTCACAACTTCATCACCAATTTTCTCATACTAGTAGCCTAGGGGGGCAAATTCCCCCACCTCTTTTCCAACACTGCCATTAAATCAGCATTTTCAGAATGTTCAATCCACCATACCTGGCTGTAACAACAATCATACTTATACACTATTTGATGTTTAGTTAAAGTAAGGAAAGTGATGGACCAGTGCAATCTTCATGATTGATTGCCTATGGAGCATAGTAGTGACAAGGTTGCAAAAATACAGATTTTTAACTGCAAGTAAACTTTGATTTTATTGATGGTTATACACTGTCCTTCTAGTAATGCAATCACAATACACTTTATGAAACAATGTTCTAAATTGTCCCTGTAAGTGTGACACTGGTGACACTATAGAAAACAACCTTATATGGTACATCAGAGAGAAAAAAAAAGGACTGCCCTTTCAGGTTTGGAATAGTGGAAAATATAATCAAGGTACATGTTATATGTGAATTAATTAATTGAAACAAATATGCCATGTCCTCGTTATGCTGCCAGGATTGGGCTGGCCATTTTTTAAAAAAAAATTTTTTGTTTAATATACAGTCAGATCTTTTTTTTCTCATGTCTCCCTCTGCATTGCTGATAGTCTATCAGAGGCAAACTGAAAGCAGTTAAAGTACCACCAAGGTTCTTGTTGCACAGTGCCCACAGTGCTATTTTATTCATTAGATATTGATGCATATTGCTCCTATTCCTTTGGATGTTTTAGTTATGTATGTGTATGTATACATATATGAACACACCACTGCTACACCTCATTAAAATGGCTATAATGTCTGGAGTCCCATGGCACCATCCTGCCATTCCTCACTAAACCAAGAGTCCCCGGTGCAGCCCTTCTGCTATCAGAAGCATTCATGGGCGTAGGAACCGGGGGGGATGGGGGGAACGCATCCCCCCCAGCAAATCATGCGGGGGGGGACAGGTTATGGGGAAATCCCCCCCAGCTCCACCGGCCCCCCTCATGCTGAAACCGCCCGAGCGCTCTGTAGAGAGCCTCAGGCGGCTGCAGCTGTGCCCGGGCTGGTGCGTCCATGAGGGCGCACCGCCTGGGCGCAGCATGAGGAGAGGGGCTGACAGGAGGTAAGCGCTCAGCGCTCCCTCCTGTCACTCCCTCACTGTAGCGTGGCCGAGCCCTGTATGGTCCGCGGGTACAGGGAGCATCTGTCTCCTGTACCCGGCCGGACTAACAGGAAGTGAACACTGAGTGTACCCGCGGACCATACAGGGCTTGGCCACGCTACAGTGAGGGAGTGACAGGAGGGAGCGCCGAGCGCTTACCTCCTGTCATCCCCTCTCCTCATGCTGCGCCCGGGCGGTGCGCCCTCATGGACGCAGCAGCCCGGGCAAAGCTGCAGCCGCCTGAGCTCGGCCATGCTACAACAGAGGTAGGGGAGGGGGGAGGAAGAGAGTAGGGAGGGAGGGAGGGAGGGGGGGGAGAAAAAAAGAGAGTGACAAGGGAGGGAGGGAGGGGGAGAAAAAAGAGAGTGACAAGGGAGGGAGGGAGGGGGAGAAAGAGAGTGACAAGGGAGGGAGGGAGGGGGAGAAAGAGAGTGACAGGGGAGGGGGAGAAAGAGAGTGACAAGGGAGGAAGGGAGGGGGAGAAAGAGAGTGACAAGGGAGGAAGGGAGGGGGAGAAAGAGAGTGGGAAGGGAGGAAGGGAGGGGGAGAAAGAGAGTGGGAAGGGAGGGAGGGGGAGAAAGAGAGTGGGAAGGGAGGGATGGGGAGAAAGAGAGTGGGAAGGGAGGGATGGGGAGAAAGAGAGTGACAAGGAAGGGGGAGAAAGAGAGTGACAAGGGAGGGGGAGTAAGAGTGACAAGGGAGGGGGAGAAAGAGTGACAAGGGAGGGGGAGAAAGAGTGACAAGGGAGGGGGAGAAAGAGTGACAAGGGAAGAAGGGGGAGAAAGAGTGACAAGGGAGGGGGAGAAAGAGTGACAAGGGAAGAAGGGGGAGAAAGAGTGACAAGGGAGGGAGAGAGATTGACATCCATTACACACACACACACACAATCACACAATCATGCAACCCTTACACACACAGAAACACACTATGCATTCCTTACACACACTCAATGCACCCCGTGCACACACACACACACACACACACAATCACACAATCATGCAACCCTTACACATACAGAAACACACAATGCATTCCTTACACACACTCAATGCACCCTGTACACACACTCAATGCACCCCTTACACACGCACACTCTGCATCCCGTACATACACAGAAACACACCTTGCAGCCCTTACACACACTCAATGCACCCCTTACAGACGCACACTCTGCATCCCGTACATACACAGAAACACACCTTGCAGCCCTTACACATACAAACACAGATTCACACAATGCATTCCTTATACACATATCAGGACATTATTCTAGGGCCAAAGGGAATCACAGCACCACGACCACGACGGCCCCTGCGGGGTGGCCTGCCTCTGCCTTTCATTTTTTTTTCAATTAGTGGTACTATGCGTGCAAGCTACTGTGACAACAGATATGAGTGGCACTGTGCACTGGCAGAAGTTGGCAGAGTAGACGTTGTAGGCCTGACACACACGCTTGCAGACAACTAACTGCTATTGTGGCGAAACCTGTCAGGGTACCTGTTGTCTCTACCTCAGAGGAGGTGAGACACTTAGAATTCCGTCCTCTCAGAGGGGCTGACTCACTCGTTCCTCGCAGTCCTCTCGGCCGTTTACACGCCGGACGCCTCTGATCCGCCTCCTTTTATGACGCGGCTCTAGTAGCCGACGTCATGACGACTATCCGTTCCGACCTGTCAATCAAGTCCTGAGCACGAATCAGGACTCGTCGGGTGCGTGATCATCTATTTAGAACCAGGGTATAAAATAAGGTTTTGTGTATTGGTTCATTGCCCTGTCGTGGTTCTAGCTAGTCTAGTCACTCAGCGCTCTTATTTCTATTTATCTCTTTGGTTCTGACCCGGCTTGTATTATTCTACCCTGCTTACCTCTATTACCCTTTTGACCCGGCTTGTCTCTCGTTTACCTGCTCTCTCGTTCCCTCGACCTCGGCTTGTCTCTAGACCATTCTTTGCTTACTCCTTACGTTAGTCCGGCCATTCTAAGGTCCGGTATACGTAACTTCTCCTGTTTGTACTCTGCGTGTTGGATCCCTGTCCCGATCCTGACATTACGACAGGGCCAATGGATCCTGCAGGTACAAACACTCAGGTCGGTTCTCCTGACTCTAGATTTGAGGCCATGGATCATAGAATGGACCAGATGGCTCTAGCGTTGCAAGCCTTACTATCTCGTTCTAGTAACCAATCAGAAGAGATGCGTACTGCATCCATCTCTCCTGTAAGTTCAGGCCTAGAGGTAGCCACAGTAGGTGCTTCATCCCGTATAACTCCCCCTGTACGTTATGGTGGCTCTCCGGATACGTGTCGAGGTTTTTTAAACCAGATAGGTATTCATTTCGAATTACAACCCCGCTCCTACCCTACAGATATTTACAGATACATTGATAAAGCTTTGAGATGGGCTAATCCTTTGTGGGAGAATGATAATCCGTTAGTCTATAACTATAATGCCTTTGTCACTGCTTTTAGAAGGACTTTTGATCCTCCAGGTAGAAAGGTTAATGCTGCTAGACTACTGTTACGTCTTAGACAACATAACCGAACCCTTGTTGATTATGCCTTAGAGTGCAGATCCTTGGCAGCAGAAGTCAAGTGGAATGAACAGGCTTATATGGACGTATTTCTAAACGGACTATCAGATGAAATTCTAGATGAGGTTGCCACAAGAGAGCTTCCTGAAAATTTGGAGGATTTCATTTCTTTTATTTCTCGAATTGATGAACGTTTAAGACAGAGACAGAACACTCGAGATAGAACCCGTAGACCTTCCTTTAGACTAGCTCCCTCATTCCAAAGTCCTGAATCTACAACTTTAGCGCTTCCAGAACCTATGCAGATAGGCAATACTCGTCTCTCAGAAGAGGAGAGACAGTACAGGAGAAGGGAGGGGTTGTGCATGTATTGTGGAGCAAGAGGTCACCTACGCCTAAACTGTCCTAACCGCCCGGGAAACGCTCGCACCTAAGTTCCTCTAGAGGACAGGCCTTGGGTGTTTCTATCTTGTCCTCTATACATGACTATAAAGATCATAGGCTTCTACTACCTGTTTCTTTAGCTTGGGAGAAGGGAGTATTAAATACTATGGCATTGATAGATTCCGGAGCTGCTGAAAGCTTTATTGACCAAGTCTTCGTCACTAAACACTCTATCCCATCCCAGCTAAGGGATACACCTTTGGCCGTTGAGGCCATAGATGGTAGACCATTATCTGAACCTGTTATTTTTCATGAGACCATACCTGTTAACTTAACTGTTGGTATCTTACACGAGGAAGGCATATCTTTTATGCTTATTTCATCTCCTTCTGTTCCAATAGTCTTGGGGTATCCTTGGCTTAAGAAACATAACCCCATTATCGATTGGGAATTGGGTGAAATAGTCTCTTGGGGTCAAGGTTGCCAAAGCAGGTGCTTACAGAAGGTCTCACCGGTTTGCGTAGCTGACACACTGGTTAATTCTCCCCAATCTACAGACTTACAAATACCACCCCTATACCTGGATTTAAAGGCAGTCTTTGACAAGAAGAATGCTGACACTCTACCTTCACACAGGTCCTTTGACTGCAAGATCAGACTCTTGCCCGGTACCATGCCTCCGAGGGGCACGGTATATCCTTTATCTACTAAGGAGAACCTAGTCTTAGAGGAGTATATTCGTGAGAACCTGGACAAGGGATTCATTAGGAGATCCTCCTCCCCTGCCGGGGCCGGGTTCTTTTTTGTGAATAAGAAAGATGGTACATTAAGGCCTTGTATTGATTATCGGGGATTGAATAAAATAACTATTAGAAATGCCTACCCGATTCCTTTGATTACTGAGCTCTTTGATCGTTTAAAAGGCTCCAAAATTTTCACCAAGTTAGATCTCAGAGGGGCGTATAACTTGGTGAGAATTCAACAGGGAGACGAATGGAAAACAGCTTTCAATACCCGTTACGGGCACTATGAGTACACGGTAATGCCTTTTGGTCTCTGTAATGCACCAGCAGTTTTTCAGGACCTGATTAATGAAGTTCTTAGGGAATTTCAACATGATTGCCTTATTGTATATACACTCTAGTGAGATTGAGACTCACCACAGACAAGTCAGAAGGGTATTGCGCAAACTTCTACAACATGGATTGTACTGCAAATTGGAGAAATGTAGTGTCTCAGATAAACTTTCTTGGGTACGTTATTTCTGGGGACGGGTTTAAGATGGATCCGGTTAAACTCCAGTCTATTTTAGATTGGCCATTGCCCAGGGGACTCAAGGCCATTCAGAGGTTTATTGGATTCTCCAATTATTATAGGCGCTTCATTAAAGGATACTCGTCTATTATTGCGCCTATTACCAATATGACTAGACACGGGGCTGACACTAAGACTTGGTCTACTGAAGCTCTCGTTGCTTTCAAAACACTCAAGGATCTTTTTGCTTCAGCACCGATTTTAGTTCATCCTGATACGTCTTTGCCTTTTCTACTCGAGGTAGACGCCTCGGAGACAGGTATAGGTGCTATCTTGTCTCAAAGATTAGGTGTGGATAAACCGTTACATCCATGTGTTTTTTTTTCCAAGAAATTGTCTGGGCCTGAAAGCAGATATGACATTGGTGACAGGGAACTATTAGCGGTTATTATGGCTTTAAAGGAGTGGAGACATTTATTGGAAGGGACCTTGCACCCTGTTACTATTTTGACAGATCACAAGAACCTGTCCTATATTGGGGAAGCCAAGCGCTTGTCCGCCAGGCAAGCTCGTTGGTCCTTATTCCTCACTCATTTCAATTATGTGCTCACTTATAGACCTGGTTCTAAGAACTCTAAGGCCGATGCTTTGTCTCGCCAACATGAGCCCTCTACTATATCTGATGCGGTTTTGTCCTCTGTAGTTCCCAAGTGCAATATTATCGCCAACACGAATCTCAGGATACACTCCCCGTTGCTTGCCGAGATCATAAAGGTACAGCATCTGGCTCCCAGACAAGCTCCCGGGGCACGGCACTTCGTTCCTCCTGAACTCCAACTGGAACTGTTGCAGTGCTTTCACAACAGCAAGGTGGCTGGGCATCCTGGCATACGCAAGACGTGTTCCTTGATTTCTAAAGATTTCTGGTGGCCTTCATTACGTAAGGATATTAAGGATTTCGTCGGGGCATGTGAGGTCTGTATGAAGACTAAGCAACCTCATACGCTTCCTTGTGGGCTCTTGCACCCCTTGGAAATTCCCGAGAGACCATGGTCCTGTTTGGCTATGGATTTCATTGTCGATTTGCCTATTTCTAAAAGACAGACTGTTATTCTCACGGTGGTTGACAGGTTTACTAAGATGGCTCATTTCGTGCCCTTACCTAAACTTCCGTCTTCTCCCGAATTGGCTGAGATATTCGCGAGAGAGATTTTTCGTTTACATGGTATACCCTCCGAAATTGTCTCTGATAGAGGTTCCCAATTTGTTTCCCGTTTTTGGAAATCCTTTTGTTCTCAATTGGGTATCAAATTGAATTTCTCTTCTGCATATCATCCCCAGTCTAACGGAGCTGCTGAACGCACCAACCAAAAGATTGAACAATATTTGCGTTGTTTTGTTTCCGAACACCAGGACGATTGGGTCGGTCTGATTCCTTGGGCGGAGTTTGCACACAACAATCTCGTGTGCGATTCGACTCGTTCTAGCCCCTTTTTCATGAATTATGGCTTTCATCCTCCTATTCTTCCCTCGGTTTCCCCTTCCCAAGGGGTACCGTCGGTTGATGTCCATGTTGCCAATTTGAGGAAGTTGTGGGATCAGACTCGACAAATTCTCCTTCATAATTCCGGTTTTTGTTCCAGGGGATAGGGTATGGTTGAGTACCAGAAACATTCGCTTGAAGGTTCCCTCTATGAAATTTGCGCCTCGTTACATTGGTCCTTACAAGGTTCTGACTCGAATTAATCCTGTTGCGTATCGCCTTGCCCTTCCACCTGGCTCGCGCATTCCTAACTCCTTTCATGTTTCCTTGTTGAAGCCTCTAGTTTGTAACAGGTTTTCCTCCGCTGCACCCTCCCCTCGCTCTGTTCAGGTTGAGGGCCAGGAGGAGTATGAGATCAACTCCATCCTCGATTCTCGAATTTCTCGGGGGAGGTTACAATATCTTGTGGACTGGAAAGGATATGGTCCTGAGGAGAGTTCTTGGGTGGTCCAGGAGGAGGTGCATGCTCCTCGCCTCCGCAGGGCTTTTCATTCCCGATTTCTGTCTTGTCCCGGTTCCTTCCGCCCGGTGGGCGTTTCTGAGAGGGGGGGTACTGTCAGGGTACCTGTTGTCTCTACCTCAGAGGAGGTGAGACACTTAGAATTCCGTCCTCTCAGAGGGGCTGACTCACTCGTTCCTCGCAGTCCTCTCGGCCGTTTACACGCCGGACGCCTCTGATCCGCCTCCTTTTATGACGCGGCTCTAGTAGCCGACGTCATGACGACTATCCGTTCCGACCTGTCAATCAAGTCCTGAGCACGAATCAGGACTCGTCGGGGGTGTGATCATCTATTTAGAACCAGGGTATAAAATACGGTTTTGTGTATTGGTTCATTGCCCTGTCGTGGTTCTAGCTAGTCTAGTCACTCAGCGCTCTTATTTCTATTTGTCTCTTTGGTTCTTACCCTTTTGACCCGGCTTGTCTCTCGTTTACCTGCTCTCTCGTTCCCTCGACCTCGGCTTGTCTCTAGACCATTCTTTACTCCTTACGTTAGTCCGGCCATTCTAAGGTCCGGTATACGTAACTTCTCCTGTTTGTACTCTGCGTGTTGGATCCCTGTCCCGATCCTGACAAAACCAACCTCGCCACTGGGCCCTGGAGAAGCCTGTTTGCTAGCCTCCTACCTGCTGACTATGGCCCCTGGGTTATTTGGGGCATATTGTACTTTATATTGCTGCTACTGGCCCTTTTAAAATCATCGATGGACATATTGGGACTTTTTGGGATTGTGGCGAAACCGACCTCGCCACGTGTCCTTGGAGGGGGCTGATTGCCCGCCTCTTGCCTTTGGACTATGGACCAGACTTTATGGGAATGTGATACCCCAGATAGCTATACCATGGAGCCTATTCATATTATGAAAGACTATGGGAAAGACATTAGCTCCATGGCAATTGTACTGTGTGAGTAGGATCTGCGCGCTATTCGGTAGTTTTGTGCGCGCAGATCCCAGCTATCTGGGGATAGGTGAAATGTCTGTGTGTCATGTGTAAAAGGTGAATTTATGTATTTTAAAGTGTTTTACTGTCTTTGTGTCCCCATGTGCTTAATGGAGTCTGTCTCTGTGCTGGGAGATAATTGGATTACTTCTCCAGCACAGAGAAGGCCCTGTAAACCTGGAAAGCTAGGGGTTTTAAAAGATACTTTACTAACTTTTGAACCCCTGGTCTGATCCATGCCATTTTTTAATATGTTGTTCCCCCCCTGAATGGATTGATTGTGGATATGTAATTTTGTGTGAATGTGATGTATGGTTTTGAAGTTATAAAAGTTGTGTAAAGTATATTTTAAACTGAATGAATAATGGGATTATGTGTCACACTAAGGGGAGGGGATGTGTGGGAGGTAACATCTATGTCATTGGTTATTTTATGCCTCCCCCTGGGTGTGGCCTGTAAGTGTACAAGTGTAATAAAAGCCAGGCTGGATGTGCCAGTCCAGAGTTCCTGTTTTACCCTCAAAGTGATGTGTCATCTCATTATTGGGGGAAGGATTTATTGCATGCTGTTCCAGTTGACTGCTAGGAGTACAAGCCTATTCGTATGGTTCCTATTCAATGGTCTACAGCATTCATATGCTTGGGAGAATTTAAAGGTTTCTCGGATTCGGTGATTGTGGTGTCTGCCAGAGTGCTTGGAGTCCTCAGGAAGCGCTAGGAGCATCCTTTAACGGAGGTACTCAGTCGGGGTGCGAGGCGATCCGTTACAGCTATTCAATCTATTACAGTCAAAATTGTATTTTTTTTTTAAATGTACACTACTGTTACACCAGATATGAGTTGCACTGGTGTGACACTGTGCCCTGGCAGGCCCTGAAACGCACACGTGTGAAGGAAACTGACTGCTATTATATTACAGTCAAAAAAGTTTTGTTTTTTTTTTAAATGCAAGCTATTGTGACACCAGATATGAGTGGTGGCACTGGGAAAGTGGGCACAGTATACGCTGTGAGCCTGACACACATGCTGGCAGGCAGGTAACTGCTATTAGATTACACTGGAAAAAAGAAAAAGCAGACTGATGTTCTAGCACTAAAAAGGGCTTTTTGGGGTGCTGTCCTTACAGCAGAGATCAGATGTGTCCTTCAGGACTGTAGTGGACACTGAAGGGAGAGGAGCCTGTTATCCCCTCTCCCCAGCGGCAGCTTAGCGCACCAAGGGGAGACAGTAAGCCCCACACCAGCGCAGATGGGACCGTGGTCTCTGCGCCCAAGTTACAGGGAGCTGAAGGGGCCGTCCTCCCTCCCCAGCGGCAGTGTGATTTGTTGGGAATTGGGAGCCCAGTCTCCATTCCCCAGCGGCAGTGTGAATTGCAGGGAATTGGGAGCCCAGTCTCCATTCCCCAGCGGCAGGTTGAGTTACAGGGGACAGAGGTAGTTGGTCCTACCCCCCAGCAGCAGAGTGATATGCCCGGAAGGCAGTGTGAAGTGCAGGGAGAGGAGAGCAGCGTCCTCCCTCCCCAGCGGCAGGCTGAGTTACAGGGGGCAGAGGTAGTTGGTCCTACCCCCCCAGCAGCAGCGTTATTTTTTGGGGAATAGAGAGCCCAGTCTCCTTTCCCCAGCGGCAGAGTGTCCAGCAGGGAATAGAGAGCCCAGTCTCCTTTCCCCAGCAGCAGGACACTGCATTGGGAGGAGAGACAGTCGGTCTCCCTCCACAAAGACTGAAAGTATGCATGGGAGAGGAGATTGTTACCACCTCTCCCCAGCGGCAGAGTGTTCTAATGGGAGAGGAGCTGGTTACCACCTCTCCCCAGCGGCAGCGTAATGTACCAGGGGGAGACTGTAAGCCCCACAACTGTGCAGATGGGACTGTGGTCTCTGCACCTACAGCACAGGGGGTAAGGACAGTCAGTCCTGTCCCCCAGCAACAAGGCTGCTTAGCCAAAGGGGAGACAGTCGGTCTCCCCCTCCAACAGCGGAGCTATGTATCCAAAGGGGAGACAGTCGGTCTCCAGCAGCAGAGCTGTGCAGCTAAAGAGGAGACAGTCGGTCTCCAGCAACCAGGCTCCAACCAGACTACTCCCGTGGTAGTGCTGGCACCAGGACAGAGTACCGCTGGTCTCTGCCCCCTCAGCAACCCACCAAGGCAGCCTACCAGTCCCCCACACAGCCGTGGTAAGGCACCTGGACATGGACAAGATTCTCCCTTACCCAGGTGTAGTAACCATTTATTGCGGGTGGGCTGTACTGCTGTTTCTGTCTTGTGGGTGGGCTGCTGGACTAACAAGGGCACTGACCGGCAAGAGGTCAGGTACCCTGTTAGTCTGTTTGGAAAAGGGGAGAAATGTGGCGAAACCAACCTCGCCACTGGGCCCTGGAGAAGCCTGTTTGCTAGCCTCCTACCTGCTGACTATGGCCCCTGGGTTATTTGGGGCATATTGTACTTTATATTGCTGCTACTGGCCCTTTTAAAATCATCGATGGACATATTGGGACTTTTTGGGATTGTGGCGAAACCGACCTCGCCACGTGTCCTTGGAGGGGGCTGATTGCCCGCCTCTTGCCTTTGGACTATGGACCAGACTTTATGGGAATGTGATACCCCAGATAGCTATACCATGGAGCCTATTCATATAATGAAAGACTATGGGAAAGACATTAGCTCCATGGCAATTGTACTGTGTGAGTAGGATCTGCGCGCTATTCGGTAGTTTTGTGCGCGCAGATCCCAGCTATCTGGGGATAGGTGAAATGTCTGTGTGTTATGTGTAAAAGGTGAATTTATGTATTTTAAAGTGTTTTACTGTCTTTGTGTCCCCATGTGCTTAATGGAGTCTGTCTCTGTGCTGGGAGATAATTGGATTACTTCTCCAGCACAGAGAAGGCCCTGTAAACCTGGAAAGCTAGAGGTTTTAAAAGATACTTTACTAACTTTTGAACCCCTGGTCTGATCCATGCCATTTTTTAATATGTTGTTCCCCCCCTGAATGGATTGATTGTGGATATGTAATTTTGTGTGAATGTGATGTATGGTTTTGAAGTTATAAAAGTTGTGTAAAGTATATTTTAAACTGAATGAATAATGGGATTATGTGTCACACTAAGGGGAGGGGATGTGTGGGAGGTAACATCTATGTCATTGGTTATTTTATGCCTCCCCCTGGGTGTGGCCTGTAAGTGTACAAGTGTAATAAAAGCCAGGCTGGATGTGCCAGTCCAGAGTTCCTGTTTTACCCTCAAAGTGATGTGTCATCTCATTATTGGGGGAAGGATTTATTGCATGCTGTTCCAGTTGACTGCTAGGAGTACAAGCCTATTCGTATGGTTCCTATTCTATGGTCTACAGCATTCATATGCTTAGGAGAATTTAAAGGTTTCTCGGATTCGGTGATTGTGGTGTCTGCCAGAGTGCTTGGAGTCCTCAGGAAGCGCTAGGAGCATCCTTTAACGGAGGTACTCAGTCGGGGTGCCAGGCGATCCGTTACAGCTATTCAATCTATTACAGTCAAAATTGTATTTTTTTTTTTTTAAATGTACACTACTGTTACACCAGATATGAGTTGCACTGGTGTGACACTGTGCCCTGACAGGCCCTGAAACGCACACGTGTGAAGGAAACTGACTGCTATTATATTACAGTCAAAAAAGTTTTTTTTTTTTTTTTAAATGCAAGCTATTGTGACACCAGATATGAGTGGTGGCACTGGGAAAGTGGGCACAGTATACGCTGTGAGCCTGACACACATGCTGGCAGGCAGGTAACTGCTATTAGATTACACAGGAAAAAAGAAAAAGCAGACTGATGTTCTAGCACTAAAAAGGGCTTTTTGGGGTGCTGTCCTTACAGCAGAGATCAGATGTGTCCTTCAGGACTGTAGTGGACATTGAATACACTAGTCTAGCTATCAATTTCCCTATTAAATCAGCAGCAGCTACACTGTCCCTCCTCTCACTAAGAATGCAGCTTCCGAATGAATCTAAAATGGATGCTGTCCAGGAGGTGGGAGGGTCTGGGAGGGAGGGTCTGCTGCTGATTGGCTGGAATGTGTCTGCTGACTGTGAGGTACAGGGTCAAAGTTTACTCAATGATGACGAATAGGGGGCGGACCGAACATCGCATATGTTCGCCCGCCGTGGCGAACGCGAACAAGCTATGTTCGCCAGGAACTATTCGCCAGCGAACTATTCGGGACATCTCTACTTATGATGCATCTGTGTACCTTTTAGCCTCATGGTCTTGCAGTCTTCTGCTACTGTAGCCTATTTTTACTTCACAGTTTGCAGAGTTATGCATTCAGAGATTCTCTTCAAGAGATTACATTGCCAATAATGACAACTGCCGTGTTCTGAATGTCTTGATCATGGTCTCATCTTCTCATGATGTTACTGGCAAACATCATGCAAACTTATTGTAGTCTGCAAGCCTGGTCAGCCGTATATATTGCAGTCCACAGGGAAATAACCCAGTGGTCCTGCCCATGCCTGAAGACTACTGCCACAAAAGGTCATCAGCCCATGCACTAACTCACACAGCATTGGGCTAGCAAAGGCCTTACACGATTCCTGCCCACTGACTAACCTCTGCATAATGTGCAAACAGACTTCCCAACACAGCACCCACTATTTTAATTTTCGGAAGAAAGGTTTGGGGCTGCAGCTCACAACTTCATCACCAATTTTCTCATACTAGTAGCCTAGGGGGGCAAATTCCCCCACCTCTTTTCCAACACTGTCATTAAATCAGCATTTTCAGAATGTTCAATCCACCATACCTGGCTGTAACAACAATCATACTTATACACTATTTGATGTTTAGTTTGAAAAAAAAAGTAACGTCTTTACCATGCCTCTATGCATTTAAAGGAACACTGTAGTGTCAGGACAAACGTATTCCTGACACTATAGTGTTAAAATAATGTTTACAGTACCTATTTATTCCCCCTTCCCCCCCCCCACCCAGTGCAGTAAAAATGTGTTTAAGCTAACCTTTTTTCCTGTGCCTCACAGGTCTTGGTGTGGCTGGCCCCACCTGGCTTGGCCTCCATGGTTGAGACCATCAAACTTGATCTCACCACTCCAATGCTTTGCATAGAAAATAATTGGAAGTCTATAGTGGATGCACGACCATCTTCTCATAGAGATGCATTGAATCAATGCATATTCATGGGAAGAGCGTGGAGATACTGAATGCCAGTACCGGACTAGGCAGCAACTCTAGTGGCTCTCTGAGTCACTGCCACTAGAAGTGTTCCTAGGCAGCAATAAAAACACTGTGTAGCCAGCAATGCCAACCTGTGAATCGTTGACTAGACATTTACAATAGTGAGCAGTTGTACAGGTGTCCTTGAGTAAATACCAGTGGAATATGATCTCTGAAACCTGATGACTGAAAACTTCCAAGCAATAACAATGACAAAGCATTTCTTGTGTTAATTATAGCCATGCACTCTCTGCACCAAGCTGCATGATGTATGCATTAAACGGATTCTGAACGCAGAACATTCAGAATGTGTTGTAAAATGTCATTCAATGTTTGTGTAAGTATGGAAATGAAACAGATTGAACCTGTCTAGGCTAAAAATATCTGAATCTATCGCTACAAAGAATATACTACTGAATACCAAAAGGTCATGTAATACGAACAATAGAACTAGCTTTGCAAGTTTTGTAGAATTGGGTGAATTTCTTTTCATTTCTGACCCAAGGCCAAAACCAATGTTTAGCAATCTAATGTGACCCAATAAGGAACATTAATATTTCGTGAAAAAAAAACCCTTCATTTTGTAAACCTCATCTTCTTCCAAACCTTGTTCTTGGATGCCAAGGGCCTTGTTAACGTTGTTACTAATATCAGCTGTAAGTTGTTCTTATTTGTATCTTCTTATTTTTGCCTTCTTTGATACTGACCACGTCTTAGCATTTTTAAAAATTTCGACAAAAATAGCACTTTACAGTTAACTGCCATAGTAACTACACCAGCACACAGTAACAGTTCTAATTAATCGTTTATTGCACATAGGAGAGCATGCACCAACAGGTTCTGGGTGATCCTCACAAATGCTAAACTGATTGAAAATTGTTTTAAACTAAATGGATGGATCGCTCCAGGGGATTCCAGACACTTTTTTTTTTTAGAAATAGTTTATTAATTTTATCATTGTTCATTAAAAAGCCACATTACATTCAAAGATGATAATTACATATATCGTCTATTACATATAACAATACATATGACATATATACATACAGACATATATTTATCTCTTCTATTTCAATAAATAAGTTTGTGAGTTTCTTTTAATGTTTGTACGAGTCAGAATATTCCTTTATGACCGACTTTGTTCCTACAGTTGAGGGTATATAAATTTAATCCATACACTTTGCAGAGGATCTATCGAGAATCTTAATCCATTTGTCCCAAATTCCGTATCTATACGTACTAATGCAAATTTGTGAGGCAATGTCTCTTTCCATTTTGCATTGAGTTCTGATAGCCTCCTTAACTTGCTGCCAAGTATCTATTGTTGTCTGTTTCCAATTTCTGGCGATATGAATCAGCAGATGTTTCTTATCTTTTGATATTTGAGGTAATTTAAATTTGTAACAATATTGTTTCAGGCGTCCAGTTATAACCTCAAGGAAAAAATTCAAATTCATCACAAGAATTCCTGACTCAATTATCCAGCAGATCACTTGTCGATTACATTTGACATACAAATATAACATTAAAACAAAGACAGTAACATATAGAAAAAACATCACTTTAAGGAAGTCTGGAAGGATCAATGAATTGTCCCACCTCATAGGGCCTTCCATCATGATCCTATTCAGGGATAAATTTAAATGATGCTGTGTTACCTCTATGAGAGAGAGTTAAAGTAGATAATAGTAGATAATAGTTAATCTCATATACTGCTTAACGCTTACCCTTCAAGAGGAGGAAAAAAAAAAAACCCTGCAAAGTCTCAACCTGAATAATTTCCTGTATCCTCATTCTTGCGTGAATAATCGTACTTATCATTCTATTTTAGTTTACATGTCGTGATTAGTGATTTACATTAATTTTATCGTCTTATACAATATTATATGAGTACTCAGTGCCTGCAGTGATTAATACTTATATTCAATTGTTTATCCTTTTGTGTGACCTCTATTTATTCCAAGTGCTCTCTTACATAATTTGTCTACATGCATAATTATGTGAAGTATCCTTCTCCTAGAAATTGTGATACTCTTTTTTTATTTACATTAATAATCGTGATTATCTGCCTTCTTTAAATTAAATCAAGTTACACGCAAAAACTAATCATCTTATCACTTATCTATATTTCTTTTAAATTCAGTCTTTGTTTGAAATCTATAAATTTTTAATATTTTTAATATTAATTTCTATTCATGAGGTGTCCCGGTTGAAAAATGAGAAAAAAAAAAAACGATTTATTTTCCATTCTTCTTCTTTCTTCCCCTCCCCTTCTTTCCTCTTCACCTTTCTTCGGTTCCCTTTCAGTCTTTCCATTTCAATTTTCAGCCCCAAACCAGGCCAAATAAAAAATCCATAATAACGACGCACTTAAAAAATAATAATTAAAAAAATAAAATAATCCATCTTCACCCATGGAGGGCTGGGCTCTGCAGGGCGGGGGAAGGCTTATAAAGTCTTGCCCCGCCATGCAATTAGGCTCAGAGCACTCTGATTGGTGGGTTTAAGCCATCCAATCAGAGTGCTCTGACAGGTAAATGAAGAAAGTGACAGGTAAGTCTCTACATTTACCTGTCACAGCACTCTGATTGGTTGGCTTGAAATCCAGCAATCAGAGTGCTCTGTGTCATTTTACACAGCGTGGGAAAGTTCTTTGGAATTTTCCCACGCTGTGTAATTTGACTCATAACACTGATTGGTGGATTAAGTAACCAATCACAGAGTTAGGTAGTTAGGTGGGGGCTCGGGAGAGGGGACCCTTTTTTTTTTTTTTTTTTTAACAGTAAGCAGCCACAGGCTGCTCACTGTTTAATAGACATGCCCCTACTCGCGGTATACCGTGGGACCGGCCGTTTGGACTGGCCTGTTCTTGAAATTGGCCATCATGTTGATGCCCAGAGGACTCCATCTGTAAACCAACATCTGAATTTACAGTTTGGCTAGACACCACTCCCTTGACAAGATCTGGTGTCTGCTCAGGAAATCTACCTTGATGTTCATAGAATCTGGAAGGTAAATTGCAGATAATCCTATCAGGTCTTTCTGGGCTCATTTCATGAGGGGAATCATAGTGTTCATCATCTTTGAATTGGGAGTACTTCATTAGTGGTTCACAAATGCCACTACTGCAGTGTTGTCCACTTGAAGTTTTACCCAATAATTCTGGATTTTGGACCTCAGTAGAGATGTCGTGAACACAAAACTTTCCTTCGCGAACGGCGAACGCGAACTTCCGCAAATGTTCGCGAACGGGCGAACCTGGCGTACCGCCATAGACTTCAATAGGCAGGCGAATAGCATTGGCAACAATACCCGGCAATCTATGGCTCCTGAATAGCATTGGCAACAATATTCGGCAATCTATGGCTCCTGAATAGCAGTCGCAGAGATACAGCACCCACGGACTGGTGATCCTTAAGGTGCAGCTAAAGCCACTTCGTCCATAGACAGTCATAACAGTTAACCTTTCCACATCATATACATGTCGCAATGCATAGTGTCTGAGAGCAGTTGATCACGATTCATACTAGGATGTCTTCCATGTTTTAGTGCAAACTAGTCTAACTACTAATATAGTTGAAACATGCTACTTGTATTCATGCCAGACAACCATGCAGGCCAGACTAACAAACATGCCAGGGCCAATCATAGTTAACAACCTCAGATAGTAACATAGCTCCCTCTATATACAGAGTAAAATGGCTCCCTCTATATACAGTGTAACATGGCTCCCCTCTATATACAGAGTAACATGGCTCCCCTCTAAATACAGTGTAAACATGGCTCCTCTCTATATACAGAGTAACATGGCTCCCCTCTATATACAGTGTAAACATGGCTCTGTCAGGGTACCTGAAGTCTCTACCTCGGAGGAGGTTAGACTTCCCAGCGGCCGTCCTCTCAGGGGGACTGATTCACCCAATCCTCACAGCTCTCATAGCCGTTCACACGCCGGACACGATAGCCCCGCTTCCTTTTATGACGCGGCGCTCAGGAGCCGACGTCATGACGGCAATCACATCCCGACCTGTCAATCTAGTTCTGAACAACGAATCAGGGCTCGGCAAGGGCGGAGTCATCAATTAAAGAACCAAGGTATAAAAGAGGGATGTGTGTAATGGTTCATTGCCCTGTCGTGGTTCTAGCTTGTCTGGTCCCTCAGTGCTCTTATTACTATTGTCTATTTGGTTTTGACTCGGCTTATACTTTCGTTCCAGTTTATCTCTCGTGTCCTTTGACCTCGGCTCGTCTCTCGCTTACCTGTTCTCTCGTTCCCTCGACCTCGGCTTGTCTCTGACCATTCTTTGCTTTCTCCTTATGTTAGTCCGGCCATTCTAAGGTCCGGTATACGTACCTATCTCCTGTTTGTATTCTGCGTGTTGGATCCCTGTCCCGATCCTGACATTACGACAGGGCCATGGATCCTGCAGGTACAAACGCTCAGATTGGTTCTCCTGACTCAAGGTTTGAAGCCATGGACCATAGAATGGACCAAATGGCTCTAGCGCTGCAAGCATTGCTATCCCATCCGAGTAATCAAGCAGAGGAGATGCATACACCACCCATCTCTCTTGCTAATACAGGCCTAGAGGTAGCCACAGTGGGAGCCTCTTCCCGTGTTACTTCCCCTTTACGGTATGGCGGTTCTCCGGATACCTGTCGAGGTTTCCTAAACCAGATAGGGATTCATTTTGAATTACAACCCCGCGCCTACCCTACAGACAGGGCGAAGGTTGGATTCATAATCTCGCTACTCATTGACAAAGCTCTTAGATGGGCTAACCCTCTGTGGGAAAATGATAATCCAGTAGTCTATAATTATAATGCATTTGTTACTACTTTTAGGAGGACTTTTGATCCTCCAGGAAGAAAGGCCAGTGCAGCTAGATTACTATTACGTCTTAGACAGCATAGTCTAACCCTTGTGGATTATGCGTTAGAGTTCAGATCCTTGGCAGCAGAGGTCAAGTGGAATGAACAAGCCTATATGGACGTATTTCTGAACGGATTATCAGATGTGATCTTAGACGAGGTTGCCACAAGAGATCTTCCTGAAAATTTGGAAGAATTAATTTCATTTATCTCTCGAATAAATGAACGCATGAGACAGAGGCAGAACACTCGTGATAGAAGTTATAGATCTTCCTTAAGACTAGCTCCCGCATTTCAGAATTCTGAATCTACTACTCTAGCTCTCCCAGAACCTATGCAGATTGGTAACACTCGTCTCTCAGAAAATGAAAGACAATATAGGAGAAGGGAGGGTCTGTGTATGTATTGTGGAATAGGAGGTCACCTACGCCTAAATTGCCCTAACCGTCCGGGAAACGCTCGCACCTAAGTTCCTCAAGAGGACAGGTCTTGGGTGTTTCTATTTTGTCCTCTACATATGATTACAAGGATCATAGGCTACTGTTACCTGTTTCTTTAACTTGGGAAAAGGGAGTACTTAATGCTATGGCATTAATAGATTCCGGAGCAGCTGAAAGCTTTATTGACCAAGCCTTTGTCAAGAACCACTCTATCCCATCTCAGCTAAGGGAGACACCATTGGCCGTTGAGGCCATAGATGGTAGACCATTATCAGATCCTGTTATTTCTCGTGAGACTATACCAGTTAAGTTGACCATTGGTATTTTACACGAGGAGGATATTTCTCTCATGCTTATCTCATCTCCTTCAGTTCCTATAGTCTTGGGGTACCCCTGGCTTAAAAAGCATAACCCTATTATTGATTGGGAACAAGGTGAGATAGTCTCCTGGGGTCAGGGTTGCCAGAAGGGTTGTGTACAGAAAATCTCACCGGTTTGCGTAGTGGACACACCTAGTAACTCTAACCAGCCCACAGATTTACGGATACCATCTCAGTAATTGGATTTAAAGGCAGTCTTTGATAAAAGGAGGGCTGATACTTTACCCCCACACAGGTCCTTTGACTGTAAGATTAGACTCCTACCTGGTACTATGCCTCCGAGGGGTAATGTATATCCTCTATCCACTAAGGAGAACTTAGTCTTAGAGGAATACATACAGGAGAATCTAGACAAAGGATTTATTAGGAGATCCTCTTCTCCAGCCAGGGCCGGTTTCTTTTTTGTAGATAAGAAAGACGGCACACTACGGCCTTGCATTGATTATCGGGGCTTGAATAAGATAACGATCAGAAATGCTTATCCTATCCCCCTGATTACTGCGCTATTTGATCGCCTGAAAGGCTCCAAGATTTTTACCAAGTTAGATCTGAGGGGAGCTTATAACTTGGTGAGAATTCAGCAGGGTGATAAATGGAAAACGGCTTTCAATACCCGGTATGGCCACTATGAGTATACGGTAATGCCCATCGGACTTTGCAATGCTCCTGCTGTATTCCAGGACTTAATTAATGAGGTTCTTAGGGAATTTCAACATGAATGTGTTATAGTTTATTTGGATGATATACTAATACACTCTAGAGAGCCTGAGATTCACCACAAACAAGTCAGAAGGGTATTGCATAAGCTTCTACAACATGGTTTGTACTGCAAATTGGAGAAGTGTAGCTTTGACCAATCTCAGATACATTTTCTTGGTTACGTTATTTCTGGAGAGGGGTTTAAGATGGACCCGGTTAAACTCCAATCAATCTTAGATTGGCCATTGCCCAAGGGACTCAAGGCCATTCAGAGGTTTATCGGATTCTCAAATTACTATAGGCGCTTCATTAAGGGGTACTCGTCTATTATTGCTCCTATTACCAACATGACTAGACAGGGTGCTGATACTAAGACCTGGTCTCCGGAGGTGCTTGTTGCTTTCAGTACTCTCAAGGAACAGTTTGCCTCAGCACCGATATTAGTTCATCCTGACACATCTTTGCCGTTTTTACTCGAGGTAGATGCCTCAGAGACAGGTGTAGGCGCTATCCTGTCCCAAAGGCTAGGTTTGAATAAACCGCTGCACCCATGTGGTTTATTTTCCAAGAAATTGTGTTTGCCTGAGAGCAGATATGATATTGGTGACAGGGAACTATTAGCGGTCATTATGGCTTTAAAGGAGTGGAGACATTTGTTGGAAGGGACTTTACACCCGGTTACTATTTTGACGGATCACAAGAATTTGTCATATATAGGGGAAGCCAAACGCTTATCCGCCAGGCAGGCTCGTTGGTCTTTGTTCCTTACTCATTTCAACTACGTGCTCACTTATAGACCTGGTTCTAAGAACTCTAAGGCCGATGCATTGTCCCGCCAACATGAACCTTCTACTATGTCTGATATGGTTTTTTCTTCTATAGTTCCCAAGTGTAATATTATTGCCAGCACTGGCATCAAGATTCACTCTCCGTTGCTGGCTGAGATCAAGAAGTTACAGCATCTGACACCCGGACTTATTCCTGGGGATCGGTACTTCGTTCCTCCTAAACTCCAACTGGAACTAATGCAGTGTTTTCATAACAGTAAATTTGCCGGACACCCTGGCATACGCAAGTCATGTTCTCTGATTTCTAAAGATTTCTGGTGGCCTTCGTTACGTAAGGATGTAAAGGACTTCGTCGGGGCATGTGATGTCTGTATGAGGACTAAACAACCTCATACGCTTCCATGTGGGCTTTTGCACCCCCTAGAAATTCCCGAGAAACCATGGTCTTGTTTGGCTATGGACTTCATTGTTGATTTGCCTGTTTCTAAGAAACATACTGTTATCCTCACAGTAATTGACAGGTTTACTAAAATGGCTCATTTTGTACCTCTGCCTAAATTGCCCTCTTCTCCCGAATTGGCTGAGATTTTCGCGAGGGAGATTTTTCGTTTACATGGTATTCCTTCTGAAATTGTTTCTGATAGAGGGTCCCAATTTGTTTCCCGGTTTTGGAGGTCCTTCTGTTCTCAACTTGGCATCAAATTAAATTTTTCCTCTGCCTATCATCCTCAGTCCAACGGAGCTGCCGAACGCACCAACCAAAAGGTTGAACAGTTTTTGCGTTGTTTTGTTTCTGAACACCAGGACGATTGGGTCGGTCTGATTCCTTGGGCGGAGTTTGCGCACAACAACCTTGTTTGCGATTCTACTCGTTCTAGCCCCTTTTTCATGAATTATGGCTTCCATCCTTCCGTTCTTCCGTCGGTCTCCCCCTCCCAAGGGATACCGTCGGTTGATGTTCATGTTGCCAATCTGAGAAAGTTGTGGGATCAGACTCGACGAATTCTTCTTCATAATTCCACGGTGTCCAAACGACACGCTGACAAACGCAGACGGGTGGCTCCAGTGTTCTCCCCGGGTGATAGGGTATGGTTGAGTACCAGAAACATCCGCTTGAAGGTTCCTTCCATGAAATTTGCTCCTCGTTACATAGGCCCTTACAGGGTTCTGTCTCGTATAAACCCGGTTGCGTATCGTCTGGCTCTTCCGCCTGCCCTGCGCATCCCAAACTCCTTTCATGTTTCCTTATTGAAACCTTTGGTGTGTAACAGATTTTCCTCCGCTGTGTCCTCCCCTCGTTCTGTCCAGGTTGAGGGTCAGGAGGAGTATGAGATCAAGTCCATTCTTGATTCTCGAATTTCTCGGGGGAGGGTGCAATATCTTGTTGACTGGAAAGGTTATGGTCCTGAGGAAAGGTCTTGGGTGGTCCAGGAAGATGTGCATGCTCCTCGCCTCCTCAGGGCTTTTCATGCTCGTTTTCCGTCTCGTCCCGGTTCCTTCCGCCCGGTGGGCGTTTCTGAGAGGGGGGGTACTGTCAGGGTACCTGAAGTCTCTACCTCGGAGGAGGTTAGACTTCCCAGCGGCCGTCCTCTCAGGGGGGCTGATTCACCCAATCCTCACAGCTCTCATAGCCGTTCACACGCCGGCCGCGATAGCCCCGCTTCCTTTTATGACGCGGCGCTCAGGAGCCGACGTCATGACGGCAATCATCTCCTATCTCCTGTTTGTATTCTGCGTGTTGGATCCCTGTCCCGATCCTGACAGGCTCCTCTCTATATACAGAGTAACATGGCTCCCTCTATATACAGTGTAAACATGGCTCCTCTCTATATACAGAGTAACATGGCTCCCCTCTATATACAGTGTAAACATGGCTCCCTCTACATACAGAGTAACATGGCTCCCCTCTATATACCGTGTAAACATGGCTCCCTCTATATACAGAGTAACATGGCTCCCTCTATATACAGAGTAACATGGCTCCCCTCTATATACAGTGTAACATGGCTCCCCTCTATATACCGTGTAAACATGGCTCCCTCTATATCTAGAGTAACATGGCTCCTGAGCTGCGGGTGGGGGCCCTATAAAAGAATAATGTGGGGGACCTACTGTCCTCCCCCCCGGCCCCCACCGCTGCGTGGTGGTTGGGGGCCCTAAGTTACAAGAAGGGGGGGCCCTAAGGCCCCCACCGGCCCCCACCCCTTCGCGGTGGGTGGGGGCCCTAAAAAACAATAAGGGGGGAACTACTGTTCCTCCGGGCACCCACCCCTGAGCGGCGGGTGGGGGCCCTATAAAAGAATAATGGGGGGACCTACTGTCCTCCCCCCGGCCCCCACCCCTGTGTGGTGGGTGGGGGCCCTAAGTTACAATAAGTGGGGGGACCTACTGTCCTCCCCCCTGGCCCCTACCACTGCGCAGTGGGTGGGGGCCCTAAAAAAACAATAAGGGGGGGACCTACTGTCCCCCCCGGCCCCCACCCCTGAGCTGCGGGTGGGGGCCCTGAATGAAAATCCCCCCCCCATCAAAGGTGACTAGGGGTCCCCAAGCCCCAAGTCACCCACCCCCCCACCCAAATAAAAAATCCCCTACCTACCCCCCTCACCCTAAAAAATAGTGAGGGGGGAATAAAATTACTACCCTGTAAAGTAAAATTCAACTTACTATTCAACGTCTTCTTTTTTCTAAAATTTTCATTTTTCAGCCCCAAGAAAGGCCAAATAAAAAGCCATCATACCCATCGAACTTAAAAATAAAATAAAAAAACAGAGCGCAAAAAAAAAATTAATCCATCTTTACCCATGGAGGGCTCTGCGCGGACTAGGGTATTAACATATACCCTATTGTTACAATTGTAACTTGAAAAGCATGAGGAATGCCGTTGGGGTACCACATGCTCATTTGTTATACCTCCATGCACTACAAAAATAAAGAATTAAAAAAAAAAAATGTATGCAGCTTCCAAATGAATCTAAAATGGATGCTGTCCAGGAGGTGGAAAGGTCTGCTAGGGAGGGTGTGCTGCTGATTGGCTGGAATGTGTCTGCTGACTGTGAGTTACAGGGTCAAAGTTTACTCAATGATGACGAATGGGGGCGTACTGAACATCGCATATGTTCGCCATCCGCAGCGGACGCAAACACGCGATGTTCGCCAGGAACTATTCGCCAGCTAACCGTTCGGGACATCTCTAGACCTCAGGTGATGTAGAGCCTCAAAAACTGCCTGCTGCTTGTTTCCCTGATTGGGAACTTTGGGTTCTATTTTGTTTTATTCATTTTAATGTGTATTATTGTTTATTTAAATAGTTTTTGTACCCTGAAGAAGTCCATTGCTGGCCGAAACACGTAGCACCATTTTTTATCTGATATATCCTTGGTGTGCTCCCATAACTGGGAGCAACAGGAGACATTGGATAGCCCCCAGATATCTAAGGTGAGGCACCCAGAGACGTCCAGCATTCTTATCTGCACAGTACATTATTCCGTTTTAATTGTATTACAGTATGTTATTGTTCTTTTTTTGTTGATTAACAGTTGCATACCCTATACTTTCTATATTTTGGTTGTTCCCCTTAGGATGCTTTATATGATTCAAAGCCATAAGACATTTCATCCATTCCTAGCACAAAGGGTGAAGTTGTGGGTTCTTATATATATATATATATATATATATATATATATATATATATACATATACACACACACACACACACACACACACATACACATATTTTTGCATAATTCTATTCACTCATACAACAAAACAAAAATAACAAAAGTAAAATTCCTCGGTCTCACTCCACACAGTATTTCAACAAGTTACACCCACTCACTTACCTGGAAACAGGTCAGCAAAAGGCTGAGCATCATGGAAAATTTTAAAAAACGTATGCTGTAAATTTTAAGAATACACTGACCCAGCAAAGCAATTTACAAAGCTGTTGTATAGGGCCAGTCGGACTGCAAAATCCATACATTTCTTTTGGAATTTTACAAAGTCTGGATTTTATAAATCAGGCACTGAATAGGCCTGAATTTGCTCCAGATTTTAGCCAAACCTAACGCCACTAAAAAACGCTGAGATCCGGAATGAGTGAAATTAATCTGCACCCAGAAGACTTCAAACCTGGGCCTGGTTTTAAAAGTATCCACAGTATTTGCCTGTAGGAAGTGCTAGCAACCAGCAGGAAAATAGTTAAGAAAGTTGGAGGTACGATGGGTAATTATGTGGCAAATGACCAGCACTTAAAAAGGGGGCCTGGACATGGTCTATGTGGCTGTTTGCATGGTTCTTTTTTCCTACATATTTGCCCTTTGAATTTGCGGGTATATTTTATCTTACTCTGTAATTAATCAAATATTTTTGATATGCAATATTAAAGGTGTGCTTTGAGTTTATTATTTTCTACATGTCTACTAAACAGATTGGGTCCTTTTTTATTTTAATAGTTAGACACAACAATCTGGATTTGTTTTGGGACTTTTTGGGGGGCTGATAAACAAGATGGAAGATAAAAGAAGACATCTAATGGTAAGTATTATTTTTAAAAATTTTACAGGTATTTAGTTTAGTGCCATCCTCTCACTATTAGGGTGAAGGGGATAGGTGGGTAATTATTTCATTGGGGTGACTAGGGGTTTAGGGAACCCTAGTCACTGAGGGGGTGACTAAGGGCTTTATGACCCATAGTCATAGGGGGGGGGGAAATAATTTTTGTTACAAGCACTTGCCCATCACCAATGGGTTTGTGCAATAATTATTATTTATCATTATTATTTAGGGTACTCACAGGTATTTAGTAGTTGGGGGCTGGAAGGGGAACTAGGTCTCTCTGTTTAGTTCAATAGTCACCACTCGTACATCATGGGGACAATGTGCGTAGAAGGAGCAGAGAACTTGGCCTGGAAGTACAGAGCAAGGTCTCCCTCCTCTTCCCCTCTGGAACAGGGACTGGCTAGGGACTGCAGCAACATGGCTTGAGTTTTCAAACTGGGGGACTGCCGGTTTGTTCAACCATGGGCACTCCAGATGCATTAGAATGTACCTACGGACACCCAGCGCACACCATGCACATGCTTATAATGTCAGCATAGAGCGCAGTTATACAGATAAAATAAATAAAATTTAGACTGCTCCAACAGGACTTCAAAATAAATAAAATAATTGCTTTATTTTAAACAGATATGAGTAAGAGCATACAGACCAGGTTTCAGTATCGTTACTTTGACATCTTGTGAAAAGTACGGTAATGGGATTTAAACTTTATCTGAATGCCATTGCAAGCCTGATTAAAATAAAGAAGTCTGAGGTGAAGAAATAATATAACTATTTCTATTATATATATATATATATATATATATATATTGGAACAGGAAGAAATATCGGTGTAGCGCTCTATAGTGGTAGATATATAGGAAAAAAATTGAAGGGAAACCTTGCTGTACCTTAATGGATATATATACTTATGAATAGTCCCAATGTTTTCAGACTGACCTTAAACAGAGAACACAAATATACAAAACATAGTGTAACCTGTATACAGAATATAAATTGAAAATAAAGTGCATAGGTAACTAACTCACACTTTTCTGAGCTAATGTACTAGCTCAGGTATATGCGCCTTAGGGTCCGTAAAGGCGACCCTCACCCTCCTTCTCGTCCAAATGTTCTCCAGGTGCAGTTTCCTAGGTAATAGGTATAGGAGGGAAAAATATAGCGTAGTACAGTTTGCGTATCTAGGGTGTATGTAGTAGGTAATACCAATATACTCACAAACCCTGAGCCAATATATCGGCTCGCTTCATCAGACGTATGTGGCTAAGGACCACATTCCTTCTTTGTAATAGCAGGTAGAAATAAAACCCGTAAGTGTAAAAAAAAATATATAATATATAATTTATTGTATAAAAAATATTTTTAATATAACATTAATATAAAAATAATATATCAATAAAATAACACTTGTGGCTATAGTCCAAAAGACAATTCTGTCTGCTCACTGTTCATCCAGACGCGTTTCACCAAATTGGCTTCCTCAGCTGGAAAAAATGTTCATGAGGCATTATGGACTCCTTCCTGCTTTTATATCCTGTTAATTGTGGCTTTAGGCTTTCATTTTTCGCGGGCAATCTCCATGGTAACGGAGATGCCCTGTGTTTCAAGCCTCCTTTTAGTCCGGTTACTTCCGGGTATGATCACTTCCGGTTTCGGCTAGTTTTGTGTCATGTGTTCCACAGTGCGTTCCACCATGCGTTCCACCTTATGGCTGCATTTCTACTGTCCTATGCCATATTAAGAGCTGTATTCCTCGAAAAATAGTTAATAGTGGGTCAGAAGGGAGCAGTTGTTCCACTAAATCATACAGTGACTTATACCACACCAGTACAAAAATATATCTATGAACATATATAGAAAAAAGAGATTTAACATTTCTGCTTGTATTGTGAACACTTAAAGAGACATACAGATAATTGAAAAATATGGAACATTTAGTTAATAGATAGGTAAAAGGTATATATATATATATATATATATATATCATATATCAATGAATAAGTATATGTATAGTATTTATGTGAAAGTAGTATTATACACACACAACTTTATATAAAAACTCTTGCTGGAATAAATAGACCCCACAAAGTGAAAACGAATAAAATCTAAAAAAAGAGTAGTAAAATATGTATATATTGGTGGGAAGATAAAAAAGAAACTTATGGGAGACCATTTAATAGATGCCAGAGCTTACTAATGTAAAAAGGGGAAAAAAGGGAGGATAAATAGAATTAATCCGTTAAAAAGTGGCACATTTCAAAATCAGAATTTAAACCATTTGGGATGAGGCTGTTCAATTTAAAAATCCATTCCATTTCTACTTTACTAAGTTTTGAATTAAAATTACCTCCTCTCCAATCTTTGGATATCTTATTAATTCCCATAAATATCCCTTTTATCTCACAATTATGATGAATTTTATAGTGTAGTGACACACTGTTTTTCAAAGCCCTTGTTAATATTTCGACCATGTTCTTCTATTCTTAAATGTAAAGCTCTTGTAGTCTTACCTATATAGTTTAGCCCACATGGGCATTGTATGAGGTAGATGAGGTTTTTTGAATAGCACGTTATAAATTCTTTCATCGGATATTCTTGTCCTTCAGTGCATTTTAATTTCTTTATGTGTCTTTTTTTGTTTTCAGTTCTTTTGCAGGCTAGGCACATCCCACATCCAAAAAAAACTTTTTCTGTATTTAAAAAAGGTGGTTTTAGTCTTTGGTTTTTCTTTTATAAAACTGGAAGTTAGAGATTTCCTTAAGTTATTAACTCCTCTGTGTATGAAGCGGGGTTTTTCTGGGAGACAAATCTTTAAAGCTGGATCTTGGAGGAGGATGTGCCAGTATTTAGACACAATCTTTCGCACTTTATTGAAGCCCATGGAACAGTGAAACAGGGGAGTGGGCCTTGACAAGGCCAGGAAGTAGGCAGGTGGAAAGTTATGGGATGTTTAGGGCGGGGCTAAGTAGGGGAGGAGTCAGGTAGTGTAAATAGGTGGCCATCTTAAGTGAGGAGCCAGTTAATCTGAATTGCACTGACCTGTCACTTGTGGCTGGTCGGCGGAGTTCTTTTTCTTTTTCTCCCTCTGCAGGTAATGGCGTCCCTAGAGGAGATTCTGGACGGAGTTCGGGCGGCGGTTCGTGATAGAGGGCTGGCGTGGCTGCATGAACAGATCGGGGCTGCTGCCACCCACGCGGAGGGACCGGAGAGGAGGTCGGCGCGGAGGACCAGGCCGCCACAGAGGTTGAGCCCGGGGGAGGCCCCTGCGGCCCGGCGGCGGAGGAGCCCTTCAGCGGTCGGCGGGTCGGAGGCCGGACCGAGTACAGCAGTGGAGGAGGGAATGCGGCAGGCGCCTTCGGGCGGACCCGCCGGGCAGGCGACTGCGGGCGCAAAACGGAGGCCACGAGGTCAGAAGGCGCCCCGCGTAATGGCGGCAGGCGGGACAGCAGGAAGCGGGAATGCTGCAACACCAGCGGACCATGCGGCTGCGGATGGCTTCACCCACGCGGCCAGTGGGCAACGGACTGAGCGTCCCGGTGAGTCAACCTCCAGCGGTATCACTGAGGGGCAAAAGGGGAATGCTAGTCGGGTTACCACAGCACCAGCGGTCCGCCAGGCATTGCGGGGAGACCAGGCCAGCTGGGGATCCGAAGGGGCGGCCGGAGGGAGGGCCAGGACTGAGCTCAGTGGAATAGGAGGAGAGGACAGCGGAGCGGGTCGGGCGGCTCAGAGGGTTTCTGGAGCTAGGAAGGCGACAGGCGGCTTATCCTTAGGGGTTATGGCGGAGTCAGACGGGGCGGCCGGTGGGGGGCCAGGCGCAGCGGCTGTGGGAGAGCCGGTGGTTTCAGCACGATACCGGGGAGCAAGGGGTGGCAGTATAGAGCGGGGGGGCCCATCCGGCTGCCCTCAGGTACGGCCTAGTGACAGGGATGCGGCAGTGAAGGGCCAGGGCGGCCAGCGGCGCAGCAGCAGCGCCAGGTGCAGCAGTGACAGGAGCTGGTCAGGAGGACGGGAGAGCAGGGACAGGAGCCATTCACGGCTAGGCCGCAGCGAGTCCAGGTTCAGCGTCAGGGAGAGGAGAAGGAGGTCCAGGTCAGAGGAAGGGAGGCGGAGCAGAAGGCACAGTGCATCGAGATCTTCAGAGAGGAGCTTCAGGGAGCAGCGGCGGGGAGCGCCCAGCAAGGGAGGTCGGAAGGAGCAGTGGAGAGGATCCAGGGCAGTCGGAGAAGAGCGTAGGGAGGAAGGGCGGGTAGGGAGCTACTCGGGCAGACTACCCAGGATGTCTTCTCCGTACAGGTCGCGGAGTAACTCACCAGCGGTTCCGAGGCGGGACCAGGCGGGCAGGAGTCGGCGACTATTGGGAGCTCCAGTGTCAGAAATGGCGGATGGAGGGACAGCAACCCCGCGGCCTGCGGCGGCCAGGGGCAACAGCGGTGAGTCTTCCTCTACACCACACCCGGGGACATTCATACACTGTTTGAAGTCATTCATAGATTCATGGTCAGAGGATAGGGAGCCGCTTAGGTTCGATAGGGTTTGGTCAGCAGGTGAAGGCAGAGGGTCGGGGTTGGAGGGGGTATCCTCAGGAGTGACAGGTGGTAATAGGGAGGAAACGCGACCCACTGATAAGCCTGACGGATCATCGGTGGGGGACGGGGTACTCGACGTGACGGGTGGGGACATTGCGGAAGCAGCGCGTCAGAATGTACATGTGTCCTTCGCGGGGCCGTTAGGTTGCCATTTGAAAGGGGAGGTGAAGGAGAAGATTGCGAAAGGGGAATTCGTGGAAATATTTTCCCTTCTTCCCCTGGAGGAATTCTTAGATTTAAAAGAGGAGGACAAGAAGGACGCCAAGAAGGAAGAGGAGGAGAAAAGGCGGAGGTATCGCAAGATACCGAAGACCTTCGGCAATTGGCTGCGAGCTTTTTGCATTTTGGCCAGTGTTATTGGGGAGAAGCGGCCGGAGTGCTGCTCTCAGTTGTTTTGTTACTTGGACGGAATCGGGGACGCATACCGCACCTATGGGGGGTTGGCATGGTGGAGGTATGATGAGCAGTTCCGTCAGCGACTGGCGGCCAACCCTTCCATGCGCTGGGACCAAATGGACCTGCCGCTTTGGATGCGGTTAATGATGGCGCAAAAGAATGCGCCCTTTCCAGGGACTGCCGGCACCGCTCCCGGGGGGGCGGTGGCGGCAGGTCAAAAGAAAGGTACCTGCTGGGCCTTCAATGAAGGACAGTGTAAGTGGGGATCCGCTTGTAGATTCCGGCATGAATGCTCAGGGTGCGGCGGGAACCACGGGGTCAACAGGTGCTTCAAGAAAGGTAAGTCGGCCGCAGGGGGCGGAGCAACGGGAGCGGGCGCTCCCACAGCTCCCGCTGGGGGTGTCACCAGTGAAGGTAGGCGCGATGTTGCCTTGGCTAAGGCAATACGCTGATCAAGCCGTGGCAGAATTCCTTCGGGCGGGCTTCGCCGGGGGTTTCAAAATTCCCTTCAAAGCCACGGGGCCGGGGGCACCTTGTGAGAACCTCAGGTCGGTCAGGGAACACCCGGGGGTGGTGCGGGAGAAATTAGCCAAGGAGGTCCAAGCAGGGAGGATGGCGGGGCCATTTCCGGCCCCGCCCTTGGCGAATCTGAGGTTGTCACCATTGGGGGTGGTCCCTAAGAAGGAAGAGGGAAAGTTCCGTCTGATTCATCATTTATCGCACCCGAAAGGGTCTTCGGTGAATGTTGACATCGACGCCGACCTATGCTCGGTCTCCTACACGTCATTCGACAAAGCCGTCGAGCTGGTTAGGAGAGCGGGGCGTGGGGCGCTGATGGCCAAGGTGGACGTGGAGGCGGCTTTTCGGCTGCTGCCCATACACCCGGACTGTCACCACCTGTTGGGGTGCCGCTTTGAAGGTGAAATCTTCGTGGACTTGTGTCTGCCTATGGGTTGTTCCATCTCTTGTGCTTACTTCGAGAGGTTTAGTACCTTCTTGGAGTGGGTGGTGCGCATGGAATCGGCGGGGGTGCTGTAGTGCACTACTTGGATGATTTTCTGTGTGTCGGCCCGCGGGACTCTGAGCGGTGTGCTCAGGTACTGAGGGTTTTTCAGCGGGTGGCGCATACCTTTGGGGTGCCGTTGGCTGGGGACAAGACGGTGGGCCCCACCACGTGCCTTAGCTTCTTGGGTCTCGAAATTGATTCGGAGCTCGGGGAATGCAGGCTGCCTAGGGATAAGCTGCGGCATCTGCGACAGCTAGTGGACGTGGTCAAGGGGGCGAGGAAAGTGACCTTGCGGGGGCTCCAGTCCCTCGTGGGGAGCCTTAATTTTGCGTGCAGGGTGATCCCCATGGGGAGGATATTTTGTCGGAGGTTGGCGCAAGCAACAAGTGGGGTGCGGCGGCCGTCGCACTACATTCGGGTGTCGGCCGAGATGAAGGACGATTTGGGGGTTTGGGAACAGTTTTTGGGCAACTTTAACGGGACAGTGTTCTTTCGGGAACCGACGGTGTCGTCGGCCGCGATGAAGTTGTTTACAGACGCTTCCGGCAGTATTGGTTTTGGGGCCTACTTGGCAGGTAAGTGGTGCGCGGAGGCATGGCCGGAACCGTGGAAGGTGAGTCCTCTGATTAAGAACTTGGCGTTCTTGGAGTTGTTTCCCATCGTTGTAGCAGTGGTTCTCTGGGGTACGGAGTTGGCTGACAAAAAGGTGGTATTCTACTCCGATAACATGGCGGTAGTGCAAGCGATCAATAGCTTGACCGCCTCGTCGCCCCCGGTAGTACGCCTGCTTCGACAATTAGTGCTTAGTTGTATGTCATTCAACATAGTGTTCAGGGCTAGGCACATCCCGGGGCTCCAGAATGTGGTGGCTGACTCACTGTCTCGTTTTCAGTGGGAACGCTTTCGGGAGGCTGCGCCGGACGCGCTGGCCCAGGGACAGGAGTGCCCGGGTGTGATGTGGCAACTCGGGACGGCCTGCTTGGAGACTGTGTGAGGAGGTCACTGGCGCCGAGCACGTGGGCGTCTTACGTAAAGGTTTGGAAGCTGTGGGACGAGACGGTGGCTCAGGTGAGTAGTGCCCCTTCTCAGGGGCAACGCTTGGATGCACTTTTGTGGTTGCTCTGTCGATTGTTCGCGGCTCAGGCGTCGCCTGCCATGGTGGATAGGCATCTCTCTGCCTTGGCTTTCCTGTTTAAGTTCAATGGCTGGGTTGATGATACCAAACACTTCCTGGTCCGTCAGGCAGTGAAGGGATTCAAGAGGGGGAAGAAAACGGTAGACACGCGTAGACCAGTGTCCTTTGAATTATTGCGGGAGCTGGTGGGGGTTCTACCGGGCATTTGCAGCTCCACATTCGAGGTATCGTTGTTCACGGTGGCATTTGTGTGGGCCTTTTTCGGTGCTTTTCGGATCGGGGAGTTGGTAAGCGCAAAAAAGATGGGCCTTGGGGGTCTTCAGCTCACGGATGTGGAGGTTCGCGAGGACAGGGTGCAAATTCAGTTACGCCGTTCGAAGACGGACATTTTTGGTAAAGGTTGCACAGTTGTGCTGTTCGGGTTGCCTGGGTCAGGGGTGTGCCCAGTTGAAAAGGGGTCGGAGTACCGGGCATTGCGCCCGGGGGGTGATGGTTGCTTCTTGGTGCACCAGGACGGCTCGGCCCTGTCGCGCTTCCAGTTCGCGAGGGTGTTTCGGACGGGAGTAAGTAAGCTGGGCCTGGAGCCGGGGCAATTTGGGACTCACTCATTTAGAATTGGGGCGGCAACCGAGGCCGCACGGTTGGGACTGGGGGACGAGAGGATTAAACGCATAGGGAGGTGGGAATCCTTGCGTTTTCGATCATACGTTAGACCAGATAGGCTGGTGTGAGAGGGGCAGTGTTATGCTGTGATGGAAGTGGGATCCATCTGTTTGGTATTAACGTGTTTTTCTTTGCAGGATGGAGAGTGTGGATCTGGGGCCACTCGTATGTCTATTGGGCTCAGAAGAGGGCTGCTGTTCGGAGAAGTGGAGCACAGCTGGGTTTTCCTCAAGGAGAAGTGTCGATTTCTTGGTTCGGCTTTAGGGGGTTTAGCTGGCAAAGCCTCAGTAGTACGTTGTTTAGCAGGTTGGCCGGAGGGTCTGCACCGGACATAGTTTTATTACACGGGGGTGGGAATGATTTGGGTCTGATTCCGCAAAGGGAGTTGGTTAGACGGATGAAGAGAGACGTTGATCGGCTGTTGGACCTGGTCCCTGGCGTGGTGGTGGTGTGGTCGGAAATGGTCCCCCGTTTCACGTGGCGGCACGCCAGGGATCCAGCTGCAGTGGCTCGATGCAGGGGCAAGGTTAACAGGGCAATGGCGAGCTTTGTGCGGCGAGTGGGGGGCATTGTAGTTCGGCATAGGGAACTGGAGGACATGCTGCCGGGCTATTTTAGGAGAGACGGGGTACACTTGTCAGACGTAGGTTGTGACTTGCTCAATCTAGGCTTTCAGGAAGGGATTAGCTTGGCCCTGTTTCAGGGTGGTGGGGGGCGCACATGTCCTTAAGGGATCAAGTCATGTGCTATGGCAGAACAGGGCGTGTTAAAGCCAGGAGTTAGCTGGAATTGGGAATGGGCAGGCCAAGGCCTAGGCTGGAGTAGGCCAGATGGATTAGAGTGTTGGTAGGTTCAAGCTCTTCGGTGGCTACGAACCTAGGGGGTAGGGGTGTCTGGGTACACCCCTACAGTTAACAGATGGTTTTGGGGCCTCTCTGGTAGGCCGTGTGTTACTGGTTATATGTTAAGTGAATGTTAATTATTGTTCAAAAGATAGGGTCATTGTCAGGGGTATTGTGCGGGGGGATAGTAATATAATGTTAGCTGGACAATGACCCTAAATTGTTAATTTATTTATTTATATATTTAATAATTAATAAAGCTGTGGACGTTATAATCCAACAGATAAATTTGGTGTCAGTGTTTTATTTAAGGTAAACTAAAATAGCACCTGCCGAATAACGACGGTGCATATGTCAAGTTATTTGAGCTGAATGTACATATGAATGGAGTTTCCTTATTAACATTTCCCTCTTTCTCTTTATATTGAACAATACTGGTTCTCTCTATTTCTTTAATCTCCTGTCTAGAAATCTCTAGTTTAGTTCCTTCATACCCCTTTTCTATAAAATCTGATTTAATTTTGTTAGACTGAATTTCAAACATTTCCACATCCGTGCAATTTCTCCTTATTCTAAGGAATTGTCCCTTAGGCGCATTTTCCAACCATGGAAGGAAGTGACAACAGTTAAATACAGAAAAAGGTTTTTTTGGATGTGGGATGTGCCTAGCCTGCAAAAGAACTGAAAACAAAAAAAGACACATAAAGAAATTCAAATGCACTGAAGGACAGGAATATCCGATGAAAGAATTTATAACGTGCTATTCAAAAAACCTCATCTACCTCATACAATGCCCATGTGGGCTAAACTATATAGGTAAGACTACAAGAGCTTTACATTTAAGAATAGAAGAACATGGTCGAAATATTAACAAGGGCTTTGAAAAACAGTGTGTCACTACACTATAAAATTCATCATAATTGTGAGATAAAAGGGATATTTATGGGAATTAATAAGATATCCAAAGATTGGAGAGGAGGTAATTTTAATTCAAAACTTAGTAAAGTAGAAATGGAATGGATTTTTAAATTGAACAGCCTCATCCCAAATGGTTTAAATACTGATTTTGAAATGTGCCACTTTTTAACGGATTAATTCTATTTATCCTCCCTTTTTTCCCCTTTTTACATTAGTAAGCTCTGGCATCTATTAAATGGTCTCCCATAAGTTTCTTTTTTATCTTCCCACCAATATATACATATTTTACTACTCTTTTTTTTAGATTTTATTCGTTTTCACTTTGTGGGGTCTATTTATTCCAGCAAGAGTTTTTATATAAAGTTGTGTGTGTATAATACTACTTTCACATAAATACTATACATATACTTATTCATTGATATATGATATATATATATATATATATATATATATATATATATATATATATATATATATATATAGAAAAAATATATGGATAGGGCACTCACCCTTAAGTGACTGGAACGATTCTTGCCTTTGGTGCTACCGGCGTCCAAAATATATACAAACGAAAAAATCAGAGCACTCCAAAAGGACTTCTTATTCAGTGTTTACTGTGATAAAAATTACATCAAATCAACAAATCGACGTTTCGACCCCTTAGGGTCTTTTTCAAGATCAAATAAAGTGTGTGAAAACAACGTTTAAATAGCAAAACATTAATGAGCAACTCACCAATCTCGTGTGTGCGGCTACTCGAACCCGGAAGTGTTACACCCCATCATGTGACTCCTATGACGTGCGTGCGTGTGTGCGTCATGGTTGCTAAGAGATGGAGTATCCACTCCGTGAAAATGACTGTGTGGTTGCTAAGCGATGGAATGTAAACTCAAAAGGTGAACCGTGAGTATGCCGGAAAACCCGTGTGACAAAGCATATAGTGCAAGACAAATGACGAGATCCCTCCAGGAGATCATAACGTGTAGGGTAAAAACAAATGAATATGAGCACATATTCAAACGGAGAATTTCTAGTATGTCAAAAAGTATATCGGATCTGGCCAGATGCCGTGAAGGCTAAACCACCTGTGACAAGTGATCTAAATATGTGTGTGAAAGAACGTAAATTTAAAAAACGATATACGGCCAAAGGCCACAATGACATACCAGTAAAGCTAATCGTAATCGATGTCAAAAACGTAAACATTAGAATATTCAGAAAATATTATGAACATAAAGGAGATATACATCATACATTATAAACCAATCAGGTCAGAGGTAATAGATAACTGAGAAACCAAGGTTATATATCAACAAATTCCGAAGGACGAACTGTAGTTATCAGATAGCATTTATAAGAACATAGTGAATGAGATATATTCGTTTAGTCCCTTTGGGGTGACCGTGTCTAAACGGTGAATCCAATACGTTTCTCGTTGCAGTAGTAATTTTGATCTGTCTCCTCCTCTGGGACTGGGTGGTACATGGTCAATGGCCATAAATTTGAGGGTAGGAAGTCTATGGTTCAGTAGAAGGAAGTGTTTGGCAACGGGTTTGTCGGATTTTTGATCCCTGAAGGCAGTGGTAATAGTGGATCTATGGCCTCGGATCCTTTCACGAAGGGTCAAATCCGTCTTTCCAACGTAGGACAAACCACACGGACAGGTGATGAGGTATATAACATGGTCGGTCAAGCATGAGATGTAATGAATGATGGGAATTCGAGTGCCACTATGTGGATGAACAAATGAGCCACCTGTGTTCATGTGGCTACACGTTACACATCCGCTGCAACGATAACAGCCTTTCTTGGTCGGTCCTGTAGATTTCTGATAGCATTTAATCGGATCGCTTTTAACCAATAGATCTCTCAGGTTTTTATTTCTCCTTAGACTGATGTTAGGTTTTTGAGAGAAAATTGGTGGTAAGTTTTTGTCGGAACCCAAGATGCCCCAGTATTTGTGAATGGCTTTCTGGATATGTGGGGTACCAGTATGTAGGGTGAGTGGTAGATACATCTTGGTTGGGATAGATGCATGACTTGCAGTCTCCATATGTTCCCTTGTCATGTGTCTTTTAGCTTTATCCAATGCTCTATCGAGAACTATACGACTGTACCCTCTAGTCAGAAATCTCGCGGTCATCTCTTGAAGTTGATGTGCCTGGTTCGTGAGATCGCTGTTATATCTCAATACTCGCATATACTGGGATATTGGGAGTGACTCTTTCAACTTTGTTGGATGGTAACTGTTGAAATGGAGTAACGTGTTCCTCGCGGTCTCCTTGCGGTAAAGAGTATATCCCAATTTACCAGTCCTCATGTCTTTGTATACCGAGACATCCAAAAATTGGATGATCTGGGTGTGCACGGTGAGCGTCAGTTTCACTGGAAGTTCTGAAGAATTGATCTCATTGATCATCTGTTCTAAATTATCCATGGTTCCTGTCCAAATTAAGAAAATATCATCTACAAATCAATGGTATACAAGTATCTGTTGATGAAATTTCTGCAAGATATGTTGAGTTTCGAAGAGGAACATGTAGGCATTGGCATATGATGGTGCCATTGCTGCTCCCATTGAAGTGCCCATCAGTTGTAAATAAAAGTGATCTTCAAATTTGAAATAATTACAGGTGAGAGCTATCTGTAAAAGCTCCATGAGGAATTCAATGGGAGGACCATTGTATTTAGAAGAGTTGGAGAGAATTTGTCGTAATGCTTGAACGCCTTCACTGTGAGGTATTATAGTATAAAGATTTTTGACATCTAATGTAACCAATAGATGTTGTTCTTCTACGGCGGTTACTTTGTTGAGATTGTTCAAGAAATCGGTAGTGTCTCGGAGACAAGTTGGAAGATCTGTAACTGAGGTTTTAATATAATGATCTATGTATTTGGCAATTGGTTCAAGTAGACTGTCTCGAGCCGAAACTATCGGTCTCCCTGGTGGATTAAGTGGGTCTTTATGAATTTTGGGTAAGGTGTATAGAACCGGATGTTTGGGGTATTCAACGGATAGAAATTTGGCCAAATTCAAATTAATAAAGCCCATCTGTATTCCAGTGTTGATGGTAGTTTGTATTCTGTTCTGAAACTTTTTGACCGGGTTGTATGTTAGTTTTTGGTATGTAGTTATATCTGAGAGTTGATTAAGTATCTCATCTCTATATTTGGAATAAGACATCACTACAATGGCTCCCCCTTTATCCGCGGGGCGGATGATGATGTCCGGGTCTGATGTGAGATCTTGAAGGGCTTTCTTTTCGGAACTGGTTAGGTTCTGTCGGTTATCTGTGGGATTTTTACATGCTTGTTCAGATTCCTTCTTCACTGATTGCATGAAGGTCTTAAACGATGTATTAGCAGTCTTGATGTCTCCCTTGTATTTCACTTTAAAGGGTTGTTGAGTGGTAGTGGTGGTAGTGGTAGTTTCTGGAATCAACGGATTTTCCTTCCATCTTTCATAATTTGATAAAGTACGTTGAATTTTGTAAAGTTCGATGTCAACTTGTAGTGAGGCTGGTTTAGAAACCGGTACAAAAGTCAGTCCTTTTGAAAGGACTGCTAAATGGTGTTCTGTTAGGTTCTTCGATGATAAATTGAATACAAGCTTCATCTCTTCCTCAGCGGTGGCCTTTGGCCGTATATCGTTTTTTAAATTTACGTTCTTTCACACACATATTTAGATCACTTGTCACAGGTGGTTTAGCCTTCACGGCATCTGGCCAGATCCGATATACTTTTTGACATACTAGAAATTCTCCGTTTGAATATGTGCTCATATTCATTTGTTTTTACCCTACACGTTATGATCTCCTGGAGGGATCTCGTCATTTGTCTTGCACTATATGCTTTGTCACACGGGTTTTCCGGCATACTCACGGTTCACCTTTTGAGTTTACATTCCATCGCTTAGCAACCACACAGTCATTTTCACGGAGTGGATACTCCATCTCTTAGCAACCATGACGCACACACGCACGCACGTCATAGGAGTCACATGATGGGGTGTAACACTTCCGGGTTCGAGTAGCCGCACACACGAGATTGGTGAGTTGCTCATTAATGTTTTGCTATTTAAACGTTGTTTTCACACACTTTATTTGATCTTGAAAAAGACCCTAAGGGGTCGAAACGTCGATTTGTTGATTTGATGTAATTTTTATCACAGTAAACACTGAATAAGAAGTCCTTTTGGAGTGCTCTGATTTTTTCGTTTGTATATATATATATATATATATATCCCTTTAACCTATCTATTAACTAAATGTTCCATATTTTTCAATTATCTGTATGTCTCTTTAAGTGTTCACAATACAAGCAGAAATGTTAAATCTCTTTTTTCTATATATGTTCATAGATATATTTTTGTACTGGTGTGGTATAAGTCACTGTATGATTTAGTGGAACAACTGCTCCCTTCTGACCCACTATTAACTATTTTTCGAGGAATACAGCTCTTAATATGGCATAGGACAGTAGAAATGCAGCCATAAGGTGGAACGCATGGTGGAACGCACTGTGGAACGCATGACACAAAACTAGCCGAAACCGGAAGTGATCATACCCGGAAGTAACCGGACTAAAAGGAGGCTTGAAACACAGGGCATCTCCGTTACCATGGAGATTGCCCGCGAAAAATGAAAGCCTAAAGCCACAATTAACAGGATATAAAAGCAGGAAGGAGTCCATAATGCCTCATGAACATTTTTTCCAGCTGAGGAAGCCAATTTGGTGAAACGCGTCCTGGATGAACAGTGAGCAGACAGAATTGTCTTTTGGACTATAGCCACAAGTGTTATTTTATTGATATATTATTTTTATATTAATGTTATATTAAAAATATTTTTTATACAATAAATTATATATTATATATTTTTTTTTACACTTACGGGTTTTATTTCTACCTGCTATTACAAAGAAGGAATGTGGTCCTTAGCCACATACGTCTGATGAAGCGAGCCGATATATTGGCTCAGGGTTTGTGAGTATATTGGTATTACCTACTACATACACCCTAGATACGCAAACTGTACTACGCTATATTTTTCCCTCCTATACCTATTACCTAGGAAACTGCACCTGGAGAACATTTGGACGAGAAGGAGGGTGAGGGTCGCCTTTACGGACCCTAAGGCGCATATACCTGAGCTAGTACATTAGCTCAGAAAAGTGTGAGTTAGTTACCTATGCACTTTATTTTCAATTTATATTCTGTATACAGGTTACACTATGTTTTGTATATTTGTGTTCTCTGTTTAAGGTCAGTCTGAAAACATTGGGACTATTCATAAGTATATATATCCATTAAGGTACAGCAAGGTTTCCCTTCAATTTTTTTCCTATATATCTACCACTATAGAGCGCTACACCGATATTTCTTCCTGTTCCACTATTTTCTGATAGAAAGATAAGCACGGTGACACAGCAGCTCACATCAATCTGCTTGGTATAACCTAGAGTTAAAACTATACATATAAGCGCTTGTACTTTCCATTTTATATATATATATATATATATATATATATATATATATATATATATATATACATACACAATACTCAGATTCTCATATACTGTAGAATCAATACAACCTATATGGTCCAGTGTCAGAAACATATATACTGCTGATCAGGGCTGCCAGCGGGGGATGACAACCATGATGGTTGTCATGGGCTCGGCAGTCCTTGCCCTGCTCTGGCAGTCCGAGCCCCACATTCCTTATGTATATATATATATAGTGATTTTCGCTATATATGTGTGCACTGCAGGGTCTGTGCTACCTGTACATTGCAGAGGAGGGACCAGCAGCACACTCTGTCTTCCCTTTTACATATTCTCTGTGTCTAACTTTCTTGAGCCCTGCGGCAGTCAGAGCATTGCCATGAGTTACCATGGCAAAGCTCCGCACAGCATGCAAGCAGGTCTTGCAAGAGTTAGTCAGAGAGGAGCTGAAAAGGAAAGATGTGCTGCGGACCCCCTCAGCAATGTACCAAGGCTGGCTCCCTCCACCAAGTGCGGTTGGCGAGGGAGCACTTCCTCTGAGCACTCTGCTCAGCTTCCTCGCGCGCCGCAAAGTGAGGCTGGGAGCCGGAACATGACATCATATTCCGGCTCCCAGCCTCACTCTGCGGGCGGCGCGTGAGGGAGCTGAGCAGACAGCTCAGAGGAAGTGCTCCCTCGCCAGCCGCCCGCCCGCCAGCCAGCGCCCAGCAGCCTGCACGCCTGGCCGGCTTGTCAGTTAGCCGGAAGGCTAACAAGACATTTGCCCGGGACATTTGGGGGTGGCTTTTTTTTGCCGCCCCCTGGAAGATGCCGCCCAAGGCAAATGCCTTGTTTGCCTTGCGGCTAAAACGTCCCTGCCTAAAACCTATATCACTGTAAGGGACGCATATAACATCTACAAGGATTATTAAAGAAATTGTTTAGTGCAACAACAACAAAAAATCAGTGTATCTAAAGCATGTCTTGAATAACTATACAACCAATAGCAATACTAAATAGAGTTGTCTTAATTACACAAAATTGTGAGTCTCCAAATACTGCAAAACTTTGTAACAGAGCCCCTGACACGCGCGTTTCGCTAGTCAAGCGATTAACAGAAGGAAGAGTGTAATGATTGTATCCATCTTTTAATTGTACACTCTTACTCAAGGCTCGTTAAAAAAATGGTCAGTCATTGAAATTCTAAGTGGCAAATCAGTGGACAGCGGACAGCGAAATTTGTGAGCGGGGTTTTGCCTCGAAAGTAACTGAAGGTTTTTAAAATATGTCTGCCAATCACTGGAGATAACATATCAAAATAGGGAACTTGATACAATGTATCTTATCATACCTTATAATATATATAGGCATATAGTAATATAATACAACAATATTAATATACATGTGTATATATGCAGATTACTGTCAGAAATCACACACATTAGAGAAAAAAACTACTTTTCTTTTTTTAAACATAATTTTTAAGAAAAAATACATGTATATCTCTTATTATATATATATTTAAGGTATTGCAAAACTCCACCTTTCTCCTTTAGTCGATAACTTTAAACATTTTAAAACCATACCATACCCCACGCCCTCTAGAATGTAAGCTCATTGAGCAGGGCCCTCCCCCTCTCTGTTCCTGTTCGTCCAGTTGTCTGGTTACAATTACATGTATGTTAGTCCACCTATTGTACAGCGCTACGGAATTTGATGGCGCTATATAAATAATAAAATAATAATAATAATAATAAAACGGTTGCTTCATATAAGGAGTGGCCACACGCGCCCCAAGGCATTGGCAAGCACTGCCCCAGCTATCAGGGGCATTATTTTTTTTGCCTCTCAGTGTCCTCCTCCGGACTCGTACTCGGCACCATGCTACGATGAAACAAGGATATGACCACGAGGACCTTGCACAGCTAGCAACTGGAGCTCGATGCTCCTATCTTTTAGTCTCCTCCATGCTCACATATCTATCCAAGCAATTCCAAAGGCTCATCCCTTACACATTGTACCGATGCTGCTTTTGATTCCGCTGTGTTTATTGTTTGTTTATAGTTTAATAAAGATGTTTATAACAGTGTCGATTGCTAAGCGTATATGCAGAAATGCAGTATTACCTCTAAAGCTTGATGCATGTCTGTGGTAATTTTGCATGTCAAGTTGGGAACTCTAGGATAGATGTGGAAACATGATTTCTCGAGTTTTTATGCCCATGAAGAACTTCTCACAGTCTAACTTGAGATATGCAGGTGATGCAAAACAGAAATGTTTGTATTTTCACTGTGGGGAGTTTTCATTGTGTGGGACATTTTGTCAATTGTTTTGGTACCTACTTACCGTATATACTCGAGTATAAGCCGATATACATACACACACACACTGCACTCATACACACACACTGCACTCACACTGCACTCATACACACTGCACTCATTATATACACACACTGTAAATAAATATTCAATTAATATATACACACACACAATGCACTCATACACACACACTGCACTCACAATGCACTCATACACACACACTACACTCACACTGCACTCATACACACACACTACACTCACACTGCACTCATACACACACACTGCACTCACACTGCACTCATACACACACACTGCACTCCTACGCACTGCACTCATACGCACTGCACTCATACGCACACACTGCATTCATACGCACACTGCACTCATACACACACGCTGCACTCATACACACACGCTGCACTCATACACACACACACTGCATTCATTATACACACACTGTAAATAAATATTCAATTAATATAATTTTTCTAGGATCTAATTTTATTTAGAAATGTACCAGTAGCTGCTGCATTTCCCACCCTAGTCTTATACTCGAGTCAATAAGTTTTCCCAGTTTTTTGGGGTAAAATTAGGGGCCTCGGCTTATATTCGGGTCGGCTTATACTCGAGTATATACGGTACATCTCTATCTATCTATCCATCCATCCATCCACATATGCATTCATTGCACGCACTCTTAAACAAGACATTTGATGACTAATTTATTTTACACAACATTGAACCTTTTTCGATACATTTATAAACTGATCGATCAGTTTAAAAACTTAAAACTACACAAAAAGAGTTGTGGACAAACTGTTTCATTGTCAAACACATCAATTTGTTTAAGCAAGATTACAAAAGAAAGCAGAGTTTCTGTGCCCAAGGGAGACTTTCCAGAGATATGCAGGTGATGCACAGCAGTAAATCATATATATATATATATATAAATATAATTTTTTTGCAGGGACAATGTATAGATCAGTTGGAAACTGGAAAGAGCACTTGTTCCCTGTTACTAAGGAGCTAACAGTTCTAGCTCAGCCAGCACACCTGTGTTCCTTATTAATTAGCCCAGACCTTTCCCTTTAAAAGAACAGGGAGGTGTCACAGAATCAAACTGCACTTGGAAGATGTAAATGGAAACCGGCAAAGTATCTGACTGCCTGTAAAGACAATGGTTTGGTGAGCAACTCGTTTCTTTAAGAATACTGGAAATGTTTTCTTTATTTACACTGTGTGTGTTCTCTAGCATACACAAGTACAAAGACAGATGTGTATGCTGTATAGACAAACAGGTATATGCCATTTATCTTTGTCATAATACGTAATATTGCGTCAACAGACAGATATTTGCAATATATATAAAATACAGACATTTACTGTCTATATATAGTACATATAGAATATTAAACAAAGAGGCATATGCCATGCTTATACAATACCTACCGAACAGACACGCAATACATACAGTATACTTAGACAGACTGAAATATGAAACGATAGTTGCCAGAGCCACCCTGTTTATCTGGACACACGATTTCTTGTTGTGGTTCTTTATGTGCTGATGATATGTGTTCCACAAAAACCTGATGGATTTGGCAAGTCTATATGCAATACATGTAGAATGCATAGATAGAAAGAATAAAAAAAATAAATAATTATATATATATATATATATATATATATATATATATATATATATATATATATATATATATAATATATCCATTCACACATACTGCCTAATATTTATATCCATACACTTATACTACCTAGTACATACATCAATGTATTTGGTGGGATTCAATTAATGTGAACTTTAAGTAAAACATTTTTTCGTTTTAAAATATGGAATTATATTAATTTATATCATAACTATAATTTAATATATAATAATCTTTGTACATGGTAACCCACACACTAGTACACACACTCTAGCTGACATGCAAACACTGTCACACCCTCTCACTGACGTATATACACAGTGTCACTAACACACACTCACTAACACACACACACACACTCACACACACACACACTGTGTCACTTACACACTCTCACTCACATACAGTCACCTACACACTCACTAATACACTCACACTCTCACTGACATACACAGTGTCACTTACACACTCTTACTGACGTATACACACAGTGTCACTTACATACTTACTAACACACACTCACTGACATACGGTGTCACTAACTCACTAACACACACACACACACAGACTCTCACTAACACACACACTGCCACTCCCAACTCACACCACTTTATATAAAGTCACACTGTATTTACAGACACATCAATTCAGTAAACACAGACACACCAATTTACGATTATGTACAAAATAATCAGTTCTTCTTAGCTCCAAATGGTCCTTAGTGATGTGAATGGAGGAGAGGGGTCAAGCTTGCAGGAAGTGTTCTTGTTTCTGCTAGTGGAGCAGGGGAGCCATGCACAGGCTGCTTCCTGCTCCTTGCAGAGTGTTTCCTGTGTTTACAGGCAGGGGGATACCAAGTCATGTTCTGGCTCCCCTTGCCTGCAGCAAGCAATGTCCTTCCCGGGAGCTGAGGAGAGGTGAGGAAAAGAGCCCAGCAGATAAATGGCTACGCTGGGGGGTGGCTAAGGAGCCGCTCGCCCAGGACAGCGTCATTTATTTCACCAAAACATATCATAAACAGTTTTTTAAAGGGCAAAAAGGTATTTAATTTGATGTGACATATATAAATTCTCAATTATTATAATGATTAAAAACAAAACACATTCTCTTCACTGTTTTGGCGGTAATACCATGTGCATTATTAGTGCAGCTTAGAAAAAGAAATTCAAAATAATTCATTTATTTGTCCTGATTTACAGTCAGATCACACTATATTTCTAGGATTTCGGTTTATTTTTGGCAGTTACATTTTACAAAATACAAGGAGTAAAATACAATTTGAGAGTGAAACGATTTTAGAATTTGGTATATTTAACAAAATTGCCGCTCAAAAGTACGGTATATATTTAAATAAAGTACATCACATGCTATTTATCTATGGGTATTTCGTCAATGTTTACGTAGCCAAAAAATTATCGTAACTATATATGGCAACATCTCCTGAGTACAATACATGTATAACTTTACCAAGTAGCAATCTTAATTGGATGGTTAATTCTACACCAAATTCAAATTCCAAATCTAACCCTAATCCTAATCATAAACCTCACCCTAATCTTAACCTGCACTCTAATCCTTAACTTAACCTTAATCCTAACCCTTGTAATAGTGTTAGAAGAACACTGCTGATGACAGTAAAATAATTCCATGAATGGTTTCAGCAGAGTAACCCCCCCTCCCTGTTGACCCTAATACTAATTCAAACATAATCTGAAACCTAATCCGAATCCTAAAATAATTTCTAATTCTAAACATTAACCTAATAATAAACCTAATAAACTTACTAATACTTATTCTAAACCTAATCTTTATCCTTAATCCTAATCCCCAGGGTTTCCTCTACTACCAGTAATATATACTGTTTTAGCAAATGGAATTCTAAACTAAAACAGAGCGTGGTATATTGCTGCCATCTACTGGCTATTTTCAGTATGACAGCAAATACTTGTTGCATTGAAAATAGTATGCCAAATTGGGCAACTGGCAAAGCCCAGCATCACTTAAAATGGCAATGGGGGTGTCCCAAGCACCAGATCCAGTGAGAAAATTACATTGGCTGTGCTTGATTGATCAGTTTGAAAATAGATTTTCAGCGCTACATACACCCTAGCAACTTTCTACACATTAAAGTTTTATATTTTACACTGTCTGGAAATGATTTTTCCACTGGATTTCAACATTGTCAGATTAATGTAAAAGCAATTGAATAAGGAGTAACTGATGATTATGAAATTCTGCTGATTTGGTAGAAACGTAAATCTGATCTCTGTACCTTGGCATCCTTTAAATAAAAAGGATAGTATACTGGGAGTCTATGCGGTCAACAAATGAAATAATTGGCCATTAATATGATTAGTGCAAGGCATAAGGGCATGCAGAGCCGAGAATTTGTATGGTTCTTATAGATGAATACTTTTGCTCCGCAATATTATTGCTTCCAGTTTCTAGAGAGTAAAGTGTTTGCTTGAAAACAAAAGTGGCAGAGAAAGAATATGAACGATTATGAGAGACCCTTAAAAAATCTGGTATAGAGGAGAAAAGATTAGGCTGAGGTACAAGAAATACTGCAAATAAGATAAATATAGACAAAAAAAAAAAGATATCCCTGTACTGCAGACACACTGACAGGACTATTTACTAAATTCAGACTGCAAAATCCTGACATTGTTCATGCTATCTCAAATGAACACAGTTACACCCAACTTTTCATCAGTTGATTTATGAGAAGTCAAAACAATAAAGTGATTTCTAATTGTGCCACAAAAAGGGAAAAAAGTTTCCTCATTGTAAGGTACAGTGTGATGCTCTTTTCAGCCCCTCCCTAAATTACCTGGTTCTACTTATTTAAGCTGCAAGCGACAAAGGTAACTATCAATCTTACGGCTCATAAGGTAAGTTCAGTATTTACAAGGGAGTCATGTGGCTGCAAAAAGATCAGTCTATTCAATTTAAATTAATTTTAAGAGGTTCAAATAGCCAACAAAAAAGTTAACTATTGGCTATATATATTATTTTTATTTACATGCTTTTCCAGTAACCACCAACGTTTGACAATTTTACTATTTTAGTCTAAACTTGGCAGATTGGATGTCAATCCACTATTCAGTATATTTATTTGTGTATCTATGCTTTTTATATTCTTGTAGAATGGTGCTGTGTTCATTCATGTTTTTAGCATGATTCTGCATTTATGTCTGTCTTTGTGGCATCTCTCTTCGTAACATGTTTGCACTTTAATATCTATATCTGCCCATCTGACCTGTGTTGTTAAGTCTGTATGCATGTTCTTGTGTGTTGAGAGATGGAAAAATAGGGCCAGTCTCAGACAGGGGCCTGAAGCTCCAGCTCTGGCTGTGAAGGAGTCCTTCTTGAGTTGGTGAGTAGATCAATAGACCTCACTGCTCTGACCTGTGCCCCCTCACCTGCTTGAGTTAGCTTCGTTGTCCGCAACTCTATCAGGTGAAGGCCACCTTAGTAGCTCTCTATGCTTCTCTGGTGGTTCTCAACGACTCTGAGCACTGAGGCCAGCATTATGAGTCTATGAGCAGTGACTAAGAGGGAGCTGTTAAAGTGATGTGCACCCAATAGAGGTGCAAATCACAATGCTCCCCAACCAGACAACAATTGATTCTGCTCCCCGTGTCACTCTCCCCTGGACCACCAGTGATTCTGAAAACAATGGCCTCCATTGGACCAGCCGGGATTACACCAACACCTGGCAAGCAGGAAAGGGACACATTAAAAATTCCTCATACACATTAGGACACTAGATGCACAATACTCGGCCATACTCTAACTTCCCCCCAAAAAACACACACGCACAACACTCACACAAAATTCAGCCAGAACACTCGGCCACTACACACACGCTCACACACTACACTCAGCCACCATACACAACACTCACAGAAACAGAGTTCAGGGCTCCAAGAGGGGGGGAATAATTTGGCATCCTCCATTAGGCCCTGAGCAACCTTTAATTTAGCTGTGATTGATCCTGAAATGTAATTATGCGTACATGGTGAGTTTTCCCATGTGAATGCAATGTCAGTTTATATGTTGCTGTTCCTGTGTGCATGCAATGTCAGTTAGGGTGTGTGTTTGTGTGTACAGTGTCAATCTGTGTATATCAGTATTTTTGTGTGTGTAGTTTGAAAAATTAGGTCACTACCCCCCATAAATAATGTAAAGTGCAATTATAGAGTGTAATTCCCATGATGTTTAGTCAGCCTAAAGGGCTAACTGTGTAAGCAGGTGGAGGGTGTGGCAATTCCCATGATGCTCAACCAGGCTTATCAGTAGGCTGAGCATAATGGGAATTGCATATCATAGACAATTTAATAAACTAAAGGGCACCAAGGGCAGCCCAACACACAAATCCGGCATTTCTCTTTTTCAGAACAGTCAAGGTCAAATACAGCAGAGAAGTTAGTGTGGTGCCTAGATGATTCCTTAAGTATATATGTACTCACCACAGTGTAGGTCTATTTTAAGTGGGGATACATACCAGCTAGGCTCCAAGGATTGAACAAACCGTTTTTGCTCTACCTTATGTAAGTAGGTTTCTATTTGTTTCTTAACCCTAATTTTACAGGGTGCACTGTTTCATTTAGCTGGTTTCGCTGACTATAGTGTCTCTTTAAGAATAAAAAGGAAGACAGAGCCCTTCTCTAAATAATGAAAGGTTAATTAGTCTAGAGGTGCTTGCATGCACAGTCAGATTGGAATTGTGACGGCATAGGGCACACACCCTATGGCCTGTCAAGAGAAACAAAACAAGAAAGAAAAAAAATGAAAAGGAGTTTTTGTTTGGGTAAAACAAAACTCGAGGAAGGGAGGACAGAAACAAAAGATATATTTTATTAGAATATTTGGCAATGCTGCTGGAGGGGTTAATCACTAGACAGCAGTTTGATGGCTTGTCTTTTGTTGCTAATTACTGAAGATGTATGCAAGAATTATATATATTTATTTTTTGTTTATAGCTCTGGAAAACCACTGGGGTTATTTGCAAAACCAGGAATCGGCAATTTTATGCTAAAATAGCTGAATAATAATTATTTGTATTTTGACCTAAAATTTGTGAATTTCTTTAATTACTTCCTGCCAATTCCCAGTTAACTTATACAACGTTTGCTCATCAATCCAAATTAAAGTGAGTCTTGTATCAATGTCTCACTTTCAATAATACTTCATTCTCCTCATTGACCTGTCTAGTTTATTTTTAATTTTTTAAAATTTTTGTTTAACCCCTTCAGGACCAATACTATTTCACAGGAATGTCACATTAATATGGGGTTCAGATCCTGAAGGTGTAACATGAGCAAGAAGGCAGTAACAGTAATAGAAATGATTACAGACTCTCATAAAAAGTTTATAATATCGAAAGTATTTAAAATCTATTCTGCCAGATTATAACAAACTACTAATATCTAGCTAATATTGGGCGTTTGAACCCAATACACTTTAAATTGAACAGCCATGCTGTTATATAATGACAATTGAAGATTATGCTAGCGTCAGTGTACCTATAATCTTAATTTTAATAATGACAGGAGGCGAATATTTTGCATATCTCTCTTTACTAAACTCCACAGCAGTAAAGAAAGTAAACGTTTAACCAATCAAAAATGCAATAGGGAGTAAGGTATTCCCAGAAAATAGGCTCTCACTTCGACAACTCTCCAAAAACACCCCTGGTAGGGTTATGTCTAAACACTCTCCTCATGGAAGATTGAGCTTTGTTTAGAGAAGTAAATATATTTACATGTTTGTTTAAGTCTTTAAGGAAAGGGTCTCCAAAGAGTTTGCCCTATGCCAGAGGACCCAGTTCTTTGGTGCCCAATTCCACCAACTTTCCGTCAATGCGGAGTAAAGCTGCTTTGCGCCGCTCGGATGAGAGGGCGGCATTGGTGTTACCCACAAAGCAAAAGCATCTTTGTTCCCACTCCCGTACATCGTGAGCCCATTTGCGAACCATGGTCGCGTCGAATTGGTCTGCTTTCGTGAGAGCATCATCTGCCAGGTACATGATCCTGGAGAGTGGTCCCACTGAGTCCAATAGTTTGTCCTGGACTGCCCTGAAACCTTTCTGCACGCCTTTGCGTGGGTCACGGCCATCACTGGACATAAAGGTGGTCATCACCTGGTCAAACTCAGGTGTCTCCGCTACGTGGTCTGGTAGAGATGGTCTTGGCCATTCGGAACATAGTCTGTTGCTGGGTGCTTTGGGGGTGTCCAGTCCCTTGAGCGAGGGTGCCTTAGGTTTCTTGGATCGAACAATCTCTGACCTGATGGGTCGAAGATGGCGTCCTCGTCTTCTGGCGGATTATCCGCAGCGTCATTCACTTGGGAGTCTCCCAGTAATGTGTGTGGTAATAGACCGGGTTGAGACTCGGAATCGGTACCCCAAGCATCTTCTTGCCCGTCAGACTCTTCAGGACTGCATGTCTTCCTCTTCAGAGGAGTAATTAAGTAGTGGGGTCGGAGTAGCGACCGTTGAGGGCTTACGTCTTTTAGCCGGGGTTTTACCCTTAGCCGGCTTCTGTTGACCCTTTTACCCTTTCCAGTGGCGTTTGCCAGTGGAGGGTTCCTGGCTCTTATGTGGTTCCAAATCCTCGGAATCTGAATCGTGTCGGGATTGGTGGGTTTTAGATGGTATCCTCTTTTCAGTATTAGAGGCCATCATTTTGGAGAGGTCTTTCTCCATGGAGGCTGCTATTGCCTCGTTTATCATATTTTGGAAGTCTACTGTATTTTGAGAGGCTTCCATATTCTGATCAGCAGATACAATATATATATGGCACAGGGTGAAAGTAAGTAGCTATAGAGGTCAGTGCAGCTGTACTTTATTCACTGTATAAGTAACACTTTGCTGACCCCAGCAGGGTGCAGTGGTGTACAAATAGATGTATGCACAATATCATATAATTATAATAATTATAATATGATAATAACCCCAGCAGGGTCTGTGATGTATTTGTATATAGTGATCCCAGCAGGATCTAAGAATGCCAGATGCAGTAATCCTATTACAGAGTATGAGCAGTGATAACTGTAGATATCAGGCACTGATAGTGCCAAAGCAATAGCCCTAACAGGGCAAGCACCACAATATTGGGATTTGTATTATGCTGGGCTTCACCCAGGGTGACAGAGGTGGCCACAGGGCGACCTCCAAATAAAGCAGCAGATTATGTGGGGCAGCACCCCAAACAGGCACAGGATAATGGTTCCTTTGTACAGCGAAATAATGATAATAGGAACGGACTGACCTCAAAACATCGATAATGCCGTTCCGACTAGGAGAGTGTGTCCCTCGCGGCACCGTTGGAAAAAAACAAAATGGCGGACGCAATCTCGCGAGATGCGAGATTGCAAATGGCCGCCGTGTGTGTGAGGAGATGGGGCGGAGAGCCGCGAGAGCGGCAAGTGAGGGAAAAAGCCATATCGATGCGGCTGTAAAGGGCTGGGTAGGCGGGAGAAAGTGTCCGACAGGTCCGCCCGCGGGCGGGAACGAAAAAAGGGGGGGAACTGAAAAAACGGAATTAAAAAAGCATAAGTATAAATATAAATATAAGCTAGCAGAAAAATAAAATCAGAAAAGACAGTTTACACTGCAGCTTCTGTACAGAAGTAAAAACGGAAATATACTATAGCATAGGAAAGTAATATAAAACTGTCTGAAGTATATATGAGAGTAAGGGAAAATGTACCGTAAGTAGAAACAGAATGCTGCTAGCTAGTAAGCTAAAAATATAGTTAAATAAATATAGGTAAATAAATAACTAACTAAATAAATCCCATAAGATCATAAAACAGTATAATATATGTATATAATGGAAGAGCCCAAAAACTCTGACCTGTCTGCGATGGAGCAGTAAAGAAAGAGGAGGAGGAGCCTATTTTCTGGGAATACCTTACTCCCTATTGCATTTTTGATTGGTTAAACGTTTACTTTCTTTACTGCTGTGGAGGTTAGTAAAGAGAGATATGCAAAATAGGAAGCCTCCTGTCATGTAATAAAATTACTACACCAGAAGCAGTGGAGTGCACTTTGTCATCCAACAGTAAATTGGGATTACTACGTAGTTCGTTAGTATTGAGATTTTTCATTTTTTTTCATTGGTACTAGTCTGATGTGCATGTTCAGTTAGTTTTTTTCTCTATATTGGAAGAAGATTATATCAAATGAAAATCTTCTAAACTGTGTCTATGTCATGATCACAAACTTTGTTCTTTTCTCAAAAAATTACACAGACAAAAAATATTTTTTTTTCAGAACTCACCATTTCTCTGGAAAAAACAAATAGTTGCACGCAGAACATGATCTTTCTTTTGGCATTGCTCTACCCGCTCTGTATTACTGCCTATCCCAATGGACAGGGTATAGAGGGATCATGCACCACGCTGCAGCCAAGTCATGGGGCATCAGCTCAAACAAGCAGCGCACCTTATACTGTGGGACTGTCTAAATCAACCTACAGTTCAGGAGAGAGAATTACAGGTAAATCTGTCTTAGATACACTGAGAGAAGAGTTCAAAATATATTGATAGTTCCATTAGTTGTTTGGTTGTTCTATTATTTTATATCAATTAAAGGGACACTATAGTCACCTGAACAACTTTAGCTTAATGAAGCAGTTTTGGTGTATAGAACAAGCCCCTGCAGCCTCACTGCTCAATCCTCTGCCATTTAGGAGTTAAATCCCTTTGTTTATGAACCCTAGTCACACCTCCCTGCATGTGACTTGCACAGCCTTCCATAAACATTTCTTGTAAAGAGAGCCCTATTTAGGCTTTCTTTATTGCAAGTTCTGTTTAATTAAGATTTTCTTATCCCCTGCTATGTTAATAGCTTGCTAGACCCTGCAAGAGCCTCCTGTATGTGATTAAAGTTCAATTTAGAGATTGAGATACAATTATTTAAGGTAAATGACATCTGTTGGAAAGTGAAACCAGTTTTTTTTTCATGCAGGCTCTGTCAATCATAGCCAGGGGAGGTGTGGCTAGGGCTGCATAAACAGAAACAAAGTTTAACTCCTAAATGACAGTGAATTGAGCAGTGAAATTGCAGGGGAATGATCTATACACTAAACCTGCTTTATTTAGCTAAAGTAATTTAGTTGACTATAGTGTTCCTTTAATATATTTGACTGATATATATATATATATATATATATATATATATATATATATATATTGTGACCGAAAGCAAGGAATTGTGCTTGAGGGAATCTATATACCTCCCCAGATTTTGCAAGGTTCCTACTTTGTGTAATTAGCCCCAGGGAAATGTGTAATGTTATAATGAATGTTGCACTTTAAATATGTGTATATTTGGGCCCTGGGGTGGAGTACTTGGAGAGTAGGGTGGGCCAGTGCTCCACTCCACATTTTGGAAGTTGCTTGGAACCTACAGGTGAGAAGTCCAGTTCCAGAGTTTGAATCCTAATTTAACTCACCTGAAAAGGATTGTCAATTACCAGTGCTATTAAGTACTCCCCTGCCAAGGAAGGAGGGAGATTGTGTTTGGTTTCTGTGAGTGGAAACAGAGAGCTGAAAACCCTGAAACAGTAAGGTTGTCTCTGAGAACACCATATGTTACCGGACCGGACTGGAAGACTATTCACATCCCCTTCATCTCTCCTCGTCCTCGACTAGTGCCTGAACTCTCTTCAACCTCTCTCAGGAAACAAACTCCTCGGAGGAGAGCTTGGGAACCTGTTTTCCTACTTCTGGAAGCTAAGTAACATATAGCCTCTGTGTTAAGAGTTACCATCCCTTAAGCCTTCATTTCTTTTACCAAAGTCTGCTATCAAGTTAGCAAACAATCCAGTTACAGCGTTCCTCAATTCATATTATTATTCAAGTTCAGCCGCACCTGTCTTGCTACTGATAACTTCGAATTGAACAATCTCTTATAACTGCTTTCCATTTAACCTGTTAACTAATATAACAGACTCTAATTGATTCAGAACCTGCTCACTGCAAACTGAATGCAACCGTTTATTATTTAAAGATACAGTACCTGTAATTCTGGAACTGAAGTCTCAGTACCTTCTAAGTGTCCTAATAAAATACCGAAGTCCTAAGAAATCTGCAGTTGTGTTCCTTATCAATTAATGTAGACGTGACAGAATAATCCAGCCTTTGTAATGGATCCAGCAGATTTCGATTCTAAAATAAATATGCTGAATCAAAGAGTCGATACACTCACCCAAGGTGTGCAAGACCTGCAGGTTACAAATGAAAGAATTCTCACTTATGTCAGAGACTTACAAACACATACTCCTCATACTGTTCTGCACTCAGCTAGCGATCCTGCTGTATGTAACCCCGAAAAGTTCTCTGGTGATCGTTCCAAATATAGGGAGTTCCTTAATGCCTGCAAATTATTGATTGCTTTAAAACCTAGATCTTATCCCACAGAAAGATCTAAGGTTTGTTCAGTTATCTCCTTTCTGAGAGGTGAACCTATGTCCTGGGCCCATTCCTTTTTGGAAAACGATGACCCCATCTTAGACTCACTGGATGAATTTTTTGAAGCCATGTCTCTTCTCTATGAAGATCCTAACAAACAATCTACAGCTGATTTAACAATTAGAACATTACAGCAAAAACATAGACCCGTTGAAGATTACATTGCTGAATTTAAAAGATGGGCAATTGAAATGCAATGGAATGACATCACATTGCGCAACCAGTTTCGAATTGGCTTATCTGAAGTTGTAAAGGATGAACTATCCAGAACCGAACTCCCTACTACTTTGAACGCTCTGATTCAACTATCAATCAGCATCGACAGAAGACTTAGAGAAAGAAAGGCCGAAAAAGCTCTCTCAAGTTCATTAGGGAAAAAATAATTCAGTCCTTCGAAAACTTCTGAAAAACCATCCTTACCAACCGAACCTATGGAAATAGGGGTAATAAGAAGTCCTCTCACTCCTGAAGAGAAAAACCGAAGACTAATATTAAACCTCTGCATGCATTGTGCCTCTCAAGATCACTTGGTCCCTGATTGCCCCTTGTTGAAACGGACAAAGGGCGGTAGGCAGGCCCATGCCTCTTCCATCCTAAATGCACTCCCCTCTATAACAACTACTCAGTTCTCCCCTATAATTCTCATACTACAGTGGGACAAAGAAAGAATTATGACCGAGGCCATCATCGATTCCGGAGCAAATGGGGTGTTGATCGATTCAGCCTTTGTAACAAAGAATAAAATTCCATGTGTTCGTAAAAGCACTTCTGTTCCTGTTAGAGTGATCGACGGCTCCCTCATCTCCTCGGGGCCGATACTTCATGAAACCATCCCTCTAAAAGTAACCACCAATCATACTCATACTGAAAATCTTATATTTGATGTTATTCCATCACCTCTTTATCCTGTTATAATAGGGATCAACTGGTTAAGGAACCACAACCCTCAAATCTCTTGGTCTCCCTTTTCTCTCACCTTTAACTCCGATTATTGTAAGGAAACATGCTTACAACATATTCCAATCTTTCAGACCACTAAAGAACCAGCTATACCCTCTTGTTATTCGGACTTCTCGGATGTCTTCAGTAAAAAGGAAGCTGAAACGCTCCCACCTCATCGTTCCTACGACTGTCCTATAGACCTCATACCTGGTGCCCCCATACCTTTTGGGCACATCTACCCTCTCTCTGATTCTGAATTACAAATTCTCAAAGAATACCTGAATGAAAACCTCCGGAAGGGGTTCATTAGACCCTCCAGCTCACCTGCTGCCTCAAGTATATTTTTTGTGAGAAATAAGGACCGGACTATACGTCCCATCATAGATTACAGAGCTTTAAACAAAATTACAGTTAAAAATCGTTACCCTCTTCCCCTGATCAATGAACTGATTGAACAATTAAAAACTACTCGGAGGTAGCTCATCCACTCAATCAACTTAACAGTAAAAAACATCCTTTCAATTGGAACGAGAAAGCTCAAGATGCCTTCGATGAATTAAAAAGAAGGTTTACAACAGCTCCTGTTCTTCAACTTCCAAACTCCACATGTCTTTATGTCCTTGAAACGGATGCTTCAGAAACTGCAATTGGAGCTGTCCTCTCTCAACATAAAACTCCTCAAGAACCTCTTCATCCAGTCGCTTTCTTCTCACGTTCATTATCTCCTGCCGAAAAAAATTATCCTATAGGAGAAAAAGAATTATTAAGTATCAAAGCAGCCCTAGAAACTTGGAGACACCTTCTTGAGGGTGCACAGAACCCCCTAATTGTTTACACTGACCATAAAAATCTTGAATATCTTCACTCTAACAAGACTCTTTCTGCCAGACAAGTACGATGGAATCTTTTTTTTTTTCCCGGTTCAATTTTCAAATTGTTTTCAGACCTGGGTCTAGGAATAAAAAGGCAGATGCCCTTTCCAGAATCCATACAGACACTGAATTGGAACCTCCTCCTCATACAGTCGTTGGGATCTTATCTTCCCTTCTAGACGACATAAAAAACCTCAGTGAAGATGCCCTTGAACTTCCTACATCAGTTAAACTATCAAAGAAAGACGGTCTCTACTATTTCAAGGACCGAATTTACGTACCTCCCGCTTTCAGAAATAAAATACTCAAATTTATTCATGATTCCCCTCTGGCAGGTCATCCAGGTATAAAAAAGACCCTTGAATTGTCCAAGAGATACTATTGGTGGCCTCGCCAAGTCAAAACCATTGAATCACATGTTAAAACTTGTTCAACCTGCCAAAGATCCAAACATGAACATCATCAACCATTTGGTCAATTATTGAACCTACCGATTCCTGAAAGGCCTTGGCAATCCATTTCTATGGACTTCTTGGTGGAACTTCCCCCTTCTCAACATCATACCACCATTTTAGTGGTAGTGGACCGCTTCACGAAAATGTCCCATTATATCCCTTTAAAGAAGTTACCCTCATCCTCTGAACTCTCAAAATTATTTCTTGACAATATTGTAATACTTCATGGACTGCCTGACGAAATCATTTCAGACCGAGGGACTCAGTTTACCTCCAAATTCTGGAACGCATTATGTGCTTCTCTTCATATCCAACGTAAACTGTCATCCGCATATCATCCCCAAACTGATGGACAAATTGAAAGAGTCAACCAATGCTTAGAGCAATATCTACGATGTTATTGTTCTCACTTACAAGATGATTGGATAACATGGTTGCCCATGGCAGAATTCGCATACAACAACTCCTATCATACTAGTAGCAAAATGACTCAATTTTTCTCCAACTATGGATTTCATCCCTCCTCGTTTCCTGCTCAGACAATTCCTTCGTCTAACCCCTCCGTTTCGAATCAAATCTCTCACATGTCCTCCCTATTTAAAAAATTACATGGAAATCTGGAATTGGCCTCATCCAATCAAAAAGTTTTTTGATACTAAAAGACAACCTCCTCCCACCTATGAGATTGGTGATCTTGTCTGGCTTTCCTCAAAAAACATTTCTACAAACCGACCATCTAGGAAGTTAAGTTCCCTTTTTCTTGGTCCTTTTCCAATAATATCGATTATCAACCGTAATGTTGTTAAATTGAAGCTTCCACCTACTTTGAAACTCCATCCTGTTTTTCATGTGTCCTTGCTTAAACCTCATCATCCTGACCCTTTCCGTAGAGATGTAACTACTTCTCCTGATCCTGTTTTAGTCCAGGGTGAAGAAGAATACGAGATTCAGAAAATTCTGGATTCAAGGATTCATCGTGGCTCTTTGCAATACCTCATTAGATGGAAGGGATATGGAATTGATGAAGATACTTGGGAAAACTCCTCTGGGATCCATGCTGACAAATTAATTTCCGCTTTTCACAAACGCTACCCTTCTAAACCATGTTAAAATAGCACCCTGAGGTTGCTCATTACAGAGAGGGTACTGTCATGCCTTAAACCCTCCCGGTATCTCCTCGTACTTCCGGGTTTAACAGAGCTTAGCAGCACCCCCTTTTGACGCGGTCTTCCTACTTAATGCGACCGCACCAGCTGATAGACGCTGGATTATTGAAATGCGTACCGCACTTACTAACCGGCTCAAGACTTCTCTGCGAACACCATATGTCACCGGACCGGACTGGAAGACTATTCACACCCCCTTCATCTCTCCTCGTCCTCGACTAGTGCCTGAACTCTCTTCAACCTCTCTCAGGAAACAAACTCCTCGGAGGAGAGCTTGGGAACCTGTTTTCCTACTTCTGGAAGCTAAGTAACATATAGCCTCTGTGTTAAGAGTTACCATCTCTTAAGCCTTTATTTCTTTTACCAAAGTCTGCTATCAAGTTATCAAACAATCCAGTTACAGCGTTCCTCAATTCATATTATTATTCAAGTTCAGCCGCACCTGTCTTGCTACTGATAACTTCGAATTGAACAATCTCTTATAACTGCTTTCCATTTAACCTGTTAACTAATATAACAGACTCTAATTGATTCAGAACCTGCTCACTGCAAACTGAATGCAACCGTTTATTATTTAAAGATACAGTACCTGTAATTCTGGAACTGAAGTCTCAGTACCTTCTAAGTGTCCTAATAAAATACCGAAGTCCTAAGAAATCTGCAGTTGTGTTCCTTATCAATTAATGTAGACGTGACAATGCTATTTCTAAGTTTGATGCATACCCCATGCCTAGAGTTGATGAGCTAGTAGAACGACTTGGGAGAGCTCGGTACCTCACTACACTAGATTTAACCAAAGGTTATTGGCAAGTACCACTCACAGAGCGAGCAAAAGAAAAGACCGCATTTTCTACTCCTGATGGCCTATTTCAGTACAGAGTTTTGCCTTTTGGCTTGCATGGTGCCCCTGCCACATTCCAAAGAATGATGGACAGAATACTAAAGCCGCATGTGCGCTATACTTGGATGATGTTGTAGTACACAGTGAGGATTGGGAATCTCACCTCCCAAAAGTACAGGCTGTCCTTAACTCAATACAAAATGCTGGCTTAACTGCTAACCCCAATAAGTGTAAAATTGGCCTAGAGGAAGCAAAATATTTGGGCTACTCTATTGGTAGGGGACTAGTGAAACCCCAAGTTGCTAAAATTGAAGCCATACGAAATTGGCCGAGACCACTGACTAAGAAACAGGTGAGAACATTTCTTGGCCTCATTGGCTATTACAGGAGATTTATATCCAATTTTGCTACAATTGGAAGCCCATTAACTGACCTTACTAAAGCTAATGCTCCAGTAGTGGTAAAATGGTCCCCAGAGACTGAACAAGCATTCAGAAAGCTTAAAGAAGCCATTTGTGCCCAACCAGTGTTGGTAACACCTGATTTTTCTAAAGAATTTATTTTACAGACAGATGCCTCTGATGTAGGACTAGGTGCTGTTCTCTCTCAGGAAATTCAGGGTGAGGAGCACCCCATATTATATTTAAGCAGGAAGCTTAATCCCCAAGAAAGAAACTATTCCATTGTTGAGAAGGAGTGTCTGGCTATAAAGTGGGCAGTAGACACACTTAAATACTATCTCTTGGGACGAAAATTCAGACTAGTGACAGACCATGCACCCCTTACTTGGATGAGCCAAAACAGGGAGAAAAATAGTAGAGTAACTCGCTGGTTCCTTAGCTTGCAACCCTATAATTTCTCCATAGAGCATAGGGCTGGGAGTAAACAGGGAAATGCAGATGGTCTTTCGCGGATGAACTCGCTAATGTCCATGGTCGCTCGACCCAATAGGTCTGAGCTGGGGGGGAGGATGTGTGA